>NC_077230.1:85787517-86387517 GCF_027887165.1 Monodelphis domestica
CTGAAAGGTTAGAGTATTTGAGGGAGCATTCATATGTATGTTGATGTCCTATAGTATGAGAAGGAATTAGGGAGGAGAAAAAGACTGTGAGTCAACCACTGAACTCATTGAGGAAGGTAGTGTTCTACAACAGCTACTAGAATATTTATTGGGTAATAAATAAGGACTGAGTGAACCTCAAAGGAGGATGGTGATAAAGAGAGATCATGGAGCTGGCAATAAGGAATAAGGAATATTCCAACTTAAACTCCACCACCTCATCCAGTGTGTTAACAGCATTAGGGACAGGCGATAAAAAGTGTGGCCAGGAAAGTCATGTTATTGGAAGGGAGTGAAGCCTCAATGAGACCAAGAAGATGAAGGGAAGGAAAAAAAGAAAAGTTCTACAATGAAAGCAAATTTGTTAGCTGCAGGACAGGTATTTCTAAAGGCCCTGTGGAAGCTGTGGGGAACTTTAGATCTGTTGAGGCAGATGGGAAAAAAGGAGTTTGTTAAGTGACAGATGGAGAATGGGGTTTGAATAATAACAGCTTTGGGTTCAAAATCACTGGGAAAGGGAGGGTATGATGATATAGGAGTTTGTTAATCATTGAAGAATAAATTCAGATAAGTTGTCATCATAACTCAGGATATGGCCTCTGGGTGGATTCTTCCATGAGCTTCATGAAGCTTTGTGTTGTTGGAAAGCTGAAAGGGGAACTCTCCTGTCTCTTCTCCTCCTTGGCTAGGGGATGTTCTGGCTAGGTAACACATGGAGGCAAAATTATAGAACATCTCAGAGGGTGAGGTGGATGATCAGTCTTGACAGTTACTCCCCTTTTTCCCTAGAAGGGTAATTGGAAGAATGGTCTTGCCCTTAACAGAAATAGAGAAGTTAGGAAAGTTGGTAGGTTTAGAGGAAAGATAACGAATTTCTGTCTTTGGCATGTTATGTTTGAGATGCCTATGGGGTATGTAGGAAGATATATTTAGCCGTCCAATGGAGTTGGAGAACTGGAATTTCTCTATCTCTTTATATTTAATGTTCTAGATGCTTTGTTTCATAGATTTTTGAAGGACCTTATGATGGCTATACTGTATATATTACCTTTATTTGATAGATACACATCAGTATGTCATGTACAGGATTTTTGTAGAGAGAATAAATAAATATATATATGTATATATACATACATATATATGTTAAAGTCTTGTTTTATAAAGTACTAGTATTTCTCACCTAACCCATTCCTGGAATTTCTTCACTGCACTTTTCTTTCTGAAAAATCTGTGTTCTCTGCTTCCATCAAAGTTCACCTTCTTCAAACAACCTTACATATTTAGTGTGAACTTATAATTATTTTCTTACTTTGTATTCAACAGTACTAAGATATCATTTGTCCTGCCTAACTTTCTCCTCTAATTGTTTCTCATACAGTTTATGTATAAATAGGTGACAAATAATGGCAGCTAGGTGGCTCAGTGGAGAGAGAGCCAAGTCTGGATATAGGAGGTCCTTAGTTAAAATCTAATTTCAGATTCTGTGGGACCCTTAGTAAGTCACTTAACTCCAGTTGCCCAGCCTTTATCATTGTTTTGCCTTAAAACCAATACTTAGTATCAATTCTAAGACAGAAATTAAGAATTTAAAATAAATAAATAGATTACAAATCCTTGGGATCAATATTATATCTTCTAATTTCTTTTGTCACCAATTCTAGGAACCTAATACAGTGCTATGTACTATACTTTCCAACTTCCAATAACAAGACTATATCTTCTAAAATGCTCTCACTTCTTAGGTTAAGATATTTTCATCCATTTTCAATTTTAAACTTGTCTTAGGTTGTAAAAACAATCATTTATCTTAAATCTCTCAAAACCCATATTGATGTTTCTTCATCAAAACATGGCATTGACCCGTTGCTAAGATTTAATGAATTGATCACTAAGAGTGATAAAATTGGGAAGAAGGCACTGATTTGAGGGAGAAATAATAAAGATGTATTAGGATGTTATTTCGCTATTAGACTACAGGTTCCTTGTGGACACGAACCATGTCTAGTCCAAACTTTCTATCTCCATGAACATCTAGCAAAGTATTCTATATACAGTAGGTGTTTCATTCACCAAATACTAATTCTTTTTATTATAGGGACACATCAGGATGCTCATAATAAAGGAATCTATCTGACATCCATGCCCACTGTGGCAAGGCAAGGGAATTTCCCAGACTTCAGTATCCCATGGGAACAGGGATTGTTTCAGTAGCTATGAACTTGGCAAAAAAAGGTGGTCAAGGGAGTCTGGGTATGCTCTTGAGCTACTATGTATAGAGATCCAAAGTAGGAAAATGATGGAAGGGTGTCTAATGAATAGCAGTTATGGGCACCACAGATTGCACTCAGCACATCAGGGCTCTAGAGATTGTGGAGGATGGGAAGCCCAAAGAATGATTCCACATGGAAGAAGCTGGCAGCTTGCCAGAGTGAATTGAACCCCAAGGAAATTCAGTGAATCTCCATGTTGGTCATTAAGTAATATGACCATAATTAGGTTCATCTGTATGTTTATGCATGTCTGGAATAGATAGGCAGTTGTATCGGCACAAAGTAATATACCAAAACATCCCTTAAAATAATAGTACTAATAGAATACTACTACACTGTAAAAAATAATGAGACAGTTAATTTTTTAAATAGAAAGGCCTACATGAAATTTTGAAAAGGAAAATAAGTAGAACCAAGAGAGCATTAAATACAGCTACAGAATTAATATTTGAAGAACAAATTGTGAATGCTCACCACCAAAGGAAGAAATTATGTAAACAAATGGTGCTTTCTCTAGTACAAGAAGGGGAGGGAGGATGGGAGAGAGATATCTGGGAATTTTAATGTAACCAGCAAATAAATTAATTTTAAAAATTAAGAAAATTTATCTCTCCAAATCCCTTCCTGCAGTTTCAATAATTGAGAAAGGATAATCTTGAGATGAGAGGAGGGGGGAAATGTAATGTCTCCAACTGTAATATTCTAAGCCCATATGATAAAAAATAATCACATACATAAAGTATGTTAGACTTCAAAATGTGATGACTTTCCAAAAATAATCTCTTTGTCAAAATCTCATAATCGGTCTTTCAGGTCTTATCTAGATCAACATTTCTTCAGTGTTTCCCATTGCATCTGGACCTTATATTCTATGACAAAAACCGCTCTGCACCCTTCTTCTCAGACTCCTTAGATGGTTTCTTTTCAACTTCCCACCATTAACTGTGGAAAGTTCCCTTTTTTTGGGGGGGGGGGTTATGTTTCTCTTGGAAATTGTATTCACTTCCATGACTTGAGCTGTGACCTATCTATAGGAATGATTCCCAGACCAATACATCTAGCTTGGCTTTTTCCTGAGGTCCAGGTCCAAATTTCTAAGAGTCTACTGGACATTTCCACTTGCTTTCAATACTGGACATTGACCTCAACACGGCTGAAGTCAAACTTCTACCATCTATGTTCCTATTAATGGTAGCAGTCATCCAAGCTTGATATATTTGACCCTTTTCTCTTTCTTGTACTATATATCCAACAGTGTTCCCTGACCTGACCAGTATATCTGCAAAGTATCTCTCAAATATGTGTTCCTTTTTTTCCAGTTTCCATTATCAATACCCTCACTCAGTCCCATATTATCTCTTTCCTTGCTCTATCCACCTAACCAATTTATGCTTCCTCTAACATGGGACCTCATAAATGCAAGCCCATCTCATTTGTGCAGATTGTCAATTATGTCTTCTTATTCTGTGGTTTTCTTATCCAGGACTTCCATGGATCCTCCATGCCCTGGGAATCAGTTGAAGATTTCAGTACTGTGAAGGGTGGAATTACATAGTCACCATATGCTATGCTTCTGATATGGTTTCTTAGATTATCTAGCCATGAAGGAATATTGGTTCTAGACTAGGAACTATAAGGAGAGACCTTAAGAAGGCAAGGGAGTCTTAAGGAAGAGAAGGGGCAGGCAGGTAGCTCAGTGGATAGAGAGCCATGCCTGGGGACAGGAGAGTTCAGGATTCGAATCTGAATTCATATACTTCCTAGCTGTAGACCCTGGGCAAGTCACTTAATTCCCATTGCCTAGTCCTTACCACTTTTCTGCCTTGGAACCAATATATAATGTTGATTCTAAGACAAAAGGTAAGATTTTATAAAAACAAAAAACCTGGACAGAGAAGAAACCGCAAATAGGTAGGTGTTTTCAATAAGGTGGCCCCAATCACCTGGTCTAAACTGCAAGTAAACCAAAGGGAGGAAGCCCACTAAAAATCCTCCATTGACATTTTAGAGAATCTTTACAAAGTTCCAGAGACTATATGGGCACAACTTTATTCATTGGGGGGCTTCACGGAATTATGTCATTCATTGCTTTGGTCAACTTCCCTTCCCTCAAAGACTCTCTCAAATAATAGCTGGAGATATGGAACAAAGTAAGCTGAAGAGAGAGTTTGTCCAACTTGCCTTGTCATGAAGAGAACAGTACATACAGGCACCCTTGTTTTCAAAGTTAAAGTAGACAGAGATTTTACATTTAGCCTTTCTGCAGCTGACTGGAAAGAAACAGGAGGAGAGGAAGGTGTGAGAGCCAACAGTTTTACACTCTTGGCAGAGAAGCCTAAAAGAACAAAGAGGAAAGAAGGAATGATAGGAACAAACACTAGCACTAACCAGGCCTTCAAGAGAAGGGCAATGAGGAAAAGAAAATGGAAGAGAATGCTGGATGGGAGTGCACCGAGATGCTCTCTCTGGCCTTTAATTGTGCTCAGGAAGAAAAGGGAAGGTGTCCAACAACTTCAGGTGAGGATGTAGGATGCCAGTATATAAGAAGGATGCCAATTCCTCAAATAAACTGAAAGAAACCCAATCAGATATCTTCTTCCCAACATAATAAAGCAGAGAGAACTGAGTCTCAGAGTGGGAATACAGTTACCATAACCAGGAAGGCAGGACAATTGCTCTCTGGAACAGAAAGTAAAGCTGTTACCAAAAAAAACTGGTTAGAGCTCCAGCCTCTTTCCTTCTCTAAGGGGAGCGTCTTAGAAAAGGCTATAAAAGCATTATTGTCGGGCTTTTAAACTGGTCCTCATGCTCCAGAGCTGAATGTGTTGTCAGGAAGGAGTACAAATGAGCCAGAAGAAAGCCTGCATGCAGAGAAGTTCCATTGTGGGAGCTTTGTTACCTGAATGACTTTCCCCCTATGTGTGTGCTTGTGTTCCTGTGGGGTGAGTATCTCTGGGAATCAGAACTGTGGTGAAAGGCATTGCAGTGGCGATGATGTCAACTATCACAGGTCAGTGATCATCCTTTCATTTATTGAGTAAATATTTATTGGGCACCTAGTATGTGAATAGCACTTCCCTATATTCACAGGTGTGCTTGTCCTCCAGGTTATGGGACCCTGACACACCCCTACACTTATAGACGTCTTTGGTTTATAGCCTGGATTCTACTTCCTGCCGAATTGAGGAAATACTGCTTTGCTTTTTTCTAGTCTATGTAATTGTGACCTATCCTGAACTTGTCCTGAACTTATTACTCATCTGTACCTGTATGAATCCTTGTATCTACCTACCTCTGTAGATTTTACATCTTCCCTCATCCTGTCCTTGCTTCTTGAACTCCTGTTCACTTGCGACAAATTATCCAGATTTTTGGGAGAAAGGGAAGGTTTGGTGAAGGTGGCACTAATTCATTTTGATTGGATTTCCCATTTTTCTTTTGGAATGAGTCTTGGAACTAAGAATGATTTTATACCAAGAGGCTCATTATGAGAGAGTGAAAAATTCCAAGCTGGATGGTTCTCTATTGCCTTTGATGAACATGATTTAAACTTACATATCCTCATATATTTACATGCATATGTATAAATTCTCTCCAAGGGGCTATGAAAACTGTCTCCAAGTGAGTCTGCATCTTTACAAGTTCTTAAATGTGCAACTATAGACTAGAGTTGATATAAGAGATCCCATAGATTTTGTACTATCCACACTAGTCCTGCCAAAAGGAAAAAGGAACTGCATCCACTGTGGAAGTGTTTAATGCTGAACTGGACCCACTCATACTCAATGCTCCAATACGTAGAGCCCGTCTCTTGGGTGTTCTTTTTTCCTATGCAAAGACAATATGGGAGCTCAGATTCTACTGAATATAGACAGACCACTGGCATTAAGTCTGGGGAAAGGGAAGGGTATGCTAATGACCCATATGTTCATAGAGTAACTTTAGCATACCCTAATTAGAGGCAAAGCTCTAGAGAGAAATAAATAGGTTCTAGAAGACTGCATATCAAAATGGAAATTTAATATCAAATGAGAATGCTCGCACACAGTAATGGTCTAATTCACTTCCAAGATATTCAAATTATATCAAGAATTATAGTAAAACACTGTTAAGAGACAAATATACTCCCCGCCTACTCACAACTATTTAAATATCGTAGTTTATGTTTTATTCTGTTATGTTATAACTATGTTCTATGCTATTGTAACATCTGAGAGTATTCTATATGGTTAACTCATTAAAATCCCTCTCATAATATATTGCTCCTCAAACAAATCTCTAACAGTGATGTTTTGAATATTAATAACAGACAAGTCGATCACCCTGGTGCAATTATCAATAATAAGGAAATAGGTCTTGATCAATGATATAAGTAAAACCCAGTGGAATTGCACATCAGCTATGGGGGAGAAGAGGGGAGGGAAAACATGAATCATGTAACCATGGGAAAATATTCTAAATTAATTAATTAAATAAAATCTTTCAATTAAAAAAACAGACAAGTGGGGACTAGGGATTGTTATTCAGTAGTTACCCTCCTTATATCCCACAAATCACATCACAAGATTTAAAACAACCCTTAAGACCAGCTTTGACTTTAAAACACTGTGTGCTCCCAAGTCATGATATGACCTGCTATAGGTCTGATTCCAGAATTGGGTAAGGTACTTTTTAAAATGAAGGTTGACTTTATTTCCTTAGTGCCGTGAGGTTAAAAATAAACTTGGAAAACCACAAATCATGTAACAATGCAAAAATATTCTAAATTTAAAAAAGAAATAGAAAAAAAAACTTGGATCTTCTTAACTCCCTGAGATGCTGTGGGACCCACATCCACCTTCTCCATCTAGTCATACTCCAAAAAAAAGTAAGGTTTATTATAGGGACTCTTATTTGGCCTTGAATATGATTGGGTTGGTTTGGACTGTCCTATACTTTTTCTTCAGGAATTTTTCTAGTTTGGGGAGACTCACAGTCACTAGAAGACACAATAAGAGCATCTGCAGAAAGAAAGCAGGACTTCATGATCTGGCTCACCTCACCCTGTCTCAAGCCCCCATTGGGGGCTTTTATAGCTTTTATTCCTGGAAAACTCATCTCGTAGCCTTAACCTCAGCACATTTCCTTTCATACCAAAAGTAGATATGCCAAGGAATCAGAGTGGTTGGCAAGCTCATCTTCTCTTTTGGATAAGCATCTGAAGGAGCAGCGAAAGAGGAATGGGACTGAATGAAGTTCTCTGCTCCAACATTCCCCAAACTCAAGTAGTGAAAGCCTCACTGAACCCTAATGGGAAAACCTTAAAATGTGTTCAAATATCCAACACCTGCCTTTCTGTCCCTGATCCCCACCCCAACTCTACCAGCTTAATTTCCCACAAAAGAGCAGTTTGGAAATACCTTAGGAATTGTCTTCTGAACATTCTCCATTCCTTATTCACCCTCAGGTCTGAAGGTGCCAACAAGTAGCCTTGCTGTGACTTGCCCTTGGGGAAACTGTCCCTAACAACTTCTAACTGCCAAAGATCTACACTGTGAAGTCACTGGATTCTAGACCTGGAAGGGGGCCTTTGGCTGCTCATCTTCTCCAGCTCCCTGGCTCCACACAGTACTCCATACTCAGCCAAGGAGACTGACCTCTGTCCCATTGTGCAGTGCCATCAACCACATCAGAGAACATTAAACTCAACGCTCAACACACAATGCATGCCATTTGCTGAACGACACATCAGAAGCAGAATCCCTTGAGGTTTGTACAAACATACATAACCTCGGAGGCAGTGTCCAAGTGTGCCACCCCAAGATTCCTTTGCGTTTACTTTGGATGTGTTGTATGTTTACTTATACACGGATATGTCATTTCTACCCAAGAGTTTCTAAACTGCTTAAATAAGGCAGAAGATGTTTCATTTTCATCTTTATATGGCCAGCCCTTAATGTGGTGCTTGGGACTTAGAACACACTTGATAGAACACGCTTGCTGATATAAATAGAGGCAATTTTGAAGGACTTAAGAGCCCTCATCAAAGTAATAAACGCCCACAACTCCAGAGAACTGATGATGAGGTATTCTGCCCACTTCCTGACAGCATTCAGGACCAGATGTACATTTTTGGACGTGGCGAATTGTGGATTCATTTTGCTTGATTATGTTTCTTAACAAATTCTAGTTTTCTTTTTTCACTTGAAGAGGAAAGATTTGAAAAGGAGAGGGGAACTAGTAATAATATTGCCAAAAAAAAGAAAGATGCTTTAAGGGTCCTCAAAGCAATTTTTAAAATGTATAAAAGAGAACCGAAGAAAGTTCAGACAAGCAGTACAGGCAGGACAGCTTTGAAAGTAACATATTAAATTTATTATATACTTATTAAAAGTTATTTTTTGTTACACTTGAGTTCTAAGTTGTTTTGTTCCTTCCCTCACAATTCTGTATTAGAGAAGGTCAAAATTTCTTATAAATATATATATTTATGTAAAATCATATAATGCAGACTTCATATATCAGTTCTTTCTCTGGAGGTGAATGTCATCTTCCTTCATACATAGTTCTTTTCCATTTGAAATGAATAATCACATTACTCAGAATAACTCAGTCATTGACATTTACTCTTCAAACACAATATTCTCTTGATTCTACTTGTTTCACTCTGTCATTTCTTTTTTTTTTAAACCCTTACCTTACGTCTTGGAATCAGTACTATGTATTGGTTCCAAGGCAGAAGAAGGGTAAAGGCTAAGCAATGGGGGTTAAGTGACTTGCCCAGGATCACACAGCTAGGAAGTGTCTGAGGCAAGATTTGAACCTATCCTGTCTCTGGGTCTGACTCTAAATCCACTGAGCTACCCAGCTGCCCCCCACTCTGTCATTTCTTTCAAGACTTTCCAAGTTTTTCTGAAACCATTAATTCTTTTTATCTTATTTTTCCTTTATTAAATACAAAAACAAATTTTAACAGTCATTTAAAAAAACATTTTTAAGACCCAAATTCTCTCTCTTCTGACCCTCCCTCCTTTAATCTCTCCTTATCCTCTCCTTTTCCTGAGAGGATAAGCAATTTGTTATCTGCTCATCATTTCTTTTATTTTTAACCCTTACCTTCTGTCTTGGAATCAATATTGTATTTTGGTTCCAAGGCAGAAGAGGGATAAGGGTTAGGCAATGAGGGTTAAGTGACTTACCCAGAGTTACATAGCTCAGAAGTATCCACTGAGCCACCTAGCTGCCCCCCTCATCATTTTTTATAGCACATAATAATATACTATTACCAAATAATAATATACTATTTTTAGAAACAAGCTATACATCAGTGGTATAAAAATAAAATAAAAACAGGGATCCCAAAACTGTACATATGGATCCCTGTGGGCTGCCTATTGACTTAGAAAACTATGAATATAAATATAAAATTTCTACAAGGAATTTTTCTCCTTCTTTGGTTGTTAAGTTCAGAATAATAAAAATAAATTTTATTTTAAAAATAAATAAAAATGTGAACAAAATAAATGAGGGAATAATAGCAGTCTTTGGACTATATTCTATAGCATGATTTCAAGGAATTATTAATATATACTCTTTACTGGTAACTGAATGGAGTCAGAAAAGACATCATCTTGTCTCTGATTCAGTTCAGTAGTAGGGTTATTGGTGAGAAAAAATGTTAAAATAATTCAAACATATGTTGTAGCCTTAAGAGATCAGATCTGCTCCTGAAAAAAACACTTTTATAAGGTCTGGCAAAACAGTATTAGAATTCTTAATATTACAATTCCCTTTGTTTTCCTTTATTTCTCCAGAACACGGTATTTAGAGAGGACAGAAATTTCTGGTGTGAAGGTTTGCCGAGTCCTTTTCAGGACTACTCATCCCTCTTTGATGCCCACCTGCCACCTGTGGTTCCAAGAAGCTGTTCCATGTGCAGTGACCATACCCTGGTAAATCATATTGGCAGGCAGGCTAACCCAGGCTGTGAGTAACTGGCAGACCTCAAACCTATCAGTGAGTTAGGATGGTGTCTACCTCTGGCATGTGAAAACTTCTTGCAGCAAAGAGGGTAGAGGAGAAGAATTTCTTCTGACAGCCATGAAAGCAGGCAGCAGGTTCTGTGGAGTACGGGAGTTAGATGTTGAATAAGCCACGGTCATCCACTGCATCCCAGGCCATCACCTGTTGCCTTGACTTTTGTCTTGCCTTTGTCTAGACTTTGATGACTTTGGTAGACAGTGAGGCTGATGACTTTGTGCAACTCTATCTTACTTAAATCCAATTTATACATCAAGTCAAAACATGCCCTCCAGGACAGTATAAGTTCCTTGAGCTCAATGCTTCCATACCACAGTAGGTGCTTGACAAATGAGTCTTGATTGGACGTAAGGACATTGACTTTTGTGTCCCATCATGTAGCACAATGGTACATGGCACAGGGTAAGTACTTATTGAATTCAGTTCCATTCAATTGAATTTAATTACCTCCCTGACTTTATTTCCCCCTCCTGCCTGGGGTTCATGGCCACCATTTCCTTAGCATCCTTTTCTTTACAGTAGACCATTCCCTAAGTTATGTTAATCCCCAACTGTTTCACCAACGCTCACTTTTTCCTGTACCTATTTTCCTAGAACAGTTGGGAGAAGCTGAGTTCACATATGTGAAATTGCTTTCTGATTAACGATAAAGCCATATAAAAAGGAATAGGGAGCTATAAGATGCAAAAACTTTGTGATCCTGTCACCTTCATCAGTTATAGTTATATAGGGTAGTTCAACAAGATGCTGTTGAGAATGTTGCTACAGGGGTAGCCTGGCTTTGCTTTGGGCTCTTCTCAGTTCCTAGTTTTCTAGAACTGGGAAAGTCTGGAGGAAATATGGGGCTGCCTTCCTCCTGAACTCGTTCCAAGTCGATTAAGATTATTGAAATACCTGCGTGGTGTGCACTAGGATTGTGCTAGAACATTGTGTTCATCTATATGTAATGGGAAGACCATGGTGGCATGTCTATCTCTATACATTTTGCAGGTGAATAAACAAACTATTACAGTTTCTTAAAAAGAAAAAGATAGGATTTGTTCTCATAATGATTTTGCAGGAAAATAAACAAGCTATTACAGAATTTCTTAAACTAGAAAAAAGTGGATGGGTTCTATTCTTATAATGATATTTATCAAGACGTGTTTTAAACCCCCAAGTCTGATCTCTACTGGAATCTCTAGAATTCCTTAGCGAGTCTGTGCATAACCATGGAATGTCTCTGGAAAAGGCGATAAGAGCTGACACAATCAGGTCAGAAACACTGGGAAAAGTAACATATTAGAGGAAGGAGTCTTTTGCCTTCCTAGGAGCCAGGGCGTAGTTAGCAACAAGCCAGCAAAACCTCCTTGGACTTTGTAGCTACCATGGCTACACCTTGCCGATGGCATTTTTGGATGGAAAAGCAGGTTTCTTGCCTGTGCTGTCAACTTCCAAGGGCTTAGGGTTCCTTCTCCTGGCTATAGCCTTGAGAATATGTTGTTTTAATTAAATCCAGTAATCTAGGGTGACCTGCACCAGAATGGTGGCAGTGTCAGAGAAGAGAAAGGGTATAAATGAGAGATCTTACAAAGGTAACATTAATAGGCACTGGAAAAAGATTAGCTTTGAGGATGAGAGAGAATGAGGATTTGAGAATGGCACCTAGAATGGCAGTCAAGGTGACTGGAAAACTGGTGATATTTGTGACAATAATAGGGACATTAGAAGAGGAATAGTTGTCGTCCTTCATACTTGAAGAGGACCAAAATGACATCACTAATGATGTCTTTTGACTCTTGAATAATCTGGATTTAAGTGAGGCAGAGTTGCACAAAGGCATCAGCCTTAATCTCTCTTCAAGTGTCATTTAAGTCTAGTGGCAAGACAAAAATCAAGACAACTGGCAAGGCCCAGGATGTAGTAGATGACCTTGGCATCTCCAGTGTCTGACTAAGCTCTAAGCACACCATAGCTCCTATTTCAGATGCCTGCTGTAAAAATGGAGATTTTGAACCCCAGACTTCAATCCCCAGAAGTCCTTGGTGTTTCCCAGAATTCCCTATAATCTCACCTGAGTCCCCAGGTTGATGAGATCACAATTAGTATTTACCTGGCAGGAATGCCTCCCTCTCTCTCTTCCATTCCATTGCAATGATGTAGTAAGTAAGCTAAGTGTGGGGGTTCTGAATTGGCTAATAAGCCATGGGCACGTGGTTTTTATTTTGTATCTTCTTTATTCCTTGATTTCTAATAATCCTTAAAAAACCTCATAAAATAATATATTTTATTAGAGATACAATTTTAAATTTAACACTTCATGGCCTGAAACAAATTGTTCTCATCTATCACTTCTGTCTGGAGAAATCTCCACACCCCATAACTTTTATTGATGGGCTTAAGGCCTGCCAGTTACCCTCAGCATGATTTAGCTCATCTGCCAAAAAAGGCTTACCAGGTTGTGGCCACTGTGTGTGCTACAGCTTTTTGGAGCTAAAGATGAAAGTTGGGTGGCAGATGGGCACTGAAGGAAGAAAGCAGCCCCTAAAAGGACTCAATAAGCCCCCACACCAAACAAACTAGGCTTCCCAGAACACCCCACATATCCCAGGATAATGAGTTCAATTTTCAACATGTTGAGTTTAAAATGTCTAAAAACTATCCAGCACAAGATGTTCAATAAAAAGTTGGAATTGAGAGACTAGAGATCAGGAGAGAGGTTACGGCTGGATATGTAGATCTGAGAATCATCTGTATAGAAATGATAACTGAATCCATGGGAGCTGATGAGATCACCAAGTGAAGGAGTTTTGGGAGAGAGAAGAGGGCTCTAGAGCAGCGGATCTCAATCTTTCTAATGCCGTGACCCCACAATACAGTTCCTCATGTTGCAGTGACCCCAAACCAAAAAATTATTTTGGAGGCTCCTTCAAAACTGTCATTTTGCTAGTTATGATTTGGAATGTAAATCCCTGATATGCATTATGTATTCTCATGACTACAAATTGAGAGGTTGAGAACCGCTGCTCTAGAGGGTCCCAGTGGTTAGCAAGCATAACTTGGATGAAGATCCAGCAAAAAGCGACTGAGAAGGAGCTGTGTTTTGCTCCCCTATTACTTTCACAAAGGTTCCACCTAACACATAGAGACCTTTTTCTCTATCCTTTTAATGGATATATTAAAATCCTGGAAACCAGTGTAATACTTGAGCAATATATATGTCATCCTCTCTCTCATGACCTACTCATAGATTTAGACCTGGAAGAGGTCCTAAAGATCATCTAGTTTAGCATATTAATTTAATCGATGAGGCAACTGAGGCCAAAAGAGACAATTGTCTATCCAAGGTCACGGGTAGTATCAGAGACAGGTTTGAAACCCAAATCCTGACTTAAAATTCAGCACATCTCTTATCATGCAACATGTCCCATTTTCTGATTATCCTTTTTCTGGATGATATTTTCCACTAAATAGTGCAATAGGTCATTGAAAGCAATATACTCTGAAGCCAATCTTCACATACATCCTCATGCTAACGTGAGGATATTCTAATCTGACTTTGTTTCCCTATCTAGCCTCAAGCCCAAAGCCAGCCATTTAATTCTTCTAGCATTATGGTGACTTTCACCTTTTATGTCAGCCTCCAGCTGTGGGTTACCAAAATCTACTTTTTCTACTACTGTTCCTATTTTGCTAAAGATAAAACACAAAAAGTGCTGGTAGGTGTGATCCATTTCAAATTCATACACATTTTCAATGGGTCTTCCCTGTGCTCAGGAGTTGTTTTTTTTTCCTTGTTAATAACAATCATACCAAAGTCCTCAAGTTACCAATCTCCCTTTTCTCTTATGTCACGGTACAATCCATGAGAGGAATGGCCTTTGCATCTCAAAGATTTTATGTAGCATTTATACATTTTCCTCCTTCTTGTCTCAGTGAAAGAAATGACCTTCTTCCATTCCAAACCCAACCAACTCAGATCCTCTTGATCTTATCCTGCTTCCTCTATCAATTATGCTAAGCCTCATATTCTTAAAAATGGATTACTTTATTTTGTCTGGACTTATGATTTCATCTTTGTAGTAAACTTTATTGACTGAGGCAGCTTGGCATCAGAACCTCTAACCTTGACACCTTGTACCTGGTGCTGCTTGTACCTGGATAAGTTCTCTTAATGCCCTGAGGCAAATCTCCAAGACTATAAATTGTAGATAACTAAAGATCTTCCTTAATGGAAGGAATTTCTAAGTCAAGAGTTCCCCTTATCAAAGAAATCATAGATCTAGATGAGACCAAAAATGATGATAATTAATGTGTGCTTCTGGTTTTGCTTTATTTTTTTAAACTTTGCTTTATTTAGTCAAGATCCTTCCATATTTCTTTACATTCTTTGTTTGCCTGTGGGGTTTTTCCTTAATGGACTTCCCTGACCAGCAGGGTCCCACAAGGGAAGGGGCTCCCCTTTGTGATGGGACCCGAGGAGAGGTAGGAACCGAGAACCAGGGTGGAAATGAAAGACACGGACAAGTCAGTGGTTGGATAGGGCAGGCAATCCCTATGATACTCCCTTTGATAGGAGAGTATGAGTATAAAGGAACACGAGGTGGATGAGGAGATTAAGATAGGGAATGCAGGCCGAGATGGTTACAGCCTCGGGGAAGGAGAAGGTCAAGAAGAGAGAGAGAGATAGTCATTGAGGAGCCCAGTGGAGCACCATGGAAGGGAAAGGCCAAGAGCCAAGAGGAAGTTCATGGGATTGCCTCTGGATTTTATTCCTGTCCTGCTTGGGCGGTACTCCCAAGGAAGTAGTAACCACATCACAAAGTATAGACAATCAAGATTGGGTGGCAAGGTAGAGGGAACACCTTTGGGCGTGTAAATTGCAAACCGAGCTTTCCCAGGGAATTGACTCCGAGCATGTTAATGAGTTTGTCTTAGCCAAGGGCTGCATGGCCTGTTCAAGGTTACCTTCACAAACCTCATTGGTATAACCTTATGCTTGGAGACACAGTAATCATACAGTCATTTATATTTCATAGATGTGAATATGCTTGGGATGCTACATTGCCAATCTCAATTTCATTACATTAATGGTATAATTATTTAACCATGCTCCTACTGTTGAACATTAAGATTGAATGTCCAGATTTATTTAGCTTGAATTTTTATTGATATCTTTTTTGTTTTTACATCACCTACATTTTTCAATATGTCTTCCTACTGGAGATATTGCTTACAACAAGAATTTAAAAGAGAGGGAAAAAAAAAAACAGGTGAGCAAAATTACCCAACCCATCAATCAAGTTCAGTATTATATATCACGTCACAGAGACCCATAGATCCTCACCTTTACCAAGATGGAGGCAAAGCACCTTCTCATCTCTCTTCTTTAGGACCAAGCTTGATCATTGCAATTTCATATTGTAATTAACACATTGAATTTTTATTGCTTTGTTGCTGATCTTTCCATTCACATCGTTAGTGTATTGTTCTAGTTCTGCTTAGTTCACTTTCTGTTGGTTCATACACATCTTTAGATGCTTTTCTGTATTCACCATATTCATTTTCTTATGGCACAATAATATTACATTACATTCTTGTACCATAATACCATAACTTGTTCAGCCATTTCTCTATCAGTAGAGATCTACTTTGTTTCCAGTTCTTTGCTACTATAAAAGTTATTGCTATAATAAAAACAATAACAACAGCTAACATTTACATATAATTTTTGTTCCAATGGTAATCAAGGCGAGAGAAACAAGTGCTGTGGAGCACATGAAGCTTTATCAGACATCAAAGCCACCAATTGTCATACACTGTATCCATCCCCCATCATCCCGACTTTTGTCCTGCCACTGGACTTTGATGACTCCGTAAGAGTCTAAAAGAGTCATTGAAACTATTTTGCACAATTCTGCCTCACAAATCCAATTCACAAACAAGTCAATTCATCAGTCATCATGATGTCATTGGTCTTTAAAAAATGAAGAATCAACAACAACAACATATAATTTCATGATTTTCAAAGCATTTTATGCATATTTTCTCATTTTATTCACACAACAATCTTGCTATGAACATTTTGATGTATATTGGGTCTTTTGTTTCCAGTTTTTTCAATTACAAATACTACTATGAAAATCTAAAAAGATATCTCTTTTTCAATAATGATTTTGGGGAATATTCTAAACAATGGAATTATTGGGTTGAAATTACTGGAGGAAAAGGTATGATTATTTTTATAACTTTTTCTGCAAACCTTACCAGACCACTTTTCAAGCTTAATGCTAGGCTGGAGGGACTAAGAAAAACATCCATACTAAGTCATTGTTGATGGAGCTACATAATATTGGAAACTTTTTGGAAAGTTTTGAATTGATTGAGTCATTCTAGAGAGCAATTTGGAACTATGGTCCAAAAGTAACTAAACTACCCATCTCCTTTGACCCAGTAATATCCCCAAAGAGATCTAAGAAAAAGGAAAGTCTTCCATATTACAAAAATATTGTTTTTGTAGTGGCAAAGAATTGAAAACTAAAGTGATACTCAAATGAGGAATGTACACGCAATTGGACAAATTATGGTATATGAATGTAACAGAACACTATTATTCTCTAAGAAAGAAAGTTTCAAAGAAACATATGAATTTAGTGAATTGAACAGAACCAGGTAAACAATTTATACATTATAAAATGAAGATCATGAAGAGAAACAATTCTGAAAGTCTTAAAAACTTTGATCAATGCAATGATCAACTAACCAAATGACCAATGAAGAACACTGCCTATTTCATTGCAAAGAACTGAGGAACCAAGATACAGAATGAGACATGAGAATGAGGATACTTGGACATGACCAATGTAGAAATTATTTTGCTTCATGATGCTTATTTTGTTACCAGGGGTTTAAATTTCTTTTTTAGGGAGGGGACATGTGGGAAGAAAGAAGAAATAAATGCTTTATCATTTAAAATATATACATAAACACTAAATCAACAATAATTATTCATTAAATTAATTAATTAAATTAATAATTAATCAAACTAAAATTTAATTAATTAAAACTAAACTAAAAGTGTGCCATAAAGTTTCAAATATAGTTGGAAAGCTCTTTGAGATATTATTAGCTAAAAATGGTGGCAACCAGGTGGCTCAGTGGATTGAGAGCCAGGCCTAGAGATAAGAGGTCCTGTATTCAAATGTCACCTCAAATACTTCCTAGCTGTGTGATCCTGGTCAAGTCATTTAACTTACATTGCCTACTCCTTAACACTCGTCTGCCTTGGAACCAATACACAATATTGATTCTAAGAGAGAAGAGAGGGGTTTGGGTTTTTTTAAGATATTATTAATGAAAATCTTGGAAGGAATTATTTAATAAATACCTGAGATCAAGATAGAACCCTGATGGACATGAGAACAGCAAAAATAAACGTAGAGGGGCAACTAGATAGCACAGTGGTTAGAGTGCCATACCTGGAGTCAGGGTGGGAGGAATAGACCTAGATATAAAGCTGGCCTCAGACCCTTTCTAGTTGTGTGACCCTTGCCAAGTCACTTAATATCAGTTGCTTAGCCCTTTACACTCTTGTACCTTAGAATCAATTCTAAGACAGAAGGTAAGAGTTTAAAAAATAATACTAACCTTAGAGTACTTCCCAATACAAAGAGATAACAAGTATATAGAAAGAAATCTACTGTAGACTTATTTTTGAGACAGACATTCATAAAGGGACACAACAAAATGGGATGTATTTGTGGGTTGCCTGCCCTACACTAGTTGTATTAAAACGTTTAATTTATCTTTTAATAAACATTGTAGACTATGTATTCAAAGGAAGAGGGTCTTTCTAACTAGTTATATTGGGATTTTTTAACACGCTCAAAATATTCCTGGGAAGTTCTTTCTCAACCATTTTACTAGCAATAGAACAAAATGTCACATTACTTCATAGTTATATTTTTTTAAAACAGAAATGCTATTATTCAGTTTGATCATCCAGCTTACTCACCAGACTTGGTTCCAAATAACTTTTGGCTGTTTCAGAAAGTACAATCTTTCCTCAGAGGACCAGTATTTTGTACCATAAGGATATTCCAAAGAGCTTAATAGAATCTCAGAGTTGGAAGGAAACATAGAGGTCATCTAGTTCACTCTGTTATCTCCATCATGATCCCCATCGACAGCATCCTCAACAAGTAAGTTATCATTCAGTCACTATTTGAACTTCCAGTGACATGGGACTCACTATCCAAATAGCTAATATCAGCTTCGTAATAATAATCATTCCTATTTATATGGCTCTTTACGGTTTACAAAATACTATGCAAATCATTTCTCATTCTATCCTCACAACAATCCTAGGAAGTAGATATTATTATCCTGACTTTACAAACAAGGAAACTGAGGTTTGAGAAGGGTGTGACTTGTTCAAAGACGTATGCTAAGCCTCTGAGGCTGGATTTGAACCCCAGTCTTCCTGACTCTAGGTCCAGCCTTCAATCCACTATTCCACTAGCAGGTCTAGTTTTAATCCCAACAATACTGTGCAATGGCCACATTGATGAAATAATCATGCATGAGATTGGAAGGGACCTCAGAGGTCATCTAGTCCAGTTAAGTATTAAAATAGTTAATCTCCCAAAGGCAATCATCTAGCCTTTCTGAAAAATCTCCAGTGACAAGAAACACACTGTTGTGAGAAAGCACATAGCAAGTCCTTAATTCACTTTAAGTAAATACAGTATGTACTTGTTGAGGGAAACTAGTAGCTTATTCCGCCTTTGAACAATTTTCATTTCTGCGGAAGCTTTTCTTCTGTTGATCTGTGAAGCCTGCTTTTTTCCAGCTTTCCTCTCTTGGTGGGTCCTACTTTTTCATCTTGTACGGCTCAGCAGGACAAATCTAAACCCTTTTCCCTCACCACTAATCCAAGCCCTGGTTTCTTTTCAGGTTTAAACTCTCCAGTCTCTCTCTGGATATATTTCTCCCTTGCCAAAAACACTTGGAGCTCCAAACTACAGACATTACCCCAGACCAAGCAAGAGGAAATAAAGTTGGGTTATCATCTTGCCTTAGGACGTTGGTCCTATTAGATGCATATTTGGATTTTCCTACCTAGAGAAGGTACCTGTAGAGGGGAATATGAGGTTTAAAGTTTAATTTAATTGTACAAATATTAAGCACTTACTGTATGGAAAGCATCATACTAAGCTCTGTGAATATAAACATGAAAGGAAACGGTCCTTGCCCTCAAGGAGATTTCGTTCTATAATTGTCATTTTAATTATAACTTCAGTCTGGGGGGAGGGATCACATATTTTTGTATGAATTAAATGTAGTGAATTTTCCAACCATTCATTTCTTGAAATCTCCTTATCAGAAATTGTATGTGACCTTAGTAGTTCTTTTGTGATTTTTTTTAAACCTTTACCTTCTGTCTTAGAATTGATACTATGGGGGGCAGCTGGGTAGCTCAGTGGATTGAGAGCTAGCCCTAGAGACGGGAGGTCCTAGGTTCAAATATGATCTCAGACACTTCCCAGCTGTGTGACCCTGGGCAAGTCACTTGACCCCCATTGCCTAGCCCTTACCACTCTTCTGCCTTGGAGCCAATACACAGTATTGACTCCAAGACAGAAGGTAAGGGTTTAAAAAAAAAAAAGAATTGATACTATGTACTAGTTCCAAGGCAGGAGAGTGGTAAAGGCTAAACATTTGGAGGTAGGGGACTCACCCAGGGTCATGCAGCTAGCCAGTGTCTGAGGTCAGATTTGAACTTGGGTCCTCCTGACTCCAGTGTCTACACTCTATCCACTATACCATCTATCTACTTCTAATTATCACCCTTTTTGATCAGGATGTTTATTCTCAACAAAGATTTTTACTTCAATTACTTTTTATTTACCTTGGGGGTTTTTTGTTTTTGTTTTGGCACTGGGAAATGTAATACTTCTTCCCTACCTGCACAAAACACATGAGCAGTATGTTTAAGAAGTCTTTTTTTTTTTTACTTTTTTGTACTGCTCTTTAAAAGTTTTTTTTTTTAATTCTGTAAGGAAAACTTACAAATTTCAGCTTTGGTTCACTTAGATTTATCAAACATTTATTATTATTATTATTATTATTAGATATAAAAATATAAACATTATTATTTGATTATTATTATTAGATTTACCAAACATTATATAAAAAGAATATGTGCCAACTCTTTTGGCAGAAATTGAGATTTGGTACCTAAGGGTAGTAAATGTAGGGCTTGTACATAAACTTTTCTTCCTAAAGTTCAATTACAAAAGGCCACCCAGATCTGATCTATGAAGACAATGCAGTGGGGGTTCTTTCATGTAGTGGTGGAAGTCCCTGGGTCCTTTTCCCATTTAGGGGGAACCACCGTCTCCTTAGGGAGATTTCTTTTTCTTTGTGTTCTCTTTCCAAGGATGCCTTTGAACATCTCCATGGCAAGTTTTTCAAAGAAGCTATTCTATGCTGTTGTCACATGGTTTGAAGACAAAATCTTATCAGTCATATAAATACAATGCATTATTTTTATTTTTTAAAAAACATGTTATTTTATGGCAGCTAGGTGACTCAATGAATAGAGGAAAGCCTGGAGACAGAAGGTCCTAGGTTCAAGTCTGGCCTTAGACACTTCCTGTGTGACCCTGGGCAAGTCACTTAATCCCAGTTGCCTAGCCCTTAACACTAATACTGAAATATTGATTCTAAGACAGAAGGTATGGGTTTTAAAAAAGAATGTTATCTTCCGGGTAATCATGGCTGCAATCTAGACGCCGCACGTTTCCTCTCCCCAGCACCGAACGAAATAGACTACATCAAAGGAGCATAAAATCACCTTTGGAGGAACAGAAGGACTCCCCAGTACCCCACAGAGGCAAAGGTACGTGGGGCTTGAACATTTCCACACTAAAATAAGAAGGAAAAGCTTGCACAGAAAAGTGAACTGAGCCGCCCTTCCCCCACCCCACCTCCCCCACTAAACCAGAGTGAGCTACCTGAGCGCTCACCAGGACAGCGAGTGAGTGGGGAGCGTCTCTGTCTGGGGGGGCACTCCAGGGTCCTTGGGATCTGGGGACTGCCAGGAAAAAACGTCTCAGGGCGCTTTCACTGGAGAAGCCAGCGGACTTCGGGCGGGCTGCGCTGAACAAGGCGCACGGATTATCTGGGCGGAGCTGAATACCTGGGCTCGGAGGCTGGGAAGAACTAGTCTGAAGCAACCTAAATTCACAGAAAAACCACTCTTATAACCCAGACCCCAGACCAAAAAGGAAAGGGAAATAAAACCACCAAAGGGATGGCTCACATGGCCCAAAATCAAGCCTCCAGGAAGAAAGGGAAAAAAGTGACTATTGAAAACTTTTATGGTGGAAGTACCCAAGGGAAAGAGGAGAATGAAGAGGAAATCCAAAAAAATTCAGAACACGCCTCCCAAAATGGAAACTATCAACAAGCTCTGGAAGATCTCAAACTGGAACTTATCCAAAAGATGGAAACCTTCTGGAAAGAAAAATGGGAGAAAGAGATCAGCTGTCTGACAGATAAGACTGCTCAATTGGAAAAAGAACTCGAAGCAGCCAATACAAGGGCAGACAAGGCTGAAAAGCAAATCCAGTCCCTAATGACCAGAATTAAGGACCTCGAAGAAAGTGAGATGATAAAACAGCAAGAATCAATAAAGCAAACCCAAACAATTAATGAATTGGAAGAAAACAGAAAATATCTCACTGAGAAGGTCACGGACCTGGAGAACAGAGGAAGGCGAGAAAATCTCCGTATCATCGGTCTCCCAGAAAAACCAGAGGTAAACAACAAATTGGATTTTATTCTAGAGGAGATTATAAAAGAAAATTGCCCCCACGTTCTGGAGCAAGGGGGCAAAATAGAAATAGAGAGGATTCATAGAACACCTTCTATACTAAATCCCCAAAAGACAACGCCTAGGAATGTAATTGCCAAATTCAAGAGTTTCCAAGTAAAGGAGAAAATCCTACAAGAAGCCAAGAAGAAGAGCTTCAGATATAAGGGGGCTCCCATAAGGATCACACATGACTTAGCGGCTAACACACTAAGAGACCGCAAAGCATGGAACACGATATTTAGAAAGGCAAGAGAGCTGGGTCTCCAACCAAGAATCAACTACCCAGCAAAACTGACTATATACTTCCAGGGGAAAGTATGGGCATTCAACAAAATAGAAGATTTCCAAGCATTTGCTAAGAAAAGACCAGAGCTCTGTGGAAAGTTCGATATCCAAGCACAGAAAGCAAGAGAAACATGAAAAGGTAAATATGAAAGAAAGGGAAAAGGAGATAAATCTTATCTTTCTCTTTAAGTCAAACTCTCTTCTATAAGGACTACATTTACATCTAATTATATATATTAATATGTGGGGAAAATGTTTTGTGTAACTCTCATAAATTGTATCATCATAAGAGTAGTTAGAAGAAACATGCATAGGGAAAGATTGGGGAATCAAGAAGATTTGGGGAAAGTTGGGGCAAAAAAAGGAAAAGGGAGGGGGGAACCGTGATAATACTAAGATTAACTTCAAGAAATAGGGGGGGAATCAATAGAATAAACTTTCCCATATAAAGATACACATGGGAAGGGGAGGGGAAGAACTCTCATATGAGAAGGAAAGGAAGAGAGCGTGAAGTGGAAGTACTTAAACCTTACTCTCAGTGAAATCAAATCTGAGAGGGAAGAACATCTAGATCCAGTGGGATCCTGATTTCTATCTTATCCATTAGGGCAAGAAAGAAAGGAAAATTAAGGAGGGGGAGGGGGGAGGGAGCACAAAAAGGGAGGGAAGGAGAGGGGGGAGGGGAAGGGAGCATAAAAAGGGACGGGCTAGAAAGGGAAGCATCTCAAGGGAGGGGACTAGGGGGACCGACCTAAAGTAAATCACTGGTTCAAAAGGAGAAAGCTAAAGAAGAAAGGTCAGAACTAGGGGAAGACATCAAAATGCCAGCGAATCCACAAATAACAATCATAACTTTGAACGTGAATGGGATGAACTCACCCATAAAACGCAGACAAATAGCAGACTGGATTAGAACACAAAACCCTACCATATGTTGCCTTCAAGAAACACATATGAGACGGGTTGACACTCACAAGGTTAGAATTAAAGGTTGGAGTAAGACCTTTTGGGCCTCAACCGATAGAAAGAAGGCAGGAGTTGCAATCATGATATCTGACAAAGCCAAAGTACAAATAGACCTGATCAAAAGGGACAGGGAAGGTAAATATATTCTGCTAAAAGGAAGTATAGACAATGAGGAAATATCACTAATCAACATGTATGCACCAAATGGTATAGCATCCAAATTTTTAATAGAGAAACTAGGAGAATTGAAGGAGGAATTAGACAGTAAAACCATATTAGTGGGAGACTTGAACCAACCACTATCAAATTTAGATAAATCAAATCAAAAAATAAATAAGAAAGAGGTAAAAGAGGTGAATGAAATCTTAGAAAAATTAGAATTAATAGACATATGGAGAAAAATAAATAGGGACAAAAAAGAATACACCTTCTTTTCAGCACCACATGGCACATTCACAAAAATAGATCATACACTAGGTCATAGAAACATGGCACTTAAATGCAGAAAAGCAGAAATATTAACTGCAGCCTTTTCAGATCACAAGGCAATTAAAATATTGATCGGCAAGGGTACATGGAGACCCAAATCAAAAATTAATTGGAAATTAAATAACATGATACTCCAAAATCATTTAGTTAGAGAAGAAATCATAGAAACAATTAACAATTTCGTTGAAGAAAATGACAACGGCGAAACATCCTTTCAAACCTTATGGGATGCAGCCAAGGCAGTACTTAGAGGAAAATTCATATCCCTGAGTGCATATATTAACAAATTAGGGAGGACAGAGACCAAGGAATTGGAAATGCAAATCAAAAAACTTGAGAATGAACAAATTAAAAACCCCCAGAAGAAAACCATACTAGAGATCCTAAAAATTAAGGGAGAAATTAATAAAATAGAAAGTGACAGAACTATTGAGCTAATAAACAAGACTAGAAGCTGGTACTTTGAAAAAACAGACAAAATAGACAAAGTACTGGTTAATTTAATTAAAAAAAGGAAAGAAGAAAGGCAAATTAATAGCATCAAGGATGAAAAGGGGGATCTCACCTCAAATGAAGAGGAAATTAAGGCAATCATTAAAAACTACTTTGCCCAACTATATGGCAATAAATTTACCAATCTAGGTGATATGGATGAATATTTACAAAAATATAAATTGCCTAGACTAACAGAAGAAGAAATAGTTTTCTTAAACAATCCCATATCAGAAATTGAAATCCATCAAGCCATCAAAGAACTGCCTAAGAAAAAATCCCCAGGGCCTGATGGATTCACCAGTGAATTCTATCAAACATTCAGAGAACAGTTAACCCCAATATTACACAAACTATTCGACATAATAAGCAAAGAGGGAGTCCTACCAAACTCCTTTTATGACACAAGCATGGTACTAATTCCAAAGCCAGGCAGGCCAAAAACAGAGAAAGAAAACTATAGGCCAATCTCCCTAATGAATATAGATGCAAAAATCTTAAATAGGATACTAGCAAAAAGACTCCAGCAAGTGATTAGAAGGGTCATCCACCATGATCAAGTAGGATTCATACCAGGGATGCAGGGCTGGTTCAACATTAGGAAAACTATCCACATAATTGACCACATCAACAAGCAAACCAACAAGAATCACATGATTATCTCAATAGATGCAGAAAAAGCCTTTGATAAAATACAACACCCATTCCTACTAAAAACACTAGAAAGCATAGGAATAGAAGGGTCATTCCTAAAAATAATAAACAGTATATATCTAAAACCATCAGCTAATATCATCTGCAATGGGGATAAACTAAATCCATTCCCATTAAGATCAGGAGTGAAACAAGGATGCCCATTATCACCTCTATTATTTGACATTGTATTAGAAACACTAGCAGTAGCAATTAGAGAAGAAAAAGAAATTGAAGGCATCAAAATAGGCAAGGAGGAGACCAAATTATCACTCTTTGCAGATGACATGATGGTCTACTTAAAGAATCCTAGAGATTCAACCAAAAAGCTAATTGAAATAATCAACAACTTTAGCAAAGTTGCAGGATACAAAATAAACCCACATAAGTCATCAGCATTTCTATATAATTCCAACACAGCTCAGCAGCAAGAACTAGAAAGAGAAATCCCATTCAAAATTACCCAAGACAAAATAAAATACTTAGGAATCTATCTCCCGAGACAAACACAGGATATATATGAACACAACTACAAAACACTTTCCACACAACTAAAACTAGACTTGAACAATTGGAAGAACATTAACTGCTCATGGGTAGGACGAGCCAATATAATAAAAATGACCATCCTACCCAAACTCATCTATCTATTTAGTGCCATACCCATGGAACTCCCAAAAATTTTTTTTACTGATTTAGAAAAAAACATAACAAAGTTCATTTGGAAAAACAAAAGATCAAGGATACCCAGGGAATTAATGAAAAAAAATACAAAGGAAGGGGGTCTTGCAGTCCCAGATCTCAGCCTATATTATAAAGCAGCGGTCATCAAAACAATTTGGTACTGGCTAAGAGACAGAAAGGAGGATCAGTGGAATAGACTGGGGGCAAGCAACCTCAGCAAGACAGTATATGACAAACCCAAAGATCCCAGCTTTTGGGACAAAAACCCACTATTTCATAAAAACTGTTGGGAAAATTGGAGGACAGTGTGGGAAAGATTAGGCTTAGATCAACACCTCACACCCTACACCAAGATAAATTCAAAATGGATGAATGACTTGAACATAAAGAAAGAAACTATAAGAAAATTAGGCGAACACAGAATAGTATACATGTCAGACCTTTGGGAAGGGAAATACTTCAAAACCAAGCAAGAATTAGAAAGAATTACAAAATGCAAAATAAATAATCTGGATTACATCAAATTAAAAAGTTTTTGTACAAACAAAACCAATGTAACCAAAATCAGAAGGGTAGCAACAAATTGGGAAACAATCTTCATAAAAACCTCTGACAAGGGTTTAATTACTAAAATTTATAAAGAACTAAATCAATTGTACAAAAAATCAAGCCATTCTCCAATTGACAAATGGGCAAGGGACATGAACAGGCAATTCTCAGCCAAAGAAATCAAAACTATTAATAAGCACATGAAAAAGTGCTCTACATCTCTTATAATCAGAGAGATGCAAATCAAAACAACTCTGAGGTATCATCTCACACCTAGCAGATTGGCTAACATGACAGCTATGCAAAGTAATGAATGCTGGAGGGGATGTGGCAAAGTGGGGACATTAATTCATTGCTGGTGGAGTTGTGAATTGATCCAACCATTCTGGAGGGCAATTTGGAACTATGCCCAAAGGGCGATAAAAGACTGTCTGCCCTTTGATCCAGCCATAGCACTGCTGGGCTTGTACCCCAAAGAGATAATGGACAAAAAGACTTGTACAAAAATATTCATAGCTGCGCTCTTTGTGGTGGCCAAAAATTGGAAAATGAGGGGATGCCCCTCAATTGGGGAATGGCTAAACAAATTGTGGTATATGTTGGTGATGGAATATTATTGTGCTAAAAGGAATAATAAAGTGGAGGAATTCCATGTGAACTGGAACAACCTCCAGGAAGTGATGCAGAGCGAAAGGAGCAGAACCAGGAAAACATTATACACAGTGACTGATACATTGTGGTACAATCGAAGGTGATGGACTTCTCCATAAGTATCAATGCAATTTCCCTGAACAATCTGCAGGGATCTAAAAAAAAAAAATACTACCCACAAGCAGAGGATAAACTGTGGGAGTAAAAACACCGCTGAAAAGCAACTGCTCGACCACAGGGTTGGAGGAGATAAGACTGAGGAGAGACTCTAAATGAACACTATAATGCAAACTCCAACAACAGGGAAAAGGGTTCGAGTCAAGAACACATGTGATAACCAGTGGAATCATGCGTCGGCTATGGGAGAGGGAAAGGCGGGGGGGGGGGGGGGGGGGGGGGGGGGGAGGGGAGGAAAAGAAAACGATCTTTGTTTCCAGTGAATAATGTATGAAAATGACCAAATAAAATAATATTAAAACTTAAAAAAAAAAAAATAAATAAAATAGAAAAAAAAAAAGAAAATTATTTTTTTAATCTACCCTACCCCAAAAAATAGAATACACCCTAACTACAATTATACAGGATGCCCCAAAATTCTTTGTGCAGTTTTAAGCTCTGATAGCTTTAATAGGTTTTAAGTGCATGAAGACTTTTCGGGCATCTTGTATAAGAAAAAAGAATGTGAAAGCATTGCCAAACTAAGAAATCTTATGGAAAATTAATGAGAGTAGATGAAAAGTTATCACAATTTATGTGTTGAAATTCATTTTCTTAAATATAAAGACATACAAAGCAAATTTGTATTAAAGACTAATAAATTTATAACAATAATTTAATAAAAATAAGAATGCATTCTTTCTCATGTACATAAATTCTAGATTTATTAATTTGCTCAATATCTGGATGAATTACAAGAAATGTTTTCATATTTCCCTAGGACATAGTGACCAATTTTCTTTAAATTACTGAAAAGAATCCATTTTGTCATCCAAAAGTAATTTATACCAATCATCATGGAAACCATCTCCTATGATTAAGGGAGGAAACTAGAAATCTTTGGTATAATCTTGAATTATGTTTAAGACAGTTCCATCATCTTACTTGTTGCATGAGGAATTTATTCTCAGAGATCTTCTGCCAAAAATTTGTTCACATCTGCCAAAAAAAATTTCTTAAGTACTTTGATGGTAATTTCTAATCTATGAGAGCAAGTGATTCTCCTAGAATGCCCAATACTAGTTAAGTATAACCTCCCAAAGTAACTACTTTAAAAGGTACAGCAAGGGGCAGCTAATTGATTCAGTGAATAGAGAGCCAGGCCCAGAGACAGGAGGTCCTGGGTTCAAATTTGGTCTCAAACACTTCCTAGCTGTGTGACCCTGGGCAAGTCACTTAACCCCCATTGCCCAGCCCTTACCGCTCTTCTGCCTTGGAGCCAATACACAGTATTGATTCTAAGACGGAAGGTACAGGTAAAAAAAAAAAAGATATAGTAGACTTTTGGATGTACTTTAGGGTGTTTTAAGAAATACTGTCAAATTAACTCATAATCACACCCCCTAATACTGATAATGATTAATTCCAGAGTTTTAATGGGGAGGAGAATCTAAAAAAATACTCTATGAATTTATTCAGGGAATTATTGAGAGGTTCTGTGGTATGATGAATCATGCTAGACTTGTAGCCAGGGGACATGGGTTTAAATTGGATCTTTGATACTTGTTAACTAAATAATCTTGGGTGAGTTTCAATTCAAGTCTCGTTTTCTTCATTTGCAAATTGAGGATTATATTATCTATAATCCCTACTTCACAGAGATTTTAGAACAATCAAATGAGATCATATATATATGTATATATGATATAATCGCTTCAACTTGTCACTCACAAATGAGTAAGTTGAGTCCCCAAGAGGCAATATTTCCAGGTTCAAGGATAGTCTATGGGTCTCTAAAGTCCCCAAACTCTAAATGACAAGCCCCCACTGTTTAATTGGCCTTTAATAGTCAGCCAGTAGACATATGTCTCAAAATAAAAGCATTCTTATGAAGGCAGAATAAGAACAATTGCTACAAAGCTTTCCTCCCATAAACCCAGGGCACGATTTCCCACAAATACACACTACGTTGGTGGGAAGAGCAGACACCAACTTAGAGTATACTAATAGTGAAGTACTCAAACAGGTGCCATATGTAGTCAAGGTCAGCCCTCAGGTACTAGAGGGTCCCAATGCCCTTTCTAGTTGTATGATGTCCTCCTGCTTCTCCTAGCTGGATGTAATGTCTGCTGGGCTCCCTGGGTATATTCTTCTCCTCAGATTAATTTTCACCCTTCAGGACCTCCAGTTCTCTCTTAAATCTAGATAACTGATTTCCTTCACTGCCATCAAATTTTGAAAGGCTTTAAAAGGCAGGAGTGCCATGGTTAAGAAGATGACATGGTGAGGCACCTGGGAGGTGGCTAGACAGTCAACTTTCAATAATCAGCATGGCTTCTCATCCTGTTTTGTGATACTGTATTTTGTATAATTCAAAGGTAATATTTATCCTGGTAAATTTTGTCAGATTTAACACAAAGCTCTAGTCTGCTGAAATTTTTGTGAGACCCGACTAATATACAGTCCTTCTCAGATATCCTTCTCTGTTACATTCATCTAATATGTAAAATGGGCAAGCATGCTACCTATAAGTTTTATGCAAGTTACTGATAAATTTTGAGACAACACAGATCCTTTGGGCCATCCATTGTCCTAAGATTCCTCCTAAAATGGGCTTGTACATGAATTTGCCAATCTCAATTACATATAGCTCGGGTTTTTTTTTTCAGTATATATTGAATCCAACACAGCCATCTTGTTTATTTGTGTCTGCCTCAGAACCTTCTGGTCACTTCATTCTTTGGTTTTTTATTTGATTCTTTTGGTTTCTTCTGGTCATTGATATTCTTGTTTCTTTTGGGGATGCATATGAGGGGTTTAAGGAGGAGGAGCACTTCTATATGAGGGCTTGCTGAGCCCTTTTCAGGGCTCTTCATCCACCTTTGGTGTCCACCCAACTCTCACCTGTGGCTCCAAGATGCTATAGCAGGTACTGCAGCAGCCACAATGTAGGGGACTAAATCAGGTAGAGGGTAACCAGAATAATTCAAACTGATTGATGAGTTAAGGTTATGTGAAGACCCCAAGAATGTGAAGACTTCCTCTGACAGAATGGGTGGATGAGAATATTTGGAGCACAAAGATACCTAAAGCAGGTGCCATGGAATACTTGAGCTCTGTCAGTCATTAAAGACTCCAAGGCATCCACTGCATCCCAGGCCAGTTGTCCTGACTTTTTATCTGCCACTGGACTTCAACGCCTCTAGGAAAGTGAGGTCGAAGACTTTGTATAACTCTGCCTCACTTAAATCCAATTGAGGAACAAGTCAAGATATTACCCTGTGATGCCATTGACCTTCTTCAATATGAAAGAACAACTAGTCCATTATCTATCAAGAGGTGAAGAACAAGATTTCTCCTTTTTATGGAGTCATGGTTGGTCTTTACATAGATCAGACTTCCTAAGTATTTCAAAGTTGTTTCTCTTTATGTTTTAGTCTTTGGATATTGTTTTCCTGGGTTTGCTCAGCTCAGTGAATATCCATTCATAAAAGTCTTCCTAGGCATCTCTGAATCCCTATTATTCATTGTTTATTTTTGGTGGAATGATACATTATATTCATGTGCCATAATTAATTAATCTATTCCTCTTTCCCCCTCCCCCAAAATATCCATTGTAAGAGCCCTGTATTTCACCATATAAACCCACCTGCATAGGAATATTCTTGATTGCAAACGTTTATTTCCCTTTAAAGATGAGATCCATCTTCCAACATCCCTGTCCTAGATCTTGCCTCTTTACCAGTGTTTTTACTGTTCTCTTTCATAGTGCCTACTCTCTAATTCTTGCAGAGGCTAAAGAAATTAGTTCCTTTTGCTCCTTTCTGGCTTGAATAGGGCTGTGGCTCAAGTATCCCTCTTTCCTCCCTTCTTACTGAGTAACTTCCCATTCCACTCATTCCATTATAGATAAGTACTTTTAAGGAAGGTTGGCCTTTAGTTCAAAGTGTCAGTTCGGTTCCTTTTCTTCTTCTGATTAAGATTTCTTTAAATCATTAATTAGTTCTTTTTTTGTCCATTTTTTTTAATAGGCTATATGGGGGTAGCTAGGTAGCCCACATGATTGGGGTCAGGCCTAGAGACTGGAGGTCCTGAATTCAAATGTGATCTCAGATACTTCCTAGTTGTGTGACCCTGGGCAAGTCACTTAACCCCTTACCACTCTTCTGCTTTGGAACCAATAGGTAGTATTGATTCTAAGAAGGGAGGTAAGGGTTTAAGAATTTGGAACATCACTTCAGAAAACTAATGTGGAAAATTGTTAATTTTTGTGTAATTGGTAAAAAAATATATTTACAAAAAAATTAAAATTTCTAAAAGTCTATATTCATTGGAGAATAAAATCTTTGCTTACTTTTCTGGAAAATCAAATAGAAAACACTTTTGTGTTTCTTTTGTTTGAAGTATTTACAAGTGAATGTTTTGCTCACCTCTGGTGTTTTTTATTTTCAGGAATATTTCTAATCCCTCTTTTACTTGAGACCTATCTTTTGTAAATTATGATTAGGTTCAGTTTTGTGGCTACAATGTCTGAATTAAATCAAATTAGTGGACACTAGTTTTGAATCCTTTATTGTCATTATAATTATGAAGACTTTCATAGCTGAAAGCTTCCTAGTTGTTTATAAGATTCATTGCTCAGCATTGAAATTATGAAATTTAACTTGACTTGGGTTTTTTCTCTGGCAACAATATTTTTAGTCCTTCTCTCTTAGGCACAAAATCCCTTCCCATCTAGCTGGTTTTTAATCACTGTGTCTTCTGAACTCCAGCACACACATGATTATACTTCTCACCTTCATGTGGCTACGCAGAATCAATGTTTTCTGCCTTTTTATTCTCTCTGCTAGAGAATCAGAGTGAATTTCTGCTGTGAAGAAACTGTGCAGGGGCCCCATCACTCAGATCCTGAAACACAGCTCTTTCCATGTCTCCTCTATCTCTCTTGGGATATAGACATCCTAGTCACTTACAAATTCTTTCCTCCATCAGAAGTTAAAAAGCTAACATTCTATCATTAATCTACCTACCACACAGCTATAAACTGTGAAGTGGTATAAACTGTTATTCAATTGTATCCTAGGGGATATTTGAGTGGCTCAATGGATTTAAAGCAAGACCTAGAGACAGGAGGTCTTGGTCTCAAATACTTCGTCACTGTGTGACTCTGGGCAAGTCACGTTACCCCCCATTTCCTAGCCCTTCTTGCTCTTCTGCCTTGGAAAGAAACATAGTATTGATTCTAAAGATGGAAGTAAGAGGACTTTTTAAAAATTGTACCCTCTTAGCATCTTCAGTAGACTGTATGAATAACAATTATCTCCCATGCCTTAATTAGGATAAGTCAGTTTACTTAAGCCCAAGACATCCTATTGTACCAACAGAAATCCAGGGTCAGACAGTACAAAGTTAAATGACCAGAGGACCAGGTATGTTTGGCAATGTTCCAAATGGCAAACACAGGTATATATCCCTCTTCTCCCTCAACGGTGCGCATTTACACACAGAAGAATGTCACAGTTACACAATAACACATGGTAGATTATGTTCTTCACATTATTTTAGACACACGAGGAATAACCATCTATCTGTCCCAAGTTCACCAAAACAATGTATGACAGACTGTATTTTCCATGAATAGGTGACTGGACTGAGGTATGGAGTGGTTGGATTCCTTGCTCAAGTGTGCAGTGGGTCTCTCCTCCAGGGCTTCTGTTCCCAGAAGGGCAGGATAAAACTCAGCCAGAGGTCAGGGTCTCTGATGAGACTGGTGCTGTTTCTTTGGCCTGGCCCACCGGGAAGAAGGATGCTTAGTGATGGATGTAGCCAAGACTAGAGAAGAGTTAAATTGATTAGGACAAGTAAAAAAAGGCTTGGAATAGAACTAAAGGAACAGTCAGAGCTTTGTTTTCTTGGACACAAGATCGTTTGCGTCCCCTTTGATATGGGAAGACGTTGTGTCCTCTAAACTATAAGCATCTTCTGGCTTCACAGGGATGTAGTAGTAGCCCATGATGGAGAAGATGAGACAGATAATAAGCAGGAGACCAGAAAACAAGATAAATTCAGCCCACTGTGAAGAGAAAGAAATAATTAATTATTATGCCACTGAAATTCAGATAATCTAGCAAGGATACTACTTAGAGCCAGAAATGGAAGAAGACGTTAAGAAAGATGTCATGGCTCATTGGGGAATGTATGGGTGTCATGTTGCCATACTCAAGTCTCTCAGAATAGAGATTTTCTTAGAGAGGCATTCTAGGGAACTCAGGGCTATAGATCATCCTGTGAGGCTAATCAATTTAACAAGAGAAGGAAGGAATGGACAAACATGCAGTAAACCTAGCTTTTCTGAGGATTAAGTCAAGTTGCCAACTAGATATCAAACAGAACTTTGTTTCCTTCCATGACTTGTGGTACTGGGATGATGGGTGGATATGAAATCTGCCTTCTCTGGGTCTCTCAGTGTCAGAAGACCCGGACTTTGTCAGAAGACTCAGTGACTTTGAACAAATCGCTTCACCTAACCAAGTCTGTGTCCTCAAGAGAATATTTACATTAGATGCCTCAGTGAATTACACTAAAGAAAGTGCTTTGTAAACTGTAAGCTGTTTATTGTATGTTCGATATATCCATCTGTGATTGTCAGTATAGACAACAGTGTAAATCACAATCTTTTGATGACTCATTAGAATCCTTTAGAGTTATTCTTTATGAAAAATTCATCACCCAATATGGTGATGAGTCCCTGAGCCTGCCTAGCTAGGTTGGTCTTTGGGTGACTAACATATTCTTACCATCAGTTTTATTTTTTTGAACCCTTACCTTTCTTTTTTAAAATTGATACCAAGTATCAGTGTCATTGGCAGGGCTAGGCAAGTGGGAAAAGTGACTTGCCCAGAGTCATACAGCTAGGAAGTGTCTGAGGCCAGATTTAAACTCAGAACCTCTTGTCTCTGGGCCTGATGTTCTACCTACTATGTCTTCTAACTTCTGCAACTTACATTGTTTAATTTTTTAAAAAGATAACTCTTGGGGGGCAGATGGGTGGCTCAGTGGATTGAAAGTCAGACCTAGAGACCTAGAGAGGAAGGTCCTAGTTTCAAATCTGGGCCCAGACACTTCCCAGCTCTGTGACCCTGGGCAAGTCACTTAATTTCTATTACCTTTAAAAAAAAAAAAGATAACTCTTTCCTGGTTGTCTTTAGGCTGATTTCTACATTTTTTCTGACTATCTGTCTTGTTTTTACCTACATCACTTCCAATGATAATCATAGTCCTGACTATCCATTTTCCAGGCAGCTGTTTTGTGACTAACTTTCTGTGATGCTAACACAAGATGTAAGTAAAGTAAAAGACAAGTATGCAGTTAGTCTAGCTTCTCTTTGCAGTAAAGTAAAAATAATAGAGCAGTACAGGGGAATAGACGTGCCTTTCTGTCATCATAGGACACATACCTGCACCAAGGCACTTGTCTGTGCGACAACAAGTACAATAATATTGCCGATGGCCACTGTTAGGAGCCAGGCTGCTTGTAGCACTGACTTCATGCTGGGGGGAGCCTGGAAAAGAAACAAAGAAGCTTGTAAACAAAGTTTCTCTAAGCCCCACTTCCCTGCAGGAGACTTCCCTCCTCTATTCCATTTCTCAAGAAGTGGGAATTTCATTCAGTAAGCATTTATTAGACAGTTATTATGTGCAAAAGGCTATGTTAAGTTCTGGATACATAAAGACAAATATGAAATAATCTTTGCCTTCAAAGCTTCAAATTCTACTCCTATATAAGCATTTAGAATCAAATAGTACCAGGACTCCCAGGTAAATATGGCGGCAGTGTAGACCCAGGTTTCTTTGTCTCCTCACCACCTACCAATATAAACTACCTCAAAAGATCAAAAAAAAACAAATTCATATGAAGGAATAAAATAAATAGGATAATTGATATCACACAAAGAGGCACATGGGAAGAGGAGGGGAAGAATACTATTATAAGAAGAGGAAGAGAGTCCTAGGTAATACTTAAACCTTACTCTCAGTGAAATCAATTCTGAGAGAGAAGAGCATCTAGATCCACTGGAGTATCAAATTCTATCTTACCCTACAGGGAAAGTGAGAAGAGAAAACAAAGGGGGGGGGAGTTGGACAATGGGGAGTACAAAAAGGGAGGGGAAAAAGAGGGGGTAGGGAATTTAACAGACCCTAAAAAAAATAAGAAAAAGGGAACAAAAATGGAAGGGGTGGAAAAGGAAGCAAATAAGGGTGGGGAATAGGGGTACTGATTAAAAATAAACCACTGGTTTAAAAGGATATAGTGAAAGAAGAAAGGGCAGAACCAGGAGAGGATATCAAAATGTTGGGGTATGCACAAGTGACAATCATAACTTTGAACGTGAATGGGATTTACTCACCCATAAAACAAAAACTATTGGGAGAGTGGATTAGAATAAGAAATCCTACCATATGTTGTCTACAAGAAACACACATGAGGTGGGTAGAAACTCACAGGGTTAGAATTAAAGGTTGGAACAAAATTTATTGGGCCTCAACTGAGAAAAAGAAGGTAAGAGTTGCAATCATGATATCTGAAAAAGCCAATGTAAAAATAGATCTGATAAAAGAGATAGGAAAGATAATTACATCCTGATAAAAGGCAGTATAGATGATGAGGAAATATATCAGTATTCAACGTGTATGCATCAAATGGTATAGCATCCAAATTTCTAAAGGAGAAACTAGAATAGTTGAAGGAGGAAATAGATAGCAAAACTATACTAGTGGGAAACCTGAACTTTCCTCTATCAAATCTAGATGAATCAAACCAAAAAATAAATAAGAAAGAGGTAAGAGATGTGAATGAAATCTTAGAAAAATTAGAGTTAATAGATATATGGAGAAAAATAAATATGGACCAAAAAGAATACACCTTTTCAGCAGCATATGGTACATTCACAAAGATTGACTATGTACTAGGGAATAAAAACATGGCAAGCAAGTATAAAAAAGCAGAAATAATAAAAGCAACCTTTTCAGATCATAATGCAATAAAAATAATAACTAGTAAGGGTACATGGAGGGCCAAATCAAAAGTTAATTGAAAATTAAATAACATGATTCTCCAAAATTGGTAAAGAACAAGTCATAGAAACATTTAATAATTTCATTGAAAAAATGACCATGATGAGACATCCTTTATCTATGGGATGCAGCTAAAGCAGTACTCAGGGGGAAATTTATATCCTTGAGTTCATATATTATCAAATTAGGGAGGTCAGAGGTCAACAAATTGGACATGCAAATCAAAAAACTTGAAAGTGAACAAATTAAAAATTCCCAGGTGAAAACTAAATTAGAGATCCTAAAAATTAAGGGAGAAGTTAATGAAATTGAAAGTGAAAGAACTATTGAATTAATATATAAGACTACAAGTTGGTATTTTGAAAAAAACAAATAAAATAGACAAAGTAGTGGTCAGTCTAATAAAAAAGGAAACAAGAAAATGAAATTAACAGTATCAAAGATGAAAAGGGAGATCTTACCTCTAAAGAAGAGGAAATTAAGGCAATCATTAAAAAACATTTTACCCAATTATATGCCAACAAATATGGCAATCTTGGTGATATGGATGAATATTTACAAAAATATAAATTGCTTAGATTAACAGAAGAAGAAATATAATTCTTAAATAATCCCATATCAGAAAAAGAAATTGAACAAGCCATCAAAGAAATCCCCAAGAAAAAATCCCCAGGATCTGATGGATTCACAAGTGAATTCTATCAAACATTCAAAGAACAACTAATCCCAATATCGTGAAAATTATTTGACAGACCAAACAAAGAAGGAGTTCTACCAAATTCCCTTTATGACACAAATATGGTACTGATTCCAAAGTCAGGCAGATCAAAAATAGAGAAAGAAAACTTCAGACCAATCTCCCTAATGAACAGAGATGCAAAAATCTTAAATAGAATACTAGCAAAAAGACTCCAGCAAGTGATCACAAGAGTTATTCAATTATGATCAGGTAGGATTCATACCAGAAATGCAAAGATGGTTCAATATTAAGAAAACCACCTACATAATGGACCATATCAACAAGCAAACCAACCAAAATCACATGATTATCTCAATAGATGCAGAAAAATCCTTTGACAAAATACAACACTCATTCCTGTTGAAAACACTAGAAAGTATAGGAATAGAAGGGCCTTTCCTAAAAATAATAAACAGTATATATCTAAAAACATCAGCAAACATCATCTGCAATGGAGATTAATTAGAATCATTTCCAATAAGACCAGTAGTGAAACAAGGGTGCCCATTATCACCTCTATTATTTAACATTTTCCTAGAAACACTAGCAGTAGCAATTAGAGAAGAAAAAGAAATTGAAGGTATTAAAATAGGCAATGAGGAGACCAAGCTATTACTCTTTGCAGATGATATGATGGTCTACTTAAAGAATCATAGAGAATCAACTAAAAAGATAGTGGAAATAATCAACAACTTTAGCAAAGTTGCAGGATATAAAATAAAGCCACATGAGTCATCAGCATTTCTATATATTTCCAACACATCTCAGCAGCAAGAATTAGAAAGAGAAATTCAATTTAAAATCATCCTAGACAATATAAAATACTATCTGCCAAGTGTGAATTTTAAAATTACTCCACCCTAATTAGACATACTTTGGGGAAGATAAAGTTGTAAACTCCTGATTGAACAATGAAGGTACTTAACTCATACCTTATAGTAAAGCTAGAACTTAAACTGTCTATTTTTAGATCCAATACAAAAAGGTGTTAGGTACTATAATGGTTAAATTAATCACAAAAAGGTCAAGTAACTCACAAAAGGTAAGCTTAACAAAGAAGTGTGAAGTACCTCTGAAGATATAATCTAGCCAGAGAAGGTGAGTACTAAAGAGTGGATAGTCCTGGAGAAAATCTAATCAAAGTAGGTGAGAACTAAAGAATGGGCAGTCTTGAAGAAAAGCGTCTACTGTGATTGGTAGATGTGAAAATTTAGGGGAGGTGACATAAGAGAAAATTTCTTCAAAAGGAGGTTAGAAAAGTCAGTTCAGGAAATTGAATTCAGAATTGAGTTCAGTTCAGGACTGAAACTCAGCCTGGAGGATCTTCCTCAGACAGCTTCCTGGAGATGGTCTTTTAGTGAGTGATAAGACTGACTCTCTTTCCCTTGGGCTTATGGAGGCCACTTTGGCCAAGGCCTTTAACTACTGCCTGGCTCAGCCTAAGCCAGAGCAGTTTAAATTAACTCTTTTCTCTCTCTTTTCTCCTTAATTCCTTCTCTCTATATTAATTAAATCACCATAATTTGCAGCTGACTTGGGTATTTTAGTATTTGGGAATTTTCCATGGTGACCAAATTAAATAGATTTTAAGTCACAATGCTAAAATTATCCTTACACAAGACAAACATGGGAACTATATGAACACAACTACAAAACACTTTCCACACAATTAAAACTAGATCTAAATAATTGGAAAAAAACATTAATTGCTCATGGGTAAGATGAGCTAACACATTAAAAATGACACTCTTACCCAAACTAATTAACTTATTTAGTGCCATACCCATCAAACTACCAAGAAACTTTTTTACTGAACTAGAAAAAAAATAACAAAGTTCATTTGGAAGAACAAAAGATCAAGGCTATCCAGGGAAATAATGAAAAAAAAATGTGAAGGAAGGTGGCCTAGCAGTACCAGACCTCAAGTTAGACTATAAAGTAGTGGTCACCAAAACAATATGGTACTAGCTAAGATACAGAAAGGAAGATCAGTGGAATAGACTTGGGGTAAGTGACCTCAGCAAGACAGTCTAAACACAAATATCTAAGCTTTTGGGACCAAAATCCACTCTTTGACAAAAACTGCTGGGAAAATTGGAAGACAATATGGGAAAGATTGGGTTTGGATCAACATCTCACACCCTACACCAAGATAAATTCAGAATGGGTGAATGAGTTGAATATAAAGAGGGAAACTATAAGTAAATTAAGTGAACACCAAATAGTATACTTGTCAGATATTTGGGGAAAGAAATTTTTTAAGCAAAAGCAAGAGTTGGAAAAAATTACAAAACGCAAAATAAATAATTTTGATTACATTAAATTAAAAAGTTTTCGTACAAACAAAACCAATGCAAGCAAAATAAGAAGGGAAGCAACAAATTGGGAAAGCATCTTCATAACAAAAACTTCTGACAAAGGTCTAATTACTCAGATTTATAAAGAGCTAATCACTTGTACAAAAATTCAAGCCTTTCCCCAATTGATAAATGGGCAAGGGACATAAATAGGCAATTTTCAGTTAAAGAAATCAAAACTATTAATAAGCACATGAAAAAGTGTTCTAAATCTCTTATGATCAGAGAAATGTAAATCAAATCAACTCTGAGGTACCACCTCCCACCCAGCAGATTGGCTAAAATGACAGCAAAGGAAAGTAATGAATGTTGGAGGGGATGTGGAAAAATTCGGGACATTAATTTATTACTAGTGGAGTTGTGAATTGATCCAACCATTCTGGAGGGCAATTTGGAACTATGCCCAAAGGGTGCTAAAAGACTGTCTGCCCTTTGATAAAGCCATAGCAGCACTGAGTTTATACCCCAAAGAGATAATAAGGGAAAAGACCTGTTCAAAAATACTCATAGCTGCGCTCTTTGTGGTGGCAAAAAATTGGAAAATGAGGGGATGCCCTTCAATTGGGGAATGGCTGAACAAATTGTGGTATATGTTGGTGATGGAATACTATTGTGCTCAAAGGAATAATGAACTGGAGGAATTCCATGTGAACTGGAACAACCTCCAGGAAGTGATGCAGAGTAAGAGGAGCAGAACCAGGAGAACCTTATACACAGAGACTGATGCACTGTGGTACAATCAAATGTAATGGACTTCTCTACTAGCAGTAATGCAATGATCCAGAACAATTCCAAGGGATTTATGAGAAAGAGGACCATCCACATCTAAAGGAAAAACTATGGGAGGAGAAAAACAACTGCTTGATTACATGGGTCAAGGGGGATATGATTGGGGATGTAGATTCTAAATGATCATCCTAGTGCAAACATCAACAACATGGAAATAGGTTTGATCAAGGACACGTGTAAAACCCAGTGGAATTGCATGTTGGTTATGGGAATGGGGAGGGGAAGGGGAGGGAAAGAACATGACTCTTGAAACCAAGGAAAAATATTCTAAATTGGCTAATTAAATAAAATTGTCAACAACAAAAAAATCAAATAGTAGCCACAAAGCTTAGCTATCATGCTGGCCTGGTCTTCTCTGAATATCTGACTTGCTTGGTCCTGTAGTTATGATGAATCTCTTAGAGCCAAGCTGGCACTCTACCAGTGCCATAGGTTGGGATCCTAAAGCCTTGGAAAGGAGGAGGGCATCAGCTTGTGTCCTACCATGGTTAAGGAAATTGGAAAATTGAAATAAATGCTTCCTACCTTTGTAAATCTACCTGGACAGCTTTGAAAGCTGATCAATGGATAAATATTTTTTAAGTGCCTCTTAAATGCCAAGCATTATACTAAGCCCTAGGGATCTAAAGAAAAACAAAAAGTGATCCCTACCCTCCAGGAACTCACAGTCTAATATGGGAGATAATATGTAAACACCTACATACAAATAATAAATATGATTTTTTACAAAGGAAACAAAGAAAGCACAAAAATTAAGGATTGGGAAAGACTTCCAGTAGAAGGGTGAGATTTTTAGTCACAGAAACTGACTTTTTTTTAAAGCTCTACCTTCTGTCTTACACTCAGTACTAAGAATCAAACCCAAAGCAGAAGAGCAGCAAGATCTAGGCAACTGGTATTTAGTGACTTGCCCAGGGTCACACAGCTAGGAAGAGGCTGAGGTCACATTTGAACCCATGACCTCCCATCTCCAGCCCTAATGCTTTGTTCACTGAGTCACTGAGCTGCTCCAGAAGCTGACTTATTAACTTTGAATCATGAGCTGTAAATGATTATAAAGATCTGAAGTTTCATGTACAATCTTCTCATTCTTTTCCATTACTTAAATGACAATGTCCATATAATAGAGTGTTTGTCAAATTCAACAGAAAGAGAAAATATAAAAAGAAGAAAAAAACCTTACCTGGGAATAGGAGAACTCAAGCCCTGTGATAGAAAATATAACTTCACTTGCAGTGACTATTACATACTGTGGCAACTGCCATGCAATGGACATTTGATTGGGTGAAATATCTTCAATTTTCCATGCCTGGAGATGTTGATTAGAACTCTAAGCAGGAGAGAAGGAAGGCATTTGTTTCAGTACTTCCAGTAAAACTTCTGAAATCATAAGCATCTTTTTAATCAATCCCATTTATAGTCTTCTCTTGGTTTTCATTCTTTTCAACTTACTATTTTCAAAGTTATCATCAACATCTACTCTTTGAAAGTTATATGATAGGTCAGACAAAATTAGGATCAGATGAAAATCTATTTAAAAAGTCAAGGACATACTTTTCCCTCACATAGACACACTTTGCCCAAGCCTTCACAAAAAGAGCTTTGAAGGGACTAAAGCTAAATTGACCCTCTGTACTATTAGACGGCTGTTTCATTTCTTATATCTCAAAACAAGTATTTCAATGATCTTCCAGATGGACAGGGGTTTCAAGAAGCCAAGTGGCCCAATACCTTCAGCTAAAGTCACAATTGGGAAGCAACAACCTACCCAAAGAGATCCCATCTTGTAATATTATTTTTAGGGGCCATGTTGAGGCTGGGACAGATTGTCTCGCATGAGTGTGAAGACTCAAGATAAATTCTGATTTCCAATCTCTATTCCACTTAGGACTATAAAATACTATCATTCATAACATTCCCAATGTCTTAGAAGTAGGCATAACCAACATGCAGAGACCACAGTGCTCCAAGGGCTAGCCTGAGGAGTCTTATTCAGTGGATGAGGACAATGGACTTCTAGTGGACACAATGACTGTAACATCTTTTCCTTCCTGCTTTCCTCAAAGATCCTATCCTCCACATCCAAGCAGCCTTGCTGGGTGAGGGGAAGTGAAGAAATGGGAAGGGGGAGAGCTACCTACATTAGTAATGGCAACCATGTATGCTGCACCAAAGTCGAGTAGCCCCAGATCCAAGAAGAGCTCCTTGTCTCCCATCCTACATAACACATTATGGTATCTGGAAAAAGGGAAAAAAGAGGGATCTCAGATCCAAAACTACACAATGTCTCAAAAATATTCCCTATTGTAGGAAAGCCAGATATTTCCCAGTCTCTTTCTTTCCCCTTTCCAAGATTTTGTAAGCAAAGATGCCATGACCTATTTCTGTACCTTGATCTACAATTTTCACTGTCAAGGCACAAGGTTTTCCAATTTAAACAGATCTGAGGGGTAAAGCCTTCAGCCTGGTAGATCTCCATTGGGCACTCTAGTAAGATTCCTAAGTAGCTGAGGAGTTACAGAAATTTGGTGGGCCCAGGGAGGGCAACTCTGGTTTACAAGCTGCCAAGATATATGAGATCATCTATAGGAAATAGTGCATCAAATTTAAGTTTTACTTCAGCCATAATCTACTTATAATTTCCCTCTGGTTTCTGGAGTAATCCCAATCTCACAACATCTATATAGGATTATAGGCGGGGGGGGGGGGGGGGGGGGCGGGGGGGAAGAGTAAAGTGACACGAACCTTCCCCTCTATTTAACTAGAATATAGGTGGAAAAAACATTAAGTGATAACCCAAAGGCCTGATATATGTCCCTTGCCATGCATGATTACTCCAGATATTAGTCCTCAACCTTCTACTTATGAATTTTACAAATATTTGATAATGACTTATCGTAATTCACACATGGAGAAATAAAATTCTTACTTTCCTCTTTCCAAGATTTTATAGGAAGAGATGCCATAGTTTTGACCAACACTGACGGACACATCTCTGTTTAGCGTGATGTTAATGTCTTTATCCAGGGTGTTAATAAACCTGTGAGTTAGAATAAAGCTGTGAGGACAGGATCAGACAAGCCTGTGAAAAGAATTACCTAAATTCTTAATCCGTAGTCCATGACCTTGTTACTTTATGATTTTTTAAAAAGTTTTGGTAAATGCGTTTTCCACATAATTGGGTTTTTTTTTTTAATAATTGGTTTTCTTTATAATCCTGTGTGTATGATTCTGAGACAGGGTGAATAGCCTTCATACCGCCAAAGGGGTTCATGACCAGCAACAACAAAAAAGATTAGGAAACCCTTTCTTTATTATTTGTTTCTATGGAACGCAAAGCAAGAGGGAAATAATAAACATAAGCAGGAAGCATTAGGCAATAGGGCCCAAGGACTGTGTGTCCTAACTCCCTCAAAGCCAACCTGGCTCTCTGCTGTGCTTCCTTCTCTCATCCCCAGGGGAAATGTTTATTGATCCTATTATTCTCAGTGATTCAGGAATGAATCTCTAATCAGCACAAGCAGTAGTCTCTACACCCATAGTCTACAAATCAGACCTAGAACATGATCCAGTGGGGAAAGACCACCCCAGGGATGCCCAATGATTTGTACCTCACAGCTGCCATCCCATTGGCTGTTGAGGTTACTGCATCTTTCATCTACAACACAGGGAAATCAAAATGAGTCAAGAAAATTGTAAAAGGATATAATTAGGCAATTCTCAAAGAAAGAAATCTAAATGGTCAAAAGACATTGAAAAAAATTCTCCAAATTTTAGGTAAATGAATTATGTGGCCCCACTGTATACTTTGACAATATGTCAAAGATGATACAAGAAGGGGAAAAAAAACAACAGTTGTTGGAATAGCTGCTATAAATGGATCCAGTCATTCTGAAAACCTATTTTCAATTAATTAATCCATGTCTAATTCAATTATTTAACCCAAATTAATGTCTTTGACTAGAATATGTCTACTAGACCTAAATCCCACCAAAAATAGAAAAAGGAAAAGAGACTCCCATGTATAAAAGTATTCATAGCAATTGTGAGAAGGGAATTTCCCTCCCCAATATGTTGCTTTGTTTGACATCAGTCAGTGACCTGGAGGTCCTTTACCATTAAGATGTGCAAGTACAGAGAAACCCTCAGAGAAAGGAAGTTGAAACCAACAAGACAAGAAACTGATCCCACAAGCACTTCCCCCCAGGTGGTGCCAGGCAAATTATGGGATGATGATTGGTTCCTGAGATATGCCGTGGGAGAGCTAGTGGGTGGAGAAAATTGCTTATAAGGCAAAGCCAAGGCACTGCTCAAGCTCTCTCTCACATTCTTCTGACTGGAGCTGGGAACCTGAAGGAACCCCTATCAATGGTTCTATCCCTCTCTTTACTATCACTACTCTGATGTAATAAAGCTACTAAAACTACTAGCAGCTTCATAATTTAATTTTAAATATTACACAGTTCTTTTTGTTGTATCAAGAACTCAAAACAAAATTGCCCGGAGAGCCCGGCCTACATTCAAATCTGACCTCAAATAATTCCTAACTATGTGATCCTGGACAAGTCACTTGACCCCCATTGCCCAGCTCTTATCACTTTTCTGCCTTGGAACCAATACACAATATTGATTCTAAGACAAAAGATTTAAAATTTTTTTTAAAAACGTCCATCAATTGGGGAATGACTGGATAAATTCTGTTTGTGAATATAATAAATGAAGCTGGCTACCCTCTTCCTAATCAAGTGATGGACTCAACATATAGAATGAGACAAAGAGTAGATAGGTGACTCAATAAAAAGCTAAGCCTAGACCAGCGGTCCTGAGTTAAATTCTGGCCTCCGATACGTCCTAACTGTATGACCCTGGGCAATTTGCTTAACCCCAATTGCCTAGACCTTTCCACTTTTCTGCCTTGGAACTGACACTTTGTGTTGTTCTAAGACAGAAGGTAAGGGTTAAAAAAAAAAAAGGAACGATATAGATATTTTTGGATATAACACATGTCCAAAGATGATTTTACACATATAAAAGTTGAAGGGAGATTAGAAATTCAAAAGGAAACAGACAAATAAGTCAGCTCTGAAAATAACATGCTGAATTTTTTACATGCTTTTTAGGAAAAGTAATCTATATATAATAGAAATGTGTGCATATAATCCTTCTCTATCCTACTTTATACATGGAAATATGGATTTTTCCCTCTCTTTTTCATGGGAGTATTTATTAAAGTCAGAATAAAAAAATTTTTTTAATCCTTTAAACCTAGTCATCCGTAAGTTATTCATACTATGAGAGTAGTGGATTACATGGTAAGAACCATAAAGATTATTCTGTCCATTGCTTCACTATTTATGTTTCACCATGACAGGCCATCCTAATACTCACAAGGATATTGGAAATTCTACTTTGTTTTCCATGGATGACCAAACTGTATTTGTTCTTCTCTTCCATGACATGTTCGTTGATGATAATAGACATGTTGTGATACAACAGCTGGAAGTGAAAATGTTGCCTCTCCATTGTCAGGATCATTTTGGAATGGCTTGTTTGCTGCAGAAAAACATGATATGTACAGGTAGAGTCTTCATTATAAAATCAGACAGTTTGAATCCCATTTCTACTTAGTACCTGCATTTTGTTATTGTCATTCAATTATTTCAGTCATGTCTGGCTTTTCAAGGTCTCATTTAGGATTTTCTTGGCAAATACCCTGGAGTGGTTTGCCATTTCCTTCTCTAATTCATTTTACAGATGAGGAAACTGAGACAAATAAAGTTAAGTGACTTGCCTAGAGTCACATTGCTAGTGCCAGAGTTGAACACAGTGCACTGTATGCACCGTGGCACCATCTAGCTGGGCTGTAATACTTGCATAGTGTTGGTCAAATCACATAACTTCTCCAGGTCTCATTTTCCTCATTTGTACATAATGAGGTGGAACTGGAATCTAAAGATCACCAAATGATCTCTAAGGTCTTTTCCAGTTCTCAATCTGTGATACTAGGTGGCTATCAAATAGTCCCTTTACAACTTTCTTGAGCATCACCATTTCACAGGAGGTGAGGGAAATGAAGACCCAGAAATGTTTACTATCATTATGGATATAAATGAAAATACAATTCAGAGAGTAATCCTTATTGCCAAGCTGGTGAATGCTCTAGACCCATGTTGGCAAACCTATGGCACATGGGTCATAGCTTGCTGGAGGCGGCTGCTTGCTTCTCCTTCCTCATGCATGCCCGAGGACATTTCTCACATGGTCATCCCCTCTGCCCAGCAGGCAATGGGAGTGCTTCCTCCCTTCCTCGTCTGGGATAAGACGGGGGCTCACATGCAGTGTGAGCATTGCAGTTTGGACACTCGCTCTCTAAGGTCTCTAAAAAGTTCATCATCACTGCTCTAGGCCAAGAGACCTTGACCATTTTTGTATCATGGATCCCTTTCGCAGTCTGGTGCCACCCATGGACCCCTTTCTTCTCAGAATAATGTTTATAAACATGTGACATATATAAGATTCCAAAAGCAATTATATTGAAATAAAGATGTATCTCCATCCAAGTTCAAGGACCCATGGTCAAGAACTCTTGCCCTTAGAAGGTCAATGAACTAGGAGATCTTTGGCTGGGCCATTCTAAATTACCACACAGATAAATGGAGATATCACGCAAGTATGATCCTGGACCATCCTGATTCCGTTTCTTCCTTCCTCACCTGAAAGGGCTTGATGGGCTCTGGAAACAGAGACTTGTTCTGATAACCCATTAATTCCACTTTAATTTCATCATCTGCTAGATTCAGGATCCTCAAGTAAACCTCTTTGCCTCCTGGCTTGTGTGGGGTTAGTTCCTAAGGATAATAAGCAGCATGTAAGAGTCATTAGCATCATGGAACTCAGTCCTGTTCTCCAACTTTGCCTTGGTATTGATTGATTGATTGATTGATTGATTGATTATATCATGTAATGTGTAATTAGAAAATATTGAACCCTAGGACTATGTTCCCCAGAATTCCTTTCCTCTCTTCATCACATGGGGTGTTCATGTTTGTATATAGTTGGATGTTTTCCCTACCCTCTCTCTCTCTCCTTTCTCTCTTTCCTCTACTTCAAGTGATTATTAATAAATTTTATAAAACATAATACTTGGAGTACTGGATATTAATTTTTAATCTTACAGTATCCAGCAACTCTCTCTGATTCAATGATTTCCTGGATCACCCTCAGAGAGTAGGTCTTCCTTGCATTTGCATGGGAAACACAGGGCAGAAGAGAATGGGAAGTAGGAATTTACAAGAAGGACATAACTGATATCAATGAAAAGATTTGCTGATAGGATATTTTCTCTCTTTTTTTTTATTGGCATGAAACTTCATTTCTTGACCTCCCAGATATAAGTTATTTGATTAATAAGCCATTAAAATAAAACCTTTACCTTTTGTCTTAGAATCAATGCTAAGTAGCAGTTCCAAGGCAGTGAAGGCTAGGCATCTGGGGTTGTATAACTTGTCCAGGGTCACACAACTATAAAGTGTCTTGAGGCTAGATCTGAACCTAGAACTTCCCATCTCCAGATCTAGTGCTCTACCTACTAAGTCATTGAACCCAATGAACCATTTTTGAGTGACTTTTATGTGCCTAGCATTGGCATCATATACATTTATAATTTAATAAGATTAACTGGAAACAGAAGATTGAATTAGGCAGGCAGCAATCTGAAGTGGCTGGAAGAAGTGGTTCCTAGACCTATTGTAGCTAAGGCTATAATAACCACCTCTCGGACCTTGGGGAAATGATCTAGCATCTTTGAATTTCAATTCTCCTTTGTGAAATGAAAATTAAGTAGCAGTTTATAAGCTGTCAAAGCATTATAAAGCTTGTCTCAAAAGTCTTAGTACACCTAAACCATTAAAGCTTTAAAATGCATTAAATACTACACTAAGACATTTGGGACAGTCTCTTTAAAGTTAACAATTCTGACACCTCCTGGCAAGGAGGTGACCTTTGGTTCTCGATAATGACAGGGGAGCACAAGTTCTGGTAGGTTCTATTAATCTGGAGAGCCTTTGAGTGTAATCCCAAGGAAATACCATGTATTGGTCATCCAAGGACCAACCTAAGTGCTTCTAGAGAGACTTCAAATTTCTGGAGAGACAGAAGTTTGGCACCAGGGGATCAAATAGTTAGGCTATATCAATTCTTAAAAACCAATGATAAAAAGTGCAGATAGTTAACCCATCTGTGTTTGTGAAAGGCTTAGCTGCACTAATAAAACCATGGGTAGCTTACTATTATTGTTGCCAACATTATAGAGGGAAAACTTTGAAAGAATTGATGCAACATTCAAATTTGAATCCGGAAGACTAAAGATGAAACATACTGCTCACCTCCTGCCAGAGAGGTGATGAACTTAATTAAAACAAAAAGAAACATTTTCGGGCATGTCAAATATGGAGATTTGTTTTCCTGGGATTTGCATATGCATGATTAGTATAAGGGCTTTATTTTCCTTTTTTATTCATGAGATGTATGGACAGATGAGACAGAAAAAATAGTGTTATTTTTGATGATAGTTCCTCTAAGTAAGTAGAATGAATAAGACATTTTCATTTTGTATTGGAACTCATATGTATCTGAATCTTAGCTTGGTACTCACATTTATCTTGATCTCAACAGCTGCTGCGATTGCAAATGCTAGAGATGCCAGGATCATGCCAGCTGCCATTTTCCTAATAGACCTGTATAAGGAAAGGAAGGGAATGCATGGGACAAAGGGCTATTTCAGGATAGCCGTCAAAAGTTAGCCCCTTCTAGGCAGGAAATGAGAGGATGCTATAAAATGTCTTCTGCAAACTAGAACCACTTTCCTAGATTTAAACTGGGAGAGTCAAGGTTAAAGGCAAAAAAGATTAGCAACTCTCCCTGCCTAGGAGGTATCTGACTCTCATCTACAATGACTAGGTCCCACCTCATTCAAATTATGTTTCTAAATACTAAGAACTCCTTAGAAGAGGCAACATAGGGAATGGGAAAGGGAACAACATTATTAAGCACCAACTATGTGCCAGGAAATGTGTTAAATGATTTTAAAATATCATCTCATGCAAACATAGTACAACAGTTGTTCATCCACAAAGTTGTCTCCTATACGCTCTCCTCTCACAGAAAAAAAAAATGGGTCTTATTACTACAAAGCCTGAATTAAAAGTTTTATAATGATAATTATATGTGGAATTAGAAAAAAGAGAATTACACTTCTCATTTTATGGGAATTTGCAATTCTTGACATGAATAAATATGAGATAGGAGAGAAACTATTGCAAACTAACTTCAATGTATTGCTATGCAAATATTATCAATATCAACATCAATCTCAAACCTGGATAAAGTTTCTCATGGTGCAGTAAGCACTTACGTTAAGTTGATTCCACACTTCTTGATCAGAGGGTAGAGTCCTAGATCAAACATGGGGATGAAGATAAGCACCAGAAGGGGATTCAGCACCTGTAATGCCATGTAAGCCAGACCAGTTACTAATGTCCCAACAGAGATATAATAACTCATAAAAAAATAATACCCCAGGTGGGAAGAAGGATACCAGTCCCAGTCTACCCTCTGTGAAAGCATCTTTAATCTATAATAGACACATCACCCAGATCCAATGAATGGAAGCCCCAGTGTCTTCACTACTACTCCGACCAGGATCTCTAGGGCATGCAAAGTCAGTGTCCTATTTCCCACTTATTTCCAGATATTTGCACTTTTAGTCACCATCACATTGTCAGTTAAATAAACCATATGCATTTGTTAAGTAATTAGTTTGTGCCAGGCACTAAGGTACTTGCTGGTGTTGTTTATTTTTTAAACCCTTACCTTTTGTCTTAGAATCAACACTGTGTATTGGTTCCAAGGCAGAAGAGTGATAAGGGCTAGGCAATGGGGGTCAAGTGATTTCCAAAGGGTCAGATAGCTGGGATGAGTCTGAGGTCAGATTTGAACCCCAAACCTCTGGGCTCCAGGCTTGTCTCTCAATCCACTGAGCCACTCAGCTGCATCCTTGCTGGTATAATTTAAAAAACAGTCCCTGACTTCAAGGGGCTGACATTATAGGAGACATAACAAAAGCACGTGAGAAGGCTTTTGCCATACTTCAAGTGAGTGGTGAGAGCCTAAACAGCAGTGGTTATATAAATGGAGACAAGGAAGAATGATTACTGCACTGGGTATATGGGGTCAAGTGGAGTGGAGTCAAGAATGCCACCAAGCCTAGGTGACTTGGAGGAAAGTGGCACCAAGTAATAGAAAAGTTGGGAAGAGTTTGGAGGGAAAAAGGAGTTGTGTTTTGGGCATGCTGAATTTGAGATGCCTTTGAGACATCCCGCTTGAAATGTCTAAAATATAGCTGAAGATGTGTGACTGGAGAGAGACTATGGATTTGGGAATCTTCTGAAAAAGGAATAATTCAACCCCTGAGAGCTCATGAGACCACAAGAGGGAGAGCATCAAGAGAAAAGACATGGTGAGGACAAAGCACAAGTGAAGAGTCGACAGCAAAGAAGACCTAGAAGCAATTTTTTAGATAACAGGAGAACCAGTTAAGCAAAGTATCATGAAAATCTATAATACTGGGGAAGCTGGATGGCTGAGTAGATAAAGAACCAGGCCTGGAGACGAGAATTCCTAGGTCCAAATCTGGTTTCAGACACTTCCTAATTGTGACCCGGGGCAAGTCACCTAAACCCCAATTACCTAACCTTCATCAATTTTCTGCCTTAGAACCAATACTTAGTATTAATTCTAGGACAGAAGGAAAGAGTTTTTTTAAGAAAAAAGAATATCTATATTTCAAAAGGGAAAAGGTGATTTCTTCACACATTCCTTTGCTGCCTTGGGGGACAAAATATATATATATATATATGTGTGTGTGTGTGTGTGTGTGTGTGTGTGTGTGTGTGCATATATATATATATATTTTTTTAATCTATTTTCCCCTACTACTCTTCAACCATCTACCATCTAATTGCTGAAATGGGAAGGAATGACAAGAAGAATAGAGTCATGGCTATGGGAAGGGCTCCTACCTGTATCTGGTCAGGCTGAAACACGAAAAATCCCTGAAACGTGAAAAGAAAAAGCATTACTAAAACTCTGAAATGTGAGAAGCTAGATCATAAACACATGTGACCAGTATATGCCAAGATTGTGAAAGAAAATCTATAAAATATTTTCTCATTTGTAAAATTGGGGGGGGGAGGGGACAATAATGTCACAGCATCTATTGCACTGACTTGTAGGGAGGAAAGCTGATTTCAAAGCTAGCCTGACACATACTGACTTGACTGTGTGAGAAGTCACTTAGAATCGGAGCTCTTGAGTTTGAAACAACATTCAGTCATCTAGTCCACCTGCCCCATTTTATAGATGAAAATTAACCTCTGTAAGAATAACTTTCAGAACAATTTGCTAATTTTCACTGGCAGATGGAGTTTCCTCATATGGGCATTTATTATACCAAAGAAATTAGATGCCTGTTCCAAAAGGAGATGGAAAAAATTAATACAAATGGGTAATTTATGACTTGGCGAAGAAGCTAATCCCCTTGATACAAATCAGAAGAATAGCTTACATGGCAAAAATCACATCTACTCACCATGTTACCATTCATTCTAGTTGCTTGCAGAGTCCACCGAGAGCCCTAGAAAACACATATTGTTGCATTTTCTATGGTAGAAGGAAATGGAAGGAAGAAACTTGGGAAGGGCATAGCATTAAATTATTACTAAGGTACTTTTTTTACCTGCTGATCCAAAAGAGCCCAGAACATTGGCAGTGGAATATAAAGGAACAACACACGAGTCAGTGCCTTCACATCCAAAATGAGCTGCTTCTGTAAGAAGAAGGAAAAATACAAAACTTACTGAGCTTTCAAAATAATCTGCTTGAACCATGCGTCAGAAGGACAAAGGGCCAGAAAGCAGTAAGAGAATAGCTTGGATCAGAGGTGAGTGAGGGAAAAGGCTTAAAAAGCAGGATGGACTTAGATTGGAAATCAGGAAGACAATGACATTCTAGAGAACAGGTGAATGAATTGAGGCTATAGAATCTCTCCCGAGTCATATAGCCACCAGATCTCCAAAACAGAGCTTGCCTTCTATATTCATCTTAACTTGTTTGTATCAGGAATTGGGAGTAGCTATGTGGAAAAATTAGACACTACTAAGTAGTACTAGAAATGGCACCTAGGAGCCAAAGGTAAAGGAAAGATGATCAGTCAGTCATCTGCCAGAACTTGATTGTTACCACTGATAAGCAGATAATTCAATTCTATAACCCTGACTCACCGGATACTTTTCCTCAGCCCAGTCCAGCCAGTGCTTTCTCTTTGGAATTTCCCTGGAGCGGTTCTTCAGGCGGTTTGAAATAGCAAACTGAGGAAGAACCAGCAGAGAATCAGAAAAGAAAAAAAAAAGATAGAAATCTTCTCCCAACCAAAATCAGCTTCATCCATTTCACTTCCAAATTTCTAGGTTAAATCACTTACTATTAATCCTAGAATTCCATAGCTTATTTTTTCTGCTTCTTAGGCTCTGGTTCATACCCTTATCTAACTAGGACACAAGAGAATTCTACCATTTTGAAGATATCTAAACACAGCTAGAATGACAATCTAAACTTGGAAAAGGAGGCTGTGATAGAATAGACTCAGAAGGTCATAGAATAAAATCCTGTACCAATGTTGCTAGCCCCCAAAGTTAACTGTTACATGTCTGGTTGTAAATGGAGATTAAAGATTCACTGACTTACCCAGATACATTTGGAGACTTGAGCCACTATATTTCCTTCAGGGGGAGGCTTTTTATACATCTTACTTCCAAGAACAAATACAACTGTAAGTGACACACAGAGAGGGGTTATGGAAAACATTGCCTTTTGATCTCTAGCTTTGGATTAAATACTATTGGATATGAGCATGGAGATATGGAGAAATCTCAATTGTGAGGTGAGGTATGAGGAAATGGATGTCAGGCTCATTTTTTCATCTACTATGTATATATGAGGTTTTGCTGGATCCTGTAGAATGCAAATTATGGCTGGCACATGGCGAATGTTTGTTAAATATCTGTTAACTCTCTGCTCCAATGGGGAACATAAAACTAGGCATATTAATAAGGATGAACAAAACACCAGATACTTCATATTAACAGACACAATCACATGTGATTACAATTTAAATCATGTGTATCCCAGGAATCAAAATATAAGGGTAAAGGTAATTCATTTTAGGGATTGAAAGAATCTTCTGGAAGTCTCATTACACCTTTCCCTGCCCCTGTATCAGACCATTTCTTCCTCTTTCTTAGCCTGATCAGAATTTCTTCAGGCTAAGGTTGTTGATCAGGGAAAGAAATCATACTTGGTTTTATTTCTTCCAGACTAAGCTCCAAGAGATAGTAAGCTCTATGCCTAGGGCTTATTGAAAATGTAGACCAGGTTTTAAATTTTTTTTCGATAAAAACTGCTAACAAAGATATCTTTATGCATCTCAATAATGGACAATCTGTGCATACACATACAAAAAGCAAAGTTATATCAGTGTTAATTTTCTTTTCAGTATGTGAAAAATTCAAAGTGAATTTTTCAAAAAAATTTTGGTTGCCAAATCAAGCAGATAAGAATGTATCTGGAGGGGCCATGGGGGAACGCCTGTGCCTATAAGTGCTTAAGCTGATCTTACCACATTGAGAGTTTCCAAATTTTAGTCACAGTTGTTATATCAGTTAGTAATTTTTGTGCCTTGAAATTTTGAATTTGTGATGTATTTACTATGCTTTTTGGAAATTAACAAATGATAAACACAGTGGGACCTATTCTCCAAACTGTCAATCAATTGCACAGTGCCTAACACATAACAGGAGTTTCATAAATGTTTATTATAGATTGATTGTGAAGCTGAGGTCATGTACAAGAATTTTCAAAATGAGATGGTATGGTTATGGTCTGTACTTATATATGACGTAAGAGGAGACTCATATCCATTGACTATAACAGATAGTTCTTAAAAATGCTGAAGTATGTAGATTATTCCCATTAGGCATGTGCTTGATATGGGCCATTGAGCTGATCTCAAAGTCACTTACTTGGGTTGAAGTCTTGCCTCTTGGGGCAGGTAGGTGCTCAGGGAACAGAGCTGAAGTCAAGAGGACCTAAGTGTGAATCTGACTGCAGACATTTCTAGTAGCTTACTTAACCTAGCTCTTGCACTTCTGTTTTAAAGTTGTCACTAAGACAAAAAGTAAAGGTTTAAGAAAAAAAGTCCTGCTTCTGACACATACTATCTATATGACCTTCTAGGAAAGTCACTTAACCTCCATGCCCCAAACAATTCCTTAAAACTGTCCACTGCAAAGCAGGTACTGGTCTGTTTGGCTCTAATCCAAAAATAAACCCCAAATTGGTCATCGTCTCCCCCACCTCCAGCCTAGGTTTTTTAATTTGTTCTGATTGCATCAAGCTCAGGAACTTTGCAACGGAACCTCCTATTTTAATCTCCCAAGGGTTTTGGCAAACTACCCACATGGGGAAAACCAAGTGGATACAGAATGCCAGGCTATGATATACAGCTGAAGGGACAGCCCATAGAGTCAGTCCATCACTGCATACATTTTAATAATCTCAACCTTCTTGAAAAAAATGTGTCAATATTCTAGTGATATTGTATGGCTAAGAGATATAGAATATGCCAGTCTGAAGAATTTAAGTGAGAGGTCTCTTGCCAATTCAGAGGAGGAAAAGTTAGATGTATATATAACGGGATAAGCAGTGCAACAGATATAATCAAAAATGTAAGACAAAAGGGTAGGGCAAAAAATTGACTAGTCAGGGAGTAAAGTGTGAGATTACTGAGGCACAGTATATATGCTCTATTAGTCTTATGAAAAGTCAAGAAATCTGGAGTATGGTTTCTAGAATGTTGTGTTAACCCCTTGTGGAATATTTATTTGTAGCAATAAAACATGGGGGTGCACTCTTTAAATGAAAGAAGTACCCACATTTATGAGAACAAAAAGCCACTGGAAGCATCATGGTAAATTGGTAACCTTTCTTCTAGATCTCTTAAAAATCAATCCCTTAATATTTCTAAATTGTACCCTCTCCAATACCCAATTGTCTTCACCTCACCACTGTTTTGCCTTGAAACTTATACTTAGTATTGATTCTAAGACAGAAGGTGAGGTTGTTGTTGTTCTTTCTAATAATGATTGCGATGAACCAGTAGAGCTCTATGTCTCTGTATTCCCACTCAGGAACTTGAAATGATTGGTCGGCAGATCTGATTCTGTTACACACAGTACCTGGCACATAGTAGGTACTTAATAAATGCATGTCAATTTGATTAGTCAGAGGACAACTGAAGAAACACTTAGGAAAGTATGTAATGGGAATAATGGGAGGAAAATGGCATAGAAGAGGTGCAAGAAAGACAAGATGGCCCTCTAGAGAAATTAAGCCCATGTAAATGAACCATCTGGGGATTTCTGTCTTCTCTGAACAATCAAAACTAAGCTAAATGCTAAATCCCTGGGCTACTATTTCTCTATCAAGTTCTTGTTGTTTTGGGGTTGGACCCATTCCAAGAAATGTCATACTGGGCCTCAGGAGAGGAAAGTATTTTAAGGTCAATGGTTAAAAACAAAAACACACAGAGCTGCCCCTGGATTATGTAACCCAAGTAACCAACCCTGCCCCTCTTTCCAGAGCTAGGCTCTGGGTGAGGGGTTTGGTTGGACACGAGGAATCACCTCGATTCAGTTGCATCAGACTTAGCCTAACCAGCACATTAACAGATAAAATCTGGATTTTCTAGTTCTGGTTACTCAAAGAACTCAATTTGTGTCATTGGGACAGAGCAGGGGACAGCCATCTATGAGTCAATTCACTCTAAAATGTGCCTTTGGCTATCCTAAGAAATTGAAGCATCCTCCATTTGCTCATAGGGCTGGTCTTTGACCTAGTGAATTTGGTTGTGAAAAGGGAGGGATTCTCTCCTTCCCTTCCCCTGCCCACTTACCAAGTGCTAGTATCATTAGCATTCCTGGGACCCCAAAAGCTAATGCATAACAATCTCCTCCAAAGCACTTTACATCACCTGGAGAGAGGATAGAGAAAGCAGGGTTACCTTGGGGCTTAGCTTTTCTACAACTCAGTTCCATATACTTTGCCACAACATCACCTTCCTCAGGGAGAGAAAAAGACATCTTTATAAGGACTGCTTCATCCAGTTCCTTTCAGAGCAAACTTAAATAGGAGAAAATACTTACTTTTTCCCCAAACCCTCTTTGAAAAAAATAATCTCCCACTCCATAATAGCAAAACCATTTTCCAGGCCCCTAACAAAGAATTCTAACCTCTCAGCATGGGTGTGACAAACATGGAGATCAAACTCCCTGCATTGATGGACAGATAGAAAACTGAGAAGAACTTGCTCCTTTCATTTACCTGAGGGAAAAAAAATGTTTTTAAAGGAAAATAAAAAAGCACAGGACAAATTTACCATCATTATCATCAGACACAAGCACACATTCCTACAATCCTTATCTCCCTGACATGCTTAACTCAAAACTAAAATAAACAATGATAATGTCCCAATGATAGTGTGGTTGAGCTATTAAAGATTAAGCTTATTTTTAAAGGTTAATACGTTTTATTAAAGCATATTTCCTAAGAGCTTAAACCTGCACCAGAACTTTTGGGACACCGCATAGATGTGTACACTCCATGATCTCTGCAAACTACATTATGCTTTAGAGACTTGGGTCATCTTCAGCATTACTCATCAAACCCAGAAACAAAGCCAAATAATATGGGTTGTATAGTGGGGAGGGGGGGTTTGCAATGGGGAGAGGAAGCATGTTAGAATCAAGGACAAAGAAAGAAAACATTGGCCAGACAGAAGATTTCATCTGGAACTTGCCAGGGAACCAGTCTGAAAGTTTAATGGTAGAATTAATAGTAAACTGTGAATTGGAAAAGGGAAGCTGGAAAGACTTTCCTTTCACATCTACAGAAAAGAGGATGGGGTGTAAGAATTAGTAAAAGCATTCCTTCAGACAAAGCGTGGCCCTGCAAACTACTCAGCCCTTCAAGTATCCCAGTCCCTTTATTTCCAGTTTGTTTCCCCATCTCAAGTGGACCTTCCTATTTCCATTCACACTTGCCCAGTTCTCTAATTCACAAAGCCAGCAGATGAATCTAATGCCCATTCACTTAGGGACAAATTGCCTTGCAAACAATCTTAGCCCATGATCAAAGACTCTCTCAGTTGAATGGAATATGATTGGAATGATTGGAGGGAAAAAGAAATTCCAGTGACCTCTCCCCACCCTCTGGACATAATTATAGGCTGGAATCCTAAAATGTGCATAAATATTAGCAATTACCTTTTTCTCTTGGGCCACAATATCACTTTCGTTTTTTTTTAAACCCTTATCTTCTGTCTTGGAGTCAATAGTGTGTATTGCCTCCAAGGCAGAAGAGTGGTAAGGGCTAGGCAATGGGGGTCAAGTGACTTGCCCAGGGTCACACAGCTGGGAAGTGTCTGAGGCCACATTTGAACCTGGGACCTCCCATCTCTAGGCCTGGCTCTCAATCCACTGCGCTACCCAGCTGCCCCCCACAATATCACTTTCTTTGCCAGGAAAATTCTCATGAATCAGAAATCACAAGGTGATAAGAACAGGTAGAAAAACAACAATAAAAGCACAAATAGACCCAGTGAGATAGAGAAAGACCAGAGCTAGGGGAAAAAAAAGAAAGAAAGAAGCATGTGAAGAAGTCAAGACAAAGGAAAAGTTGGAGAAGAATGAAAAAGAAGCTAGAAATGTAGGAAAAACTGAAATACTTATGGGCTCTCATATCCACAGATCCTCATTTCAGCCACTTTTACTTGGCTCATCCATCCATTCACACTTATTTTTCCTTTACTGACTGGGGTTACTGAGAAAAAAAGAAGGCTTTTTCAACTAAGAGTGATGATAGATAGAAACCCTTTCTGTTCTGTTATTAGCCTGTTTGATGAGTTTTCTCATTGATGAACCTTTCAATTCATTCTTAGTCCAGCCCTCTATAATGCCCTTCCCCATTTGTGAAGGCTGGGTCCAACTTCAAAAAGTCAAAGAAGATACTAAAACCACATGGTTCTTACATGTTCATCTTCAAACTGGTCTCCACCAAAGGCTGCTACACAGGGTTTGATACCTCCTGTCCCCAGTGCGATCAGGAAGAGGCCAATCATGGATAGAACCCTATAAGAAAGGGATAAGGATTCTGACAATGTCAGTGTACATTATTACTACTGCAATGAAAATCATGAGGCTACGGAGAAAAAGCACTGTAGACCAGAGTACCCTAACCCTAGAAGATTTTTCTCTCTAATATTTCTAAGGAAGAGCAAGAGATCGCTTTGCTGGGGACAGGGGGGAAAGGGAGGAACTGTAGATTTCAAGAATGACCCAAGAGAACATATATTCTGTGATGTTACTTACGTGTGAACTAAATGTCCTCCCACGACTGGCAATGCACCCAAAGACTTGATCAAGTGGCCCAGCACATACACCAAAGAGAGGTAGACGATTGTCCTATCAAGAAATCCAAGTCATTTAAGAATAAGAGGTGGTTAGAATCCATAGAACTATATTTCTTGCTCTGAGATCACAGATCAACACTAGCAAACGTAGGTGGCATATTTATATACCACTCTCAATATCCTCCTCTGATAGATATTTTGGAAAGTATTAAAGTGACACACAATAGACAAAGTGAAAGAAGATAATATAACGAATTGTTTTAGAAATTTAAATGGAAACAATGAAAAGTTAAAAAGGAAAAGACTGGTAGAGATTCAATAACGAACTCTTTCTTCTAAGAGCAGCTAAGCAAAGAGAGCAAATATCTCCATCTATTTCCTCCTCTCTCTCTTACAAGTACAAACAAGACAAAATGAGGAGGTAGAATCGTTAATATGATTAAGGGAATTATAAAATTAGGAGAGTTTAAGAGAATTAATTATTTTGGTCATGCATGTATTTTGTGTCACTAGGAATGTTATAAAGGTCAGGATGGAGCCTGAGAGGGAACAGGGGCTACCTGTTTATGGCTTGCTCCAGGCTTACTCTAATATAAGGGAAGGGGAGATTTGACTCCCTCTCCTCACTCCCAACTCATCTGATAAAGTAACAGAATGTAACCTATAATTATACCCTTTCTTTTTCAGTTCATGACTTTTGACTACAATACCCTCTTCTAATTCTTGATACTGTTATCTACTGTCCTCCTGGTCACATTCTTACATTTCTCTCTGATTCTGGCACCTAGCACAGTCTTCTTTACAATCTGTTAAATATCTACTAACATCCTTGCCACTCTACTAAGGTTTTTATGTCCTATTATGTGGTCAGTTTTGTGAAAGTACGAAGTACTGCTAGGAAAAAAAAAACATATTCTTTTCTATTCCTATTCAATTTTCTGTTACTACTCTACCAAACCTTCAAGGCCACTAATAATGTCTTCATGACCAAATATTAGGAATCTTTTTCTTATTTTGGACCTTCATTTTTCTATAGCATTTATCACTGCTGATAAGTCTTAATGGCCTTACTTCACTTGGCTTCTATGACACTTTACTCTGATTGTTCTCCTCTTACCTCGTGGACCATTTCTCTGTTTCCTTTGGTCTCTTGGCCTGTTCCTGTCTTTTAAATGGGGTTGGGCTCCAAGATTCTGTTCCAAACTTTCTTTACTTCTTTTGTACCCATTTAGTGCTCCATCTATTCCCATGGGTTTCATCATCCCAATGATGAAGAAGACTCTCAAATCCAACTATCAGGTCCTGAATTACTAACTGCTTCCTGGATGTTTTTATCTGGATGCCTTCTTGCCATCTCAAATTAAATATGCTCCATGGTTGCCTCATCATCTATCCTGCTCAGCCTGGTCCTTCCTCTAACATTTTTGCCTCTTACCTCATTCTCTATATCGTAGCAATTGGACAGGCCTATTGTGTTTCTACCTCCCTCATGAATTCTTATACTCTTTCTTTCCACTTCTGTATTAGTGTGATAGTCTAGGACAGTGTTGGCACACCTTTTAGAGATCATGTGCCCAAACTACATCTACAAGCTGCCTATGTGCTCTGCATTACCCCAGAGAGCAGAGGGAGGAAATGCTCACATTGGATTGCTGAGTGGAGGGGTGGGGCATGTGAACATTATCCTCAAGGGCTGTGGAGATGGGGAATGGAGCAACCCCCTGTGGCACACCAGGGCACATGTGCCATGTCTTTGCCAACATGATCCATGGGGTTCCTGCCTCCCTTTTATCCCCTCACCAGTATATCTTTTACATTATTGCCTAATAAATCTTCCTAAAAAGATCCTACTTTGATCATTTAGTCCATAATCAAAAATCTTCAGTGAATCTTCATTGCCTATTGCATATATGTTCAATTGAATGATCTTTGTTAAGAATTGCAGGACAGTGCATAACATGGGGATGTGGATTCTAAAACCCTAATCAGACCATACTTCAGAAGATCTGATTTAGCTATTTCCTGATCAATAACAATAGAGATACTTGGACTAATAGAGTCAGGTCTTGGGAACTCTACATTTCTCAACCCTCCTTAGTTTAACAAGATTAGGAAGGTCTGCTCCAAACTCAAGGATTAAGTATCTGAGAAAAATGGCCTTCAACAGACATGTGCAGAAAAAGTGGACAGACCCCTGGGCTGTCCTAAATCAAGCTAAGCTATCATTGGTACAGATGAGATGCAGGAAAGTGATGTAAAACTGTCTATATAAGGCACGTCACTGGCTCTCTTCGCTCTCTTTCCCTGGAGAGGTGACTCTGACTGGCAGCATGCTGGGCATTCCAACATCTTGGAGTGGTGGCAGTTATTTGTGGGTTTGGCAGTGAGTTTGCTCTTGACCTGATTCAGGTTCAGGCATCTTGGCTGAGCCCTTTTTGGAGTTCAGGCTGAATCCTTCCTCCTTCATACTCCAAAACCTTACTCCCTAGATCGTCTAATCTTCTCGTCTGGTACTAGCCAGGCGGGAGAAAATCCTCCTCCTTTTCCTTTCTTCCTTCTCCTTAATCTCCTCCACTATATCAATTAAATCACCAAAAAATTTCCAGCTGACTTGGGTATTTTATTATTTGAGATTTTCCCTGGCGACCAATTAAATTTAGATTTTAAGTCACAATGCTAAAATTATCCTTTACAGGGAATATGGATATATGTATTACATGAAAGCACTGGTATAATCTATTTCAGACTATCTGAATTATAAAATGTCAAAAATTGTTTCTACATGTAATTGAAAAACATAAAATTTAATTTAAAAATTAATTACAGAACGATTGATAGGTACAGTGGTACTCAACAATATACACTGGAGTAAATCTATGAAATGATGGACATGCTAACATAGCCACTTCAATATGTATAATAGTATTCTCTTTATGAACAAAAATGACAATACTTTAGAATTTAAAAGTATCAATATGTCCAGTCATCTCTTTTATTTAAGCCCTTACTTTCCATTTTAGAATCAATACTGTGTATTGGTACCAAGGCAAAAGAGCAGTAAAAGTTAGGCAAACAGGATCAAGTGACTTGCTCAAAGTAGAAATATCTTGTATATTGAATATCTGTTACCCTAAAAAAAAGAACTACATTTCTTGGGAGCCCACTGACTTCCTGTTCTTACATACTTCCTGTAGATAGAGGATATTAGAGAGTGGGCTGTCCTCTTAGGGTCTCTCTTTTTGGCTCTGTCAGAGCATAGAGGTGGTTAGTGGGAATTTTGAAACGGCTAATCAGCCACGGGCACATGATCTTTATTTTGTATCCCTCTTATTCCTTTATTTCTAATGATCATTAATAAATCTCCTAAAATATAATATTTTTATTATTGACATTAAATTTAACTTTTACGGTGATGGCAACCACTTGGGGAAGGAATCCTCAATATTTTTAAGATAGCCTAGATAAACTTTTTAAGCCATGTTTCTCCTGCCAAGGCTTTTTGCCTACCTACCCACCCTCACAAACTCTGAGAGAACTTTTTCTTTCCCTACTTTTTGCCATATGGGCTGGGCTATTTTTAGCCAGGGGAATCTTGGAGAAGAGGAGATAAGTCACTTCTCTCACCCATCTGTATGAGCCCATGTTCCTCAGTTACTCATTGCTTCCTCTGGTGTTGCTGATGCTGCTGCCATTCTGGCCCTGGCCCTGGTCCTAGCCCCGGCCCCTGTTGCTGATTGCTGCTGCCAAGAAGCTGGGAGTCCTTGGACCCACTCTCCAGGCAACTGGTAAAAAGACCTGGGTGCGCTTTCCCTAGGCAATAATTAGCCTTCACATGGCAGGGGACCTCAGGGGGAGGGGGAGAAGAAGGAAGTTATTCTTCCAACTACTTCCACAGGAAGTAAATTACAAGCATGGTGATTTCTATGAAAGAGCAGTGCATTACCTATCTCAAACAGCTTCTAGTTTTAGTATGCTTTTTCATGAGTGCACTGATCCTTTCACTTATCTTATTCAGGGGAGAAATTCATCTCCCTGCAACCATTTGGGCCTGCCCAATCTATAAGACTCATCCAGTTTGAGATTCCTCAACACCATGTTCTCCCTCGATATAGGAAATACCACAGTTCTGACAAAAGGAATCTGAATGGATAGAGAAAGCAACTTTTAAAATACTGGAGGTGGAAATTGTAAGCCTTTTCATTGTTTTATGAAAGTCTGTATTTTATTGTATTTTGCTGATTGTTTTGCTTTAAGATTTAATTTGCTTGGTTTTAAGTTCATATGTTAATCTGACCAATACTAGTCTGTTACACTGAATCATTTTCATCTACTGTGTTTTAACTAATGTTATATTCTGTTACTTTTCCCCTACAACTATACTGAACAAATATTATTAAATAAGCCTATTTTTTTAAAAAAAAAGTTTTTTCTTCCATTTTGGCTTTGTCAATTGTCACATAAATGAAGAATGGACTTCATCAAAACTGGTTACAATTGTATAGCAACCTTTGGAAAATTTAATGAGCTAAATATCTTTAATTGGTTTTAAGGGGTCTTTACACATGGTTTAAAAAAATTTTTTAACAACTCTGACTGATCATTTTGCCTGCTTCTGAGTTATTTGTAACAAGAGGTAAAAGGTCCATTTTAGTAGCTGAAGTAAAGTGCAATTATAATCCCCACCTCTTACATTTGTAAAAATGTGAATGGATGGGACATAACAGTCTCATACCAAAGGATCTGGGAAGTTGATCCCAGGGCATAGTACCCCTGGATGGCTCCCAAGAGGGAGCATCTCTTATTTGTAACTCTTCTGCTTATTATACCCTTCATCCAGAATGATCTAGATTCTTGGTGACATTTTTAGACCCAACATCAAAAGTATAAAGGTTTGGTTTTTTTCTAGACTCCTCTGCCACATTTTTGTAATGATGGCAGTAGTAGATTTTTTAAAAATATCTCAATCAATATTGAAATATTGCTACACCTGAAAAATTTGTGACAAGTATCCATTGGCTTCTAAGGTTTTTTTAAAATGTCACACAGAAGACTTATGTGAATCCTATATAATAGTGGGTTTGTTTGCTATTGTAATTAAATGGGCTATTTTAAGTTTAGGGATTTTGATACTTTTTGAATGTGCATTACCTGTTGTACTACAGTTCTTTATAAAAAACTGTTAGTGGATCATGGCCAAATTTGAAAAAGGACATGGATCTCATTTTTTGAGTGAGAAACCTTCCTACTCTACCTTTCCTTAGCTGACACAGTGTATATTCATTGTAAGCTATAGATTTTTTATTTTAAAAAACCTTACTATTGTTTTTGCTTGCATGTGCAATATACTATTTCAGTTTTATTTTTTTTCTCTCTCCTTTTGTACTTAAAGCACATGTCACCAATATTGGGAAGATTTCTTTTAACTTTTTTGATTTTGCAGTAATATAAGTTTAAATTACATTTGCTATAATATTAATTCATACCCCAAAAGGTTTAGATTACAAACATGATGCCATTGATTATTTTTTTTAATTATGGGACTTTGCTTAATGATTCTGTCTGATTCCAGGAGAAGGGAATACAAAAAGAGTCATTTCACAGCGCCAAGAAGTACAAAGCAACTTGCATAGTGCCAATCAAGCACAAGGTCAAAAAAGATCAAACCAATCCAGGTAGGATTGATGAACTTCTAAGCCAATAGGAAAGGACTTGTTCCTAGTGTGAGACTTGAGGTTGCAGCACTTGACATATGTTAAGACACAGGATGTCTTGTATCCACATTCTTTGTGAAAATACTCATAGATAAGTACCAAAGTTTGGCTATCATTCTGGCTCCCTCTATGCCTAAGAGCGAAGTTAAAATCAAACTGGAGAATGACACTTCCCTATCACACAAAAATCTAGTCCTTTTTGCTCTTATAGTATGGCAACTTCCTGTAGTCTTTGCTACAAATGGGTAAGTAAAATATTACTGCATTTTGTCCTACAGATTTGTGGAATAGATATAACTTTAATTGGGCCCTGATTATTTTTCCTTTACTTAAAATTTTTACACATAAGACTTTGATTGTCTATATTTCATCCAGAAGTTATCTTTTCTCTTTTATTTAGATTTTTTTGATGTTTTTGATTTCTCTTGCCAATTGATTCATATACCTCATAACTCAGTCATGCATCCCTAAGTGATCCATGTGTTTTTCAACTCAGGGGGAAATATATTATTATTCTAAAATGCAAAGTTTAAATTCTTTTGAGAGTAATTTTAGGTTAAGAAATGTGCTATCTTTCCAAATCCAGAAAGTGAACTGTTTAGAGAAGGCACCATGAAAATACCTCCACAGACCACACACACACTACACCAGAAGATCCAGTGTGAACTTTGGGATGTGGTGATCTAACTGTGTGGGGTTGAATGCATTTGTTTTGTATGTATACTCCTATGCCAAAGGGGACAGCCCTCTTTTTTTGTCAATGGGCCTAGCAATCACTAGTTTAGTGTTTTTTTTTTCCTTTTCCCCCCAAATTGTTATAATTTATGGTTATATGGTTATATTTACAAGATCCATTGGGGAGACTAGTCTTCCACAGATCTCAAAGGGGATGTATAAAAGAAAATCTTACCCTAAAAAACAGAAGTACTTTTCCTGGGAGCCCACTAACTTCCTGTCCTTACATGCTTCCTGTAGACAGGGGATATTAGGCGGGACATGAAGGGTCCCACCCTCTTTTTGGTCCTGTGGGTGACCATGGTGGTGGTGAGTGAGGACTTTGAAATGGCTAATCAGTCATGGGCACATGGTCTTTATTTTGTATCCTCTTTACTACTTTATTTCTAACGATCATTAATAAATCTCCTAAAATATAATATTTTAACATTTGAGATCTAATTTTATTTTACAATCTGAGGCCAGATTAGAATCCAGGAGTTGGCTGCCCCAAAGTCATCTCATTTTATAGATGAAAAAAACTGGGTCCAAAGAAGTTAAGTGATTTACTCAAGGTAACAGACATAATTACTAAGTGGTAGGACAAGAACTTGGGCTTCCTCACTACTAGTTCATTCAGTGGGCTGTCTGCTACACCAAGTGTGAAATGAGAGAGATAGAGGTGGAGGGGAGGAATTGGGAGGGATTTGTGAAGTTGTTGAGAGTATCCTTATCACATCTGAAGATGACACAAGGCTGGAAGGAATAGATAACACACCAGGAGACAGAATCAAATAGACCTCCAAAAGCTGAAATGAATAGGGATAAAGTCTTTCACTTGTGAATAAAATATTCATATCCAAAACTTCCAGGTCCTGTGAGCAACAAGACAGAAAATTAAAAGATATTTTCTGACACCCATGGCCGGTCAAGCCTCTCCAAAAGAAAAATTATGCACCAAAGCCAACCTTAGCTGTTTCTATGTTGAGGACTCCTAAAATCCAAAAGAAGAGGGGAAAAATCTGTCCCCCACCCAAAACCCAGGAATTGATGCTCACTGACCTTAGGCTCACTCAGCATCTCTGCACTAACAAACCCAAGATCACAACACAAGCTTACATTAAAAGGAATAGTCATGGCAGCTAGGTGGCTCAGTGGACTAAGAGCCAGGTCTGGAGGCAGGAGGTCCTGGGTTCAAATCTGTACTCAAACACTTGCTAGTTGTGTGATTCTAGGCAAGTCACTTAACCCTGTTTGCCTAACCTTCTGTCAAAGTTGTTACTAGGACAGGGCCCTTTACTGTTTAGCTCCTGGTGTTTGAATGGAACCAGTTCCTGTGTCATTGGAGAAGAAAGGTAGGCTGACAGAGGCTGGATGGTGACAAGACCCTTTGGGTGGAGAAGTAATCCTGGAACTGGAGAGGAGGATCAGACAAGTACTTGCGGGTTGCTATCTGATGCTGGCAAAAGAATATGTGCTTGGAACTAGTTCTGTATGGTGTGGTTTTTAACAAAAGCAGTTTCCACTCCCTACAGAAATAGTTTAGAAGTAGAGAATAGCTAAAAACACAAGAAGAAGGCCAGCCTCTGACAGAGGCTGGCACTATAGAAAAGTGCCAGGCTGAAGAGTGTGTGAAATTGATCACCTCAATGGGGGAGGGGCCCCAGGAGTGGAATCCAGAGGAGGAGAAGACTCTGGTGAGGAGAGCAGTGAGGGTCTCAGTCGGGAGGGGTGGATAAAGACTTTCTCCTGAGGGTTACCCATTTTTCCTGCAGGTGACTGGAAATTCTTCCCCCCCCTCCCCAACATTTCCCAATTGAAGGGACTTCTGAAGAGAAACCTGAGCAGATTTTACCTCAGCTCCTGTTGCCCAGGGATGAGTCAACCTGACTTTTGAATGCAAATAGTCATCTCCTACTTCCTTATAGAATCCCTCCCTTCTTTCAAAACTCAGTTCAAGTATTCCTCCCTAGGAGAGGACTGGTTTCCTCAATCACCCCAGAATCTAGAACTAACAATTCAACAGAACTAACAATAATTTATATAATAAAATAAATATGATATATATTAAATCAATTCTCATTTAGTTGTTTTATTTATATGATGTTTGCAAAGTGCTTATACACACACTGTCATATGTAATTAGTCCTCCCAAAAACTCTTCTGAGCTAGCTGCTAAGACTTTTGTCTTGTCCCTGGACTTTGATGTCTCTAGAAGAGAAAGTGAGGCTCACTCAAATCCAATTTGCTCTTAAGTCAAGACATCACTGTCTTGATCTCTTCAAAAACCAAAGGATGAAACAATGACAACAGTGAGAATCATCTCTGTTTTAGAGATTTTTGTCCAAGGGCTCTCAATCCACTGAGCCACCTAGCTGTCCCCTTCGTAATATATACTCTTGCATGTATGCATGTTTGTGTGTGTATGCATATGTAACGTATGTACATGGCAATATATTCTTACAAGGATATACATATAATTAGAGCAATATATTCTTGCAAATACATTATATATATATATATACATCAATAAATTTCTTGTGTGTGTGTGTGCAATAAACTTATGGAATTCCACAGAGGCTTTTTGAATGAGTGACTAAATGAATGACAAGAAAAAGGTTTAAACAAATTTCTTATTAAGTTTAGATACGTTCTAAATTCATGGTGATAGACCACAATGGGTAGATGACAGAAATTATGGATGTTCAGTGACATGATTTTTAAACTGTAAGACAACCACACTGTAAGCCCACCTGCTTTTTGTTGCTATTCCCTGAGCCAGTCTCACAAGAAAATAATTCTTATATTCTTATGAGAAGCTAGGGATTAGAGAAAAAAAGTTTCAGGAGACCAAAAAATAGGATAAAAGCAGGAAAGCCAAATGTGTGCAGAGAAGATAAAAGAAGCCAAGATTATCTAAACCAGGGAAGAGAAGGCTGACTTAATAGTGAATAAATATTTGTTAATGAGGAGATATTCTGCATCTTCATGAGTCCAGATGTAGGAAACAACCTCCTGACCCCAAAGGCTGCTAAAATACACAGATGATTAAGTAAAGTCTATAAGTTTAGAACTATTTTTGTTAAGATGATAAGAATCAGGCATTGTCTAGAGCCAAAGAGAAAGAAGAAAGGACTTCCTTTAGTCTTATTCTGTGAATTCCTTTGGACTGTAGTCTTTCATATTATGAGAACGGGTGGTACCATTTTCTTACCTGAACTTTCCCAACCAAGAGTCAGCCATGGCAGCTCCCAAAAGAGGGGTGAAATAGCAGAGGCTGCTGAAGGCATGGTAAACGGATGTAGAAGTGTCTTCACTCCAGTGCAAGAAGTACAAAAAGTAAAGTGTCAGGACAGCTAGAGGGGAAGAGAAGAGTCCCGGTGAAATGAAGGGCAGATTAGATCCCTATCTGGGAAGGGAAGGGAAGGGAAGGGAAGGGCTGAAATTTAATGGTCAAATAGAGGATCTGAACAATTATTTGAAACATGGAGTCCACTTTCAAATACCTGTACTAATGAAAGGGAACAATGATGTAAGTAATCCAAAACAATGGCCATACAAAATTACTTCTATTTAGCTTGGAATACATTGTATGATATGTTTAGTTTGTAGCAGCTTTCCTTTGCAAATTATAGTTTTGTTTTGTTTCTTTAACTCTTACCTTGTGTCGTAGGATCAATACTAAGTATCAGTTCCAAAGCAGAATTACAGTATGGGTGAGACAATGGGGGTGAAGTGACTTGTCCAGGGTCACATAGCTAGGAAATGTCTGAGGTCAAATTTGAACCCAGAACTTCCTGTCTTGAGGCTTGGCTCTCTAGTCACTGAGCCACCCAGCTGTCCCTGCTAATGATATGGTTTGTTTGTTTTTTAACCCTTACCTTCCATCTTAGAATAAATACTGTATATTGGTTCTAAGGCAGAAGGGCCAGGCAATGGGGGTTAAGTGACTTGCCCAGGGTCACACACAGCTAGGAAGGGTCTGAGGCTAGATTTGAACCCAAGACCTCCTGCCTCTGGGCCAGGCTCTCAATCCACTGAACCACCCAGCTGTCCCCTGCTAATTATGTTTTAATTTGTTAAAACCAGTCTCCCTGCCCTCAACACCTCAGGTGAGAGCAGCTGAGAGGCAGTTAGTCATGGATTAAAATTTGCTAGATAACACAAAGAATGAATAATCTAAAGACAGATGAGAAGCTGATTTGATAAACTAACTTCCTGGTCTCTGCAGAGGTTGGGATGGGCCAAGAGACACAGTAGCCTAATGCTTAGGATACCAAAAGAACCTTTGCTCCAAGGGCATCTCCCAGCAGTCAATGTCTGTCTTCACTTTAACTTCCTAGATTGGGGAGGCCACCTAGGGTTTGGAGCCGGAAGGAAACCGTTGGGGGATGGGGGAAGGCACATACATTTTAATGTCCCTTTTGCTCTACTTTTCAGAGGTAGCATTCAGAGACCTTTGTGGTCCTTTTTTGGGGTTTTTTTAAAAAGTGGTGGAATTTTTTTAAAAACCCTTCTTTTCTGTCTTAGACAGAAGGATGGTAAGGGCTACTAAAGGCAACTGGGGTAAAGTGACTTGCCCAGAGTCCCACAGCTGGGGAATGTCTGAAGCCAGATTTGAACCCAGGTCCTCCTGACTTGAGATCTGGTAGCCTATCCACTGTGCTACTCAGCCACCCCTAAACTGATTGAATTTAAAAGCTCTAAGGGGGAAATAAAACTTAGAACAATGAGCCAGAAGTAAAGTACAATGAGGTGTATTTTTTTAAACCCTAATCTTCTGTTTTAGATAATCTTCCAAGGCATAAGAATGGTAAGCATCCGCAATTGAGGTTAAGTGATTTGCCTGGGTCATACAGCTAGTAAGTATCTGAGAGCACATTTGAACTCAAAATATTCCACCTCTAGGCCTGACTGTCCAGGGAGTCCCCTAGCCATCTCAATGAGGTATATGGTTTTTGTTTCTTTACAAATCCACCTCTTTTTCCTGTGTGAGCTGAAGATATTTATTTTGTGATGAGCTAAGCTCCACATGTCAAGGCTCAAGGGAGGGTTTTTGTAACTAGGACTAGTGAAATAAATGTTTGTCTCAAAAATGTAGTTTAGAAAATTCAGACTCCTCGGTGAAGCTTGAGGAGGATTCACCTTTGACTCCTCTGGAGATCATCTAAGCAGTTCTGTGTTCAGTGCTGCCTGTGGGAAGGAGGCAGGGCAACCTGGGAGAAGCCCGGTGGGATTTGATCATGAGAATATATAATGGGACCATACTGAGCAACTGACGAAGCAGCAGAATTTATAAACATCTCAAAATTCATTAACTCTCCTGCTCCCTCTGGTCAGTGTGTGCTAATGGTACTAGGACTTACACTTGTACTTCTGGTACCAAACACATTCTCTACTGGGTAGGGACTTCACACCTGATTTCATGCCAACATTCAGTGCAACAATAAAGATATGGTTAATTTCCTGTTAGGTTTTTTAAAAAATACTTCCCAGGGGGCAGCTGAGTGGATCAGTGAATTGAGAGCCCAAAGATGGGAGGTCCTGGGTTCAAATCTAACCTGAGACACTTCCTAGCTGTGTGACCCTGAGCAAGTCACTTTACCCCCCCATTGCCTAGCCCTTACCACTCTTCTGCCTTGAAACCATACACAGTATTGATTCCAGGACAGAAGGTAAGGGTTTAGAAACATTTTAAAAAATATTTTCCATCTTAATAACTCTAAAACAGAAGATCAAGGTCTAGGCAAACAGGGGTAAGTGACTTGTCCAGCATCATAACGCTATGAAGCTTATGAAGCTTTAAAGAATGAACCTCCTAGCTGCCCTATCTTCCACCTAGCTGCCCCACCATTTGTACTGAAAGCAATCTTTTCAGCTGTGGGGTCCTGGGCAAGTCATTTAATTTCATTAATATCTTCATCTGTAAAAATGCCAGACAGTTGGACCCTGGCTTTCTTGCCTTGCTTTTGGAGAAAGATCTTTGTGGTAATCTTTGAGTCTGTAAGTTTATTGTAGGGAAAGTGCCTTATAAACCTCAAAATGTGAGGTATTATAATTGTTATTTCTCAGCTTACAGGATCATATACACCATGGTTTATAGATGAGAGTAGCAGGAACTTTTACAATAAAACTAGGAGCAGGAGTTTTCCATTCTAGCTTTTAGTTTTGTTAGGTTGGCAATGAGATTTCTTCATTCAGGCTCTTGATTTCTATTTTTAACTTGTATAAACTATAAAGAACCCCTCAGAGGGCAGCTGAGTAGCTCAGTGGATTGAGAGCCAGGCCTAGAAATGGGAGGTCCTAGGTTCAAGTCTGACCTGAGACATTTCCCAGCTGTGTGACCCTGGGCAAGTCACTTGACCCCCATTGCCTAGCCCTTACCACTCTTCTGCCTTGGAACCAATACACAGTATTGATTCCAGGACAGAAGATAAGGGTTTAAAAAAACAAACTCCTCAAACAGGAGGAATTCTAAGTGGGTTGACCAAAAAGGAAGGATTAGGACAGCTAAGTGAATCAGTGGATTGAGAGACAAGCCTAGAGATGAGAAGTGCTGGGTTCAAATCTGACCCGAAACACTTCCTAGCTGAGTGACCCTGGACAAGTCACTTAACCCCCATTGCCTAGCCCTTACCACTCTTCTGCCTTGGAACCAATATACAGTATTGATTCCAGTACAGAAGGTTAAAAGTTTTTTGTTTGTTTTTAATGGGGTTATTTTATACCAAGAAAAGTAAAGGGGTTTCCTAAGTCCAAGAGTGGGGGTGGGTATATTATAGGAAAGCAGAAGAGTAAGGTAGAGTAGGAGTATGAGATTAGGGGGTACAAAGAATACCTTTCATGCCATAGTAGGAGAATCGTTCACAGAACTCATTCACCACGATGAAGGCAATACTCAGGGGGTAGTTAGAGCCACATATTTTCTATGGGAAAAAAAATGGTAGTAAATTGGGGTGTGAGACAGATACATTTTGAGATGTCTTCCCCTTAGCATTATGGTGAAAAAATGCCCTTTCCCATCCCCACAAGTGATTGCAAGCTCCTTGAGGACTTCTAGTTCAGACTCTGATAATAATGATATTGTTGTTGTCCTTTGGTTGATTAGTCATGTCCAACTCTTTGTGACCCCATTTGGCAAAGATACTGAGGTGGTTTGCCATTCCTTTTGCAAGTAATTTTGCAGATGTCAAAACTGAGACAAACTTGATTGAATGACTTGTCTACAGACAAATGTTAGTGTCTGAGGTCAGATTCAAACTGAGTCTTTCTGGGTCTTCACACTCTATATCCACTGTGCCACCCAGATGCCCTCCTTGAGGGTAGGGTCTGATTTTTGTCTCTCTCAGAATCCCCAGCACTTAGCAGTGCCTGGCAAAGAGCAGACACTTAATAAATATTTGTTGATTGAATGATTAGTGAGATGATAACCATGGTTTCCACTCCTAGTGTTAAATTTGCTTAAGGTGACAATTCAGCAATAATGAATATTTATTGAGTTATTTTGTACATAATTACATAAGTTGTACATAAGCATCAAAAAGCACAAAATCTCAGTCCATCCAAATCTCTAATAACCCCAGTAGCACTCCCTACACTTCTTCCACCTAAGAGTCATGGGAAATGTTTGTGGAGCTAGATGAGAACATGCTTGATATAGGACAATTAGCTACCAGGGTTCCCTCTCCCTCTGTCGCATGAGACAGTCTAGTTTTTCTCTAAAAGATGACAAAGCCATCTCCCAAACAATCTGTTCCTCATTTGATATAGTTTCCTGATGGCCTCTGTCCATATTGACATGGCTTCCTGGTTGCCTACGGGCATAAAAAGATCCACTCAGCTGAAACTGGGCCCCTTCAGACTTCCCTAATTAAGAGTACCAACATCCTCCTAGTTATCCAGGCTTTCATCCTCAACTCTTCACTCTCACATCCCCTACTACTCAGTTTTGACTTTCACAGTATCTTGTGTATATGCTCCCTTCTCTCCTCTGACACTGCTACCATATTGGTGTAAGCCACCAACATCTCCTGCCTATGTTATTTCAGTAGACTGAAGGTTGGTCTCCCTGCCTCAAGTTTCTCCTGAACCTTATTCCATCCTCAACTCAGCTGTCCAACTAATTTTCCAAAAGGGTAGATCTGACAATACCATCCCTAAATACCTGTGGCCCCCTCCCCATCACTTTTAGGATCAGCTTTTTAAATGCCCTGCTTTTAAAGCCCTTCCAGTCTTCCCCTACCTGTCTCTACTCCATGTGCTCCAGTATCCAGTGGCACTGACCTCCTTTTCTCAGCATAAGACACTCTATTTCCAGACTCCACTTTGCTCTCCCCATGCCTAGAATGATCTCCCTTCTCATCTCTCTTTCCTAGCTTCATTCAAGTCTTAGCTAAAGTCCTACCTTTTGCAAGAAGGCCTTCCCAGTCATTTTTCATCTCAATACCTCCCCTCTAAGATTATTTCCAATTAATTTTTATAGCATTTGCAAATAGCTATCATATGTTGTCTTCCCTATTAAACTATGGGCTCCTTGAGATCGGGGGCTGTTTTTCTTTCTTTTCTTTTCTTTTTTAATCTGTCTTTGTATCCCTTGAGCTTGGCATACTGGTAGAGACATGGTGGGCACTTAAATGCTTGTTTAATGACTGATCAGAGTTAAGGCCACTCATTACATTGGACATTTATGGATTCAAAAGTTTGAGGGACATCAACAGGTACCAAGACTCTGCCTAGGTTCTATTTGTACAGCTATCATGGGTTTCTGTGGCCTCACTAATAATATCCTGTGTTTCAATTCTAATGTCTTATCCCCTTGAGGGAGAGGGTGAGAAAGGAGAAATATTAAAGACAAAAAGACTGTGTTCAGGCTTTGATCACTGGTGGACTCAATTTCTAGTCATTTCCCTTTTTTGGCCAAGTTAAACCTGTACTATATTTAGTATCCTGTTAACCTTAGTTTTAACCTAGCCTTAGGGTCTCTCTCTCTCCCTCTCTGTCTCTCTGTCTCTCTCTCTCTCTCTCTGTCTCTCTTTCTCTGTCTCTCTGTCTGTCTGTCTGTCTCTTTCTCTGTCTCTCCCCTTCCTTATTTTTCTTCCTTCCTTCCCTTTCTTTCTCTCCTTTCCTCCCTTTCTGTTTCTGTATCTCCCTTCCTCTCTTTCTTCCTAATTTCCAATACTTGAGTGAAAACATAAGCCAAAGAGAATTCTTAGTAAGAAACCTAAATTAACGCTGGTCTCCATTATTCAAGGGCTGCAGTAGTGGGCTACAGGCTATTGAGGAGAATCCTATTTATCCTTGTAGGGGAGTTTTTGCAGACACAGTTACTCCCCAGCTTGAAGGACACTGCAGTTAGGTCTCATTAAAAAAAAGACAGAAAATTTTTCTGATCAGAGATCTAATTAAGACCTTTAAACTCAGAACATGAATCCTCTTCTATGCCACAAAAATTAAATGTAGCTCTTCCTCTTTGTCAATTGTCCTTGAACCCACCTGATCAGTCAATGGCAAGGGGAGAGAGACAACCTTACTCTCTAAGGGAGTTAGATGAATCATTGAGTCAATCAATCAACATTATTAAATGCCTACTATGTGCCTGGCACTGTGCTAAGCACTGGGGATACAAAAAAAAGAGGCAAAAGACAATCATTCCCTTCAAAGCACGTGTGATCCAATGGAGAAGATGAAGTGAAATCAGATTTACCAAGCAAGCTCTATAAGGGAGAAACAGGAAATAATTAACAGAGGAAAGGCACTGGTAGGATTTTAGTTAGGACTTAAGGGAATCCAAGGAGGTCAGCAGTCAGAGCTAAGGAGTGGGGAACAGCCAGAGAACATGCCAGGAGCAATGACATGAAGTGCCTAGTTTGTGGAATAGCCAGGAGGCCAGTGTCACTGAATTGGAAGAGTGATTGGTATGGAGTGATCTGTAAGACTAGAGGGTAGGAGGAGGCTAGGTTATGAAGGGCTTTGAATGCCAACAGAGCATTTCCTGTTGGTCTCTTGTCCTATTTTTAGTTTACAATAATAATTTGTACTAGAGGCACAGTGTAGTGGGTGACAACATTGGGACTAAGAAATCAAGAAATGATATCATTTTCCAAGAGCACAGGGTAGGGGCTTTGTGAATATTTATTGGTTGAATGAATGAAGGGGCTGAATACCTTTAAAGTCATTTAATTTCTCTAGACTTTAGTTTGCAAAATGAGGATAAAAACGGGGCCCTACTTCTCAAGTAATGAGCAGCTAGGTGGCACAGTCAGGCCTCAAACCCTTTCAAAGTCCTTTGATAAACTAGCCTCTTCCCATCTTGCCAATTTTCTTACACCTTACTCTCTACAATCTGACCCTGGTCTCCTTGCCATTCCTCACATATAACACTGTATCTGTGCAGCGAACTGGCACAGTAGATAGAATGCCTAACCTGGAGTCAGGAGACTCTTCTTTTCCAGATCAAATCTAGCCCCCACACTAATTAGCTACATGACTGTGGGCAAGTCACTTAACTTTATTTACTTCGGTTTCCTCATTTGTAAAATGATCTCGGGAAGGAAATGGCAAATCGCTCCAGTATCTTTGCAAAGAAAACCCCAAATGGGGTCCCCAAGAGTCAGACATGACTAATCGCCTAAACAACAACAATATTGAACAACTAAATAACATTGAACATATTGTACTGAATACTGAAGAAAACATTTTGAAATTTTTGAACAGCAGCACTTAGAAGCTGTTATCAAAACGAAGTGAGAAAACGAAAATTAAAGTGTCCCCGCCCCCCCAAAAAAACGCATTGCTGTGTGACTATATCTCATCTTTGGGTGTTTCCCAAAGGCGGACTATCTTCGGACTCTTCCCTGACTTCATCCCTTCAAGGATAAAGTTCTGAACCCAGAGGGAACTGGAGCTGTACTCCTCTCTTCGTCTGGTAGTCAAGCATCCTGGCAAGGCTCGCCAAACACGCGATTCTTTTCCCTTAGGAACTTCTTCCCCAAACCAGTGAAGCCCTGAATCCAAGATGAAGCGCGGCAATTCTCCCCCCACCTCGCACTTAAAGAAGAGGTTCGTTTGAAGTGTTAACTCGAGTCCCGGACAAAACGGATTTCTCTGCGGCTCTACAACTTATATTGAAGCTGGGGCAGCAGAGAGAACCCAGAGGGAAGGATAGAGGGGTGAGATCTCCCCGGGAAGAGACAGAAGCGAGACAAGAGTACGGACTCACCAAAGCTGTTTTCTTTGGAGGGCTTGAGGACCGGGGTACTTCCCCGTCTGGGGAAACGAGTGCAAAGAGGGTTTCCTTGGACTCTTTTGGAGGGAAGGTATTCATGGCTTGCTCCTCAACTGCTGCTCCGTCTTCAGGCATGTGGCTGCAGTAAGCAGCTGGGACAGCGTCCAGCTTTCTTTGAGAAGAGGGACTGAGAGGGGAGTGGGAACTGGGAAGTGGTTTCAGGATTTAACCCTATGGGTGTCAGAGTTAGCCGTTCCGTTCTGTGGCTTAAGGCTTAGGGCCCAGCAGGCAATTTATTGGAGAGAGACCGAACTGGTTGGTTTACTGAAATGCAAGGTGGGGAAGGGGAGGGACTTGGAAACAGGACTCTGAAACATCCTCTGAATTTGTCCAGTGTTTTTGGCTTTTGGAAACGTGTTCATCTCGCTTCATTCTGATAACACCTGACTAGTGGGATTAATAGCAGTAACATCCCTATGCTTTCCCGTTGGGGCCTTTTTGAGGGCTGGGACACACTGGTGAGAACACTGTCACCACGAAAAATGGGGAATGAGGGAGAAATGCAATGGATTGCCAGGGGAGGAATGAAGAAAAATGCCTTCAGAGATTATCTTGACAGTCTTGAATACACACTAGACACTCAGATATTTATTGTTTTAATTTGACTCTTTGGCAAGGAGTTTGTTGATTGGGATAAGGAGCATATCAATTTACAATTGCTAATAGAGTAATGCCAGCATGGTCACAAGGACTTTGGGGGAGGGGCCGGGTACCCATTAGAACCAGGAGGTCAAATCATTTAACCTCCATTGTCTAGTCCTTACCACTCTCAATAGGCAGGATTGATTCTAAGACAGAAGGTAAGGGTCTAAAAAGACAAAAAAAAAAAGGAAGGAAGGAAGGGAGAGAAGGATGGAAGGAAAGATTTAAGAACTACCAGGACACAAGTTGGAAATTGGTGCTTCCTCCAAAAGGAGAGGACTCCTTGGTGGAAATATGGAATTAATGTCTTCTGTTTTCTGCTAATAGTTTCGAGATGCTATATCCATTCAGAGATATTTATTTTTGAAACCTTTAACTTTGCCTTAGAACTGATTTGGAAGGCAGAAGAGTGTATTGAGTTAAGAGTGTTTGGGGTTAAGTATCTTGCCTGGGATCACATAGCTAGAATGTGCCTGAAGTGATATTTGAACCCATGACCTCTTATCTGGCCTTCTAGCCTCTGTACCACCTAGCTGCCCACCCCCCCCACCCCCCAAAGCTATTATTTAATCAGAGCCATCAGAGATGCCCTTGCTCTCCTTTCATTTGTTCAATATTCCGCCCCTTGAGGACCTTCTGCAAGGATATCTCTCTAGCAGGTGTATGCATATACATTAAGAAATCTACCCAGTTCAATCATCTGCAAGTTTTTGTTAAATTCTTAGGGAGTGCCAGGTGCTGAGCTAACTGCTGAGAATACACATGTGTGTAAAAAGAAAAAGACAGAACCTGACTTCTAGGAGCTTACATCCTAATGGGGAGGAATCTGAAAGCCGAGAGGGGAGAAGAGGAAGAGTGCCAGGCAAGGGGGCATGATCAAAAAATGGCCAGGGTGCCCTCCTTAAGGAGGTTCTGGGAAGAGCCATTTGAAGTGAGGGAGAGGTTTCAAGGGCAGAAGCCCCTTGAAAGGTGTGAATTGCAGGGCTGAAGTGATCTTCAGGAGGAAGGGGTTTCAGTGACTGTGGAGAAGTTGAGAACTAAAGAGGGACCTAAAGGGGTGAGAGGGAAAGCTTCTTTCAGGTTTTTCACTTTCTAGGCCTTAATGGGAACTTTGGCTTATCAAAAGTCCAGGAATTCATTGAGCTCTTGACAAAGACAATGAGACTAAATTGCCCCAATACCTTTGCCCTTATACATACATTAATTTAGACAAATAAGTGGACAAAAGCCTAGGCCTGGAGTTCAAAACTATCTTCAGATGCTGTCTATGTGACTGTGGATAAGTCACTTAACCTTTGTCTGCTTCAGTTGCATCATATATGTGGTGATATAGGAATAACAATAGCACATACCTCCCAGGTTTTTATGATTCTTAAATTAGATAATATTCATAAAGCGATTAACACAGAGCTTGGCACATAGGAGGTGCTTAATAAATGTTTAGGCAGTTCAGTAGATAGAGTGCCAGACTAAGAGTCAAGAAGATCATATCCAGCCTCATACACTTACTAGCTGTATGACTGGACAAGTCACTGAATCTCTGTTTACCTTAATCCACTGGAGAAGGAAATGGCAAACCACTCTGGTACCTTTGCCAAAAAAAAAAAGACACTATAAGCCATGGTGTCACTAGTGATGAAGACTCGTCTTCCTGAATTCAAATATGGCCTCAGACACTTAATAGCTGGGTGAATGGAGGCAAGTCACTTCACCCTGTTTGCCTCAGTTTCTTCATTTGTAAAACGAGCTGGAGAAGGGAAGGGCCAAGCCTTCTATCTAGAAAACCCAAAATGGGGTCACAGACTCTAACACGACTGAAATGACTACACAATAAATTCTTGTTCCCTTCTCTTTCGTTTATGTAGAAGAGTGGGAGATATTCAGAAGTAAAAATGGCATAATAAAACACCAGAACTGTTTTGTGGTTATTGGGAACATTGCCTGACTTGAGGGGATGCAAATTTAGGAAGCATACTGGCTAGTCACTCTACAAAATGAATGGGAACAATATATCTACATGTGGTCAGATAGCATCAGAAGCATGAATGTGAGTTGCTCCTCCTCTTATCCCCTGCCTGCATTTAAATCCCCTGCTTTCATTTTAGAAATGCTTCTCTAGACTTCCTGGTAGACATGGTGGCAGTCTAGACACATGAGTCTTCCTCCCCTCAGCACCCATTGATAAAGACTATCTCAAAAGACCAAACAAACCAAATTCATAAGAACAAAGGTACTCTACAATAGGGCACAGCATTGAAGGTGTCAACTTGGAATCTAGAAGTCCCTAGTTTATTTACTTGGGAGGTAAAAAGCCCAGGTTTTGATCTTGTTACAGGAGAGTTCTCCTTGAGGAAAGGTCCTACTTCACTGGTCTCAGGCTAACTATAGACATCCTGGTAGTATGGGTAGAAATAACTAATCCCATCAGATGTTAAGTATCTCTATTGTTCCTGTTGTCTCTCCTCCTAGGCTAAAGTCCTTTACCCAGGTGGCCCAGCCCTGGGCTGGGTCCTTCCCTTTTGTGTTCATTGTAAAGCATCAGCCCCTCACTGTTATTCCTGTCTGGAATCCCTCCTTTTCCTTTTTTACCATTGTAAAGTCAATCAAGGGTCCCTCTCACCCTAAGCCCCTAGGTCATCTAGAAAGGTATTTAAACTCCCTAACTTTAATGGCTCTTCAGAATTGTCATTATCCTATGTTTGGCATTCCCAGGGGTCAGTGACCAGAGCAGCCAGAGTTCCATCCTCGAACTCTGTGCAGTGTGATGCGCAACTCTGTTGTCGAGGCCTACTAGCACTGAACCCCTTTTGCCCTTGATTAAAGAGTGATTTTGACTATTTAATAATTCTCTGTTTTTTATTTCCAGTCAACAAAGTTATGTGGGATTTGGGCATTTCCACACTATAAGGGAGTGGAAAAGCTCCCACCCAAACATGAGCTGATCTACCCTCCCCCACCCCACCAATGGAGCCAGAGTCAGAGCCAGCTCGAGCCAGATTCATCAAGTGAGCAAGGGGCACTTCTAGAGTGTGTAAGGGGCACCTCTAGGTCCTTGGGAGCTGACTAAGACCACCAAAGACCTACCCCTGAAAGGAGCTACACCTGAAACCCCAGCAGGATGAAGAGCACAGAGCATGGTTGCTCTCAGGAAAATAGCACAGAGAAGGGCAGCAAACAGCAGAAGCTGTGGAGATTGGAGAACTTGCCTCAGGCAAAATCCTTGCTCCTTAACTCCATACACAGAGAGCCTGCCCATCTCACTCAGATTTCTGAATAAAAATGGAAGGAAAAATCTCCACAGCGATGGCAAATTGTGCCCAGGAGCAACAACCTCCCTCCAAGAAAAACAGGAAGAAGGGATTGACCCTCAAAAAATTTTACAGAGGAAAAACCCAGGCTACAGAGGAAATAGAGGAGGAAACTCAAATAAACCCAAAACCTTCCAAAGAAAAATGGAAGTTGTCCACAAGTTCTTGAAGAATTTAAATTGGAGATATAAAAAAGATGGAAGCCTTCTGTCAAAAAAAGTGGGAAATAGTTCAAAGAGAACGTAACAGTTTAAAGGACAAGAACTCCAAATTGGAGAGACAGCTGGAAGCCATGAAAAGCAGCATAGACCAAACTGAAAGGGAAAACCAGGCTTTAAAGACCAGAACTGGGCAACTGGAAGACAATGATCTTGCAAAACAGCAAGAATTAATAAAGCAAAGTCAAAAGACTGATAAAATAGATGAAAACATAAAATATCTCACTGAGAAGATGACAGATCAGGGAAATAGAGCATGAAGAGACAATTTGAAAATCATTGGTCTACCTGAAAAGCCAGAAATAAACAGAAATCTTGACATCATACTACAAGAAACCATCCAAGAAAACTGCCCTGATGTTCTTGAACAAGGGGGAAAACTACACATTGAAAGAGTTCATAGAACACTCTCTACACTAAATTCTCAAAAGACAACTCCCAGGAATGTAATTGCCAAATTACAGAGCTTTCAAGCTAAGGATAAAATTCTACAAAAAGCAAAAAAAAAAAAAAGACAATTCAGATACCAAGCTGCACCAATCAGGATCACACAAGACCTGTCAGCTTCCACACTAATCAAGACCTGGAACATGGCATTCAGAAAGGCAAGAGAACTGAATCACCTATCCATCAAAACTGACTATATACTTCCAGGGAAAAGTATGGGCAATCAACAAAATAGATTTCCAAGTATTTGTAAAGAAAAGACCAGAACTAAATGGAAAGTTTGATATCCAAACACAAAGATCAAGAGAAACATGAAAAGGTAAATAAGAAAGAGAGGGAAAAGGGGGAAATATTTTTATTCAAACTTTCTTCTTTAAGAGATACAATAAGATCAAATTATTTATATTACTATATGGGTAAATATTATTTGCAACTCTCAAAAAGTATATTCACTATTATAGTAATTAGAAGAATCATTCACAGGAAGAGATTGGGGTAATAAGTGCTATAAGATGATATGCAAAAAAAGAAAGAGGGAGGGAGGGAATCGAAGATGGCACCAAGAGATACTTGAAGAAATAAAATAAATAGGATAATCTTTAACACACAAAGATACACATGGGAATGGGAAGAGAAGAATACTCTTATAAGAAGGAGAAGAAGAGAGTGCTAATAGGTAATACTTAAACCTTACTCTCAGTGAAATCAATTCTGAGAGGGAAGAGCATCTAGATCCATTGGGGTCTTGAATTCTATCTTATCCTACAGGGTAAATGAGAAGGGAAAACTAAGGGAGGTAGGAGGGAGGGTACCAAAAGGGAGGGAAAGGGGGGGAAACTTAACAAACCCTAAAAAAACAAGAAGGGAACAAAAAGGGAGGGGCCAGAAAGGGAAGCATATTAAGGGAGGAGATTAGGGGAATTGATTAAAAGTAGACCACTGGTTTAAAAGAATATATCAAAAGAAGAAAGGACAGAACTAAGAGAGGATATCAAAATGCTGGGGAATACACAAGTGACAATCATAACTTTGAATGTGAATGGGATAAACTCACCCATAAAACAAAAACAAGTAGGAGAGTGGATTAGAATCCAAAATCCTACCATATGTTGTCTACAAGAAACACACCTGAAGTGGGTAGATATTCACAAGGTTAGAATTAAAGGTTGGAACAAAACCTATTGGGCCTCAACGGATAGAAAGAAGGCAGGAGTTGCAATCATGATATCTGACAAAGCCAAAATAAAAATAAATCTGATTAAAAGGAATAGGGAAGGTAAATACATCCTGATAAAAGGCAGTATAGACAATGAGGAAATATCAGTAATCAACATGTATGCACCAAATGGTATAGCATCCAAATTTCTAAAGGAGAAACTAGTGGAATTGAAGGAGGAAATAGATGGTAAAACTATACTAGTGTGATACCTGAACCTATCACTACCAAATTTAGATAAATCAAATAAAAAAATAAATAAGAAAGAGGTAAGAGATGTGAATGAAATCTTAGAAAAATTAGAGTTAATAGATATATGGAGAAAAATAAATAGGGACAAAAAGGAATGTACCTTCTTAGATTGACCATGTACTAGGTCATAAAAACATGGCAAACAAATGCAGAAAAGCAGAAATAATAAATGCAACCTTTTCAGATCATAACAATAAAAATAATGATCAGTAAGGGTACGTGGAAAGCCAAATCAAAAATTAATTGGAAATTAAATATTATGATTCTCCAAAATCAGTTAGTTAGAGAACAAATCATAGAAACTATTAATAACTTCATTGAAGAAAATGACAATGATGAGATATCCTTTCAAACTCTATGGGATACAGCCAAAGCAGTACTCAGGGGAAAATGTATATGCTTGAGTTCATATATTAACAAATTAGGGAGGACAGAGGTCAATGAATTGGACGTGCAAATAAAAAAACTTGAAAGCAAACAAATTAAAAATACCCAGAAGAAAACTAAATTAGAGATCCTAAAAATTAAGGGAGAAATTAATAAAATTGAAAGTGAAAGAACTATTGAACATGAGACTAGAAGCTGGTATTTTGAAAAAACAAACAAAATGGACAAATTACTGGTCAATCTAATAAAAAAAAGGAAAGAACACCAAATTAACAGTACCATAGATAAAAAGGGAACCCCTAACCTCCAATGAAGAGGAAATTAAGGCAATAATTAAAAACTATTTTGCCCAATTATATGGCAATAAATATGCCAATCTAGGTGATATGGATGAATATTTACAAAAATATAAATTGCCTAGATTAACAGAAGAAGAAATAGAATTCTTAAATAATCCCATATCAGAAAAAGAAATTGAACAATCCATCAAAGAACTCCCTAAGAAAAATTCCCCAAGGCCTGATGGATTCACAAGTGAATTCTATCAACCATTCAAAAAACAACCAATCCTAATATTATACAAACTATTTGACAGAATAAGCGAAGAGGGAGTTCTACCAAATTCCTTTTATGACACAAATATGGTACTGATTCCAAAGCCAGGCAGTTCAAAAACAGAGAAAGAAAACTATAGACCAATCTCCTTAATGAACATAGATGCAAAAATCTTAGAAAAAATACTAGCAAAAAGACTCCAGCAAGTCATCACAAGGGTTATTCACTATGATCAGGTGGGATTTATACCAGGAAAGCAAGGATGGTTCAATATTAGGAAAACCATCCACATAATTGACCATATCAACAAGCAAAACAACAAAAATCACATGATTATCTCAATAGACGCAGAAAAATCCTTTGACAAAATACAACACTCATTCCTATTGAAAACACTAGAAAGTATAGGAATAGAAGGGTCTTTCCTAAAAATAATAAACAGCATCTATCTAAAACCATCAGCCAACATCATCTGCAATGGAGATAAACTAGATGCAATCCCAATAAGATCAGGAGTGAAACAAAAATGCCCATTATCACCTCTATTATTTAACATTGTCCTAGAAACACTAGCAGTAGCAATTAGAGAATAAAAAGAAATTGAAGGTATTAAAATTGGCAATGAGGAGACCAAACTATCACTATTTGTGAATGATATGATGGTTTACTTAAAGAATCCTAGAGAATCAACCAAAAAGCTAGTCGAAATAATCAACAACTTTAGCAAAGTTGCAGGATACAAAATAAACCCACATAAGTCATCAGCATTTCTATATCTCCAACACATCTCAGAAGCAGGAATTAGAAAGAGAAGCTCCATTCAAAATCACCTTAGACAATATAAAATACTTAGGAATCTATCTTCTGAGACAAATACAGGAACTATATGAACACAACTACAAAACACTTTCCACACAACTAAAACTAGATCTGAGCAATTGGAAAAAAAACATTAACTTCTCATGGGTAGGATGAGCTAACATAAAAAAATGACCATTCTACCAAAATTAATTTACTTATTTAGTGCCATATCCATTGAACTTCCAAAAAACTTCTTTAATGAACTAGAAAAAAACATAAAGTTCATTTGGAAGAACAAAAGATCAAGGATATCCAGGGAAATAATGAAAAAAACATACAAAGGAAGTTGGCCTTGCAGTCCCAGATCTCAAACTATATTATAAAGTAGTGGTCATCAAAACAATTTGGTACTGAGAGACAGAAAGGAGGATCAGTGGAATAGACTTGGGGTATGTGACCTCAGGAAAATAGTCTGTGACAAGCCCAAAGATCCCAGCTTTTGGGACAAAAATCCACTATTTGATAAAAACTGCTGGGAAAATTGGAAGACAGTGTGGGAGAGATTAGGTTTGGATCAACATCTCACCCTACACCAAGATAAACTCAGAATGGGTGAATGACTTGAATGTAAAGAAGGAAACTATAAGTAAATTATGTGATCACAGATTAGTATATATGTCAGACCTTTGGGAAGGGAAAGATTTTAAAACCAAGCAAGACTTAGAAAGAGTCACAAAATGTAAAATAAATAATTTTGATTGCATCAAATTAAAAAGGTTTTGTGCAAACAAAACCAATGTAACCAAAATTAGAAGGGAAGTAACAAATTGGAAAACAATATTCATAACAAAAACCTCTGATAAAGGTCTAATTACTCAAATTTACAAAAGCTAAATCAATTGTACAAAAAATCAAGCCATTCTCCAATTGATAAATGGGCAAGGGACATGAACAGGCAATTTTCAGTCAAAGAAACCAAAACTATTAATAGTGTTCTAAATCTCTTATAATCAGAGAAATGCAAATCAAAACAATTCTGAGGTATCACCTCACACCTAGCAGGTTGGCTAACATGACAGCTATGGAAAGTAATGAATGCTGGAGGGGATGTGGCAAAGTCAGGGCATTAATTCATTGCTGGTGGTGTTGTGAATTGATCCAACCATTCTGGAGGGCAATTTGAAAGTATGCCCAAAGGGCGCTAAAAGACTATCTGCCCTTTGATCCAACCATAGCACTGCTGGGTTTGTACACCAAAGAGATAATAAGGAAAAAGACTTGTACAAGAATATGCATAGCTGTGCTCTTTGTAGTGGCAAAAAAAGTGGAAAATGAAGGGATGCTCTTCAATTGGGGAATAGCTGAACAAATTGTAGTATCTGTTGGTGATGGAATACTATTGTGCTCAAAGGAATAATAAAGTGGAGGAATTCCATGGAGACTGGAACAACCTCCAGGAAGTGATGCAGAGCGAGAGGAGCAGAACCAGGAGAACATTGTACCCAGAGACTGATACACTGTGGTACAATCAAATGTAATGGACTTCTCTATTAGTGGCAATGCAGTGATCCTGAACAACTCCGAGAGATTTATGAGAAAGAACACTATTCACATCCAGAGGAAACATTATGGGAGTAAAAACACAGAAGAAAAACAACTGTTTGATTACATGGGTCAAGGGGATATGGCTGTAGACTTTAAATGAACATCCTAATGCAAACACCAACAACATGGAAATAGGTTGTGATCAAGGACACATGTAATACCCAGTGGAATTAAGGGAGGGTTGGGGGAGGGGATGGAGGGAAAGAATATTATTTTTGTAACCAAGGAATAATGTTTGAAATTGACCAAATTTTTAAAAATGGGGGGGGGGGGGGAATGGCAACTACTGGCAACCTCTCCATAGGCCTACTGCTTGCTAATATTCTGGGTCTATGTTGGAAACTACACCCCTGGTTAATAAGAAATATTTCCCAAAGAGTGATATCAAGGAAAAGATCCCATCCAAATATAGAAATATTCATAGGAGTTCTTTTGGTTATAGACCTATAAAGTAGTTCTAAAAACTAGGAGGAATGGCTGAAAAAATCATGGTATGGCACATGAATGTAATAGAATATTACTGCATCATTAACAATACCAAAAGGGATGATTTCAGAGAAACTTGAGAAGAATAGTATGAACTGATGCAGAACGAAGTAAACCAACAGAACAATTCATGCAGTAGTAACAAGCACAAATCTTGGCAAAGTATTAGATTTAAAATCAATGCAATGACTAACCACAACAGCAGGACCAGTGATATAGCATGATATCTACTTCCTGATCATGGGGGGAGGGGATGGACCCAAGAGCAAAATGCAGTTGGGCATAACCAATATGTGAATTTGTTTTTGTTTGTGTAAAAGAAGATGAGTAATATAGCAGATAGAGGGCTGGATCTCAAGTCAGAAATATCTGATTTCAAATCCTATGGCAGATACTAGCTGTAGGATCCTGGGAAAGTCACTTAACCTTTGTTTGCCTCAGTTTCCTCATCTGTAAAATATGCATAATAATAGCACTTACCTCCCAAGATTATGAGAATCAAATGAGATAACAATTATAAACTAATCAAATAATTATATAAGCTCTAAAAAGTGCTTAGCCTAGTGCCAGACACAAAGTAAGCTCTATATAAATATTAACTAGGAGGAGGAAGGCTGAGCTTTTCTTTTTTTTTTTTTTACTTAGGAAGTAGGGAGTAAGCTAGTGATAACATTGCCCCCATTCCCCAAGAAAGAAAAAAGAAATAAAAGAAGGTCTTTGAAGCATTCTTTAAAAAGTATAGAAGAGAATAGAAGGGAGTTCAAAGAGAAATACAAATAGGTGAATTTTGAAAATAACAATGAATTAATGACTTTTTAAAAAGTGACATATTAAAAAGCTAATATGTAATCGTTTCCTGTTCTACTTTGTATATAGAATTATTCTCTTTTGGGGGAGCTATTTATTAAATTCTGATTAAAATAATTTTTTAAAAAGTAAGGTAAATACTCTGTTTCTTAGCAAATTGCTTAGGAGCTCATAAACTCTAGTTTGGGGGAATGAATATTTAAAGATAAAAATCTTTAATCTGGGGTGCTTGTGCCCTTGGGGACCACAATTTGCAAGCATGAGTTGGGGTGGGGTTGTCTTCTCTGGGGATAATCTAGAGGAGACACCATAAGATTATATGTAAAGTAGTAAAGAATGATATAAATGCCATCTGTTATAACTACCTCTTCCTCTTTCCAGATTCCTTACCCCAGCTCCCAAGGGAAAGGAGAACAGCAGTTACAAGAGTCCAGCTTGTTTTCTGACTAGAGTATTAATGATTAAGTTAAAGATCATTCCTCCCAGAATTCTTGTTCTTTCTAACTTAGTTTGACTAAGGTCTCTCAGTTCAAGCAAATGAACAGTTAGAAATTATTAGCCAAGTTAGCCAGGGTCAGTGCAGACAACCAGAAGATGTATCAAATCTTTGTCCCAGAGCTGGCCCTATCTACTAGGGAGCTAAAGAGTGGTCTTTCTTTATTATGCTACTTCTCTCTCCAAATGATATAGAAACCACATATGGAAGACTCATACCAGCACAGAGTGTTGGTGGAGTTCTGCAGGCTGTCAAGGAGTTGCTGTTTTCTCAGGAAGACATCTCTATCTAATGAATCTGTAGGCAAGCATTATTAAGTGCTTATCATGTTCTGGGCACAATGCTAACTCTCAGTGGTACACAGAAAGGCAAACAAAATGAAAAACAAAACAAAAAAATACTAGTCCCAGTCCTAAAGGAGCTCACATTGTTGTTTTTTAAACTCTTACCTTCCATCTTAGAATCAACACTATTGCTTCTAAGGTAGAAGAGTGTAAGTGTCTCGGGAGAGATGGAAACACAGTGATGGAGATAAAGTCAAAAGGGGGAGGGAGGGAGAGAGACAAAGAGGAGACAGAGAGACACCGAAACAAAGAGAGGCAGAGACAGAAAGAGATCGAAAGAAACAGAGACAGAAACAAAAGGAGACAGAAACAGTGTCAGAGGAAAAAAAAGACAGAAACAGAGGGAGAGGGAAAGAGAGACAGAAGCAGAGAGACAAAGAGAGGGAAAGACAGAAACAAAGAGAGACAGAGACAGAGTGTCAGAGAAAGAAAGAGACAGAAAGAAACAGAGTGTCAGAGACAGAAAGAGACAGAAACAGAGAGACAGAGAGAGGGAGAGAGTGACAGAAACAAAGAGAGACAGAGACAGAATGTCAGAGAAAGAGATAGAAAGAAACAGAGATAGAAACAAAAAGAGACAGAAAGTGTCAGAGAAAGAAAGACAGAAACAGAGTGTCAGAGACAGAAAGAGACAGAAGCAGCCAGACAAAGACAGAAACAAAGACATTGACAAAAACAGAATATTCCAGCCCTGGATTATAGTCAGTGACAAAACAGTCAGGGAATGAAGGGAAGATAGTCAGTCATTGAATCATAAAATACATGGAGGGAAGAAAAGTATAAAGCTGGGTAGACAGGAAGGAAAGAAGTTGTGAAGACGAAGCCTCAGAAAGTATTGGCCTTACCTTCCAGCTTTCCTATATAGATGAATGACTCCCAGCAATCATTTTCATGTAAAGGAAGCATTTCCACCCATATTATTCAGATAAGTACTTGAGATTGCCCCTTCTTTCCTCCCCCTTCTCCATCAGGTCAGCATCTCTGCCAGGACCTTGTGTTTGCTAATGAGTGAACGAGATCAGGGCAGATTTTTTTTAAATTTTTATTAGAGATCGTATTTATTGGGGAAGAGAGAGAGAAATTATTGGACTGGGGTGGGGTGGGGGGCAGGGAGGGAACGTGGTCGCTTAGAGCAGGTGACCAGATGCCAGGTAGCAGGCTCCTAAGGAGACGGACAGCAGCCTGGAACCCCTGACATGGAGGTAGGCTGCAGGACACAGCCTCAATGAATTTGTTTTTTCGTTCCCCACCCCTGCCACCTGGCCCCAGCAGACTCTGCTCCCTGTCCCCAGAGAGTAAGAAATAAATACCTTCCTTTGCTTGCCCCTACCCTCTTTTTCTCCCCCAAACCAAGCAGCTCCCTCTGTGAGATAACAGGAACATTTGTGCAAACTCTGCCTTAGGGCAGAGAAGAGTTCCAGGGAAATGCATAGCAGAGGAGTCAGGGCTAAAGACTGGCAATCCGCCTTCCCAGGGTGGTTTGTAGGGTTCCAGCAGGAGGCTGGAGAAGGTGTTGACTTTGTCAGCCCCTCGGTCTTCACAATGTGAAAGTCTATCTAGAGGTCTCGCTCGCGCCGGACCTCGCACATCTTGCAGGGCTTCTCTGGCTCAGGAAACACCAGCTGGTTGACAATGATGTGAGCGTCTCTGTTGCGCTTGGCCAGCTCCTGGCTGAGCTGCTCGATGCTGCTGCTGAGTGTGGCTCCAGGGGCTCCACATCGGGAGCGTCGTCGACCTCTTCCGACCCCACCGGGCCACCCCAGCCGCCATCTTGGAACCGAGGGCAGAATTTTTAAGGTTGTTTTAAGGATTGTTTTAAGGATTAGGACTACTTCCCTAAGTGCTTCGTGAGCCACCATTGCTGTCATTCCAACTCCCATTGGACATGGACACAAAATGCCACTTTGGGCTGGGCAAATTCTTTAGCCCCACAAATTCTCCTGCTCTCCTTATATTGGAGTAACGCGTTGGCTCAAAACTCCCCAAACACAAACCTTAGAGTTCCTCCTCGGCCCTTCTCTACCTCAACTGGTCTGGGAGTGAAAGGAAAAATTATCCCGGCCTCAGGCTACCAGGCTTGCACTTTCTTATTCATTTCCCCCAAAAGGCTAATCACCTCCTTGCTGGTCTGCGGAAACTTTTGCTTTAAGGGATCCCTCAGTCTGGACTGGTGATTACTTGGATCCCTAAGAAATAATGCCTTAGAAAGGCCCATCCATGCATCGCTTAACTCCGGCTCTAGGAAGTCCCGATTAAAGGGAAGAATGAATCCCCGGAGAGGAGACTATCTCATTATTTGAACTCACACTGCATATTCCAGGAAACAATTGAATAATGTGCATTTGAATAGGTCTGATCACTTTAGAGGATTCATTATTTGCTCTAATTGAGATTGAGCCACCCTTTTTTTTTTTAACCCTTACTTCCTGTATTAGAATGGATACTGGATTCCAAGGCAGATCTGTGGTAAGATTTAGGCAATTGGGGTTAAGGGACTTGCCCAGGGTTACACAGCCAGAACGGGTCTGAGGGCAGATATGGCTTTCTAACCCCTCCAGCTATACTCTTTAATCTCTTCACTACTACTCTTTATTCCCTACCATTGCCACCCCTAGGTTACCATCCTTCATGCAATTCAACACTGCCATTGATGCTGGTCAAGTGTATTCCCTATTCTTTTACCTCCACTCACCATCCCTTTGGGCCTCTCCCTAGTTATCCTTGCTTTCCTATTGTCTACATAGCTCTAGCACAGTGCTTGGCACAAAGAAAGCAATTGATAAATCTTTCATCATTCATGATTAGAAGAACTAGTTCCCAAAGGATCAGTGAACAGAATATACATGCATTTTTCACACATAGCAAATGTGTGATTTGTTTTAAAGGCAGAAATAGGGAGGGGAGAGGAGAATTCGGGAGGAAATGAGAAGTAGCAATATAAAAAGAAAAAGGAGTCAATGAATCATTTAAAAATACACCCAGTGGGGGCAATTGGGTGGTTCAGTGGATAGAGTACCAGGCCTAGAGACAGGAGGTCCTGGGTTCAAATTTGACCTCAGACACTTCCTAGCCTAGCCCTTACCACTCTTCTGCCTTGGAACCAATATATAGTATTGATTCTAAGATGGAAAGTAAGGGTTTAAAAATACATCCAGAGAAGGAAGCTCACAGGGACATACAGCGAAACAAAGCAGTATTTTCCCTAAGCCCTTAACTTTTGTTTTAGAATTGATACTAAATACCAATTCCAAAGAAGATGAACAATAAGGGTTAGAAAGGAGTTAAGTGACTTGTTCAGGGTCACACAACTAGGAAGTGTCTGAGGTCAAATTTGAACCCAGGTCCTCCTGACTTCAGACCTGCTACTCTATTCTCAGTGCTACCTAGCTATCCCTAAGCAAAGCAGTACTAAAATGACCATATTAAGCTTAAAATATGCCCTCTAAAATAATTTAAGTTTCATAAACAATCTCTTTTGTCCTACCCTGTATAATGAAATGTAAAGAAGGAAAAAAAGATAAAGAGAAAAAAGGGTCTTTTTTTATAGAAGCCTGTAGTCAAATGGATGGAAGAGATATTGCCTCGTGAAAAGGGAATTGCCCTCCCTTCATACCCTTTTTAACCACTACAGTCTGTAGGGTTTTACCAGCTCAAAGATTCTACCATCGACTTTCTTCAGCTGAATGAATGCTCTCATCTTCAACATCCATTGAGTCTCATCTTCTTCTTCTAGAACCCAGGCCCAGATAACAAATGAGTACATGGAGAATTATTTGAAAGAATTAAAGAGAACAAATGAAAGAGTGAAACAACTTCAAGATGTTTTAACAAATGAATGTCACTAGTTTGCTTCTGATTTGAGTAGAATTTATGAACTAGAGAAAAACATGAAAGATCATGAAAAGGGAGGTCTCTCCATCCATACATGTCTAGCATGGCTCCATGGATGGGAAAGGGGGTTACATGGATGATGGACTATGCAGGGAGGGCATTGGCACTGGCATGGTCAGTAGAGCTGCATGGAATGCCACGCACGGAGAGTGCTACAGGCATGATTCTCAAGTCAGCATCCTCTTCGTTTAGGTCTGGTTTGGGGATGGAATGTGGCACTCACAAGTCAATGAGCTTTTAACAAAGGAAGAAATGTATTTTGGTCTACCTAACAAGAATACAGTGGAGGTCCCCCTCCTTGTTTCTGTCTGGAAGTATGAAAGCCAGAAGGATCTCGAGTAGTCCCAGGCATCCATGAAGTCTGAGGGGCCTTAACTGTACACAGCTATCCCAGGAGGAAGGTAGTGTGAGCTGATGGAGGGATGCCCACCGATTCCTTGTGGCCAGAGCCCTCCCGATTGGGGAGAAGCACCTTCTCTGTGGGACCCACAGGAAGCTCCACACAGGCAGGGGGATTAGTTGGGTGGATGCTGGAGGGGACTGCCCAGAAGGGTGAAGAAATAACTGTGGCCAGCTTTCTTGTTGGCTTGTACTCCAGTACTGCTTGGAAACTGGTCCAGGACGTTCAGAGACACCTGATGTGGGCCGCTGGTTGTGAAATGATGCTATTCATCAGAAAGAGAATTCTCCCTTTTCAGAAACCATGCAATGCAGGGCAACAGGTTCTGCATGTGAAGAGATCTCTCTGACAAAGATGGAGAGTGAGAGACTCCAGACAGGAAATCTGGATCTCTGACCCAGAGATTCCAATTCCTAATAAGGCAGAAGCCATAGCTGGGGAAAAGGAGAGCAAATTTGGGATAGAGTCTGGGCATCTCCCAGGGTGGTCAAAAATTCCCAGATTTATCCTCCTTTCATTGGGAACTCTCGTTATTTTTCAAGACTGAATCTGCCTAGTACTCCTGTCTCATCAGTACCCTCTGGCCCCTTTGACTGGAGAGCCCCAGTTACCACCAGAGATACTACTTTTGAGCTTCTTTGGAATTCTCTTTAGGCCTTCCACTTTCTTATTCCATTAAACTATTATAAGGTCCTTGAGTACAAGGCCTGTTTTTATTTATTTATTTATTTATTTATTTTTTTTGACACAGTGCCTGGCACACAATCAGCACTTGATAAATGTTAACTGACTATCAGTGATCTTTATTAGGACTATGACTTCTTGCCCTGGAGTCATGGGTGGTGGCTAGGGATATTCCTACAGAAACTTGAGGATTCTGGAGCAATTGTCCCTGAGGGTGTGGAACCTGGAACTTTGAAACTCATAAGTGAAACATAATTTAGGTTTTTGACATTTAGCTATTTATTTTTCATTTCAAAAATCAAATAAGCAATTGACATTGAATCTGTAAGAGGGATGAACAAATTGTTTTCTCTGATACATGTACATTGTGTCACCTTAAATTTATATAGTTATTTAGCTATTACCAACTAAAATGTCAAGAACAGAAGGTGGCAAACATAAAAATACAATCACCATAATTATCATCATAGTATTTTACTATCAATCTAGTCCATTACAAAAATTCTTTGTTGTTCAGTCATTTCAGTCCTGTTCAACTCTTCATGACCCTATTTGGGCTTTTCTTGACAAAGATACTGGAGTGGTTTGCCATTTCCTTCTCCAGCTCATTTTATAGATGAGGAAACGGAAGTGACTTGCCCAGGGTCACACAACTAGTAAGTATCTGAGGCCAGATTTGAACTCAGGAAACTAAATAAACTAAGTAGATCAAAGCAGTGTTGTTTCCATATAACATCAGTAGAAAATTCAGAATCAAATTACATTTCCATTATCATCAAAAGTTGAGACACTTCCCAGCCTTGAGAAATTTTAATCTTAGTGCAAAACAAATTTTCTGATATTCTAATTTTTAAAAATATTCATGTTAAGGCCCACAATTTCTTCATTCATCGCTGTCACTTCCTGATTCACTCAGCTGCAAATCATTTCCTAAAATAAAAAAGAAATAAGGAAGCTAATTACATTGAAGTTCTTTTTCTTTTAATTCAACAAATATCGAATAAAATCAGGTAAACTGTGAACTTACAACTCAGTATTTTCAAATGATATTTTTTCTTAATAATAACAATGCTAGGGGGAAGTTGGGGGGCTCAGTGAATTGAGAGTCGGGTCTATAGATGAACCTAAAGGGTTCAAATATGACTTCAGACACTTCCCAGTTTTGTGATCCTGGGCAAGTGACTTAATTGCCTAGCCTTTACCACTCTTCCAAGATGGAAAAATAATAATAATAACAATGCTAATGTTTACATAGTGCTATATATTTTATAAAGTGCTTCATATATATTATCACACTAAGAATTAATCTGCTGACTAAACTTCGAATATGTATTGGTGTTCAAACTTGCTACTATCAAATGTTAGTTTACATGTACTTAACATCTATTTTTGTCATCTTAGTTCACATACAAATATCACCAATACATTGTAAAATAAAAATTTCTTTATATATTATGCTTTTGAATCTCTTCCTTGGGGACTTCTGGGGGGAAATTATCAGGGAATTGAGGAAATTATATGACCATCTCACACTACACCCAAACTGAAGTTTTTCTTGGATGACAGTTTTTTAATGGTTTAGTGGTTCATGTCAAATAAGATCCTCTAAAGAGCAATCCTAGGCCCAAAAATGGTTGAAAAAAGGGGTGCTGTTACTGATTTTCATTATTATAGCCTCTGGGGGCAGGAAGGTGGCACTGGAAAGGCACTTAATATATAATATTATTGCCTGACACATTGTTAGCTGTGTTTGCCAACTCTTTTTAAAAGTTCCCTTAAAAAAGTCAAGTATCAGATTTTTACATAAGGGCATTTAGTCAAATTGCTGTTTAATGGATCAGGCTTCATTTTCCTTTTTCTTTATAGATATGGGAAAAAATGAATTTATGTTCCCTATGTATCAACACATTATAACCAGGGAGAAGAGTACTAATAACATATAAATCTAGAGTAAACAAATATATTTTCTAGATTACTTCCTAGTAGAGACAATACACTGAAAGAATGACAGATTTGATTGTGTGGAAAAGAGATGAGAAAGAAGAGAAGCTCTGGACATGGAGAGAAAAAAAATTCAGGGCTAGGAAGAGGCGATTTGTAAAAAGGAGGAAAGGAGCACACTTGGGGAGATAAGGATATTTCATTTCCTGCAGCAGTGGGATAAAGCTACAGGAGCCGGTTCTATGATTGTGAGTTCAGTCCACCTTGTGTGCAGATCAAACCTAAATTTCTCTACAATCTTCAACTCATTATCTAGTGTTTGGAGAATAAATCACAGAACTGGGTTGGGGGAGTGGGGAGAATCTTCTGGCTCTTTCCCAGTCCTATAGCTAATCAAGTCATGGCTTCTGTGATACAGAGGGTTGATGTTGGAAAACTCCCTTATATTACTATCTCTTCCCTTCTGATATATAGGTTATTTCCAATGTGTTGCTATAACAATTAAAGCAGCTATAAATATTTTGTACAAATAGGCCCTCTTACCTTTTAATGATTTTTTTAGGATCAAGTCATAGAAAAGGACTATAGTAGAACTCCTGGTTTTCCAAACTTCAATACTGAATTTCAATATTTCTTACTATTTTTGCATTCTAAGTGTAATAAGGTGACTTTTTAAAAGATTTCTTAAAAAATCCAAACATTTTTTCATGTGATTAATGTATTTTCTCCTTCAAAAATTTTCTGTTCATGTCTGTTGGGGATGTTTACATTGGGGATCATATATTATGAAATTACAGATATCAGATCTTTGGCTGATAGTTATTACAAGTAGTTTCTTTCCCCACTCCCTCCACAAATCTGTTTCTTTTCTTTCCATTTTAGATATGTTGATTTTTGTTGGACAAAATTCTTTCATCTTCACATAATAAAACATCAATTTTTACTCCAGAAATTTTTTCTTCATTTTATTAAAATGTCTCTCCTATCTATAGTTGGAATAAATGTCATTACTTTTTCATAAAGTATTCTTAGAATGTATGTTTAATATGTAGATTGTTTTTGAAGTATGGTAGGGATCAAAGCACATTTTTTGGCCTCATAGATTTCCTAACAGTTTTTAATTAAAAGTGATTCTTTCCACAATGTTTTTAAAAATTAAATTTTATTTTATTTTTAATTTATTAAGCACTCCAAAAAAGGATAATTCCAAATCTGAAGCAGCAGAAGATCAAAGAGATATGAAACACAAATCTCTTTAGAGTTTACTTTTTAAAAAGCAAATAAATTCAACATGTTATTTTCAAAGCTATCTGCCTGTTTTTGTTTCCTTCTGATTTTCTATTCTCCTTAGAGTGTTTTTAAAGCATGGGTTTATCAAATACTAAACTTTATTATATGCATCAGCTTCAATTTCTGGGTTCTTATTTCTCTGTTCTTTTTCCAGTAAAAATATAATTTCCTGGTTTCTGCAAAGTACATTTCTCTAAAGAAAATTTTAATATCTGGTATTATTACTCCTCTTTGCTTTCTTTTTCATATTTGTTCTTTTTTTAAATTTTAAACTCTTACCTTCCACATTAGAATCAATATTGTGTATTGGGTTCCAAGGCAGAAAAGACATAAGGGATAGACAATGGGATTAAGTGACTTGCCCAGAGTCACCCAGGTGGGAAGTGTCTGAAGCTAAATTTGAACCCAGGACCTCCTGTCTCTTAGCCTGGCTCTTAGTCCAGCTGCCCCCTTCATATTTGTTCTTGATATTCTTGCCTTTTTTCCATATGAGTTTTATGATTTTGATTTTGTGAAATCACCTATTAGTGTCTTGATTAATGCTGACTTTTTCTTAAATCTCTTCAATCTAATAAATAATAATTCATTTTAAATGAGCTTAATATCTTCAGAATTCAAGTCCATCAACAGGCAAATCAAAGTATTATTAATCAGACTGACAGTTTTGTTTTGTGAAAGCTTCAAGCATTCCTCTATACCCTAGGTAGAATTAGTAGGTTACACTGAACAATACACTTTCAGATACCCCCCTGATCACCTTAGATAGGATTACCAGACATCATCAAATCTCAAGTACTCTTTTTGTCTTCTTAAGTTCCTCTTATTATATCTAGGAGATCCCAAGTATTCTAGCCTTTCTTTCCCAAGCCTCCATTGTAAATCAGTTGCCTTTCCTTTACTCCCTGTAACAGTAATGGCAAACCTATGGCACAGGTGCCAAAGATGGCTTGCCGAGTACTCTCTGTGAGCATATAGCCATCCTCCCCCCTTCTTTACCCCCCACCCCATTTATTACAAGAAAGGCAGAGGGACTTGGGTGGAGCTGCTCTCTTCCCCCACTCCACCATGCCTGAGGACTATTTTTCACATCAGCAGTCCCTCTGCCCAGAAACCCAATGAGAGCACTTTCTCCCTCCCCTGGCACTCAGTGGAGGTTGGGGCAGGGCCTGGCACTCCATCTCTAAAAGGTTCACCATCATTGCCCTAAAGTATATATAAGACCCCAAGTTCTTTAGTTGGACAGAAATTCCCATTCTTGGTGTTTTTCCTGGAGTCAATGTTTCCAAAGTCTCAGAGCTGAGTAGCTCTATGTTATGTATATGTTAGCTATATGTGTTGGCTTGTCATAAGATCATTGTCTCTCTGTCCTGATTAAAGATCTGTTCTTTGCTAACTGCTTTGGTAGTTCTTTGTTTTTTCATGTTGACAAGACTGATGGCTTTCCAAATGGGCAGCTTTTGTTTAGAATTATAGATAACATCATTTATTTGGTTCTTCCTTGATTTCTATGTAAGTAATATTGAATTTATCTTTGTATGTTTTCTTACAATTTTCATCTGTATTTGGAGTCAAATTATACTATTTTCTCTAAAAATTATATACATATGTAGGCAAATGGCTTTCAAACATATTTAGCATGGAAATTCAAGTTTCTAAAATAAGATAAAGAATTTTACATATCAACTTATATTTATAAAGAAAAAGAAAATTTCCCCATTATTAAAAACATTTGATCATTTTAAAAATGAGTCTATTTTATAAACTAGACACTGAATTTTTTTCAGATTTTTAAGTTTAGGGAAAGTGGTTTAAGTTAGGGAAAAAGAGCAAGTGGTATATAAAATTGGAATTCTCTGAAGTTTCAGTATTGGAGAACCAATAAGAGATTGTACTAAATTCTACTCAATTTTTTTACTAGAAAATTTTAGCAGACTTGTCTAAGAATTTTTATAAATAATTTAGAACCAGAGAAGCAGAGCTACCTTCAGAACTGCCCTGAGAATGAAGCCTATTCTAGAATGTCTAGGAGAAGATATCTGGGACCAGATGACTACATGAGACCTCTGGGATTCATAATGTGCCAAAGTGGGTTACCTGGCAGGAATAGGTTACTATCACACAAGGAAACGATGTTAGTTAATATTGATGATCATTATTGTATTGCTTTGACCTTTTATTTCATGGTGTATACATTTAAGATTTATTGATTAATTTGGTGACATGTAAGTCTCTCTTCTCAAAATTAGTCCACTGTGAGCCCTCTAAGTACTCTTATCTATAAACCTGACTTATGTAATTCTGATTATGAATATATGAAAAACCTTATATAGATAAGTGATGGAGTTGGTGAGTGGGCAGGAGAACACTGAGTGGTAGTGGGAATTGAGTGAACCACACTGATTCCATTTTGTGACTTGATTCTGGAATTAGTTCAGTTCCCTTTTTGCTCTGTTATAGGTTTAGTTCAATTTCTATCTTTTGAGAAAATTTTAATCAGTTGAGTGAATTGAGAGAAAACTTTAGGGTATTTTTCATGACACTATTCTGTCTTTGTTCTCTCCTACCTGTTTGACCCCTTCCTTTCTTGCTTACTTTTGCTGGATCAGCTCTATCCTATGGTTCTTTCTTTTCTCTCTACATAGCATATTCCCTCTCTCTTGCTCACCTCATCAGTTATATAGATTTATTTATTATCTCTTTGCATATAAGTCCTCAAATTATATATTGATCCCAGGTCTCTTTTCTGATCTCAAGTAATAAATCTCTACCTATTGGATATTTCAAAGTAGAAGTCCCAGAGACATCTCAAATTCAATATGTACAAAACAGAACCTATTATCTTTATCCCAAAACTTAGTTTCTCTTTTGAAATTCACTTTTTATGTTGAGGATAACACTATTCCTCCAGGCTCCAAAATTTGCAAATAATTATCCTTGAGGAGGAATTCCATGTGAACTGGAATGACCTCCAGGAATTGATGCAGAGTGAAATGAACAGGACCTGGAGAACACTGTTCACAGAGACTGATACGCTGTGGCATAATCGAATGTAATGAATGTCTCTACTAGCAGTAATGTGAATGTCTCTACTAGCAGTAATGCAATGATCCAGGACAATTCTGAGGGATTTATGAGAAAGAACACTATCCACATTTAGAGGAAGAACTGTGGGAGTAGAAACACAGAAGAAAAACATTTCCTTGATCACCTTGATCATGGTTTTATGGGGATATGATTGGGAATATAGGCTTAAATAATCACTCTACTGCAAATACTAATAATATGGAACAGGTCGATCAATGATACATATAAAACCCCATTGAATTGCTCTTTGGCTACAGGAGAGAGGAGGGAAGAGGGGAGAAAAAGAACATGAATCATGTAACCATGGAAAAACATTCTAAATTAATTAAATTTTAAAAAATTATCCTTGACTCTTTCCTCACTGCATATATGGAATCAATTGCCAAGTCTTACCACTTCTAATTCCCTAGTAATCTCTATCCTAATTCAGACCCTCATCGCCTCCTAGTGGTTTTCCTTGCCCACTTCTCTCTCTCCAGTTTATCTTCCACACAGATGCCAAAGTGATTTTCCTAATGTGCAAGTTTAACCATATCATTCTCTCAGCTCAGTATACTCCAATAACTCCCTAATGCTTCAGCTTTTTTTTATTTGACAATTAAAATTCATTCATAACCCGCCCGAACTTACTTTCCCAAACTTATTTTGCATTTTCTTTTTCTTATACTCAACAGTCTTCTCTTAATATTCCTTACTGTTCCTCACATGTGATATCCCATTCCCGCTCTCTGAAATTCCACTGACTGTCCCTCAGACCTGATTTACACTTTTCCTCAGACTCTAGGAATATTTTGCTGTCTTTAAAACTCTGACTAAGCATTACTTTCTACAAGCCTTTCCTGACATCTCCAGTTGCTAATGCCTTCCATTCCAAACTGGAAGTTAATTTCTGAGGAAAAGCAGTGGTTTGGTGGTGGGAAGGGATGAACTAGGAAAGCAGAACAGATCTCCTGCTGAAGGTGACACTAAAGTTAAGTGTCGAAGGGAGTGAAGAGAGTTAGGAGTCAGAGGTGAGGAGAAAGCTTTCCAGACATGGAAAAGTCCTTGAAAAGATGTGGATTCAGGAGATGGAGTATCTTATGTGAGGAATTGCAAGTAGGTCACTGATAGAGTATATGAAAGGGAACACAGTGTAGGAAACCTAGAGAGGTAAGCTATTAAGAAGTTTAAACTCTAAATACAAGATTTTCTATTTGGTTAGGCAGGCAAACCAGAGTCAGTGGAGTTTATTGAAGAGGTGACAAGCTCAAACCTGTACTTTATGAGAATCACTTAGGAAAGTGAGTCAAGGGTAAATCTAAAACAGAAGAAACACAAGGGAAGACATAGAAAGCTATTGCCATGGTCTAGGTGAGAAGTGATGAGGGCTATATGAGGGGGGTGGGTATGTGAATAAATAGAAGGAGATGAATACAAGAGATGCTGTGAATATGGAAATAAAATTTGGCAATGACTTAGATGTATAGGGTAAGCATGAGTAAAAAAGTCAAGGATACCAACAAAGATTGCAAGCTTGGGTGAGTGAGAGGATAGCAATGCTCTCAACAGTAAGTTGGGAGGATGGAAGGTTTTTTTGGAGGATGAAAATAATGAATTCTGTTTTGAACATGTTGAATTTGAGAGGTTACAGGATACTGCAGAAGACATCCAACAGGTTGAGAGTGAATAAGGAACCTCTATGTAACCACAGAAGAAACCATCGGTACCCTCTCCTTAGAGGAAAATATAATGAGTTTAGAACTCAAAATAATAATTTGTCTCTGGAGAGACATACATAGCATTTACAATATTTATCACACTTGCTATGAAGCCTTCTTCTACAGAAGGATACAAAGATGGACTTTTCTCTGAAGTTTCCAGTCTAGTTGTGAAGATCAGACATAAGAAAATATTCTGCAAGGCAAAAGAATTCAGAATCACCTACCCAGAAAAACTGAGTATATTTTTTCAGGGGGAAAAAGGTCATTAAATAAAAAAGATTCCCAGGCATCTTTGATAAAAATGCCAGACCTAAACAAAAAATGTGATGTTCAAATGCAAGACTCAAGAGCAGCATGAAAAGGTAAAAAAAAAAAAAGAGAGAGAATTTAAAAGATTCAATAAGGTCACACTGTTTTATTCCTATATAGAATCATGATATTTGTAACTCTTACAATTTTTAGTAGTATTAGAGCAATTAGGAGTATACATAGAGGGTATAGGAGAAAGCTGATTAGGATGACATAATATGCAAAAAAAATCAAAGGGTAAAAAAAAGGAATGGAGAGAAAAGGGTAGGGGGAGGTAGAACAGGATAAATTATCTCACCTGAAGAACTAAAAAATTATTACAATAGAAGGAAGGATGAGGGTGGTGATGGCCAATGCTTAAATATTACTCTCACTGAAATTGACTCAGAGAGGGAATTACAACCAAGAAACTTTACCCCAATTCTTTTGGTCCAAGTTGTAATAGTTAAAATTAGTGGAAGAACTAAACTGTGATAGATATAAGAGAGGGTGAGTAAATTTGTGACCACAGAAAATGTGTTTCACGACAGTGTCTTGGTTTTTAAATCAAATATAAGGTGGTCGCCAGGGAAATATTCCCAATTATTCAATATACCCAAGTCAACTGGGTTTTATATAGATTTTAATTAATAATACAATGCGTAATCAAAGAAAGAGAGAAAGAGTAAGAAAGGAATAAGTATGAAGGGCCTTAAGCCAACATGGCCTAGACCTGAGTCTTAAGAGAGAGAGATCAGTCAGTCAGTCTTTTATCACTCACCACAAGATTTGTCTTAAGCAAGGATGTCTGGGGAACAGAGTCTCCCCAGAGGGAGTTCCAGCCAGAGTCAGCCTCCCAAGGGACTTCTCAAGAGATCTTCAAAGGGCCTCCTCCAAAGGGATCTAACTCCAAGCACCCCAGGATCCAAGGATCTATCTCCAAGGATCCCTTGCTCAAGAGATTCCTTTTCTTATATAGGGGGTTTTTCCCTATGTCATCTCCCCTAAGTTCTTCCATCTACCAATCACCAGATGTTTTCTAAAAGACAGCCCATTCTAAAAACACTGCTGGGTCGACTTAATCCCTTTAGTAAGTTTGAATCAGAAAAAACACTGCTGAGTCGACTAATCCCATCAAGAGAAAACTTGCCCCACCCTTTTAGGTACCCAGCATCCCATTGTATCAATTCTAAAAACAGGCATGGCTCAAAGAACTCCCTGCCTCATCATAAGCATGGGTCCAAGTATTTTCATTGTTTAGCAAGGAGTTTTCTCCCCTAAAGCAGTCTTAAGTGCAGGTGGAGTAGAGGTCCTCCCATTTCTGATCCTGGCGAGTTCTCACATCAAAATGGGGAATGTTTCCAGTAGGGAATTTGTTCCAATGGAGGATTCCTCAATGTGGAAATTTTTAACATTCACAAGTCTGAGAAATTTCAAGATTTACAAAGTGGAGATTTTATCCAAGAGGGGTGAGTTCTTTGATGAGATAATCTGCAAGCATTGCAGGGCTTCCTTACTGTTCCTGGCACTCAAATCTTCTCTGGGTAAGATGTATGTTTATATGTATGTCTTACATGGTTTTAAAATTATAATAATAATATTATTATTAATGATTTAAAGCCTGATAGTAAGTTTCTGTGGCTAAACTAAAAGGTCAGCAAAATATATGTTTTGAGAAAGAAATCCTTTTTAAACAACTTTTTTTTTCAGAAGAAAGCAGCCTTAATTAAATTAGCTTTAGTCTTGGTTACAGAAATTTTTTGAGATCTTACCCATTTTGTTGTCTGCCTGTTTCTATATGTGCCTGTGAACCCACCTCACCAGTTCTTATAATACTAAAAAAAGCATTTACTCTTAGGCTAAAACCTCAGTTGGCCTGAACTAAGCTAGGACTTGTTTAAAAAAAAAAGTGAAGATAAACACTCACCATTTGGCATTCTATGAAGCTAAAGAATCAACGGTATCTTTTATTACAACCATAAAAGTCACCATAAAAGCCACCGCATGGCATTAGTTTAGAAGTATTACTCCAACAAGCATGTAGTATTCTATTACGGAACTAATATTTCTAGCTGAAAGGTTTTAAGTATGGTGCTTTTCCTCCTTTTACTTGGCTAGATCTTGGGGAAATATAGTGTATCTATTGTCATTTCATTTTATTTTTCTAAGGAACAAGAGTAAATAGAAATTTTTTTCTAGAGCAAAAAATAAGTAAAATAAACTGTATCTTTAAAAATGTCTACTCTTACAGTGGGGGCCTTAAATAGAATGCAGTTCTATTAAAATAGATTTATTGAAGTAGACTAGGAGACAGAGTAGAGTATTCATATTTTGCCTTTTGGAAATCTGAACTGTACATTGTGACCAAACAGGATTTTTACCAGGAATACAAGAGTGGTTTAATATGAGGAAAACTATCAATAGAATTGATTAAATTGATAACAAAAGTAACACAAATCATATGAATATGTCAATAGACACAGAAAATAAAATTGATAAAATACAATATTCCTTCCAATGAAAAACATTTAAAAGCATAGGTATAAATGGGATTAAAAAAATTCTTATCTACTGCCTTAGAATCAATACTATGAGTTGGTTTCAAGGCAAAAGAGTGGTAAGGGCTAAGGAATAGGGGTTAAGTGACTTGCCCAGGGTCACACACCTAGGAAGTATCTGAGGTCACATTTGAATCCAGGACCTGTCTCTAGGCCTGGCTTTCAATCCACTGTGCTACTCAGCTGCCCCTGAATTTTTCCTAATATTATATAAAACATCCACCAAAAACCATCAGCAGTATTATTTTTTTTAAACCTTTCATCTAAGAATGAATACTATGTATTGTTTCCAAGAAGAAGAGTAGTAAGGCCTAGGCAATGGGTGTTAAATGACTTGCCCAGAGTCAAACAGCTACAAAGCATCTGAGGCCAGATTTGAACCCAGGATTTCTCTTCTCTAAACCTGGCTCTCAATCCATTGAGCTAACTAGTTGCCCCCAGCAAGTATTACTTATGATATAAACTAGAAGCCTTCCCAATAAGATCAGGAGTGAAACAAGGATGCCCATTATGACAATATTATTTAACATAGTATTAGAAATGCTAGCAATAGCAATAAGAGAAGAAAAAGAAATTGAAAGAATCAGAATAGACAAAGGCAATAAAATCATCTCTTTTTTCAGATGATATGATGGTATATGTGGGACATCCTAGAGATTCAACTGAAAAGTTAGTCAAAAATATCAATCATTTTAAAAGTAGCAGGATATAAGAAAAACCCATATAAATCATCAGCATTTTAATATATTATGTACAAAGTCCTGTAAGAAAAGAAAGAAGATAAACAGAGAGAATAAAATACCTTGGACTATACCTGCCAAAATAAACTGAGGAACTACCCAAGCGATTATAAAACATTTTTTATACAAATAAAGTCAGATCTAAATAATTGGAGAAATGTTAATTGTTCACAGATGGGCAAAGCCAATATAATTAAAATGACAATCCTTCATAAAAAACTAATCTTGCCTAGGTAATGCTATCCCAATCAAATTAACAAGAAATTATCTTATTGTGTTAAAAAATAACAAATATCATTTGGAAGAACAAAAGGTTAATATAAATATTTTTGGGAAAGACCCATTTATTCCTATAGTCAATATAAATAAAAGGATTAATGCAAAAAATTTAAAGGAAGGAGCTTTAGCAGTACCAGATTTTAAACTATATATTAAAGCAGTAATTATCGAAACTATCTCGTACTGGCTAAGAAATAGAAAGGTGGATCAGTGAGACAGAGTAGACATATGATATACAGTAGTAAAAGATTTTAGCAACTGGGTACTTGATAAAAATATAGATCCATGCCATTGGGATAAGAAATCACTAACTGGTAAAAAGTGCTAGGATGAGTGGAAGTAGTTTGGCAGAAACTAGGTATAGACCAATATCTTACATCATTCACTAAGATAAGATTAAATGGACATAAGATGCAGACATAAAAGGAGATATCATAAGCAAGTTAGAAGAACAGAGAACATATTACCTATCAGATTTATGGACAGGAGAGGAATTTATGAGTAAAAAGGAGCTAGAACTATAAGATATAAAATGGATAATTTTGAGTAAGGTAAATTGAAAAAAGTTTTGTACAAATGAAGCAAATGTTACCAAGGTTAGAAAAAAAGCAGAAAATTGGGGGGAAAATTTCAGTCTCTCACATAGAGGTCTTATATATAAAATATAAGTTGATAAATTGATAAATGGGAAAATGATACAAACACAGTTTTTGGATGAAGGATTTAAGTCCACATATAAGTATAAGAAAAACATTCTCTAGTCACTACTGATTAGGGAAGTGCAAACCAAAACAATTCTGGGTATCATCTTAGACCCATCAGACTGGCTAAAATGACAAAAAGGAAAACTGACAAATGTTGGAGGGGATGTGGAAAAGTGGGAGCACCAGAACATTCTTGGTGGAACTGTGAACTGATCTAACTACTTTGGAATTAAACCCAGAGAGCTTAGTCCCAGAAATACTGTTAAATCTATTTCCCAAGGAGATCAGGTGAAAAGGAAAAGAATCTATGTGTTCCAAAATAGTTGGAGCGGCTCTCTTTGTGGTAGCGAAGAACTGGAATTTAAGGGGATGCCCATCAGTTGGGGAATGGCTAAACAAATTGTGGTATATAGTTGTGATGAAATATCACAGTGCTGTAAAAAATGTTGTGCAGATTAATTTTTAAAAACTTATAAAGAAGTACATGAGATAATGAAGAGTAAAATGAATAGAACCAAGAAAACATTATATACAACTACAGATTTAATATTGAAGAATAACTTGTGAATGTGCACTTTTAGAGAATGAACTAAAAAAATGGAACACAAAAGATGTAATCTATATATACATATCTGTTTGCCAGATGATGCCTTCTATGGTCTGGGGAGGGAAAGGAGGTTTAGATACCTTGAAATAAATTCTTCTAATAAAAAAAGAAAGAAAAGTAATTGGGAAATATTTAACAAAAGAAATAAAAAATATACAACACAAATGTTAATATGTGGTTTTCAAAGGCAATAGAAAGAATTACTTACATACAGAAGCTTCTATTTAGCTTTTGATATCATTACCCTAGATGTCAAGGTCAGAATCCTTTCTGTCTTTGTAGCTCCCTCCAGTGCCAAGCCAGTATCTGGCACACAGTAAGTGCTTAACAGATGCTTATTGATTTACTGATTGTTTCTATTCCAGATCTGATTATATGCAATAAATTGCTAGAGTAGAAATTACAGAAACCTTGAAACAAACTTACCATTCTGTCTTAACATTTGTGACAGTGGAAAGGATAACCAGCTTAGTTTGACATGTATCATTGATTCTAGGAGAGCAGGATTCAATGGGTTCAGAGAAAGTATAAGCTAGGTTCCTAGAAAACAAAATTTTGCCAGGGAAATCAGCCCTCCTAAAGGTAACTCTGAAGACACAAAGAAAAATAATTTCATAAGGAGGAAAAGGGGGAATTATCAGATGTGGAGGTAAAGTTCATCCCCTTTTTTTGGTCTTAAAATTTTGCATAAAAGATGGAAACAAGGGATAGGAAACAGAATGAATACAAAATAATGGATTAGTCTTGTATAAATAATGTCAAGAATACTAACGCTGAAGTTGAACAAGGCAAACTAAGGAAAATTCAGAGTATTTTAAAATTGTACTGAAACAAAGTACAAACGCTAGGACCACTGCTTGGGGTAAACTGATCAATGAAGAGTGATGTCCCAGAGGACACAGCTTCTCAAATCTGTTTTCTATGCCAAAAAGAATAATCTTTAGAATGAAAAGGATAGAACAAAAGCAACTAATAGAAAAACTGTTCTTGAAGCATTCATATTGTACAAAATCTATTGAAGTAACTTCCTGTAGTGATGAGCTTATAAGTCTATTATAAGTCCATTAAAGAATAAATTAAAATAATTTCATAAATATTATTATGATATTCTAAAGAAAAAGTTAACTATTTTTGAGAAGCAATTGTTGGTATTTAGTACCTGGCTCTTCTAAGCAAGAATATAAACTCTGTTATATATTTAATTAAATACCACAAATTCATCAACTTTTCATCATTCACATATGAGTTTATTCCAAAGCAACTTTTTTTTCAAATGTTAGGCATAGTATCTTATCTACAATTTAACATTAACAAGACTTTTGTTTACTTTAGTTCAATAAGAGAAGGGAAAAGACTTTCAAAATTAAACAAATATTACCTTTATACCTCTGGAAAGGTCTGAACAAGACACAGCAGGAATTTAGATAAGTTTCTTTTTTAAGCTCATACTCTATTGGTTTAAGAAAAGGAGAAACAAAGAAGAAACTGGAGAAGAAGGCATTTGGGGAAGCTTAGCAGGATTCCAGCTCTTTCTAAATCAAATTCTGCCAATCCAACTTTATTATTTGTGTTACTGCTAATAAAAAACTATTAATTTGCAGATCCATTTTGAAATTTTGATGTCTTATCACACATACCATTTATGAAGAGCAGTTTTAATTAACTCATTTACTTATAAATTAAGGTAAATAGAAATAAGTATAAGGTATGCCTATAAAGTAATGAGTTTGCATTCATAAAGTAGGTGTGAAAAACAATTTCAATGATTTGTCATGCATATTTAATTTCTCTTGTAATATCAGGGAATGAGGTATATCTGCCCCCCAGGTGAATATTCTGGAATATTGAAACATTTCTTTAAATGCTAAAACTCTTCAGAATTATTTTCAAAGATAATCTCTCCTTAATGTATTATACTTCCTCACCTTCCTAAACAGAATATATTATAAAATAAAATCAACTTTTTCATGATAACTTGAAATCATGATTAAGAGAATCAATTATTATATAATATTCTGAAATATAAATACCTTAGGGGGATATTTCAATATTAGTCCCAGTTTGCAACATTTTTGTAGTATCATTATCTGTTTTTAAAATATTTTTTGTGCTGGTGGAACTGTGAACTGATGATTTTAGAGAGCAATTTGGAATTATGCCCAGACAGTTATAAAACTGAATATACCTTTAGATCCAGCCATACTGTTAAATCTGTTTCCCAAGGAGATCAGAGAAAAAGCAAAATATACTCCAAAATATTTATAGCAGCTCTCTTTGTGGTGGTAAAGAGCTGGAATTCTAGGGGATGCCCATCAGTTGGGGAATAGTTACACAAGTTGTGATGTATAATTGTGAAGGGATAGTATGTGCCATGAGAAGTGATGAGCAAGGTTAATTTTTTTAGAAATTGTTAATACCTATATGAAATTATAAAGAGTAAAACAAGTAGAACCAAAAGAACATCGTATATATATATATATATGTATATATATATATATCTACAGAATTAATATTTTAGGAATAGCTTGTGAATGTCTACCTCCAGAAAAAGAACTGATAAATAAAAACACTAAAAATATTCAACATTTTTCTTAGTTTTTTGCCTCTCCCTTACACTGTTATGTTATAAATGGTTTCCAAAACTAAATACTTTTTACTCTACTCCTTTTTGATATGTTATTTCTACAGAAAAACAACATGGCAAAGCTTAGAGGGGATATGGGAAAAATTGAGACACTAATTCACTGTTGGGGGAATTGTGAACTGATTCAACTATTCTGGAGAGCAACTTGGATCTATGCCCAAAGAACTATAAAAACAGTATATACCCCTTGACCCAGAAATGCCATTACTAGGTTTGTATCCCAAAGAGATAAAAAATAAAAGGAATCATATGTACAAAAATATTTAGAATAATTCTTTTTGTGGTGGCAAAGAATTGGAAAGTGATAAGATACCCATCAACTGAGGAATGGCTGAGTAAGTTATAGTATATGATTATAATGCAATACTATTGTGCTGTAAGAAATGACAAGCAGTAAGAGCTCAGAAAAACCTGGAAAGCCATACATGAACATAAGATACAGAGTCAAGTAAGCAAAACCAGGAGAACACTGTATACAAAAACAGCAATTTTGTATGATTAGCAGTTGTAAATAACTTAGCTATTCTCAGCAATACACTGATCCAAAATAATCCCAAAAAATATATGGTAAAAAAATTGCCATCTACTTCCAGAGAAAGAACTGATGGAGTGTGAATCTGGACCAAAGCAAGCTTTTTTCACTTCCTTTCTTAATTTTCTTTTTGTTCAACTTTCTTTCCACAAAAGGATTAATATGGAAATGTTTTAGCATGATTGTACATGTAAAATCTATATTACATTGTGGAGGAAGGGAAGGAAGGAAGGGAGAAAATTAAAGACTCAAGGTTTTTAAAAAATTGGAAATTATTTTTGCATGTAATTGGAAAAAAATTTTTGTTACTTCCAACTTGTCAACTGGTCAAGAAACCAGAGGACTAAACTTATTAGAATGGTGCCTAGAGGTGGAAGAGGCTTGTATCCAGTTATCACAACAAGAAATAATTATACACAGATTACCCATTTTATTACATAGATGACTAAGCAATATTCAATAATGGACCATATTTTTCCCATTTCACAATTAGTTGAAAGTCACATGTAGAGATGGCAGAGTTAAGTGCATCATTTTTCTAGCCAAATGCAACTTAGGAAAATAGGCAGAGAAGTTTGTAAGGGGCATGATGCAGCATAAGTAGCACCTGGTGTTATAATTAAAAATTAATCTTGGAAACTTTATATTAAATTTCTATTTATTAGTAAAGAGAAAGAAAGATAGAAAGAAAACCAGATTGTCCTAACTACACAAAGTCTCTGCCCATGTTGCAAGTCTTTAGTTCCTGGATTCCCAGCCTTTGTAGTCCCAATCTTGTACATCCAGCTTGGTCAAAAGTGGCTGCAAAGGCAAATACAGCCCACCACAAATGAGCAGCCAGCCACAAAGGGCACAAGAAAAACTCAAATAAGAGTCTCCTGGGCAGAGCAAGGAAAAACTTCATACAGCATGGGACTGGAGCATTAAAAAAAAATCCCTACTCCTGCTTGGTCCCCTTCTCTTATATCACCACTGACATCATTCTACTTGACTCTCTGGGCAATCTTGAGTCATGTATTCTGAAGTTTAGGCATGTAACCACCCACATCATTCCATTGTGTCAGCGGTTTCAGCCACCCCTTCAGGAAGTCAGGACTTAGGATGGCCATGTAGTCTTCCATCTCACATGACTTGGCATTCTTTCTTAATATGCATGTGCTTGTTACTGGGTTATATTTTTATGTTAATTTCACATACAGGCTATGGTGGAAAATAGCCCAGTGTTAAGGGAACTGAACATGTGGGAAGAAAGAAATCCCTGAGAACAGAAATGGGTAGCATCCAGAAACTGCCACTTGCTCAGTCCCAGAGCATAGTTCCAAGGCAGAGTGGAGAGCTCTCAGTGGGAAAGGAACAGGAGCCCTATCTATGTTAAGGAGAATAATGCAAACCAAGAGGGCAGTAAACAGACCTCTTCCTGGATCATACCACTTTGGAAACACTGAAAATTTATAATCCACCACTTTGACTAATGAATATGACAGAAAGACCTAATACACAGAATCTCAGGTTAGCCAGTCCTTTCCCTCACCACTATTCCTACCTGCTGAGGGGAGCAGGGACCAACTTTTACAAGAAGCTGGATGGAAAAATGAAAAAAAACTAAAAGAGAATCTGATCATAAAAAGCTTAGTAGCTTCTGTAGCTACCTATTAGTTTATAAGAGGGAAGCTCAAAACACAAACTTAGAAGAAGAGAATGACTTAAAAACACCTTAGAAGCAAAGCCTCAAAGAAAAATAAAGATTGGACACAAGCACAACAAAAATTTCTAGATGATATCTTTGTCTAAAAAGAGCAAAAATTTATTTTGAAATTCAAGTAAAAGTGGTATAGGAAAAATTGGAAAAACAAATTAGAGCTCTGTAAGAAATAAATGTGGCAACTATATATATATATATATATATATATATATTTCTCTGTTACCACATGGAACTTTTATAAAAGCTGACCTTCTAATAGGGCACAGATATATTGCAAACAAATGTAAGAAGGCAGAAATATTCAAAACATCCCATACAGATCATAATATAATAAGAATAGCAATTGGTTGAGGGACCACAAAGAAAATATACAGACCCAAATGCAAACTTAAATAATGAGTGGGCCAAAGAACAATTCATAGAAATAATAACTATGTAAAAGAAAGTGATATTGATGAATAACACATCAACATTTCTGAAATGCAGCTAAAATGGCCTTCACAGGAAAAATTACATCTTTATAAATCACACATTAATAAAATAGAAGATTAATGAATTACATTTTTTAAAATTAGAGAATCAAAAAATAAACCTAAAAGAAGTAATATTACAAATTAGAAGGAAAATAGATAAATTGGAAACCAAAAATTATATTTATCATTTGTTTTATTTGAAACTAAAAGCTAGTTTTTCAAAAAGACTAATAAAATTAATAAACCCTTAGCCAATCTGATTAAAATTCAGAAGGCAGAAAATCAAATAGATAAAACATCAAATGAGCAAGGTGAAATTATAAAACCAGAAAAAAAAGAATAATCAGAGCATGTTAAGTATAATTTCATACTAAAAGTCAAATTTGAGAACACAGAATACAGAAATACCTTCAAAATACAAAATTTAAAAATCAAACTATCAGAAGAATAGAGATCTTGGGTAATCTAATTTCAGAAAAGGAAACGAATCTAATTATAAAGGAACTACCAAAAAGAGCAGGAAGGAAGGAGGAATACCTTGGACCTGATCAACTAATATGAGAATTCTATCAAGCTGTCATTTTCTTTGATTCTCATTTTTAAATTTTGAGTTCAAAATTCTTGCCCTCCATACAGCCTCTCCTCTACCCACAAAGAAGGCAAGCAATAGGATACTCATTATACATGTGAAATGATATTAAATATATTTTTATTGTAGCCATGTTACCCTCTCAAAAAAAAGGCAAAAAAATGGAAAAAATATTCTTCAATCTGCATTCAGAGTTTGCCATTTTTCTCTCTGGAGATAGACAGCTTTTTTTTAAAAACCCTTACCTTTTCTCTTGGAATCAATACTAGGTATTAGTTTCAAGGCAGAAGAGCAGAAAGTGCTAGTCAATAGAAGTTAAAGTTGCCAGGTTCACATAGGAAGTACCTGATGTCACATTTGATCCCATGACCTCCTATCCTTAGGCTTGACTCTCAATCCACTGAGCCATCTAGCAGCCCTATGTATAGCATTTTTCATCAGCAATCCCTTAGTACTGACATGGATTATTGTACTGATCAGAGTAGCTAAATCTTTCACAGTTGCTTTATCATGATAATATTGCTGCTTCTGCTCATTCTACTTTGCATCAGTTCATACCAGTCTTCACAGGTTTTTTCTGTCACTGTCCCCTTCATTATTTCTTTTTTTTAAACCCTTACCTTTAATCCTAGAATTAATACTGTGTATTGGTTCCAAGGCAGAAGACTGGTAAGGGCTAGGCAATGTGAGTCAAGTGACTTGCCCAGGGTCACACAGCTGGAAAGTGTCTGAGGCTAGTTTTGAACCTAGGACCTCCCATCTCTAGGCCTGGCTCTCAACCCACTGAGCAACCAGCTGCCTGCCCTCTCCCTTCATTATTTCTTAAAGCATAATTCCATCACAATCATATACCACAACTTTTACAGACCTTCTCCAACTGATGGATATCTCAATTTCTAATTCTTCGTCACAACAAAAAAAGCTATTATAAATATTTTTGTACATATGGGTCCTTTTTCTTTAATATTTTTGTACTGTAGATATAGTAGTGGTAACCCTGGGTCAAAGGATATACATGGTTTTGGGCATAGTTTCAAATTGTTCTCTAGAATAGTTGGGTTAGTTCACAACTTTACCAATAGTGCGTTAGTGTGTCTATTTTCCCACATCTCCTCTAGCATTTATCATTTTTCACTTCACTATTGTTAGCCACCTTGATACATGTCCTATCAAAAATTTAAAGAATCAGTTATACTTCATAATTTATTTTCAAGAACAGAAAACCCTTCTGTGCTATAAGAAATTATGTATATGATGAATACAGAGAAGCATGTTAAGATCTTTAAGTGACCTGGTGCAGAGTGAAGTTAGCAAAGCCAAGAACACAATATATATAGTACCTATAACAATGTAAATCAAAAGAATGACACAATAAAAAAAATCAAAAGTAAATGCAACAAAATTATAAAGATCCAAAAGGACTCAAATGAAGAGATATGAGATACTCCCCAATCTATCCCATTGTGAGGTTGGGAGGTTCACAGGTATTACATGTTTTTGAATTTTCTCAATTTATTAATCAGCTGCAGTATTTTTTCCTCTCCCCCCAAAAATAGTTTGTCATTTGAGAAGGTTTTGGGGAAATGGAATGGAGAGGGATACTTGGGGATACTATGACACAGAAAACATCAGTAGAAAATATTTTTTTAAAAGGTAACCTTAAAAGCTCTATTTCAATAACATGTTTCTCATCCAAACATTAAGATCATCCAAGATTGCTCAGAAGATTTAACAGCAGAAATAACTATCCAATGACTGATAGGCAAGGCACAAAATTAGAGAGATGTATGTTCTTCAAAGGTATTTGCCATTGTAATATTGTGATATCTTGCAAGTATGTTCATCCAAGCCATGCTTTCTTGTTAATAGAAATACATTTCTAACTGGTGGGGTTATCAGGTGTTTAATTTAAAACATTTTGATCAGAAGCTAAGCCAAACCACTCAATCTATCTTTCATCTATGTGAAAAGTTCATTCTGAGAAGAGAAATGAAAATTTGATTTGTTGGCTCCAGCCCTCTCCTCTCTCCCTCTATCAAAGAAAAGTGTTGGTAGTCACAAACACAACTTTCTCAATTCTCTTCCTCCAAAGTATCATTCAATCTCCTCTTCTGTCAGAAGCTAGTCAGTCATTATAATGATTCTTCTCTCTCTCTACCTCACCACTCCTTCACTAGCTTCCTGTCATCCAGCACTGAGCACAGCACCTGGCACATAGTAAGCCCTTAATAAATGTTTATTGAATAGTTGAAATCTAGGCTGCTACAGTCAAAACTCTGAAAGATAATGGAAGGCAGGGATGGTTGGACTACCTAACCATAAGCCAGATTGCCTCTATGACATTCCTTCTCACCAAATAACCTTAGTATTGCTTCTGATGACATAATATACTTAGGATAGTTTCTCTAAGAGTTCCTAAAAACTACTTTTATTATAATTTGAAAGATTTATAAGAATACAAACACGATATACAAGGAAAGTAGACTTGAGTCCAATTCTGTCTCACAAAGGAGAGTCCTGTTCAATGGTCTAATCCTGCATGAATATACCTAAATCCAAAACATTTCATCAGGTTCTCTTTCCCCCAGTTTATCTGAAATCTTCATTCTCATATACCCTTTGATCCAGCAATACCATTACTAGGTTTGTACCCTAAAGAGAAAATCAAAAATGTTTGTACAAAAATAGTCACAGCTGTGCTTTTTGTGGAAGCAAAAAAATTGAAAAATGGGGGGGTGTCCCTCGTTTGGAGAAAAGCTGAATAAATTGTGGCATATGATGGTTATGGAATACTACTGCGCGTTAAAAGAATGATGAACTGGGGGATTTCTATATGAACTAGAAGAACCTCCAAGAACTGATGCAGAGTGAAATGAACAGAACCAAGCGAACATTGTACATAGAAAGTGAAACAATGTAAAACAATCCAATGTAATGGACTTTGCTATGACAAGACAATCCCAAGGGACTTATGAAAAAGAATGCTATCCACCTCGAGAGAAAAAACTGTGGGAATAGAAACAATGAAGAAAAACAAATGACTTATCATTTTTTAATAAGAGTATATGATTGGTGGGTTTGGTTTGATTGATTGATTTTTTTATTTTTTAAAACCCTTACCTTCTGTCTTGGAATCAATACTGTGTATTGGTTTCAAGGCAGAAGAGCAGTAAGGGCTAGGCAATGGGGGTCAAGTGACTTGCCCAGGGTCACACAGCTGGGAAGTGTCTGAAACCAGATTTTAAACTAGGATCTCCCATCTCTAGGCCTGGCTCTCAATCCACTGAGCTACCCAGCTGCCCCCTGGGTTTTAGTTTTAAAAGATTGCTCTATTGCAAAAATGAATAATATGGAAATAGGTATAAGTGATAACATTTGTGTAAACCAGTGAAAGTGCTTATTGGATCCAGGAAGAGGGAGAGAAGAGGGGAGGAAAACAAAATGAATCATGTAAACATGGAAAAGTATTTTTAAAAATAAAATACATTTTTAAAAATAAAATAAAATAAAATAGGAACTGTTAAAAATTAGAGAAGTCATAGAAGATAAAATTAATAACTCTACTTATATTAAATGTAAGAGTTTTTGCACAAATAAAGCTAAGATTAAAGAGGGGAAAAAAAAGAAATCTTCATTCTCTTTCTAGCTCCATTCTTTTTTTTTTACCTTTTCCAAACAGAACTTTCCTGTACTACCCTGGTGACCCAAAGGAGAAGTCGCACTATCTGGTCTCTGACACCAACTATTCCCAGTTCAAAGAGAATAGTATCTGAAGCCTGGTTTTCCTGAACCTCTGGCAAGGTTCAGTCTAATCCTCAGTCCTTAGAGAACTCTCCTTTCTCTCTTATTTGTGATTCTCTGACTCCTATCAATTTATTTGGATTTCACCAATTTGATCTACTCCCACTTACTTATTTATTCAATATGAATAAGCATATGGCAACACAACTACATAAAACAGGAAAACAAAAAATAACATTTTGTCCCTTCCCCAAAAACATGCAAGCAGATTCATATAATGTGGGCCAGATATTCTGGTAGATTTTCCCTTTACTCTTTGTTTAGTGAACTTACTTAATGTATTGATCAGAAGGCCACTTCCATTGTGAGATCTGTTCTGCATGGCCTCTGTATCAGGCATCCATTGTTTTGGTTCAGCAGATGAGGTTTGATGGACAGGCACACATTTTACTGAGTTAGAATGAGAGTTTTTACACCCTTCATCTTCTGAGTCACTAGAACCATCTTCACTACTTGAAGATGAAGAACTTTGGGATTCTGAAGAGCTATCAGAACTAGTCATCTGGTCCATTATACTTGCTTCTGCCTTCAGTTCTGAAAATAAAACAAGAAATGAATCAACAAATTTAAATTGAGAGCTAATGAAAATTTAAAAGGGGTAGTAACTATGAAACTATTGTTGAAGCAAAGGTAAGATCATACATTAATAGGACACAAAGTATTATTATATAAGCAAAAGCCTCCTTTTAATATCAAAATTATAAATTGACATGGACCATGACCAGTATAGAAATATATATTCCACAGAGCATAAATATGTATTTACATTAAAATGTTAACTCATTTTATATAAAAGAGTAAATGATATCTCAGAGTTGTTTTGATTTGCATTTCTCTAACCAATAATGATTTTGAACATTTTTATATAATTATATACATCTTTGATTTCTTTATCCAAACACTGTCTGTTCATATCCTTTTGTCCATTTATTAATTGGAGAATTGCTCATAGTCTTATAAATTTGACTAAGTTCTCTATATATTTTTGCTATGAGACCTCTACCCAAGAAACTATCTATATAATTTTCCTCCATGATTCTGCTTTCATTATAATCTTGGCTATATTAATTTTATTTGTACAAACCCTTTTTAATTTAACATATTCAACATTTTTCATTTTATATCTCATGATGCTTTCTATTTCTTGTTTATTTATAAATCCTTCTCCTATTCATAAATATGATTGGTATTATCACCTCACACCTAACAGATTGGCTAAAATGATAAAAAGAGCACAATGACAAATGTTTAGGGGATGTGAAGAAATGGGAATTCTAATACACTGTTGGAACTATGAACTGATTCAACCATTTTGGATGGCAATCTGGAATTATTCTCAATGTATTTAGTATATAGTATATAAAACTGTGTATATCTTTTGACCCAGCAATACTACTATTAGGTTTATTTCCTATGTGATCAGGGAAAAAGGAAAAGAACCTATGTGTTCTAAAATATTTATAGTAGTTCTCTTTATGGTAGCAAAGAACTGGAAACTGAGTGGATGCCCATCAATTGGGGAATAGCCAAACAAGTTGTGGTATATGACCCTGATGAATTACTACTACACCATAAGATAGGGAAAACAGGTTAGTTTTAAAAAATGGAAAGACTTACATGAAATTATGAAGAGTAAAATGAAGAGAACCAAAAGAATGTTATATATATTAACAAAAGTATTACTTGAAGAATAACTTTTTTATATTCACCTCCAGAGAAAGAACTGATAAATAGAAACATGTATGACATAGTTTTATATATACATGCATTTTTCTGTCAAATGATGCCTTCTCTAATGTGGGGAGGGAAAGGGGAAAGGGAGGTATCTGGGAGTTTTAATGTAATTAATTAATTAATTAAAAAAACATAATGAACAATCTGAAAAACAGATATAAGGATTTAATTAAAAACAGGATATATTATTTTCTTTCTTTTTTTAAATTTTAAACCTTATGGGGATTAAGTGACTTGCCCAGGGTCACACAACTAGGAAGTGTCTGAGGTCATATTTGAACTCAAGTCCTCCCATCTCTAGGCCTGGCTCTCAATCCACTGAACCATCTCATAGCCCTCAAATGCATTATTTTCAATAAGGCAAGCCAATTTTAAAAATTGTTTATTTTTTAAAAATTGTTTATTTTTAACATTTGTTTTTAAAATTTTAAGTTGTTAATTCTCTCCCTTCCTCCAACTCCTCCCCAACCCATTGAGAAGGCAGGCAATGTGATATCCACTACATTTGTGAGGTCATACAAAATATATTTCCATAGTAGATATGTCGCAAGAAAAATAGAGTAAAAAATATTCTTCAATCTGTATTCAGAGTGTATCATTTCTCCCTTTGAAAGTAGACAGCATTTTTCATCATAAGACCTTTGTAACTGTCATGGATAATTGCACTGATATAGTTAAGTTTCTCACAGATGATTATTATTACATATTGCTGCTACCATATACACTGATCTGGTTCTGATCACTTACTTTAGATTGGTTCATACAAGTCTTCCCAGTTTTTTTCCTGAAACTATCTTCTTCCTCATTTCTTACATTACAATAGTATTCCATCACAATCATATACCACAACTTTTTCATCCATTCCTTAATAGACAGGCATCAACAGGGGACACATTTTACCTTAATTTCTTTTAAGTGTTATATGCATATGTTCAACTCTACAACTAAAGCTTCTTGAGAACAGTGACCCTCTTTCAGTTCTTTTGCTTTTCAAAAACAACCTAGGACATTGTATTATGAGCATAGCAGAGATCAAAGATCCTAAGAGATCTTGGAGATTATCCTATCTAGTAGAATGCCTTCATTTTTCATCTATGGAAACTGAACCCTGGAGTAATGAAATACTTGCCTAAGGTTAGAAACTAGATCATGACAGCAATTCCAAGTTGAAGACTTCTTGCACTAGACCATTCTGCTCTAAGAATATCTCTTAAATATATCTCAAAAATATGCTTGAATCACACAAAATTTGACTTGAATTAAAAATTCCCACTAGAACTCCCTTTATTATACCAGATAGTTACTGCCTTCACGATGCCAAATATTGTATAAATGAAGGAGAAAATAACTCATTAAAAACTACAGGGAGACAATAAGAGTTAAAAGAAATTCTTGATGGAGAAAAAAATGAAACTAAATCTAAAGTGATCTTAAGTCAGATAACTTCCTTTTTGGTGTTATAATTCCAGGGAAAACTAAAGAATCATTCAGATTCTTTTGCTTATTGCATCTGGGGTACACACATGGGGTAGGCACCCCATGTGTATACATATGGGGAAATACTCAACTGAAATAGAATGAATAAGGGAGAGAAACTTTTCCCAGTGAAACTCTAAAATTAGATAGGCATAAGATTGAAATAAGAACAATGACAGGAGCAGTACACTATGATTCTTCATTTCTCAGAAAAAAAATTAACATGGAAGAAGGTTTGGGACAATATTTTTTGGCTTTGGATGTTGATTTCTCCATATACAGAGCATAGATACTAAACAAAATCAATAGAAAGTTTTAATACAAGGAAATGAACATGACTTCAGATGAGGACAAAGGGAAATGCATAAATGATGTTGTTGTAGAAATATACAATAGATTTCCAGGTCAAAGAACATAGACAGTGCACAGGGGCAAACTAGCAGTGATGCAAATTTCAGTATCTAGCTATATATCTCATTTTGTTCAAATTGAATCACCTAAAAGTTCATGAATTGTTAATAGCTATATTTCAGAAGGTTGAAATAAATGAGGAAACCTGTTGCATATGGAAGTTACAAGAAACAGAAATTCAATTCAATGACCAAACACTTATTAAGCACCTACCACATGCCAATCATTTTATAATAGTCAAGGCAGGGAAAATTGAGTGTAGTTAGACATTTCTTCTAGATTTTAAATTCTTTTTTTATAACAGAATTGACTAGGAGAATCACGAGTCAATAAATATTTAGGCAGTTACTATATGCAGAATACTGTGCTAACCATTGAGAAAAATAATTAATTTAGCTAAGAAAAGTTTAGCTGAGAAATTTCCATTCCCCACCATCTGTAGCAGAAACCTCCCACTGAAGTCATGTTTTGAAAATAAATTTGTTTTATGTTGTAGTTCTTTAGGTGCCTTAGGGTCATACAGTGTAACTTAGCTGTGCATTGTACATTCATCCCTCAATATTTAGTTTCTGCTATACAATTTAGTCATTGTGTATGTGTGTGTGAAAATATGCATATATATAAATATATATATATATATATATATATATATATTTCTCTTGTGTCATTTGCTAATTTTCCTAGCTGTATATCATTTCCCCAGCTATACTACAAAATCCAAAGGGGTAATTTCTTATATTTTGGCTGAATGTATAATAGGCATTTATTACTTTTTAAACAATCTTTATTCCAGTGCCTTCCAACTTTTAATTAGTTCCTATTAATCCCAGACATGGCTTGCTTTTATATATATTTGTTAGTATGCTCCCTTCTCCATTAGATTGGATAGTTAGATTTAGATTAATTAGATAGTCCCTTGAGGAAAGGGATTACCTTTTGCCTCTTTTTGTATTCCTAGCACTTAGCAGAGTGCCTGGTACATAGTAGACACTTATTAATGTTTGTTGATTGATTGAATCCGGTTTTCCACCCTACAAACTACATTTTGCTCAAACTTCTGAAAAAACACCTATGATCATCCTGCATCTTATAAGCTGAATACATGTGAAAAAAAGCACCTTCTATGAATTTAAGAAGAATTTGCTTATCTTCCAACTGGCTGGTTTGATTTATTGTTTCACCAAGGTCTTCCCTGTCCAGACTTCAAGTACGAAGCAAGTTGAAATGCCTAGATTAGGAGCAATGAAAGGAGAGGCAGTGCAAATAACTAAGAAAATTGTTGGGGGGGGGGCAGGGTTTCAAAACACTTTTTAGCCTCACCCTGCTTGGTAACAAGAAGGATCATTTTGGCAAATCCTGTGAATAAGAGAAGATAAGAAATATTTCTCTGTCCCTTCCACCTGGTTCCTCTAACTTTGTTTTGATGAAGCTTGGGTCAGGTAGAATTCAAATTACCAAACTTGTTAGAACACTTGTTTCTGTTGTCCTTGCTCTTGATAAAATCCCAGATTCAGGATTCCCAGTGGAACCAAAAGCTCTGAGCTCTTTTTGCCTTTCCAACTCTGTATGACTTGGGAGCAAGAATTATAGAAGGTGGAGACTAATCAGGAATTTGACCCCACCATGGTAAATAAGGAGTAGGGGGTTGGGAGGGCAGAATATTTAGACCAAAGAACCTCTTGCTAAATGCTTTGGAGTTATTGCCAAGCAAAGCAAAGGATATAAGCTGGAGAAAAGTGAAAAGAATGTTTTTCTGCTTTGGGTAAATAGAACCATTAACACACACTGAGGACAGAGAGATGAAATACTATTGTTTGATGGCTGAGACGAGGGTAACATTTGAAAAATCTGTTCACTGCTCTAGTTTATTTGCTTTTGACTGAGATGATATCTCATTTATCTATTGTAGCCATCTTAACCATCTTTAGCCTTGAAGTAGAACCAGAACCCAGATAAGATGTTCTACAAACAAGGGATGTGTATTTAGCATTACTTCTTGAAAAAAGGAAACTGCATGTCACTCCCCATTTAAAATATAATCACATAATCATCACATGTTTGTTCTCATACAACAGTTTGGAGGCTAAGAAAACTGTGGGGTGGTATAAGTTGGGTATCAGAAGGATGCATCATAAAATTTACATCTAACATGAACCTATCAGATTGGGAAAAAAACTAAGCCAGCACTTTGAACAGAGCCAAATTAAATTAAATACAATAAATAAAAGTTCTGCTATTTCAAGTTACAATTAAAGCTTTTACTTGACATATTCACAAACACACAATTATATATTGTGTGATTTGGTTTTACCTCTTTCAATATCATCCATAGGAGATTCTGGAGACATTTTTTCTTTTGGTGGAGAGTGTTTCACATTGTTGGGTGTTTTGACTGCATTTCTCATCTGTTGTTGTTGCTGCTTTCCTAGTAGAGACTGAATTTTACTGCTTCCTTCTACTCTGCAAGTATATGCAAATTCCCAAAAAGGAAAATGTTAGCAATTCCAATATTATATTACCTTTTTGATATTAATATAATTAAACATTATGTTCTTCCCCTAAAGGTTTTGAACATAGATTCAAATATTAAAAGTTCTAAATAATTGAAATTTTAAAAATAAGGAAAAGGTAAAAAAAGTTTTGTCAAAAATTCTTATTAAAATTAAACTTATTGGAAATTTTAATATCTAGAAGTCTAGGGAGGAAATGGAGATACTTGGTTTCAGGAAGAGGAGAAAGAACCTCCCCCTCAAAGAAGTAAGCATTTATTAAGCACCCACTATGTGCCAGGCATCTTGCTAAGAACTTTTACAAATATTACTTCATTTGATCCTCAAAACAATCCTGTGAGTTGTGTTATTACAATTCCCATTTTACAATTGAGGAAACTGAGGCATACAAGTTAAATGGTTTGCCCAGAGGCATACAGCTAGTAAGTATCTGAAGCCACATTTGAATTCAGATCTTCCTCTCTATGATAATATCTGTAAAGTGCTTAGCACATTACCTAGCACATATGTGCTACATAAAAGTCATTCTCTTCCCATTTCCTGACACCAGGCCCAGCTCTCTATCTACTATATTACTTAGCTGCGAGAATCTTCCTTACTGGAAGATGGCCTTGTGAACTTCAGAGGGTCAAAGGATTTGGATGTTCTAATCAATTTTCTAGCTGTATCTTTGATCTAACAGTTGATAGCAGTTGACCACACTGGTAGAAAAACCACATACACCAAAAAAAGGCAGCTTCAAGACTAAAAAGAAGATGAGGGCAGTTAAGTGGCTTAGGGAACAGAGAGCCAGGCCTAAATTCATATCTGGTCTCAGACACTTCCTAGCTGTGTGACTATGGGAAATTCACTTAATCCCCATTGCCTAGCCCCTACCACTCTTCTGTCTTGGAACCAATGCACAATAATGATTCTAAGATGGAAGGTAAGGGTTAAAATAAAAAAGATTAAAAGATGCCTAATAGAAACTTCCATTATACCTAAGGGGAATTTCATGTGTGCCTTTCCTCTGGTGATCAACTCCAATTTATCCTTTTTATATCTTGGTTGTAAATAGTTGTTTTCATATTATTTACTCCATTAGACTATGAGTATTTTGAGAGTAAAGACTGTTCTTTTGCCTTTCTGTGAATCCCCACCTAATACCTGGCACATAGCAGGAGCATAATAAATGCTAACTGATCCATGAAGGGGATAAAAAGAATTCTAGTAGTCAGGAGCTTTGCCATATATACTGTATGAGACTGAGGCCACTTTTCCTTGGTCTCTGTGAATGAGAGTTATAAATGGAATGTACTAAGATGTGGCCTTGTGGGCTTCAAAAGACTGGAAGAATCATTGGAAGTATAGAAATTGGAGTCCATCCTGGTGCTCAAGTATAGCTCCTGAGGAGTTACTTACTTTATCTAGCCCAGCAATAGGTCTGGACCTTATAGGCAGTGAAGCAAAGCAGCCCATCAGTTTTACTGACTTTTGAAATGAACTTGGTAGGAACAAATGATTTCTAGTACCATGTTAAATCTGAACTCCCTCCCTCTAGGGACCAAGGTGTGAGAGGTGAGATTTTCTCAGTAAATATTCCTTTGTAAAGTCTAACCGATGTCAAGTGGCTAAATGATATAAGGCAAAAATCACTGGGAATTCATACTTGAGGAAACACTCACTGCAATGGGGGTTTGCATTAAAAGAACCTAAGAACAGAACCCAGAAGGTCTGTAGAACCTTGAGGGAAGAGATGTAACTAGCAATGCTTTGGGGACTTAACCTAGAGCAGTGATGGTGAATCTTTTAGAAATGGAGTGTTGGGCCCTGACCCCATCTCACCCCCAAGACCAAGTGCTGTGGCTCCCCCCTTGACACCCCCATTACCCCAGATAGGGGAGGGAGGAAATATTTCCATTGGCTGCTGGGTAGAGGGGTAGGAGAAGTGAAGAATTGTCCTCAGGTGCATGGAGAGGGGGAGGGGAGCAGCTCTACCCCAAGTCCCTCTGGTTTTCTAGTAATTAATTCTGTTGGACCACTGCAGGTGTGCCCACAGAGAAGGTTCTGAATGCCCTTTTTGGCACACATGCCATAGGTTCAACATCACTGACATAAGTCTAGAAACTATCCTGGCTATATTTATTTATGATATTTCTCCTGATAAGAATGAAAGCTATTGGATGGTAGAAATTACTAAACATTTTTTGTCTCTGTATCTATAGCCTGTTGTATAGTGCCTAAAACATAGTAGGCATATAATAAATCCTGATAGAAAAAAATTAAGCTGCTTATTGATCTTTCATCCAGATCCTTAGTGAATCCATATCTTTCATATATTAACAAAAGTGGTTAATAGAATGAATCTCTGATGATTTTAAGGACTGATGAAAGATTTAATATTGACTACTTCCTTTCCCTAACTTTGTAAATCTGGTTAGTCACCAGTTCCTGTCAATTCTTCCATTGCAATATTCTCCCATATATAATCATTCTTTTTCATTTCCATTGTTAATACTTAAATATAGCCTTTCATCACCTTGCAGCTAGGAAGAGCAATAAATAGAGCATTAGGCTTCAAATCAGAAAGACTCAAAACTCAAATCTAGCCTCAGACAAATATTTACTAGCTATGTGATCCTGTGCAAATCATTTAAGCACCAATTACCTCAGTTTCCTTTTCTGTAAAATGGGGCTAATAAAAGCACCTACCTCCCAGGGATGTTGTGAGGATCAAATGAAATAATATTTATAGAGCACTTAGCACAGTCCTTGGGCAGGACCTGAGGAACAAGAACCAAGCTTAACTAAAGTGCTACTTTCTACATAGGGTCTTTTCTTATTACATCTGAAGTTGCTAGTGACTCCTCTGTCCAAAAAAGTAACTTTTCATTTACCTGGCATTTTTATTTATTTCTGTATGTAGAAGTTGTTTCCCAAATTGAATATAGTACTATGTAAATGTTTATCTACTAATTGCTATCATGTCTCAATAACTGTCATGATTTCCTATCCAGTTTCCCTCATTTTATAATCAACATTACAAGTTATCATCTGATTCATCGTTTCTAGCTTATTGCTTTGAATGTACTACTCTACTCAATAAGACTGAATAGTCCTTACTGAGGATGCTAGGATAAAAGTTATAGACCTGGAAGGCAATCCTGATGCCAACTAATCTAAACTTCTTATTTCATAGATAAGGAAACTGGGCTGGAGAAATTATGCAGCTTACTCAAAGCTAAAGAGACAGTACGTAAGAGCTGGGACTCAAATCTAGGGTCTCTGATGTCAAATTCAAGATTCTTTCTATTGCATCATGTTCTTCACTCTCTGTAGGATCAAATCCAAACTCAATAGAGTGGCATTTAAGGGACTTATGTGGCTTAGTGGATAGAACACCAGGCTTGGAACCAGGGATATGAGTTCAAATCCATCCTCAGACACTTGCTAGCTGTGTGACCCTGAACAAGTCACTTAACTCCTAGTTACTTCAATTCCTAATCTATAAAAAATAGGAACACACTAGAAAAGGAAATTTCAACCACCCCAATGTCTTTGCCAAGACAACCCCATGGACATTTGTTAGATGTAGAGTCGATAAGATTGAACAACAATAATAAAATGTCCTCCAACTGAATAGAAGAAATACTCCAAGTAGAAAATACAGAAGGAAAAATGCTAAAAAGACTTTGGAGAAATCACTCTCTCACGCACTTTATATTCCATCAGTTGCCAACTCTGGTTAATTTTACTATAATAAAATCTTTTCTAACCACCACTCCTTTTTCCCCACTCACATGACCACCAGCCTAATTCATGTCCTCATTATCTCTTGTCTGGACTATTGCAATAGCCTCCAAATTGGTTTCCTTGTTTCAAATCACTTCCCTTTCTAATCTTTTTCCACACAGCTAACAAATAAATATTCATAAAACATGCATCTGATCTATCCCCTGTTCAAAAAATTCCAAAGGATTCCAAAAGCCTCCAGGACAAAATAGAAACCTCTTAATAGTCTGACAGTAGTCTACCTTTCCATACATTTTTTATTTCTCTTCACACAACTCTATTATCAAGACATGTTGGGCAACCTGCTGCTCTTGCATGACCTTCTATTTCTTATTTCTATATGTTGTTGTTTATATCTTATGCCTGGAATGTACTTGCTCCTTAATTTTTTGCCTCCTTGACTTCTGGTTTTCTTAAAAGCTCAGCTCAAATGCTTTTTCTACATGGGGTCTTTCTTATTATGCCCCCATTTGCTAATGGCTCTTTCCTCCAAAAACAGAAACTATTTATTTACCTGGCATTTTTATTCACTTCTGGATGTACATGTTGTTTCCAAAAATAAATATAAGCTATTTGAAAGTCTGGACTGTTTAGTTTTTGTTTTCATGCCTCCAAAGCACAGTGCCCAACACATAGAATGCATTTAATGAGTGCTTGTTGATTGAATCACATTTAATAAATACTTATTGAATAAATGACTGACCAAATCCAAACCATTCAAGAGATTCACTGAATCACAAAATTTAGAGCTCTAATGGATCTGAGAAAGGATATAGTCCAAATCCCTGAAATGTAGAGAGAAGGGAACTACAGACTAAGGGAATTGCCAAAAATTGCAAGGTAAGTGACTGTTGGATTTGGGGTTCAAACCCTTTCCATTGACTCAGAATAGACTATTCTCTCTAGTATAGTATGAAGAATGTGATTTTGAAGAAAATAGGCATGAGATTTCAAGAAAAAGGAGAACTATGTCTTTTTTAAGTAGAAATAGTTTCCCATTTTCATAAGATTCAAGCTTTCAGTAGTAAATATATTAATTTTTGGACAGAGTTAGAAGGTATAGTGTGGTGGCTGACAACTCTCAATGAAGTATATGAAAGTGGCCTGTATATCTGTCTGACAAGACCATCTAAGCACTATGCTATCCTCCTTAGGGAATGTTAAATCTATTGAATGACAATTATTATAATTCTAGAGATTTGTGAAGAAATGATCAACTCTTCAAGAAGGACTCTGTATATTATTAAATGCTAAGGAGGGAAGGGAAAAATGTAGGGCATAAGTAGTGCTTGAATATAAGGATTTTATTAGAAGACAGAAATGGGAAGTGAAGAGTTGGGTAAAAAGACTGTGCCAGATAGATCTTGGCTTTTTGTACTTGAATTAATATACTGCACTTTAGACTGGGGATGGAGTTCAGCTAATGAGGATTGTCCAGATGTCCATGCCAATAAGATACTGATCTAATGAAGAGGGATTTAAATTTAAAAGAGGGGGAAAACCCTACTGCCCAGATAGAACTGTTAAATTTAGATGCCAAGCAGAAGAAGTTCTCAATCTTTTTGTATTATCATAGACTCCTTTGCCAGTCTGGTGAGGGGCTTTTCAGAATAATGTATTTTAAATTTATAAAATAAAAATATATAAGATTACAAAAAAACCTTCTGTTTCCTTTCTCAGAGAAAACAATATTTAGAAAAAGATAAAAAATTATTTAAAAAATATTATTAAAATATAAAATATACAAATAAAAATATAAAATATAAAAAAGTATTATTAGGGCATCCTTGGTCAAGATGATAGCTTAGTAGCAGTGAAAGCTAAAATCACTCTGACTAATCCTACTAAATCAATATTTTAAAATAAACACCTAAAAACAACAGGAGTCAAAAACCAATAGCAAGAGGGAGTGAAAAATCTCTCCTGCTGAACACAACTTGAAAGGTACACACAAAACACCTAAAGAGGTGTGCTGGCCAACCATCCCTACACACACACACACACACACACACACACACACATACATACATACTGTGCCAGGATCTGAACCTGGGCAGAGACCAATTTTTGGATCCTGGAACCCAGGCTACACAAAGAAAAAAGTACTTCAGATGCACCCCTTGAAGTCCTAGGCCCTGGTACCAGCCCATAATGAGGCCAAGGGTCCATAGCACTAGGTTCTTTCAAACCTACAAAGACCTGTCTCAGAGCAAAACAGTTCATAGTGCTCAGCCTTGCAAGCCAGCAGTGGAGGAGACAGAATCATCAGCTTTCAGAATTCCCAGTCCACAGACAAACAAAAAGGCCAGGAAAATGAGCAAACAGCAAAATAGACTCCTAACTCTAACCCTAAAAAAATTTCTATGAGACAAAGAGCAAAGCACAGAGTCAATAGGGGACTGTGTGATCCAAGGAAACACATGCAAAACATCAAAGGAAAATGAAAATTGGTCTTAAGCACTGAAAGAACTAAAAAAGAAATTCAAAAATCAAATAATATAAGTCAAATAAAAATATGAAGAAAATGAGAAAAAGAAATGAAAATAATGCAAAAAGAAAATAACAAGTAAAAAGCAAATCGATCAATTGGAAGAGAAACAAAAATCCAATGTAGAAAAGAGTGTTTTAAAAAACAAAACTGACCTACTCAAAAAAAAATCCAAAAAAGAAAAGAGTTTTATGAAAAGTAGAATGGACCAAATGGAAATGGAGGGTCAAAAGATCATGGAAGAAATTCAGTCTTTAAAAATTAGATTTGAGCAAATAGAAGCTAATGACTCCATGAGACATCAAGAAACAAAGAATGAAAAAATGGAAGAAAATATGAAATACCTCATTGAAAAAACAATTGATGTGGAAAACTGATCCAGGAGGGACAATTTAATAATTATTGGAATACCTGAAAGTCATGACCAAAAAAAAAAAAAAAAGAAAAAGAAAGCCTAGACATCATATTACAAGAAATTATACAAGAAAACTGCCCTGATATTCTTTTTTTTTTAATCCTTACCTTATATCTTGGAATCAGTACTGTGTATTGGTTCCAAGGTAGAAGAGTAGTAAGGGCAGGACAATGGGGGTTAAGTGTCTTGCCCAGGGTCACACAGCTGGGAAGTGTCTGAGGCCAGATTTGAACCTAGGACCTCCCATCCCTAGGCCTGGCTCTCAATCCACTGAGCCACCCAGCTGCCCCCTGACCTGATATTCTTGAATAAAAGCATAACATAGAAATTGAAAGAACACACAGAAAGAACCCTGCAATAAATCAATAAAACCCTGCAAATGACAAATTCCAGGAACGTTATAGCCAAGTTCAAGAGCTCCCAGATCAAGGAGAAATGTTACAAGCAGCCAGAAAGAAACAATTCAGATATCATGGAAACCCAATCAGGATTACACAGGATCTGGCAGCTCCTACATTGAAGGACTGGAAGGCTTGGAATATGATATTCTAGAAGGCAAGGGAAATGAGTTTACAACCAAGAATCACCTTCCCATTAAAACTGACTATATTCTTTCAGGGAAAAGTACAGTCATTTTATAAAATGGAAGATTTCCAAGCATTCCTGAAGAAAAGATCAGCTTTAACCAGAAAAATCTGTTGTCCAAATACAAAATTCAAGAGAAGCATTAAAAGGTAAATAAGAGAAAAAAAATTAAGGGTTTCAGTGAGGTCAAACTGTTTATATTCCTATATAAAAAGATGATATTGGTAAACCTCCCAAAAAGAGGTTCAGGGGAAAATACTATTACAGTGGTGGGGAAGCTGAGGGTGGTAATGGGTAATTTATTTACTCTCACTGGAATTGTCTCAGAAAGGGAACATCCAGATTCATTGGGAGATAGAATCCTATCTTACCCTATAGAGAAGTAGAAGAGGAATAAGAAAGGGGGTAGGGAGGGGAGTAAAATAAGGGAGGGGGAAGGGAGGAGTGATTAAAAGCATAACACTGGTGTGGAAGGAAATATTAAAGAGGAAATCAAGATGGAGAGGAATACACAAAAGATGGTAATTATAACTGTGAATATAAATGGGATGGATTCACCCATAAAATGGAAGCAGATAGCAAAGTGGATTAAAAACCAGAGTCCTACCATATGTTGTTTATAATGAACACATTTGATGCAGGTAGACATACAAAGAGTAAAGGTAAGGGGTGGGAGCAGAATCTATTGAGCTACAACTAAGACCAAAAACAATATTATTAGGAAATTTAAACCTAAGACAAATGAGATAATAGTAAAAAGGGACACTACTTGAGGTCTCCCAAAAATATATATCTCAAATGAATATGTAAAAAACTAATCATAGACATCATTAAAAATTAAAGAGTTATAGGTGATATAACATACCAATATTTGAGATAGCAATAAAATTCACATTTGTATGACAATTTAAAGTTTTGTATATAGCTAAAGAAATCTTATTTAGAAATTTTTCGGTCATATCTAATTTTTCACGATATCATTTGGAATTTTCTTGGAAAAGATATTGGATTTTTCTAGCTCATTTGACAGATGAAGAAACTGAGGCCAACTGAGTTAAGTGATTTGTCCATGGTCACATAACTAGTAAATGTCTGAGGCCAGATTTGAATTCATGAAAATGAGCCTTCCTTACTCCAGGCTCAGTACTCTATACAACCTATTGCCCAAAAGAACTCTTTGAAGCAACTTTATGTCACTAAACATGGAGTTAAAAATGAGAAAAATCAATCAAGTATCCAAAAAGAAAATCTAAAGAGGAAATCTTTTAAATCAGAGTTTAGAAATGGAGAACAGAAAATTTAACAGCAGACAATAAACGAAACATTTGGGAAGGGAAAAGATTAATAGATGGTGGAACTAAGATTACAGGGTAGTAAAAGCAATGCAGTGAGTTCCACTCCACAAACTTTCCAAACAGATCTGAAAAATGCACCAGACAAATGAAAAAACAACTTGAGTATAACTTGGTCTTTCTATTAAAATTGACTCAAGGAATAAGTCTATACTTTCTAGTTAGGGTGGAATGAAAGAAATGCTTACAAGGGAAAAAGAAAAGAAAAAATATAATTAAGAACAATGACTAAACCTTGGGAGTTATGAAACATATGTAAATTTTTTTCCTAAAGACAGAAAAAGATGTGGGAGTAGGATCCTCTAGCTTATGAAAAAGTAGTTTCTGCTCCAAAGAATAATGATAATCAACAACAAATGCCACAAGTCAATGAGTCAATTTATGAGTTGCCTACTTTTTGTCAAACACTGTAGATTCAAAAGAAGGTAAAAACAGTACTTGCTCTTGAGGAGGTCACAGCCTAATGGAGAGGTTATCTGATAATATACAGAGGTCACCAATATCTCTATTAGTAATGGGACATAATACCTCCAGATACCTCTCAAACCTAACAACCACTACCACTTCTGGTGATTCTCATAAGGAAAAAAGCTAGCACCAGAATGAATCTAGAAGGCATTGCTAAGGTTTGAGAAGGCCTAGGCAAGAAACTAAAGACATTTCTAAATGTGTAGATGATGGTTTCATTATTACTGTTGAATCAAAGTAAATTCATTGTAAGAAAAAAACAAACGAATTGGGGAAGTAAATAACCAGTTGAGAAGATGTCTAAGAATTCAATTTGGTTTTCTGTTCCATGGTTTAAAATATAGGAATAATGAGTTCTTGGCCAAATATAGAAAACACTAAACAAGAACAGGTAAAACATATTTTTATAGAAATCACAATGACCTTGTAATCATTTAGCCCCAGGGATGAGAAAAAGTCCTCCCTCCCTGCTTTTTGAGGGAAAGGCAGAGAATACTAAAATAGAACATTATATTTTTACTGTCAGTCCCAGTCTCAATTGATGAGTAGGTTAGTTTCACCGAAATGTCTTTTTTCCCTACCTATAGCATTCTCCATCCTTTCTTAAGGACTTTAGTATCTGGGCTCACAGTTATCCTTTCTACTACAACTCCAGTCCTTACACTAACGGTCTTTAATGTATGTATTAATGTATCTTTAAATTCTCTTGCATTTCTATCGAACAACCTCAATTTTCATGACTTTATATCTTCACTTCAACCATACAGAGATTACTTGCCATCATCCCCCTCAAGTGTTTATCCCAGAATTGTGAAGTTTCTCTAACTACAATCTCCTACTATTCAATCTCTTCCTGTGTCTCATACCTCAAACCCCTTTTTAGTTTGTTTGTTTTCACCATGACCATAGCCTTCTGGGAAGGACCATCATTTCCACTCTGACTCCTGCCTTCTTAATCTTAACTCATTAGTCAGTTCAACATTATCCTGTCTTCTCTAATTCCTTGCCCCCCCCCCTTGTCCTGTCTTTATACAAATATTTTTAAATAAAAAAAAAGTACCTTCTCTCCTAGTATTGATTCTAAGACAGAAGAGGACTAGGGAATTAGGGTTAAGTGATTTGCCCAGTCACACAGCTAAGAAGTGTTTGAGACCAGATTAAAAAAAAAATAAAACCTTTACCTTCTGTCTTAGAATAAATACTAAGCATTTCTTTTAAGGCACAAGAGTAGTAAGGGGTAAGCACTTGGAGTTAAGTGACTTGCCCACGTTACATAGTTAGGAATGTCTGGGGTCAAATTTGAATCCAGGCCCTCCCAACTCCAGAACTGGCATTCAACCCATTGTGCTATCTAGCTACCTCTCTTCACACATTTTAATTAACTCTATTTCTATGTTATTCCAACTCTTCCACCACTATGGGTCTTACTTACATACTGTTTAAGTTTTAAAGAAAAAGCTTTGAAAGTCACCACCTGACTGGGACCATCACAAATATGTGTTATCCAATCACAACTAGGACCTGACAAAGTGCACACAAAAAGTAATAATAGCAGCACAGTGAATAGAGAATGCTGAGCCTAAAGTCAGGAAGATCTGAGGTCAAATCTGGCGTCATATGCTTGTGGGATCCAAGGCAAGTCACTTAATGCTTTCTGCCTCATTTTCCTCAGCAGTAATATGTGGATAATAATAGCACCTACTTTCCAGGGTTGTTATGAAAATCGAATGAGATATTTGTAAAGCAATTGATATGATGGCTGATGTACATTTGATGCTTAATAAAATGCTTGTTTCTTTCCTTCTTTCCTGGCTTCATTTTTCCCTAAATTTCATTAGTTCTTCCTAATGGTCCTATTAGGGAGATTTTAGATTTTAGAGATGAGAAAACTGAATCTGAGAAAAGTTAAACAACCTTCCCAGGGCCACATAGTAATTATCTGATGTAGGATTTAAGTTTTTCTAACTCCTAATAGAGCCTTTTATCCATTAGGGCATGCTGTCTTTTTTCATATAAATATGTAATTTATTGACTTATGAATGATGCAGATAGCATGAATGAGTTCAGAGATACTGGAGATTTCTGAAGGCTAAAAGCACTTCATGGTATAAGTGATTCTATAGTGAATGATCATGAAGTGGAACAAGTTGAAGACTAAAGCTTAGATGGATAGTCTTCAAGACTGAACTTTCTGTCTTTCCATTCTCTCTATCCATCGCATTACCTCTAGGAGCAAATAATAAAGCCTCCATTTGGTTTTTAAAGTCCTTCACTATCTAGCTCCAGACTACATTTCCAGGCTTGCTATATGTTATTTCTCTTCATAGTTTATGTTCTAAATAAAGTGGCCTGTTTCCCATTGTTCACATTTGACAGTCCATCTCCTATATCTGTACCTTTACCTGAAACATACTCATCCTCACCTGTTGCTTAGAATGTCTACCTTCCTTCAACACTCAGCTCAAATGCTACCTCCAATATGAGGCCTTTTCTGATCCCCTATTCCACCTTACCTCCCCTTCTTGCCACCACCCAGTAGCTAATGCCTTTCCCCTACTTTTGAGTTACCATGTATATATACATTTTGTATCTGTTCATGTGTACATGTTTTCTCTTGGTATGGAAGGCAAACTCCTTGAAAACAAAAATCACTTTTTGTGTCTGTATCCCTTGAAATAAATAATACTTGATAAATGTTTCTATATTGATTGGAAGAAAGATTGCTAATGGATAAAGTAGCCATGAGTTAAACTTTAGTTGACATCCCAATACATTTTATAGGGGAGGTGAAGAGAGTTAATTGAAACCAAAATGAAATTCTAGGTGGGTGTCCAGGACAGCTATAAGGGTATAACAGGATTTTCTGGGACTTTACTGATCTCAAGGAATACAGCAACCCACCTGGTTGATCACACAGGCCTAGCTGTTAAACCCATTGAGATTAACAGAAGGAAGCACAAAATGCAGGTAGCATGTCCTCAGTTGGACCCCAACCTTCCAGGGAGGGTCTGGAAAGAATCAAAGAAATAGTAAAAGAGAGAGGCATAAAGATCTACCACAGAAATACAATCAGATATAAAATGGAGAAAAGAACTAGAAGAAAGGTGTGAGATGTTCCTTCTCCTTCCCCTCTCTGCCTGCTACTCAGTTACTTTAGTGAATGGTTAAGACACATAAAAAATCAACTACTAAAGAAATTCAGTCAGATTTGTACTTAATCCAAAGAGCAGGAAGATATTTTATTCATTTAACCTTTTTTTAAGGTGAAATAATTAAAATATTTGGTCCCTCATCTCTTCAATCATTTTTACTCTCTGATGAGAGGACATCACAAAACTGAAATATATTGATCATTTTAGCTTTACAAATAGGCTGCAACTTAAGAGTCAGTAAGAAATTACTCCAAGACCAGGTGCCAGAATTATATAGAATAAATCATAAAACTAGAAAGCATATAAAGACAGTTCTCTTTGGGGGATATCTCTGCTTGGCTCTAGGTTCATGTCTTTAAGGGTTGCTCCCCCTTTTGGGGGTCTTAAAAATTATGTCTCAATATTTCAATGGATCCAAGACTGGAACTAGCATTCTTTTCATCTTTATCTTTTTTTTCACAACTTGGTGTATTGAATTTGACTGTTATTCTAAGTAGCTAATGGTCTGACATCATAGATAGTTGATTTTATACAATTTTTCCACATCAATTGCCCATTTTTTCCTGTCAACATATAAAGGCAATTTCATTTTTAGCAATTTTATTTAATCTTCACTACATCCATCTAACATCTTAAAGAAAGTGTTTATAACACACAAGCATAATTTTGAGTAATCTACCAGCTCTTGTTTTAAATACCAAATCATCTTTTTCAATGCATTTTTAACCACCCTACTCTTTGTTCACCTTCGCTTTTAAAGTCACCAAATGTTGACATATACATTAATTTAACTTAGAAAATGTCAAGTTTGTCATAGGATTTGTCCTTTCCGATGACACCTGTTAGTATATAAACGAATTATTTTCATGGCGGTCTTCATTATGGTCATCGTGAGCATGAGTCAAAATGACCAAACACCCCATAAAATTATATGTAAAAAGAGGAAAGGAGGAAAACAACATCTAAAGGGGAGCCTTGGAATAATCCATTTTATTCCAACATCCTTATGTGTTCTGATTTAATTGATAGCAAGAATGTCACCTTTGATATGGTTCCTACTATTTTTGTAATATTTCAACTTACTGTTTGGCTGTCATGATATCACTTAACAAAAATTGATTACATATTCCCAAGAAACAGCTAATCGCTTGTATGGGGAGTCATTTCTGAATCAGCTGCCTGTGTACAGTCAGATCACTGACTAGTTAAAGCAAAGATTTACAAGAACAACAAACCTGAAGAAAAGATAAAAATGAGAAGGTAAGTTGAAGTTACTGAAGAACATAAGGAAAAAAGGTTATGTATTACTCATAATCATCACCACAGGAAGATCACAGGTCTACTAAAGTACTGAAAAATATTGTTGAATTATGGAACAGAGGTGATTTGGGGCCATTGAGGACAAACTTTGGCAGATTCCACCAAGGGAGAAAGATTTCAAGTATGGACCATAGTCTAAACAAGATTTATTTGTTATCAAAGCAGCAACCTAGAGAAATTTGAGAGAACTCATAGACATGTTGGTCACAAGAGCAGAAATTATTTGAAGCTCACCTACTAAGTTATAGTGGGACTGAGATTTGTATCAAAGGAGGGAATGCCCAATCTAATAAAATTACCAATCTCCAAGGCATTGGTTGATCTATTTGTTAATCCTATGTACTAGATTTACCCTTCACCTTAAAGCTCCACTCCTATGCCTCCAATGAGTCCTAGATTCTTGATGGCTATGCCAGCAGAGGGTACATTCAGAAAGGTCCTAGAAACTGGAAAACATTTTAGTATGGACTGTGTGCTTTTCATTGAAGGCTAGACTATAAATTTAGAGTCTCATTACCAGAGTGGTGGACTCTAGGTGATGAGTTTTCTGACCATGCAACCACCAGCCCAGTTGATAAGTGATAGAATGAATGAAAACTTTGCCCACAGTATACTATATATTTCCTACTGGTCCTAAATATCTGACCATGTTTCATTTTCATATCACATAATATCATGCCATCTTTCCAGTCCTGTCCCACTGTTTTACTCTTCCCTACATCACCAATCCAGACCCTCAGTTCCTAGAAAAATTAATCAATTTATCTTTGGAGCTCATTCCCTATTGTTCATCTTAATTGGTGATTCAGTGAGTGGAAACTAGTTCACTTAGCTGGCCTTATTCTCTGGAAGAGAGTAAAGAATAAGACTACTGCTAGTCCTATTCACCAAATCACGCTTTGCCTTTATATCCAGCCATACAACCATCTTACCATATGCCTCTCTCCTCTCCTAGCTTTCCACCTTGTACTATGAACATAGTAAACAAACTGACAGCATCATTACTGTTACTTCTGGAAAGGACTGGTCAGTTAATTTTATGTATCAACTCAAAATCTCTGTAACTCCTAAGGCAAAAACTCCTTTTCCTGGACACTACTCCATATGCACTGTCTTTCCCTATTATAATATAAACTTGAGGGCCAGATCTATCTCTTTTTTAATATTTGCATCCCCAACCCTTAGCACAACTCTTAGTTGGACCAAAGTAAGTACTTAATAAATGCTTTTTTTCATCCATTTATCCATCTACTATAGAATCAAAATGATGTGATCTATATCAATGGAAAGAGCACTCACATCCATGAAATCATATTATTTTTTAAATAACAGAGTGTACACTCTCCTTTTCTTACAAGGAGAATCTTGTGTTTAAGTAAGTGGCTGGTAATTATATATAAAGAAATATAGATATGCATAATATATATGCATATGTATATATACATACATACACATATATATATATATATGTAACTAAAATATTATCCCATGATCTTACAATGGATATCTGTTCTGAAAACTATACACTCTTCTTGAAATTGGAGCTGTTCTAGAAAATCTAAGAAAAACAGTCTCTATAATTATTGGCTACTCTGCCAACACATATTAAATGCCATAGTCAAAAGATTCTGAGTTAAAAATGTTCTTGAAATATGTGAATAAAAGTTATTCAGAGACTGAAAACTACTAATAACGTACATGAAAAATACACAAGCATTCAGAAACAAAAAATAAAGTCACTTAATATGATAGGGAGATACAAAAAAAAAGAACGTTACCCTCCAAAATTTGGAAGTAAGAAACTATTTCATTGAACAGATACATACAAGTATAATAATCCTATGATATTTTACTTTCCTTAATAATTTGAAAATAGAACATCTATTTTCTTTATTAAACCACTTACCTTGTTTTCTTTACAGTGATGTTGCTGCTGAGTTTTTCTAGTCGACATTCTCCAGTGTCATGATTAATAATCAAAATACATTCTTTTAGGTAAGGTTTCTTTGAGCCTTTGAAAACAGTTACTGGTGGAGTTGAGCCCTATTTGAAAATTTTTCACTAGTTAATTAACATGCTAATTAACTTAGAATTTATCATCTAATTTTTTAGAATTAGAAGTAACCTTATCCCTCTTCCTCTTTTAATTATTTCCTATTTATCCTGCATATACCTTCCTTTGCATAAATGTGTTTGCATGTTGTCTCTCTATTAGAATATAAGTCCTTTGATGGCAGGAACTCTTTTTTCTTCTTTTTGTATCTGCACTAAGGAATGCTTAGCATAGTGCCTGTAATGTGGTGGGTGCTTAACATTTATTTATTGATTGATCATATCTAATTCAATCAGAGAATTTTGGAGATGACAAAACTCTTAATTCTAAAGGCCCAAAATTATCATCAAACTTAATTCTTTCATATATTTGAACTTTCTGTCTTTCTTATATTCCTAAAATCTAGAGCCCCATGGTGAAAACCCATAACATCCATGTAATTTAAATTGCAAGTAATCCAAAGAATAATGGAAAAATTACTGTACCAATTAATAGGCTATATAACATATTGCCATCAAAGACACTAAGAACTTAGGTAAAATATCACCAATGAAAAAGAGTTAAGAACAACACAAATGCTCACCGGTACCTACAAAATATTAAAAAAACTTAAAAGGAAAGTTTTCATTGTTTGGGGCAAATCTTCCATGAGAGGAAGGCATGGTTAAGAATCTCACAGGATAAGACAGCACAGACAGAAAGAATATCCATATGAATGAGATCACTGACTGCTGTTATCCTACCAAGGGACTTTACCAAAACATAAAAGGTACAATATTTCATTTGTGCAGATAAATGGAAATCGTGCCAAAATATACTTGAAACAAAGATAATAATTATTTTAAACTATATTAAGAGACAGCTAGGTGGCTCAGGGGATAGAAAGCCAAGCCTAGAGATAGGAGGTCCTGGATTCAAATATGACCTCAGACACTAATTGTCTAGCCTTTACTATCTTCTGCTTTGGAATTGATACTTAGTATATCTTAAGATATCTTAGGATAGAGAGCAAGGATTTAAAAAAAAACTATAATAGCACTATAAAAGCCAAGTTAATGGAGCATTGACAAAAATCAGAGGTTTTTGAAATATAAAACTCAAGTAGGAAAAATAAAAATGTATAAATTATGCTGCTGGTGGGGAAAAGAGGATATATTAGTAGAGTGCCAATTATTATCAATTGGAAGGAATAGATTTATTTTTAAGGTCTTTTGCATTCTTTAGTAAAATAGAATGGTTTAAAACAGCGCAAAATATATTGCTTTTATTTATAAGGATAAGGTAAAATAGTGACAAAACTTTACTTCCCTCAGGCACATTCCATATGCTTCTTAAAATGAATTTGCTTCCTTCCTTAAATTTAGTAGCATTCTAAATCTTGAACATTTTGGCTGCTGAATATTTATTCTTCAAAGCAGCTGAATACAAATGGACAAATTACCCAAAAAATTCCTCTTGAACTTATGGAAGTCAGGCCATGCTTCCATAATGATTCGTCTCTTACTGCAATATGGACTGTAGTTCTAGGAAGGTGAGAACATTGTTGTAAAGCTTGTTACAGGCAATAGTTACAATTTTAAAAATACACCGAATTCCATGCCAAGCTCCATTACAAGTAAATCCAATAGAATTAACTTAAAATGAATGAATAAAAAGATAAGATGAATGAAGAGTTTTTATGGAGGAAAGAAAAACTTTTTAAAAAGACCATAGTTAATAGCATTTCACATTGGTTGCATTTGGGAAAACAAAGCTTCAATGTATAAGCAGATCTGATTAAGTAAAGGACTTTATGTAGTCAAGAAATACAGGGACAAGAAACCTTCTGGCTCTTCTAATGATCTGGTTTTCTAATTTAAGCTGCTGAAAAAGAATGTCAAACATTGCTTTCACCAAAAAGAGAGCCAGAGGTCACCTTCTACTTAAAATGACATTACCTATTGCATACCTATAACATATCAGAACCTTTTTTAAAGTGTCTTCCCAGTACAGAACTCCATATGACGCCAGATTATATCACTGATAAATTGTCATTTGTAAGAATCAGGATAACCCACACTTTTCTTCCATTAAGTCTTTAGCCTAAGTAAGTAGGGTGTATAGTCCTAGGAAGAGGTACAATCTTGGAATCTGAGTCAGAACTAGAGAACAAGCAAAGTAAGGAAGAAGGAAATGACATACAATAAAAAACACAATAATTGAATTTGAATTTGGGACTAGGTCATGGTTATATTGGCACAAGGACTCCTGATGAAGTTTTTATCAAAACAGACTGATGAAATAAATCCTTAGAACACTTGAGAAGTAAAGTGACTTGCCCAGGGCCACACAGCCAGGATGAGTTACAGACAAAACTTGAATTCAATTCTTCCTGGATACAAGACCAATTTTCTATTCAGTATGTGATACTGCCTCTTAAAAAGAATATTCCAAATTACTTACTATTTATTTTAAGCCCAGAAAATTTCCCTCTCCATGGTATGGTAGTATTTATTTTGTGCTAAATCAAACCAAATATATAATAAAATTAAATGATTAAATCCTTCAGTGGAACACACAAGGTATGCAATTTTCAAATCTTGACTAGGACAGGTAAATCCTTCCCTAACTCTGTTTAGGATATAATGACTAATGCAGACTGACACTCTTTTCATATGCCCACAATGAATGTGGTAATGGAGAAACTTGTAGTTCCTATCAATGAATGAACAAGTATTAATCAAGTGCCTACTAAATTCCAGGCATAGTTTTGGGCTCTGGAGATATAAAGACAAAAGTGAAAGTCACTACACTCAAGAAGCTTACATTCTGGGGGCAGCTGGGTAGCTCAGTGAATTGAGGCAGGCCCAGAGATGGGAGGTCCTGGGGTCAAATCTGGCCTCAGTCACTTCCTAGCTGTATGACCCTGGGCAAGTCACTTGACCCCCATTGCCTAGCCCTTACTGTTCTCGTGCCTTAGAACCAATACCCAGTATTGATTCTAAGATGGAAGGTAGGGGATTTAAAAAAAAAAAAGGTTACATTCTAATGGGATAGATAATATGCACATACATACACATGTACAAGAGTGTGTGTATATGTGTGTGTGTGTAATATACAACATACATCCAAACAAATACAGGTGGATGGGGGTGGGAAATGAGAAGATCGGGAAAGCATTACTGGCTCTGGGGATTAAGAAAAGCTTCATGCAGGAAATGATGCTTGCACCAAATCTTGAAGGAAACTAGAGACTCAAAGGCAAAGCCTTCAGGTTCACTGACGAGTAGGGGTACTGACATCAATGACGATCCAGATCCAGAGGTGAAGAGGGAATGAATGCATTCTGGCAGGAGGAATGACTAATACAAAGCATGGAGCTAGAATGTGGAATGTCACATGACTGGACCATTCTATACATAAAGGCAAATAGTATATAATAACATTGAAAAGGAACCATAGAGTCAGGCTGGGAAGGGCTTTTCATATCAGATAGAGAAGTTTATATTTGATACAAGTGGTAATAAGGAATCACTGTGGTTTTTTGAATAGGACAGTGATATGATTGAATCTATGTTTTAGGAAAACTGCTTTGGTAGTTATGAAAGATAAACCAGAGAAGGAAAAGACTTGAGGCAAAGAGAGTAATTAAGAATCATATCGGGGCAGCTGGGTGGCCCAGTGGATTGAGAACCAGGACTAGAGGCCTCAGATACTTCATACTTGTGTGATCCTGTGCAAGAGAAGAAGGAGGAAGAAGAAGAATGAAGAAGAAGAACGAAGAAGAAGCCATATCAATATTCTAGGTGCAAAGTAATGAGGGCTTGATATAGGGAGGCAATCATCTGAAATTAAGAAAAGAACAGATGTGGAACATATTGGGGAGGTAGAAATAATTATATCTGACCAACAACTAGCTATTTGGAATGAGAGAAAATAATGTAGAGAATAGCATTAAGGTCAGGAATCTGGGTGCCTGAAAAGAATGAGGGTGTACCCTCATTCAATATAAATAGGGAAGTTTGGGAGATGTGTTAATGGCCAGGGAAATGGGAAAGCTAACAAGTTATGTTTTAGACATGTCAAATTTGTGATAACTACAGATCATCCAGCAAGAGATGTCCATTTTGCATTTGGTGATGTGGCTCTGGAACATAGGAAAAAGATTAGGGCTTCCATCTTCTAGAGAAAGCCTTCCCCTTGTCTTTTTATTTCTAATGTGCTCTCTCTTTTAATTATTGCCTACTTATCCTGTATATTGCTTGTTTATACATTATCTGTTAGCTTATTGTCTTCCTCATTAGACTGTGGGCTCCTTGAGAGCAAGAATGGATTTTTGTCTCTTCGTATTCCTAGTGCCTAGCACAGTACCTGGCACACAGCAAGCACTTAATAATGGTTAATTGGTTAATGGGCTTGATATATCAGTTTTAGAGTTATATGCAAAGAGAGGATACTCAAACCCATGGATACTGATAAGATCTCCATGAGACAGCATAGGAAGAGAAGAGAAAGGGTCTCAAAAACAAAGCCTCTGAGTTCATTCATAATTAGTTGTACTGGCATCAATGATGATCCAGCAGTGTAGACTGAGGGTTGGATAAGAATAGTGAGGACCAAAAAAGAGGAGAGTCAAAAAAGCCCATAGAGGAGAGTGTATACAAGAAAGAAAAGTGATCAAAATTTTCAAAAGCTTCAGAGGTCAAGGAAGATGGAACCTAAGAAAAGACCACTGGATCTGGTAAATTAAGAGATCACTGATAATTCTGGAGACAGTATTTTTAGTTGAGTAATGAGTTCAGAAGCAAGAATGCAAAGGGATGAAAATTAAGTGATAGGACTTTTACAGAACTGGAGGGTTTCCATATGAACTAGAAATATCTCCAAGAACTGATGCAGAGTGAAATGAGCAGAACCAAGAGAACATTGTACACTGAAAGTGAAACATTGTGAAACTATCCAATGTAATGGACTTTACTACTAGTAGCAATACAATAATCCAGTACATTCCTGAAAGACTTATGAGAAAGAATGCTATCCACATTGAGAGAAAGAACTATGAGAGTAGAAACACAAAACAAAAAGTTATGACTTATTGACTTATCACATGTTTATATGGATATATGATTTGGGGTTTCAGTTGTATGGTGAAAAATGAAGAATATGGAAATAGGTATCAAGTGATAACATTTGTACAACCCAGTGGAATTGCTTATTGGTTCTGGGAGGAGGGAGGGAAAAGGGAAGGGAAAGAAAATGAGGGAGGTGTACATGAGAAAATATTTTTAAAGATAAAATTAAAATTAAAAAAATTAAACCAAACAAACAAAAAATGACTCATTGATGAAATCTGGCCTCAGACACTTCTAGCTTTGTAACCCTGGGTGAGTCACTTACCCCCAATTGTCTAGCCCTCATTGTTCTTCTGGCTTAGTATTGCTATCTAATATTTATTCTAAGATAGAAGGTAAGAGTTTAAAAGAGACTCATTGATAAACAAAAACTGTCAGAAAAACTATAAAGTATTGTAGCAGAAATTGGGTTTTGACAAACATCTCATAGTATATATCACATAATTTCTATATGACCTAGATGTAAAAAGTCATACCATAAATAAGTTAAGAGAAACAAGGAAAATATTTCCTTTCACAACAAAGAAAATGAGTCCATGATCAGAAAAGGGATAAATAGTATAATAAAAGATAAAATGGACACTTGATCACAAAACTGAAAATTTTATAAATAACTATAGTTAAGTTAGAGGAGGGAGAGAAATCGTTTCAGAAAGTTTCTTTGATAAAGATCTCATATCTCAACCTTATATAGAACTGATTCAAATATAAAACGAGTCATTCCCAACAGATACAATGGTCAAATGAAATGAAGAGGCAATTCTCAAAGGAAAACTTCTATAATGTAAAAAAATCATGTGAAAAAATGCTTCAAAACATTAATAAAAAGAAATGTAACTAAACTTTGAGATTCCTCTTCATATTCATCAGATTGGCAAAGATAACAAAAATGGCAAATAGAAAATATTGGAGGGGCTGATACAGGAAGATAGGCACACTAATGTTTCATTGGAGCTGTGATGATATGAATTAGCCTTGATTAGGAAAAAGTCCATCTCTTTATCAGAGACTGGAGTAAAGAAGAAGAGAATGGGGGAGAAGGAGTGATATCGGTAGTTTTAAGGGAAGAATAGGCAGCTAATAGCAAATGGTTTGGACATGCTAATATAAGCCTCCAGCTGTGACGGTTAAAGGAGATGGTGAAGTGGGAAGTATAAGGTAAAAAGAAGGTGTTTGAAACAGCTTCTGTCAAGAGTGGGATGGAGAATGGATTGCGGAGGAATAAATGGTTTACTTTTCTACAGAATCCATTTGAGACTAGGTAATATGAATTTGTAGTGGATCCAGCTCCAGTGAGAATAGTAACCCACATGTTAGAAATAAATGGAGTTGGATGTCATCCATTAAGTTCTAAAAACAAAAGTGTCTGATTTGTAATTCTTGTGCAGCCTATCATGAGACTACTCTAAGATTATTATTTCTATTAGTCCTCTAAGAATATAATGAAGAAACATTATGACTTTGAATTATGTATTTTTAAAACATAACATTTTAATTTTTATTTATTAAAATAATTTATTCATTAAATTAAATTATTTGTTTATCTGAGGAAAAAGTCCATTTCTTTATTAGAGACTGGAGTAAAGGAGACAAGAATGGGGGAGAGGGAGTGATATTTTAAAGGAAATCTGATGACAAATGTGAAAGAATTAACTTATAGTAACATACTTGTAAACAGAAATTTCTGGGTAAAATGAAATTACTAGCCAAAGAAATAATTTTGCTCATTTTTGAGAAAGAATATCAATTCCCCACATTTTCCATGATGACTGAGAATTCTGGAGTTTATTTGAAAGGGTACTTTCATAATGGGGGAGGGAGGGTAGAATACATAGCCTATTGAAGAATATACCTTTTCTTCCTTGTTTCTCATTGTTCTAGAACTATAAAAACCAAGGTGATTAATAAGTTACTAAGTTGGTGTAGGCTTCATACTGACGAAGTAGAGATATGAATAAGTCTTCAACACCTTGGCTAAATCTCTTACAAGATTTGATTCTACACTGAATTGCTTTCTACATGTCTATATCAGAACACAGTCTCAAAGTTTACATTAGAGATTCCCATAGAGAAGCAGAAACAATATTAGTTAACTTAGAAAATATTATGGTGGAAGTAGAACGATAGGTGAGAGATAGATATTTTAAGGAGAAAAGTTTTCCAGAATTATATTCTTCCATTCTTTTGACTATATCATTATATAAATCATAAATTATTCAGATGATGATTATTCAGGATTACTAGAAGGAGCTTACTAAACTCTTAGATTTTTAAAAGGACATGTCTTAAATAATAATCTATCTCCCTTAGAACTTAATACACTGCTTAACCAATGTATGTTTTATTCCTGGAATTATTTCCATTGAAGAGGGTATATTTTTAAGGGTATTTTCATACACGTGCACATATCCATATAGATACACACCAGTCACATTAAAGTCCCTATTTGACTATATACTAGCTAGTAGAATCAAATATATTCAACAGATTTAATGTAGAATTTCTTTTTTAAGTTTCTTAGTCCCTCCTTCCCCTCTCCACACCAGAGAAGGCATCATCCAGGAGACAGATATGTATATATAGATTATGTCCTTCATGTTAACATTTTTCAGTTCATTCTCTGAAGTAACATTCACAAGTTATTCTCAAAATAATAAATATGTAGCTGTATATAATGTTCTTTTGGATCTATTCATTTCACTCTTTATTATCTTGCATAGTTCTTTCCAAGTTTTAAAGAATTTATCTTGCTGATTTCTTAGAGCATAGTAGCATTCCATCACCATCAAAGCAAAGGTATTGCTGAGTCTAAGGGTATATATACAGTTTTATAACTCTGGGTGTAATTCAAAATTGCTCTCCAAAACGGTTAGATCAGTTCACAGTTGCCCCAACAATGTATTAGTGTGCCCATTTTCCTACATCTCCTCCAGCATTTGCCTTTTATCATTTTATCCAATTTGATGGTGTGAGATGATACCTCAGAATTGTTTCAGTTTGTATTTCTCTAATAATGTATACAGAATGTCTAATGTATAGCAGCTGTGATCATTTGAAAACAATATGGCACAGTAGGAAAAGAACCAGTTTTGGAGTCAGGAAAATATTTTTTTTTTAACACTGGCCTCTGCTCTTCCCCAAAGCTAACACCTTGAAGATGTAGATAAGAAAAAGAAAGAGATGAAAGGATAAAGGAGAGAAATGGAGAAAACTTCAATAAGTCTAGGACATTAAAATTTTGTGTATATTTAAAGTGTGACTACTTTTCATTTACAATTAATGTTAACTGTGATCATTTTAATTTGGAGATAATATGGCACAGTGGGAAAAGAGCTGTTTTTGAAGTCAGGTAAATCTTTTTTTTTTAACCCTTGCTTTCTGTCTTAGAATTGATACTAAGAATTGATTCCAAGGCAAAAGAGTGCCAAAGGCAAGGCAACTGAGGTTAAGTGACTTGCCCTGGATCATACGGCTAGGAAGTGTCTGAGGCCAGATTGAAATCTAGTACTTCCTGTCTCCAGGGTTGGCTCTCTATCTACTAAGCCTCCAAGAAAGTCTTGTGTTGATCCTAGACAAGTTACAGGTTGTCTGAGACTCCGTTTTCTCAAAGAATATGCTTATCGTACCTCTAGTATAGGACTTTTGTAAGAATCAAATGAGAATGTACTTGAAACACTGCAAACCTTAAAGCATTGTATTAAGTTATAAGACACAACAATAATCCTTAATGTCAGTTACTTAAGTAATTAAGTCTCTTCTAGATATTTATTCATATATCTATAAATATTTTTAAACCCTTACCTTCCATCTTAAAATCAATATTGTGTATTGATTCCAAGGCAGAAGAGCAGTAAAGTCTAGGCAAGGGGTTTAAGTGACTTGCCCAAGGTCACGCAGCTAGGAAGTGTCTGAGACCAGATTTGAACTCAAGACCTCCTGTCTCTAGGCCTGGTACTCAATCCACTAAGCCACCCAGCTGCCCCCATTTATTCATATATTTTACTGAAAGTATTAAATTACTTTGGATAGATGAAATAGTATTGCTTATCATTAATAGACATACCATAATCATATTGGAAAATTCAAAGTTTTAAGTAAAAGGGAAAACCATAAGTGAAGTTTTCTATCCTTCCTTAGAAGCACAAATGATCTAGTTTTTTTGTTGTTTTACAACATGCTATGCAAATATGCTGACAAAGCTTTATCCCTCTAAGATGTAGATTCACCCAGAAGGACTGTACTACTACTCCCCAGTGTAGCACTGGAAGTCAGGAGGTTTGTATAGGTCTCAGTGAAGGAAGACTTACTAGGGCAATGGGCTATTTTGACTCTCTAACAACCTTTCTTTGCAGGAGGAAAAATTCCCAGGACAGCATGTTAGGTCTGGAGAACCTATATAGATTCCGGGGGAGGTAGGACTTAAGTGGAGAAAGAGGGTGTTATACTAAAATTCTTTTCTGCTGTTGTTGTTGAGTCAAATAAAGCATTTTCTATAGTCAATATTTTGTTAGCCTAAATATTTGCATGAGAGCTGAAGGTCTTTTACATTTCTCTTTTGCCACAGAGATGTAGACAGAGACTAAATTCTAATGTTCTCAGGGGAAACTTCAGGTGAAGCAAAAATATTTATGATTAGTGAAAATTCCCCCAAGACAAAACTCAGTCAGTACATAGGTTAAACTAGATCTCTTTGACAGACATTAATTCTTTGAGTGTGTTGACTGTGTTACTGAATAAAAAAAGAAAAAGTCTTTTTGGAAATAAAAACTAAAAAAAAATTGTGAGGTTTCATTTTACATCAGACTAGCTAAAAGCACAAAAGGGCAAAATAAAAAATATTGGAGAGGATATGGAAAAGTGAGGACATTAATACAGTGTTGGTAGAATGGCGAACTGATCCAACCATTTTGGAGAGCAATTTGGAATTATACTTAGAGAACTATAAAACAGTGTATACTCTTAGCTCTAGTATTTCTGGGTCTATTTCCCAAGGAGATAAGGGGGAAAAAGGGAGAAGAAAATCTATATTTTCCAAGAATTTATAACAGCTCTCTTTGCAGGGGCAAAGAACTGGAAATCATGGGAATATCCATCAGTTGGGGAATGGTTAAATAAATCATGATATATGATTGCAATGGAATAGTAATACACTGTAAGAAATGATGAGCAGATTAATTTTTTTAAAACTTGGAAAGAACTAAATGAGATCATGACAAGTGAAATGAGTAGAACCAAGAGAACATTCTATATCTCTATAGACTTTATATTTGAAGAATAACTGGTGAAAGTTCACTTCCAGAGAATGTGCTGAAAAAAAAAATGTTAACATGAGACATTATACATATGTGTGTGTGTGTGTGTGTGTGTATTGGCCAGATGATGCCTTCTATGGTGTGGGGAGGGCAGGGAGGGGCTTAGATACCTGGAAATAAATTCTATTAACTAAAAAAAAAGAAATAGAATAAGCCTTTTCAGTGTATGGAAAGAACAGAGACCCAAAGGGCTTTCACTGAACATTCTGAGTAAAAGGAAATCATATAAATACCAAGTCAACTCTCAGTCTATGTGAGTGCCTCTTTTATTTTCCTTCCTCAAGCAGTATCTGGAACCTACTAAGAGAGCAAGTTTTCAGAGTCTCAAATGAAAAGAGCTTAAAATCATCTTCATTGACACTTGAAGGAAGAGAAAAAAACCTAGGAAACAACCTATGTCAGGCTTGTGGCTTCTCCTTGATCTCTGCTGTTTCGAGTTAGAGATGGTAGCTCTTAGGGAAAATGAGAAGACTTTATACAAAATAGACAATTTACAAATATTTTTTGGATGGAAGTTAGAAGAAACATTCCCAATATAGCAATTGTCATTCCTCTGTTGAGATTGTAAGAGGCAATCATTTGACAAGATAATCCAAACTATACCAAATTTTTCTCTTTTTACAGAGAGAGAGAGAGAGAGAGAGAGAGAGAGAGAGAGAGAGAGAGAGAGAGAGAGAGAGAATTTTAAAAGAACTATCCATTGTCAAGCATATAATTTAAGGATAGTGTAGCCTGGCAGTGGTTGTTACCAACAGAAGGCTTTTCAATGGCTGAAGAATTGAGTTGGTAGGCTCAGGACAATCTTTAATAGATAGAATAAGATCATCTACCAGATGATCATGTTCTTTCCTTCCTTGCACCCAACACAGCACTTTGCTTATGTATTTATTATGTATTAGAGTTATCTGTGTTGATGCCATGCTCCAAATTGGGGTAGAATTGGGCAATCTCAGTGAACACTTAATAAGTATTTGCTCAACTAAACCAAATTGAAATAAGTCGTATCATACCAATATACAAATTTCAGCATTATATTTTCAATTTAGGGCAACTAAAAAGAGAGAACAAAGTATTTAAGACAAGTATGAAACAGAAAAAAAATGTTTTTCTTTTTTCCTACTAGGAAGAAGTGGGAATGGAGAGTAATCTAGGAATAGGGCTGCCCTTTCCATTCCCCCAAAGAAAGAATAATTTTTTTAAAAGAAAAAGAGGTAATGGAAGCAGTTTTTTAAAGCAAAGAGAACAGAAGGCCAAAAGAAATCACAGAAAAGCAAGACAATTTTGAAAGTTTGCATGTTAAATTTATTATATGCTTAAAAAGAAAAGTATGATGTACATAATAGATGCATAATTTCAAATACAATCCATTTTCTGTTCTACTGTACTTAAAGATGCATATATTTTATTTGCTGTTATGTTCAGAATTTTAGAAAAGAAAAAATTCCTAAAATATAAGCAAATGATAGCCAGTTCTTGGTTTGAAAACTGGAACATTCTACCAAGAAATTTTAAAATATTTTTCAGAAAAAGGTAAACAGATTGATAGAAGGACTTGGATATAGTTCTATCTGGTAACAATTACATGGATTAAACTTTTAAGAGTTCTTTTTAGACAGCAGATTATGCAATTATTTCAAACTAACAGTATGTGCTACTAAAATCTTAGAACTATTAAACAGTTTGTATTATTAATTACAAACAGAACTAAAGTTTTGTGTGTGCTTGAAACCTTGAGTTATAACCCAGACTCAAAATATTAATTTTCTTCAAACTCTAGTTAGACTACATTTCCACATTTAAATATTCTTTTATTTTAAGTGGATGACAATACTTACCTCTATATTTGGCAGTGTTATTGTCACCTGTTCACCTTTGCCAACTTCAAGATCTCCTTCACAAGAGGCGTCAATAGATGCAGGTTTAAAGTCATCTAAAAATAAACAATAACACTGACTTTGATAACTTGGAAAAATTCTTGTGATATCAAAAGCTGGACATATTTCAGAAGTATTGAATAATATTTAATAACCTCAGGAATTAAAAATTGATCCATCTTTGTTTATATTTAGTTAAGAACATGTATATGAGATATGTCATTTTAAAATTTTAAATAATTTTTACGTACTTAAAAATCAATTTTACAGATTTGTAGCCTCTAAAAAATCACAGAAAATAATTTTGTGTTTCCATTGCTTGGAAATGTTGATATATGTAATGTTCTGTACACTTTATAGCTAATCTGTAGCAGAGTCCCTATTTACAAATTGACAGATTAATTTTTTTAAACATATATTAACCTCCTTTCTCTATTTGTGCATGGTCATTTTTTCACAACCTGAGAAAATAAGATTTTTTTCAACTACATTGTAAACTCCTCTAAGGCAGAGATTGCATTTTAAATTCACTTATATCTTCTGATAGCATCTAAAAAGCACTCTGTAAATATCAGGCATTGCAACCAATAATGGTAACTACATAAATTATTAGATTACCATATGGAATCTAATATAAGAATGATTTATTTTAATACATATAGCCAAACAATTTTGATAGTGCTTCTGAGAAACCCACAATATAAATATTTGGTGTTTCTGACAAATTAAAATGTGTTTCAAGAATGATCCTAAATCCTAGATGATATTCAACATGTAATTATTAAGTACTTACTTTGTGCCATTATAGTAGGTGCTTGGTATACAAATACAAGGATTGAAAAAAAAATCTTTACTCTTAAGGAACTCATATTCTAATACAAGATACACCATATGTATATATATATATATATATATGTATATATATATATATATATATATATACACTTAGTATATAGAGAATAGTAGTAGTCTCTCGGTAACCGAGGATGGCAATTGTCTTTGTGCGTTTTCATCTATGGTGTATAGATGATACGACTTATTTCAATTTGATTTAGTTGAGCAAATACTTATTAAGTATTCACAGAGCACTGAGCTGCTCATCTACCTTTGGAGTCCACCTGTCACTCAATTCTCATCTGTGGCCCCTAAGAAACTGTAGCATGCTCAGCAGCCACACCTCAGTAAAATTTTCTTGGCAGATGAACGAAAATAGGTTGAAGTAATCACTGAGCCTCAAACTTACAAATGAGTTAGAAAGCCTTTTTCCAGTGGCATGGACAGATGAGAACAATTTGTTCCAATAGCCATGAAAAAAGCTAAAGCAGGCACTGTGGAGCACTTAGAACTTGATCAGATATGGAAGATGACAGTCATCCATTATATCCAGAGCAATCACCAGTTATTCTGACTTTTCTCTTACCACTGGGCTTTCATGATTCTGGAAGTGTGAGGCTGATGACTTTATACAACTCTGCCTCACTTAAATCTAGTTCATACATAAGTCAAGATATCATCCTGTGATGTTACTGGTCCTCTTTGAAAATGAAGGACAAACAACAATAATGGTTTCATTTCATAGATTTCCAGAAAGAAAGTTCTACTGAAGTAGATCTGAACTACTTTGCATCTTAAGTCTTAGAGAGTTGCCTGGGGCACTGAGAGGTTAAATGACCTGCCTAGACTCAGGGAGGTGAGCTTTGGACCCAGCTTCCTTCAAAGCTAGCTATGTACTGTGAAAAACTGCCTTTCCCTGAAAAGATCATCAAATGTTTGCTAAGTATTCAGAAGATGTTTAATACCATTGATTCATAGCATGGAAGAGATAGAAAAAAAGATAATAATGTTCTGAGACAGGAATTTAAGTGTTTAGGATCTTGTAAGAATAAAGTATGAGTTGAAAAAGAAAAGTGGTGGTCACCAAAAAGGAAAAGGTAGAGAAATTGAGTTTAAGGTATTGGAATTTCAACATGGATTCTGAAGTCATTAAGGATGATAGCAAGGTATGAATTATGAAGGAAGACAACTAGGGCCTGGTTATTATTGAGCAAAGAGATAAAAGTAAGGATGTTAATAGATTACAATTATAGAGAGCTCACATTACATAAACTTGAACAGATATGTTGAATGATGGTAGTATAAAAATGGTCTAGAAGTGGCCACTGGAAACCAAGAAGTATGTCTAAGGCTTCTTCCTGTTACTGGGAGCAGGAAGCAAATGGGGGAAAAAGGACAAGTTGCTATTTTTAAAAAGCTACCAGGAAAATAGTATGAAAGCTGGGTATGTAAAGGTAGAAAAACATTTTGAGGGAAAAATTTTCTCAAGGATGTAGGGGAGTTTATTAAGCGGAATAAAATAGAATGAAAGGCAAACAATTTTCAAAATTACAACCTACCATTAACCCAAGAAAAAATTGTCTTATTCACATAATAATATAAATACAAAACAACTGCAATATTTTCTTATAAAAATTGACAAAAAATATTTTAATGGAAATGTCAGTGTTAAAAGGGTGGTGGTAGTATAAACACACTACTACATTTAGAGTGAAATTATAAACTGATTTAATCATTCTGAAAAAATGTGGAATTATGCTAGGGGAAAAAAACCTCAATAAAATGCAAATACCCTTTAATCCAGTGATTTTACTATTGGGCATATAAACCCTAAGGAGGTCAAAGGCAGAAAGAAAAAGCTCCACAGGTGTCAAAATATTCACAGCACTTTTCTGTAATAACTTTTCCTTCCAAAAAAAAGGAAACAAAGTGAATGTATCCATTGATAGAAGAATTACTGAATATATAGTGACAAAAAGAATATTTTGACCTATAAGATTATAAAATTATTGCCCTGTAAGAAACAACAAATATGAGGAAACAGGAGAATGATTTATAGACTACAAAAAAAAGTAAATGAAAGAACTAAAAAAAAGAAAGCTAAATTTAGTAACTGAAATGTACAATCTTGATCCTAGAAATGATAAAATGCAATTCCCTCCTTTAAGAAGAAAGATAAGGAGCTCTCAGTCTAGAATGCTGCATATATGATTTAATCTCAGTCACAATGTGGATTGGTTTGTTTAACTGGATTTGGTATAGTGCCTTCCCTGAAAACATATTTGTATTTGCTTATAAGGACATATTTCGCCTGTTAGAATGTAAGGTATTATATTTTGAAGGTATTACCCTTCATTTTTGTTAATGCTTTGCAAACCTTACAGTGATATATGTGTTAGTTATTTGCTATTATATCATCATCATTATTATTGTAATTTCCATGCCTAGCATAGTATGAGTGCTTAATAAATGCTTGATGTCTGATTGCTAGAATTGAGTAGGCCACTGGTCTGGTTAAGAAAATAGTTTGGGCAGTATGTAGTCCAGAACTCAGTTCAGACTTTTGAAACAGACTAAAAGAATTTGAGGGAAAGGAGCAGTGAGATATTGAAATGGTTAAATCTGGGATAAAGACTGGGGATGAAAGAAAATAAATTCAGAGCAGGATAATGACCTAAGAGAATGTTGAGGGGTGGAAGGATTTGAGGTCATGATGGTTCAGCAGAAAAGATTTGGTGGGGTGGGCAGCTGGGTGACTCAGTGGATTGAGAGTGGATAGAGATGGGAGATCCTAGGTTCAAATTTGGCCCTTCCTAGCTGTATAACCCTGGGCAAGTCACTTAACCCCCAATGTCCTAGCCCTTCCCACTCTTCTGTCTTGGAACCAATACACAGTATAGATTCTAAGATGGAAGATAAGGGTTTAAAAAAAAGATTTAGGAGTGAGGCATAAGGAAAAATGGAATGATAGCGTGCTATGGCTAGATAGTGTGATTTCAGAATTTGAGATCATCAAAATAGACTTGTGGAGTACAGGAAGATCAAGGTGGAATGAAGGATTAAGAAATAGAGATTTGAACAGATTGATAAACTGGGAAGCAAGGATTATTCCCTAATATAAGAACAGGTATAAAAATGAAGGCTGTAAGGCAGGTATTGAACTCCTTGAGAAAGGAAAATAAGTTGGAGAGGACAGAGAGAGCTGGTATAATTATGGAAAGGATGATAAATCTGGATAGAATATACTTCCAATAAGTCATGAAAAAAGCATTATGGGCCTACTTTGTGACACACTGTGCTTAGCCTGGGGGATAAAGAGAAAGACAAAAGAAGACTATGGAGGAGCTCACAGTACAATGGAGGAGGTAATATGCACTATATATGTATATTTTATATACACACAGATAAAGTATATACACATATATAACAATACATGTTGGCACTTCGTGCTAAAATGTATGTGTATATATGTATGCATATATGTGTATGTATAATAAATTAGCAAAAATTCACAGTAGAAAGGCATAAGATTAAGGAGGACTAGGGAAATCCTCTTGCAGAAAGTGTAACTTTAAATGAAATGCAAAGGTAGGGTAGAGAGAAGGAGGGAGCAAGTTCCAGGCATGAGGGACAGTAAAAATGCTTAGAGATGGTAGATGAAGTGACTGCAAAGAAGACCAGTATCACTAGATCTTAAACTATATAGAGGGGAGTAAAGTGTAAAAAGATTGGAAAGGTAATCAAAGATCAGGTTATTAAGATCCTCAAAAGTCAAACATAGGAGAGCCTGCTAAATTGATAATGCCAGAAGGAAAGTCTGTAAATAGCAATATAAAACAAGGAATATACTGATCTCCCTACTGGACTATTATATCAGGTAGCATTATAAAAGGTGCTTTCAAATACCTAGAAGGTCTCCATGCATAGCATGAGATAGAAGGTGCATGAAAGTATAAGATCTAAGATGAAGGAAAGTTTGCTCATCACAGAATAAAGAGCAATGGAAGAGGCAACATAACTAGACTGGCATATGGATGGAGAATAGCTGAGATGAATGATATGAAAAGAATGTGAAATGATGGGGTTGAGTTGGATTTGAGGGTTATAGCTTTGAACAGCTTTGCTTTTTTAGACTATATTATTCCATTCCCTTCTGTGGTTTCTTGTGAGTACAGAATAGTCCAGTTATATTTCCTTTTCTTTACATTGAATGTTTTTCTCCTCGTTGCTTGCAGAATTTATTGTTTCTCATTGGAATTGTTAAATATAACCACTGTGTATCTTGAGTTTGAAATAGTTTGTTTTGTTTTCCTAGAAGTACTATGCAGATTCTTTTGATTTGTATGTATTTTCTGTATTCAGAAGTTATTTTGTATTCTAGTGTTCTAGTTTTGTGACTTGTCATATGCTTTTTTTAAAAATATATTTTATTTGATTATTTCCAAGTATTATTCGTTAAAGACATAGATCATTTTCTTTTCCTCCCCCCCACCCCCCATAGCCGACGCGTAAATCCACTGGGCATTAGATGTTTTCTTGATTTGAGCCCATTGCTTTGTTGATAATATTTGCATTAGAGTGTTCATTTAGAGTCTCTCCTCTGTCATGTCCCCTCAACCGCTGTATTCAGGCAGTTGCTTTTCCTCGGTGTTTCCACTCCCATAGTTTATCCTTTGCTTATGAATAGTGTTTTTTTCTCCTAGATCCCTGCAAATTGTTCAGGGACATTACACCGCCATTAATGGAGACGTCCATTACGTTCGATTATACCACAGTGTATTAGTCTCTGTGTACAATGTTCTCCTGGTTCTGCTCCTCTCGCTCTGCATCACTTCCTGGAGGTTGTTCCAGTCTCCATGGAACTCCTCCACTTTATTATTCCTTTTAGCACAATAGTATTCCATCACCAACATATACCACAATTTGCTCAGCCATTCCCCAATTGATGGGCATCCCCTCATTTTCCAATTTTTGGCCACCACAAAGAGCGCAGCTATGAATATTTTTGTACAAGTCTTTTTATCCATTATCTCTTTGGGGTACAGACCCAGCAGTGCTATGGCTGGATCAAAGGGTAGATATTCTTTTGTCACCCTTTGGGCATAGTTCCAAATTGCCCTCCAGATGTCATATGCTTTTAAAAGGTCTATGATCCTTAAGTTATCTATTATCATACATTATGTCTCACTGTCTATATGTTTTGCTTATACAGAAACTATATGTTCACTTTACATTACTATTTTTTGCTTCTCTTCTTCCAGATGCTCTTTTATTTAAAAATATTTGCATTTCCAATACATTGTTCTTCAAAACCAATGCAACCAAAATGAGAAGAGAAGAACAAATACATTGTTCGTTCACTTCTTTAGAAACACCAGCGTCTTCAAGTTTTAATGCTAATTATTTCTGCAGTACAGACCATCAATTCTGCCATTCCCCACCCCCAACTTCTCTCAAGATTCTGATTTCTTTCTTGAAGCATTCTAGAATATCCTGTTTGGTTTTTTCCTTGGGAATTCATAGGTTGTTTCACCAGGTGTTGGTCCAATTCCTTTTGTTTTGCAGTACTTGTTAGAGAAATTTAAATCTCTTGACTGTCTTGAAACTCATCTTTTCTAATTTTAGTTTCTTCTCTGTAGTGGTATCAGCATGTGTTCTAAGTATTTAACTGAACTTTATTTCTTTTGAGGTCTTTGTTAGTTTCCCCTTTTCCTTACAATCCCTTGACTCACTTTCTGATTCTTCCTCTTTGCTGGTAGGTTTGCTACCAGGCCTGAATCTCATAAGCTTTCATAAAACTAGAAAATTCACCTTTTACCAGTCTTGAAGTCAGGACTGGTGAAACCATGAATACAAATATCCTACCCTAATTCCCTCTAATCATTATTTCTCTGATTGGGCTGAATCAGTATCTATCTGCTGCTTTTCAACAGGATTGGAGGAGAATGGTGTAGATGTCCTGAAAAGAGTTTTGCCAAGGGTTGGGGATGGAATTCCCCAATCTATCAGCTTCACTAGGTACTGGGAAACCCGATTCTCTCCTCACATGACTAAGGAGAGTTCAGGTACTCCTTTGTGCAAAAGGATTACATTAGGAAAAAGAAGGAGCATGGCATGCCAGGAGAATCCCAAAGCACAAGTCTTTGGGTTAGTTTGTGCAACCTGCTCTGGAGCACAGAAGTTGATAGTAAGAAAGCTGAGAAACATTATTACTGTTCACTGCTGTTAATTCTTAAGGCTTTTTGTCGGTCTTCTTGCTTTCTTATTCTGTGGAAACAAACATGATTGCTCTACTTTTGATTCCTAGAAATCTTCTGTTGTTTTGTTTTGTTTTTTTAGAGTAAGGATGGAGAAAACATTTAGGCCTTTATCTTGTTGGTCTTATGACCCAGAATTCATGAGTACTGGAAGAATAAAAAGTTGGTAGAAGTTTCTTAGGCAACTACTAAAGCACACACCCTTGAGAAGACTGTGAATTAAGAGCTACTTAACAGTTCTTTGAAGTGTTAGGATACAGGTACTGGGTTGCATTTGGAGGTGATAAGCTCATGACTAAGGCACAGGTCCTGAGTGAATGCAGGAATTAAAAGAAATGGTAACTAATACTTACTGTGTGACTATGGGCAAACTGATTAACATGAGAGCTTTAGTTTCCCCATTTGTAAAATGGAAAAGACATATTATTTACCTTATCAACATGATGTAGAAACCTTTAAGTATCAAACACAACAGAATATAGATTCATCTATTTCTCCTGCTTTATTTCCACTATGAACACATAAAAAGTTTTATATATCACAATGATGAAGTCACTTGCATAACAGAACAGTATATCACTTGGGTCTTAAATAAATATTAAAACTTTTTCATGTTTAAAAAAATTCTTAATGTTAGTATGGAAGGGAAAGAATGAGTAAGAAAAGATTCCCAACATCCAATGCCTTTGTTCCTACCCATGTGCTGCTGAATGAAGCTGGAGAAATTTATGAAACCATTGGTTGACTACAAATTTAGGTTACATGACCCAAGTGATCCTTCACTACTAAAAGACAATCCTTTTTATACCTTTATAATTAACTCATTATTGCTGCCCCCCTCACCATAGCAGCTCTTCCAAACCTTTTCATCTCTCCTCAAATATCCCATCACCACTTTTGCCTCTATCTACTTGACTGAGTTCCTTGGCTTACATTTTCCTGAAAAAAAAAATTGAGGCCATTCACTGAGAGCACCTTCTTTTCCTCTCTTCATCTTACATCACCTATATGATTTCTGCTTATTTCTAATTTGTAATGATTTTTTTCACCCTTGCCTCACATGAAGAAGTGGCTCTTCTTACCAATGTAAACCACTCTGGTTAAACAAGTGATGTCATCCCATCCTATCTTCTCTAGCAGACTACCCCTTTATAATCTCTACTATCTCACTTGTTTCAATCTCTTCCTGTTGACTGGCTCTTTCTCTGCTGCCTACAATGATGCCTATGTCTATTTCATTCTTTAAAAAAATCATCATTTGATCCATCCAGCCTGTATCACTCCTCCCTTTTGTGCCTAAACTCTTTGAGAAAGCTGCCAATAACAGATGCCTCTACGTTCTTTTTTCTTACTCACTTCTTAATACTCTATACAATGGCTTGTGATCTTATCAAAATAGTTATTCCTCTCTACAAAGGCACTAATAATCTTTTAGGTGCCAATATCTAAAGGGCTTTCTCAAATTTCTACCTTCGTGACTTCTATTTAGCTGATCACCCTCTTTTCTTTGATAATCTCTTCTCTCTACATTTTTATGACATTACTCTCCTGGTTTTCTTCTGACTTGTTTGACCACTCCTCAATTTCCTTTGCTAGATCTTCATTCAGGCCATACCTATAAATTCTGTGGATCCCCCCCAAAGGCCTATACTGGGTCCTCTTCTCTTATCCCTTTAAACCATTTCACTTAGTGATCTCATCAGTTCTCTTGTATGAAATTATCATCTCTATTTTGATGATTCTTAAATTTTCTTCAGTCCTAACCTTTCTGCTGACCTCTGGTCTTGCATCTTAAATTCCCTATTAGACCTCTCAAACTGGATGTCTCCTAAACACTTTAAACTTAACATTTCTGAAACTGAACTTACTATTTCTCCTCCCAAACTTTCCTATCTCTTCCAAACTTTCCTATTACCATTGAGAGCACCAACATCATGCTTAGAATCTTTAAGTCCTCACCCTGTCATCTCCCATGTCCAATCTTTTGCCAAGGTCTATCAATTTTACCATCATGATGTCTTTCTTTCTTCTTTCTGAAGCCCCCTTCCTCTTTCTGACACTGCCAACACCCTGGTACCAACTCTAATCACCTCATGCCTGGACTACTGTAATGGATAGCCTGATAGTCTCTCTGTCTCATCTATCCTCATTCTATTATGTCTCCACTGAAAATAGATATTCCTAAACACAATTCTGATCATGTCACATGCATACAACATATATGCATATATAATATAAGCAACAACATACTCATACAACAGCATCTGTCCTCTCCTATTTAATATGTTCTGATATCTTTATATTACCTCTAGGATCAAATATAAAATCCTTTGGCTTTTAATGCCTTTTGTAATCTAGCTCCTTCCAACCTTTCCAGTTTTCTTATATCTCACACCCCACCACACATATACACATACTCTGATCCAGGGATCTCTCAACTCCACTCAGATTTTTCACTGGCTATCTCCCATCCATAGAATGCTATGCTTCTTCCTGTTTTCTGGCTAAAATCTCACCTTCTACAAAGATCTTTTCCTCTTAATTCTAGTGCCTGTCTGCTATTGATTATTTCTAATTTATCTTGCATACAACTTGTTTGTACACAGTTAATTATTTGCATGTTATCTCCTCACCATTAGATTGTGAGTTTGAGAGCAAAGAGTGCCTTTTATCTTCTTTGCAACCTCAGTACTTAGCACATTTCCTGGAACATAGTAGGTTCGTAATAAATGTTTACTTACTGTCTGAAGGATCTTACTCTAGTCTAGTAATTGCCTACTCTCTCTCTCTTTTTTTCCCCCTTCATATGTCCTAAATAAGAAAGTTGCTGATAGATGGAAATGCTACATCTTTAAGGAAGGTTCATTTACATTTTAGTTAAAACCAGAATCTGTTCTAAATTATTTTATACAGCTGCCTAGTTATAACTCTGAAAGGAAGAATAATGGAAGAAGAGAATAGAGGATAAGGAAATAGATGAGGGTTTCGGAAACAATAGTAGTAGTAGTAGTAGTGGCAGTGGTGGTGGTAGTAGTAGTAGTAGTGGCAGTGGTGGTGGTAGTAGTAGTAGTAGTGGCAGTGGTGGTAATAGTAATAGTAGTAGTAGTAGTAAAAATACCTCTTTGGGAGTCTGCACTCATCTCCTCCTTCTTTAAGTTTAGGTCTACCACTACATAATCTACCACATAAATATTTAACAAGGTGGGAAGTTAAGATAATAGAGTCTTCTTAGATAGTACTTCTTATACATCCTGTGACTACATCTATTATCTGAACTACCACAGCATCTAGCATAATTCTATAATCAGTTACTAAAATGTGCATTTCTGTTCTATAATTGTTTCATATACTGTTCCTCTAACAAGATTATAATTTTGAGCATAGGAATTTTTTCTTCCTCCTTTTGTATCCTTCAAGTTGCTATACTCCCTTTAAGCACTCAATATGAGTTTATCAACTAAAACACACACTGGTTCATCAAATACACTATTGTCCTGATAATGGCTATGGGCCAATGTGGGAAAATACAATTGTTTTCCTATGTCAATCTCAAAAGGTCAAAGACATACTCAAATATCACTTGTTTTCCTTAATGCCAAACACAAAGGCTAATAATAACCTTTTCTGAAGAAGAAAATGCATTTCTAAAAGAGAAAAATGTGGATGGGTTCATAGGGATTTAACCAAATTAGAATTTTAAAAGACACTTATAGAAGATGGCTGGTCAGGTTATAAAAGTGACAGTTTTAAGAAAAGTGTCAGGAGTACCAAATTTTTGTGATAAGCACTAAGAGACAACAAAACAATCCCCTTTAAAAGCCATTTTAGAAGCAAGAAAAAGGTCATAATAGTGATAGGATCATTGCTAAGGGCAAAAGAGATTATAACATATGACGCTAAAGGAAAAAAATTCTTGAATCTATTAAAAGGGTGGTTTATGAGCATTTTTAAAAGTAGGAATAACCAGATTGCTTCAGAAAGAACAAGGTTGTACCAAACTAATCTCATTTCCTTTTATCCTAGGATCACTAAAATGGTAGACTAGGAATATGTCAATAACATAGTGTACCTTGTGCATAAAACATTAGTAAAGTGATGTAAATACAGAACTAGTTGAATCAAAGAGCCCAGAGAGAAGTCTTAATGAGTTGCTATCAACTTGGATAAGTATCTAATGGATGGCCCCATGGATTTGTTCTTGGTCCTGGGCTGCTCAATATTTCCACAAATGACAAGGATGAGTACATGGTGGTAACAGCTGGCTGAAAATAGTTTATATGTTGGATAAAAGTTGGGTTTAATAAAGGTCTTGACAGGGTAGAATGATAAGCTAAGTCTAATGAGATGACATTTAACAAGGAATACTCCAATTGGGTTCAAAGAAAACACCAAAATACAAAGATTAAAGATTAGGAGAGGCACACATGGCTAAATAACAGTTTTCATGGGGGGGGGGGGAAGCTAGGAGTTTTAGAAGATGGCAAGTCCAGTATATGGAAGCCAAAAAGGCTAATATAACTGTAGGCTACAATGGACAGTGTCATAGATGATAGTCTAGTTATCTTCTATCCTAGACAAACCATATCTGGAATATTGTGCCCATTAATAGCCTTCAATTTGATAGCTAACATTTATATAGCACTTACTAATGTTGCCAGGCACTGTGCCAATCACTTTACAATTATTATCTCATTTGATCCTTACAACAGCTCTGGGAGATAATTATCCCCATTTTATAAACAAAACTAAGGCACACAGAGTGATTTGGCTGCAGTTACTGTAAGAGCAGCATGCAAAGGTAAGAATGGAATGTTGGAAGAAGACATGATTGACAGATGAAGGCCTTGGTAACAGAGGATCATGGGAGAAGAAAGATGACCTGGGAGAGTTCCAAGAGGAACTTGGGGCTTTTGAGTTTGGATCTCAAGATGCTAAAGATTTGTCAAAAGTCAACTAAAGGATTTCTAAGTGACTAGCCCTGGGACTTCTCCAGAAGAGTGTTACTACGTCCTAATATCTCTAATAACATCTACAGAGAGATTCAGGTCTCATTGGACCTGTGGGGGCCTTGGACTCTCAAGACTCAGACTCTCTCGGCCCTATTGCATCTGCTTGACTCTTACCTTGACCCTTCTAGTATTTAATTTAGCTTGAGATAGTTGGGAGGTGAGGAGAAATTCTGATTTTTGCTCTGAAGCAGTCAGAACCAAAGAACTTGTGGGGATTTAGAAAATAGAGACACCAATAATCTCTATAGGAACCCCCACACATCTTGATATCTTGGGTTATTAAATTATTCAATACCCAGTCAGATATTTAAAAGGGATTTATTTAAGGATCTTTGAGGAAGCAACTCACTGGGTTACTGATCAGCCATTGCTAAGTGCTGGTCAAGACCCCACTCTGCCGAGCCAGCAGTCTAGGGGGAGGCTTGTCTTCCTAGCCGATTTGTGCTCTGGTATTTTGGGGGTACCCCAGCCATCATTCAACAGGGGAGACTTCCCTTCAACTCCCCATCACCAACTTACCACTGGGGATCCTCAATTTCTCCAGTTATATCCTCTGAACCACAGCCCAGGAAGAGTGAATGAGAGAGAACAATTGGAGTCACTTCACCTTAATTCCTACCTTTCCTCACATATTTGTTCCCGAATAGTAGCCTCCTCTAGACCAACAAACACCTTCTCCAAACAATCATCACATTACATAGTGCCTGAGGCCAGAGGAAGGACAAAGAAAAGCTGGAGTGAATCCCACAGAAAAGTTGGTAAAAGAACTAGGGGAATGTAAATCATGCCATAAAAAGAATCAGGCAAAGGAACCATGAATGTTTAACACAGAGAACTTGTTATCTCCCTTTGGTAGAGAACAAAAACACATGACAACTTAAAGGACTGTCATATCAAAGTGGAATTGGATTTCTGCTTGAACACAGAGTGCACAACTAGAAACAACAGATGTCTCTAGAATGGCAAATGATAGTTCAGTGTAAGAAAAAAAAATCTCTCTAACAATTAAATTTTAGGATTTTTCTAGCATCAGAATGACAGTAACTACTTATTCAATGGTCCTTCAAGAGGAGGCTCAATAACCAGTTGTTAGGGATATTCAAGGCTGGATTCTTAAAGTATTATTTGGACTAGGTAACCTTAGAGATCTCTTTGAACTCCAGATTCTGTGACTTGTAATAAATCTTCTGACCCTAACTAGCCTGTATTCTTTATTGATAACTTAACACTTTCTTTAGCTTTTGTACAAGGTGTATTTTTTATTTGATCTAAAACTATGTATTATGATTTTATGAACTATAATCATCTCCTGGTGAAATGGATATTTTCTTTTTTTTTTTAAACCCATACCTTATGTCTTGGAATCAATACTATGTATTGGTCCCCAGGCAGAAGAGTGGTAAAGGCTAGGCAATGGGAGTTAAATGACCTGCCCAGGGTCACACAGCTAGGAAGTATCTGAGGCCACATTTAAACCCAGGACCTCCTGTCTCTGGGTCTGACTCTCAATCCACTGAGCCACCTAGCTGCCCCCTGAAATTGATATTTTCAAGCTTTTACTTTTGCAGAATAGTTTTCAGTCATTTACCCTGAAACAGAAGTCCTGTTTGAACCCACCTGCTCATGTCTACCCTTTGGATATATCTTACAATTTTATGAATTTCAATTATATCTCATGGGGAAACACATTTTCAAGCTTCTATTTTTCCAAATTATAACATTTTGAATCCTTAACCCTAAATAGAAGTCCTATCACCCATCTAATTGGTTTGGTTCTCCAGTTCTACTGAATTTTTTCTCAGTCTGGCAATAAGTTCACCCCTTCTCCATTTTGAAATAAGGGGAAAAGGAAAAGAAGAAAAAAAAGAAAAAGACACCCAGTTTCTTGGGGGTGGCAACTTTCTAGTATCCAACAAGCATAGATTCATTCATTAATCTTTCTACTTCCTCTAGAAAGGCTTTCAAGTGTTGTATGTTTTTTTCTAGTAGCAAATACATTTGAATTAAGTTCTAAAATACATGGACCTACTCTAGAATTGGTAGTATACCTAAAGGTGATCTCTCCAAACTCCTTAAAATCTAGGGCTGTTACAAACAAATTTATGTTTATGAAGAAATACAAATGAGAATCTTCCCAGTGTTCCCACATCTATCGGGTTTGGCTTGGAGTGGTATAGAGAGGTGAAAAGAAAACGGCTGGGCATGGGGAAGAGGTCAAGAAGTGTAGTTCATCTCCCCATATCCCAGCATGGCACCAGCTGTCTCGCATACGGTGATTTTCTCCCTTTCTTCTCCATCAAGAGGACCTCTTGTCCATTGTACAAGGAGGCAGTAGTAGCCTCTTCACCCCTGGAACTCCGCCTTTCAATCAAGCTCGGCCTGCCTGTTACCACCTGCAATGACACGCCACTGCTCCCTTCCCTCTCTGCTTCTCCTTCAACTACGTCTTCCCGGCCCTGCTCTACCCCTCCATGGGGTGGACACAACAGAGAAGGCAAGAAACCAAGGCGGCCTTTCTCCCACAGAAAAGGAAGAAGGGGGGAGAGGGGAGGAGGGAATCTGTGAGATATAAGTGGGGAGCTACTTATAAGGAGAACCCCCAGCGAGGCCGGTAGAGAAGACGAGGTATAGTTATCCCTTCTAGCCCCACTCACAACGCACGGTGTGGAAGGCGCTACGCGGATGCTTCTCAAAACTCTCTCCCAACTTCAGCACCCGCTCTCGGCTGTCAAAGTACGGCACCCGGGCCGGCCCATTCATCTTCCTCCGCGGCAACTAGGCAGCGCGCCACCTGCCACCTAGACCGGGAGCCGCAGCCTGCCAGTTTCAGGCCGCTAGCTGCGGGCTGCATGTCGGCCGGAGGTGTGGGGCGGAGCCCCGAACGGGCCAATGGAGAGCCTCGGAGTCGCGGATTGGCTGTCACTTGACAACCCACAGGTATTGGGGTGTGGCCATAGGAGCTTTGAGTGGAGCGACCGAAAGGATTTCGATCCGCGAGCTCCCGCCTCTAGTATGCGCAGCCGCTGTTCGCCAGATGAACCAAAAAGGGGGGCATTCGTCATCTGGCTGCTTGGTCTGACGCCCCTCGCTCTGACGTGGGCGACCGCAACCGTGGCTGGTCGTCTTTTGGCTAAAACCCACATGAGTGCAAGGTAACGGTTTCCCCAAGTTCTAAAATGAGGGGGAGGGACGGGAGAGAGAACAGCGGAAGAGTACGCGAACTACATGGTGTGACCAATAGGCGGAAGGATTTTCGGCCTTATACTGTAAAGGGGAAGTTTCCAACGCGTGGCATCGCTGTGGAGCAAGGAAAGGGAACCGAAGGTGTTCTCGATGCCAAACCAAAGAGGCGGGGCTTAGGGCCCAGAGGGGGCAAGAAGAAACTTACTTGGCCCAAATACACAGCTAGCAGACAAGTGGTGAACCCTGGATTAGGACCCAGGTTTGGGTTCGCGATCGACAGTCTCCTTTTCTATCCCTGGGCTTAACTCCCTCTCCTGCCTTCGCCTCACTTTTATGGAGCTGATTCTCTGAAGTTTGGGGAGAGGCGCGTCGGTTACCTGGGCAACACTAATCCACCGCTTTGTGTGCTGAACGCTAGCAAGGGGGAAGAAATTTATTAAGCGCCAACCATATGCCTGGTACTAAAGCACAGTGGGGTTGGTGCTGTTATGCCCATTTTACAGTTAAGGAAACTGGTTAAGTGACTTGCCTAAGGTCACACAGTTCGAATCCGGATTTGGACTCAGGTTTTTCTGACTCCAACCTAGTACTCCGTCTACTGTGCTACCCTATTCACCATTCCTCCACGCAGCAGAAAACTGACAGGTTGAAAATGATAAATTAGTTTCCGTGTACTTTGTGGACTTTACTAGGCAGTTGAGTGGGGCAGTGTGCATAGTGTGTAAAAGCCTCACATTTACTAAATGCAAATTTACACATTTAGCTATGTGACCGCTCCTATCTCTCACAGTTGTGGTAAATATTTGTAAAGCATTTTGCAAACTTTAAAGCATCGTTTAAATGATAGCTGTTATTTACAGAATTTAGTCACTGGGGTCCATATGCTAGGGCATTTGTTTCTATAAAGGCATGGTTTTGAACTAGGTAGTGTAATATTAGACTCTAAAAGATGGTGGTAATGTTCTTTAATCCTAAAGAAACCAAAACTGTATTCTCGGAGACATATTTGTCCATCTTGAAAACCTTTCCATCTGTGAAGCATGCATGAAGCATGAAAAGCACAGTAAACCTGAAATCAGAAGGCTAAAATTTCAGTCCCAGCTGCAAATAATAAAGATGACTGACTAATTTTCTTACTCTAAGGGAGCTAGATGGCAAACTGTAGCTGGAGTCATGAAGATATAAGTTCAAGTGTGGGTTTAGATACTAGAACATAACCACTTTCTGTGTCAGTTATCTGTACAATAATAGCACCTACTTCCTTGGGTGATTGTGAGAATAATATGAGATAGTATTTTGTAAAGTTCTTTGTAAACTTTAAAAAATCATATGTAAATGTTAATATTTATTGTCTATTAAATTCCTGCTATTATCAGTAAAATGAAAAGGCTAGACTAGATTAGCTCTGTGGTCTTTGCCTACTGTAAAATTTTTTGATTCTGTTATCTAGAACTTATAAATTCTTAACCTGTAGTTTAAATATATGTATATTATCTCCTTAAAGTAGAGCAGATTAGAATCAGTAACTTAAAGGAGGTGCTGCTGCTGCAAAAGAGGAACCCTGGCAGAAGTAAAAACTAGCTATAAGGTTAAAATATACTATGAAAACTATTATTGTTATATCATTACAGTATAGAATAACTGCTTATAACAACACTGAATCATAAATATTAATTTGAATCATGTTTACAGTGTTATAAATAATAAAATATAAATATAATAAATGCAAGCTAAAATAAGTTTGGTGCGTTTCAGGAATGATCAGGAAAATTCACTTATGTAGAATTCGTCATTTCCCATTAATGCTAGGAAATGAAGTGTTCCAGTAAATAAGCTATTCCTGTGGCATAGTACAGGTGACCAGTGGAAGAAGTTGCAGCTGTGGTATAGTACCTAAAATGAGAAAAAGACTGTATTTTACCCAACAGTCATACATACCTATAGGTATTTATATTGATGAAGAGAAAAAATTTTAAATATTCAAGATGTAGTTTCAGATATTAAGTATTAATAATATATTTAGCAGTTTCAAATGTTACTTCAAAGATTTGTTTCAGAAAAAAGTCCTGTGGCTTTTTTGCTTCCTGGTCATTTTGTTACAGGTGATTGAGGTAATTTGACCTGATAAGCAGGGATATCAGGGATATTACTATAGTTGGAGAAAATAGAATAATGTAAAACCTTTTTATTTAATGTGATTGTCACATCAAATAAGTCCATTCTTTCAGGGCTTTGTTTTTATAAATGTGTTGCTTCTGTGAACATTAGTATTGTCGAATCCTAATAAAATATAAAGTACCTAGTCTAATAACCTAATTGTCTGAAATTCAGATCTGTGGTGGACTAGAACATTGATGGTGAACCTTTTAGAAGCGGAGTGCTGTGCTGTGCCTGTGCCTCTTCTTCCCCCCCCCCCCCAACTGAGTGAGTGCTGTGTTCCCTCTTAAGGAGTGCTGGAGGCACCTGCCTCACCCCTTTATCCCATATGGGGGAGGGAGGAAGGGTTCCCATTGGGCTGCTGGGTGGAGGGTTGGGTGATGTTAGGAATGTCCTTAGGGCATGTAGAAAGGAGGAGGGAAGTGACCCTAGCACTCTGTTCCCCTCCAGCTCTGCTGCCTATGTGCTGCCCACCTCATCCCCTACCTCACCCCCTGTGTGCTCCCATTAGCTACTGGGCAGAGGGGTGGAGGTTGTGAAAAAATGTCATCAGGCACAGTGAAGAGGGGGAGGGAAGTGCCTCTGCCTTTCTAATAACAAACTGGGGTGGGGTGGGGTGGAGGGCACCATGTGCCCACAGAGTGTTCTGTGTGCCATCACTGAACTAAAGCATAGAATCTCATCTTGAGCTTAGTCCAAATACTGCTAGTTTTTGTGGGTAATCTATGGAAAAAAAATAAAAGTCTATGAAAGGATGACATTTAAAAATTTTTAAATAACATGGAGAATTAGAAGAGAGGGAAATTTTAGTTAAATCCAACCAAGTTAAATTGTGATTTTTATATCAATAATTATAATGACCAAATTATAAATAATATAATTTACATCATTATTTTATCTGAAGAAAGGGAAGAGAACAAGCACTGTGCACATATGTCATTTGATCTAATGATATTACTAAGTTCTGGTTAGCAGTATTCAGTAATATTTCCTGCCACAAAATGCATCCTCATTTGCTTCAACCTTAAGATTTATGTTGACATATGCATATATATTTTTCACAGTTTGGTGAAAAGTAGCTTTGATTTTTGATGATACAATATTACTTTAAAAATGATTTTTTTCCTGGATTTTGAAGTTTCATCAGAAAGCTCAGTCATAGATTTTATTTGCCAAAGCTAGTTGAAATCAATGTTTATTGAATCATTGAAAGGTGAAACCTCCCTAGTTCAGCAGACTAATAATATTTGATTTATATTTTGCTTTTTGTATAAAGAAAACAAATAATTGTCATCAAAAAACAACTGACATTTTGAACTATTTGACAAAATAGGCATTTATGAAAGAATTATAGACTTGGAGCTAAAAGGGTACTTAGAGTTAATTTAGTGTATCCTCATTTTTTTTAATGGACAAGGAAAGTGATGGTCCTCTGAGGTGAAATGATTTGTTTGTATACCCTTCTTCCCTGCCCCTCTACAAGATAGTAAATTGGCTAAGCTGGAATTAGATCCTAGATCTTCTGACTCCAAGTATATTTTCACATGTATAGGGTTTTGTTTTTTCAGCATAAATTCTTTATCCATTAAAATGTACTCTCTGCCTGAAGGATTTTCCATTTTCATTCCACTGATGAGGTTTTTCACCTGTATGAGTTCTCTAAGGAAGAATAAGATGTCAGTTCTTGTTAAAGGCTTTCCTATATTCATCATATTCTTAAAACTTCTCTATGAATTCTATAACAATAAAAGAAGTCCTATGGCTGGGACCCTTCCTACATTCCCAGAGGTTGAGTGACCTAGGCAATCTAGGAAATGGGAAATCTGAAGAGTGTATACAGAAAGACAAGGTGAATAAACTTTCTCCTTTTGGTTTTAACTATAGTTGTGTCTTCTTTGAACTTGGCCAATGGAACCATATGCACACTTAGCCAGGTAATGACAACTGCCTGAACCTGACCATGTGAACTCCCTAATTCTTAACATCCAAGATGCTGAGCTTCTCCCTGGGTAGCTTTGGTTGCCCATCAACCAGTTGAGTCCCTGAAAAACTGCACATGTGACCTACTTCACTCTCTAGGGTTCATAAGGGTAATCTAAATTTATAAAGGACTGTCCCAGGTGGCTAAGCCGGTAATGCTGAAGTTTCATATACAGATGGCTTCTCATTTACAAGGGCTTTAATGGGGATTCCCCTTATTCCTGTAAACCAGGACTCCAGTTCGTTTTTATCATTTTTAGTAAAGCTCTTTTTGCTAGCCTGTTATGGTTCTTGTCCAGGTGCTCCCACAATTTCAAACCTATAGTCTTTCCCAGGTGGTACCTGCAGTCATATAGAGAATGGAACTAGAAGATAATAATTCTTTGACTCCAGATCTGGTACTTTTCTACAATGCCAGTTTATATATGAACTTTAAAATTTTTAACTTGTTTAAGTTCAGGTGTGAAATGTTATTGAACACCTTTCATCCTCATTTAAAATGCTTTAATAATGTAGTATGATAGGTCTCTAACTGGTCTGTATTATATGTCTGTTTTTATTAAAGGATTAAATTAACTTGTAGTGGGAAATGGAATCAACCACTGTGGACCCAAGGATATTGTCTATAGCTGCTGAGGTTACAGAAAGCCCTGAACAAAATGTTCCTGTTATATTGTTGAAATTAAAAGGTAAAGAAACATTTTTGTGGTTATCATACAATATATATTTGAGTAGCAAAGTTATATTGGAAAATTATATTTTAATCATCTCATTCTGAACTGTAGATATATATATAGCTTTAAACTGACAAATGGTCCAGAACATATTTACATTTTTTTCCTGGAAATTAATGAGTGGTGTTGGACAAGGTGACAAACTATAAATCTTTCTTTGAATCCTTATAATCCAATCCATTAGATCATGAATGTCTTTGAACAAGTCATGTTGCTTTCCAATATATTTTTAAATTATAAGTAATTTTTAAAAGCTATGGTAATTGTGGTAGAAGTAAATAAATATAGCTTTGTTTCCTTTTGCCTCAGAAATTATAAACAGTGCCCCTTTGGGAAGCTCAGAATTAAAAAAGATTAAGCAGGACATTTACTGCTATAACCTCATTCAATATTGCCTATTGGTCCTTAGAAAAGATGGTGCCAAAATCCAAGGTGGTTGGGTGACTATTTCCCAGCTTGCACAGATATTAAGGTAAGGCAAAGAAATGAATCAAGAGTTAATTCTTACTCTTCTTATTTCCCCTTTTCATTCTAGAATCTCCCTGTATATATATATATATATATATACTGTGTATTGATTCCAAGGCAGAAGAGTGGTAAGGGCTAGGCAATGGGGGTCAAGTGACTTGACCAGGGTCACACAGCTAGGAAGTGTCTGAGGCCAATTTGAACCTAGGACTTCCCATCTCTAGGCCTGGCTTTCAATTCACTGAACCACCAAGCTGCCCCACCCCCCCCACCCCCGTTATATTTTTATAAGAAAAATTTCATTAGCTAGAGTATTGGAGAATGAGAGTTATTTGTATTGTGATTTTCCTTGTGTCCTCCTGGGACTCAAAAATGAATGAAAGAGTAGCGATTTGGACATGTAAATCAGTATTATTTATAAAAACTTTCTGAAGTCAGATCTAGCTTTATCCCCATCTCAACAAAAAATAGAATGAATACTTAAGTGAGTAAAATCCTATGGTGACTCCAATATTCTATTATCTTTAATATCTTCTATTTTCCTTACATAATAGGGAGTATCAGAAATGCCATTTTCTAGTACTTTCCTGTTGATAAGGTACCACCTAGTAGAGGGCTAGGGTTTTTTTGTTTTGTTTTGTTTTAATTTGTATGGTTTGGAAAGCTGTAGAAGTGAGACCATTTGCTGAAGAGGCTCTAAATGGAAAAGCCTACCAAAGCCCAAAGGGTTTATGGTTCTTACTTTATTTAAGCAAGCTAGCTCATGAAAGAATAATTACATATATTGACTGAATAAAGATCTTTATTATCTAAGTGTGACTCTAAAGTAATGAGACTGATTTTCTCCTCTCCCATTTTTTTAATAGCAAACTTCAGAATTCATGTATCCATTATATATCCATGACTGTTGTCTATTAAAGTAGTCATTTTGGAAGGCAATATATCTATAATCAATGGTGCCATTGATAGCAACATTTTTAGAAAAACTCTTTAAGAGTTTCCTTTTATAGGTGGTAGTTTTTTCTCAAGTTTTTTTTTTTTAAAGAATCTGCTATATATAAAGTATAGGGCTAGATGAGATAGATAATAAAGAAACAATAAGCTTTGGTTCAGGACCAGAAGGAACATTTCTGGCATTATCTAGCCTGAATACCCACCATATATGGCTTTTTGCTATTTGCAGAAATAAAATCCACCTTCATAAGTCAGATTAACTACCATTCAGGTTATTTAGAAGAATTAAAATGATGATGAAGACAATTCCAAAAATGTTTAAGCCCATCATTAGAATGAACATTTAGCCTGAGAAGACAAAACTCATTTGAATATTTTTTATATTTGATTAAAATAAAAGAGGATTCATAGGCACACTTTGTATGGGGAAACAAATTCATTTGCATGGAAGAGAAAAGCATGACAAGTAGGAAATTGAGGAGACATCTTTATTTTTTCAGTGAGGAGAGGCAAGGGTTAAATATAAAAAAGGAATTGATTTTTTCTAAAATGATGAAAAATAACATTTTACCAAAAACCTGTAGCCAGCCACATCATAACAACCAGAAAACATACATCAGAAATGCATTGACTTCTTTTCTACTTAGATTTCTTTAGAGTGGAAAATATACTTCCAGAATTAGTTAAGCATGTGGGACTTTTTTTCCTCCACCCCAATTTTACATAAAATGCAGCTATTTTATGGGAGAATCCCCAGCACTTTTTTGATGTTCTTGGTTAATGTAATTTTCCTCTTGCATGTGAGAAAGCATATTTCTAGAACTCTTAAGACCATCTTTGTTTCGAAAAAAAAATAGCACTAGAAGAATTGCATCCCACCACTTCTCCTTTCTCTAAACCCTTTAAAATTTGCCATTTTCAAATTTTGGGTACATGCCATATTATGCCTGGCTTTCCTCTCTTCTATCATATACTCCAGAAGGGAATACTTGTGTCTTTACATATTTAAGTTGATATATTTTATTACTGGCATTTCCCTTGTATTTTTGCCTATTAATAACCCTCTGAACTTCTGAGTGTCTCAGATGCTATTCTTCTTCCATTGCTGGAGCTATACTCTGTTACATCCAGCTTGCCGGATATAGGCAATTGCCCCCCCCCCTTTTTCCTTTTTAGTTTAAAGCCATCTGGTTTAAATTTGTAAGACACCCAAAAAATGTATTCTTACTGGCTTTTGTTAAATATATACCATTTCTAGTACGGAGTCTATTGTTTTTACATTTTAAGCCTGAAAATAACAGCAGATTGTCCCCATCATCTTTGTTTTATTTGTCAAAGACTTCATAATCTTTGGCAATAGTACCTTTTAGGTTCCTTGACGCAAGAGCTCTTTTGTTTTTGACTTTGTTTTCTGAGTGTCCAAATAAAAGACACTAAGGCCCACCTCAGCAGATAGTGGAGTCTCCCTCATTGGAGGCCTTTTGGCATCCATCTCATCATCTCCAGCAGATTGCTCTCCCTATAATTTCCCCGGTCTCTCATCTTAAAATCTCTACCTATTTACTGATTGATTCCCTACTGCCTACAAATATCCCCATATCTTCCTATCCTCAAAACACTGTCCATCCATTACTGTTTGCTTTCAACCTTGTATCTATTCTCCCATTTCTGGCTAAACTATTAGAAGGCTATTTATTATTGTGACTCAACTTTTTTTTTAAAACCCTTATTTTCTGTCTTTGAATCGACACTAAGTATTGGTTCTAAGGCAGAAGATTGGTAAGACTTGCTCAGGGTCCCAGAGCTAGGAAATGTCTGAGGTAAGACTTGAACCCAAGACCTCCCATCTCTGGGCCAGGCTCTCAATCCACTGAGCAACCTAACTGTCCCTTCTCTCACTCACTTCTTATTTCTGTAGTTTGGCTTTCAGCTTCATTCAACCAAAACTGTTTTTTTCCAAAATTACCAATAGTCTCTTAATTTCCAAATCGAATACCTTTTTTCATTCTCTACCTTCTTGGCCTCACTGCAGTCTTTGATAGTCTGTTAATTTTTCCTGAGTAAGTTTACTTTTTCTGAAAGTTACTAGTTGGATTTTGAAGGAAAAGCCTTTTGTTTTTTTGTGGGAAAAAAAGGATGCTAAGAAATTGTGGCTTAAAATGTTGAACATTTGTGGCAGTTTTAGTGCTCAACAAATATTTGTAATAAATACAAACCAAATCACATGTAAAACCATGTTCTTGTTTTAGCCAATGCTGTGTGGGCTTGGAGCCAAAAGAAGAGGCAGAAGAATTTTATAATAAATTGCTTCCTTCAGCTGCAGACAATTTCCTAACTTTAGGGAGGCGATTGCAAAAATGTTACATCAGTGCAGTTAAGGTATGTGCCTGAAACCTCTAAAGGCATTTCTACTATCTAAGAAAAAGAATATTTTTTTTTCCAGTAGGTAATTTGATGGAAAATGAAGTTACAAATTAAGCTGGCAACTTGTGACTTTTTGAGGGGGATTGCAACCAAAGAGAAGAAGGTAGAAGAAGAACTAGTCTTGAAAGTGGTAAAATTCTCCCTAGCCCTTACATGGAAACAGAAGAGGAGGGAAGATTTTGCTTTCTAAATACAATACTTTTAATGGCTCCCTCTAGGGGTAGAGAATAAAAATGAGGTTTTTTTCTGATTACTGAATTTCAAGAAAACAGCAAGTCATATAATGATAGGGTCTTAACATTTTAAAAACATAAATATTTAGTATTTCATTTTTAAATAAAGATAATTACATTATCTACATTTGTATAGTGCTCTATTCCTTTCAAACCATTTAATATGAGTTATTGCTGTATAAACTTAATCATAAAAGATTCTTAATGGGCATATGAAGCCAGACAGAGTATCAGTGGGACCCCATTGTTCATAGTGCAAAAGGATTGAAACAGCAATACCGGAGCAAGTTGAATTCTTTGTCTTTGACTACCAAGAAAGCTTAAGAGTTTTCCAATCCCTCTTTTTCTTTGGAAGTCAGATAGTGAGAAAATGTACAGAGATCATCTTTGTGTATCTCAACTGGGATACACAAAGTCTGGAAGTTTTTAAGGAACTTAAAAATGAGATTGAGGAACTGTTGAACAAATTACCTAAACTGTCGTTATAAATGGCCACTTGTTATAAATGGCATGCCTTGTTTTATTGCACTTTGATTTATTGCTCCTTGCAGATAATTGCATATTTTATAAGTTGGTTTGTGGCAACCCTGAATTGAACAAGTTTTATTTCCAATAGTATGTGCTCACATCACATCTCTTGTCACATTTGGTCATTCTCACAATATTTCAGACTTTTTCATTTTTTATATGTTATGAGGCTCTGTAATCAGTGATCTTTTATGTTAGTATTATAATTGTTTTGGCTCACCAAGAATCACATCCATATAAGACAGAAAATGTAATCAATAAATAGGTATATTATAATTGCTCTACTAACCAGCTGTTCCTTGACCTCTCTCCCTCTCCTTGGGCCATCCTGTTCTCTGAAACACAATTATTGAAATTAAACTTGTTAATAAGTGTATAATGACCTCTAAGTATTCAAATGAAGTCAATTAATTAATGTGGTGAACTTTATTGGTGCCTTATTCTAAGAAATTTCTCCAGTAATTTACCTTCAGCAACCACCACTCTGACCAGTTTTACCCATCAACATTGAAGCAAGAACTTCCACCCCCCAGAAATATTACAACTCAATGAGGTCTCAAATAAAAGTAGTTTTAGCAATATTTTTAAAATAAGGTATACATATGGTTTTTTAGACATAATATTGCACATTTAGTAGACTACTAGTAGTAGTACCATATCGTGTAAACATAACTTTTATATACACTGGGAAACCAGGATTTATTGTACTAGAAATGCTAGCTGTAACAATTAGAGAAGAAAAAGAAATTGAAGGAATTAAAGTTGGCAGTGAGGAAACTAAACTATCACTCTTTGCAGGTGATATGATGGCATACTTGGAGAATCCTAGAAAATCAACTAAAAAGCTAGTGGAAATAATAACATTAGCAAAGTTGCAGGATACAAAATAAACCCACATACATCACCAGCATTTCTATATATTTCCAATAAAAATCAGCAATGAGTTAGAAACTCCATTTAAAATCACTCTGGAAAATATAAAATATTTAGGGATCTATCTGCCAAGCAAACACAGGGATTGTATGAACACAATTACAAAACAGTTTTCACACAAATAAAACTAGATCTAATCCGTTGGAAAAGCATTAATTGCTGATGGGTAGGCCAAGCTAATATAATAAAAATGGCAATTCTAGCCAAATGAATTTACTTATTCAGTGCCATACGTATCAAACTACCAAAAAAATTTTATAGAACTAGAAAGAATAATAATAAAATTCATCTGGAAGAACAAAAGATCAAATATGTCAAGGGAACTAATGAAAAAAAAATGTGAAGGACGGTGGCCTTGCAGTTCCAGATCTCAAACTATACTATAAAGCAGTGGTCAGCAAAACAATATGGTACTGGCTAAGAGATAGAAGGATGGATCAATGAAATAGACTAAGGGTAAATGACCTCAGCAATCTATGTGTCCAGGAAATGGGCATCTTGCAACAGAAAAGGCAGAGATATATAAAAGTTGTTATGTTTTCTTTGCAAAAAGGATGAAGAAAAAGATGAATTCTTGTGGCATTTCCAAAGTGTGATAGACTCTTTGTGCTGGTTACTAGGAGGGCATATTCAGCTCACTAAATATGGTAAGAGAAGATTAAGTGGGTAAGCACAGAACAAAATGACAATTAAATGATCATCTTTGATTTTAATGCCATTACTGAGTCCACATAATTTTAAAGCATATAAATAAATATTAATTAAAAAAATAAACATAATTTCACACACACATATTTTTTCCTGTAACTTAACAAATACTTAGTGAAACTGCCTTGAAGTAATACTAATGAAGAGAAATATATCTGTATAATGACTATAGCATTAACCTTTTATTTGTAAAGTGAACATTATACTGGTTGGAGATGATGCCAAAGTGAAATTTTCTTCTATCTACATTTTAGTCAGTCATTAAGCATTTATTTAAAATGCTTGCTAGGTGCCAAGCCATGCGCTAAGTATTGGGATATAAAGAAAGGAAAAAATACCCTCAGATCTTCTGAGCCCAATTTCTAAAGCAACTGTGTTACCTTCCCAGATTAAGATCTGATCTTGTCTTTTGTTCTTCTAGGTGTTATCATTGTGTGCTATCTTGACATTAATTGTCTGCTTTACAAACTACAGATTGAAATCTGAACCTTTGTTGTAAAAGAGGAAATTTGAAGGAAACTAGGCAGAAATACAGGGTGTAGCTGTATGACTGAACAAGTCACTTAACCCCATTTGCCTAGCTCTTACCACTCTTCTGCCTTGGAACTAATACTTAGTTACTAATACTTAGGTGCTAAGGGTTTTTTTGGTTGTTATCAAGAGTTTTTTTAAGAAATGCAGGCAAAGGGCCTCTCAAAAAAAAAAAAAACCCAACACCTTACCTTCCATTTTATTGTAAGGTATATATACAATATATAATATTGTATATTGGTTCCAAGGCAAAAGAGCTGTAAGGAATAAGCAGTGGGAGTTAAGTGACTGACTTACCCAAGTCACAAAGCTAGGAAGTGTCTGAGGGCACATTTGAACCCAGGACCTCCTATTTCTAGGGCATTTCTCAAACTCCTGGGCCATCTAACTGCCACCAGGCCTCTCTTTTAACTGTTGTGGTAACTGCCTTCTGAATTTGGCCAGCAAAACTATCAGCATCTACCTTGCCAAGTAGTAATCACTGCTTGAAGTCAAGTTGATCCTCATTATCTGGGGACTGTTTGATGAGCTTTAGGACTTGTTTGAAGCCTGCATCCTTTTTGAGAGGATTTGATTTGAGAGGAGAACCGAAAGTTCTCCTTTCAAATGCCATTTCATAGAATCTTTACTGGAGTTTCCCATGCTGTTGGAAACATGATCTCCCCATTGAATAAAAACATTTTTTGTCACCATATTGTGATTCTTCCTGACCTCTTGCTCCCATGATTTGAATCCAGGGTCTCCATGTCCTATAGGCCCCCCTATGGATCCTTCCCTAATAGAAGTGTCTTTGATCCCAAGGTTGCCAAAGGTGAAATAGACCATGACAGAGAAAGGGTGTTTATTCCCAGTAAACATATGAACATTCTCACATGCAAAGAAGATTAGAAAAAGGATTGTAAAAGAAACTCTGAATCTATTACATATGGCTATTTTAAAAAGTATGTGTTGCATTTAACACGGAAGTATCAACATTTCCCTGCTTATCTATCTCCTTTGTACTCCCTTAAATAATATTAAAATAAAAGAATAATTTAAAGATCAAGAATACTTTAAATAATTCATGGAATCAGAAAAGCCTCAATGAAATTCATTGGTTTGTAGAAGTTATAAATTTTAAATCAGTTTATACAATCACTAAAACTGATGATTCATATTTATGATTATTGAAACTATTGACCTTTAGAAACCTTACTGCAGAGTATAAAGAGCAGGAAATACTGAATTTTGAAACTGTTTTAATACTTTAGTATTATATTTATATATATTTATATTTATCTTCCTAATATTCACTTCTTTGATCTTTCCTTTTTCCTTCTATACCTACAGTACTACAAAGTGATCATTTTTTACATTTGTTGCAAACGGATGATATTAAAACAGGATCTTCAATCATGACTGTATTACAGAACATATTACAAGTCAAAAGGTAACTTAGTTTTACATAATTTTTCTCAGAAGTAAGATGTATTCAATTTATATTAGTTTTTAGGAAACATAATAGCCTTATATTCTAGGTACCTGTTACTTGAGAAATAACAACAGTATTTTTCATAGAGAAAAATAAAAGACAAAATCATAGGGTGCTGAGAGCTGTTTTTAGAACCTAGAAATACTATTTGTATTTCCCAAAACATCAAAACTGAAGGTGCCCCTTTTCTTTCCCCAGTATAATGGAAAATCAGCAGTGCTCTGTAAAATGCTTCATTATACAGTCCATGTAGTAAATCTTAATTGATTCCATAAAGTGCCCCATACAACTATTAGTTACTATGGAGAAATACAGGAAAAAAAATATGACTTGATCCATTTGGTAGGTTGGTTGCAATTTAATTGAAGATACTAAGGAAACAAAAGTCGAGGAATTGATAATAGGAAAGCAGCAGTTGAACACATTTTGTGGAGTAGAAGGCAGTTAAGACCTTGGAGGTCATAATAATAGGTATCAGTGCTAATGGGGCATCAAGTAAAAGATGTCATCAAATTGTGGTAGAATTAATTAGTCAGTGAAAATTTTGGAGGGACAATAAATTTTCAAGCTGGATCTTGAAGGAAGTTATGAGCCTGAATTGATGAAGAACTTTAGAAACTCCAAAACTTGTTGGAGGCCAGTGAGAAGATTAACCTAGTTAGAAAATCATCCCATAGCACTGGATTACAAAATATTAGGGATGGAGTAGATGGGGAAAAGTGAAGGTGGTGGTTTTAAAATAGTCATACTGTTGCCATGCCATTCGAATTTGTTAAGTCTTAAAGTCATCTTTACTTTTGGCAAATAACTGTGTCTGTTTGGGGACCCATCCCAGCCGCCTCCATTCTCTTCTACCTCTCCTCCAATCCCCTGGCCACCCAGACCCTGTGGACCAGCTTTTTAGGAACAGATATTGCTCTTGGAAGAGATTTTCAAGAGGCACCTGCTTTAATACTGACCAAGGCTTAACCATCGGCCTAAGGCCCCCTGGGCCATGTTTCTTTGCCCTTCAAACCCTTAAGCACTCTCATCCAACCAGCAATATACCCTAAGGACTCAGGTCTTTCTGCCCACCTTATCACTGCACCCTTGGGACTTTAATCCATCTTGCAGTTTAATTTAAATGTTGTCCTCCTAATTTGGGTTTGAGTTCTTGACATTTGGAATGGTCTCAGTTTTTCTATTTTTATCTTTAATGGATTTAGCCCAATGATAAGTGCTTAATAAATGTTCATTCGTTTACAGTGTGCTCTGTGACATTTTCTTCTATTCAAGGCAAGATGGTACACAGTAGCCAGATGAACTGTATAAATAATAGCTGTAGCGCTTAAACATATTGGGGTAACATAGTAACAGTATAATTTGAGCTGAGATGTCACAAGATAATAAATAATAAATCACCAACTATTTTAGCAGCATTTAAATTTTTTCTTGTCCACCTAAATTAGTCTCCTTGAAAGGATAGAACTTAATTCATATATTTTTAATCTTAAGCAACAATTAGAATAGTACATTTGCACATAGTTGTCAAAAAATACTTGGTGATATGAACTGATATATTTTTAGAGCCAAGCAGCATGTTTCAGGATTAGTAATCATGTGAATCAAAACATATTTTGTGGTCAGTTGTCAGAGAAGTAGAACTTTTTTGAAATTAATTTTAACATATTTGCTTCCACCACTAATATCTTTGGATTTCTTTTTGTTTTATTAGTGGAGACTTCCTTATGATAAAAGAAAAAGCCTTTCATTCCATTTTAGATGAACTTATTTTTAAGCTTTCATCTTCAACTTGTCTTGTTATTGGAAGTGCTGCCATAAAACTATTGCTGTTGCTGGCCAGTTCTCATCCAGAAATAATTATGCTGCTGAATAGCCGATATACAGGTAATATATACAATATATTTTGGGTCTTGAGATTGACAGAAGACAAGCATTTTACTCAGCTATAATGAAGAAAAAAAGAATTGAACTGTAAAAATAACATTTTTGCTTTGCTAGGATCCTTAAAGATTTTCTCTATAATGGAGCCATTTATTTGTCCTAACAGATGACTTGCTTCTAGTAACTAAAAAAGGTCAAAGCCTGAAAAGGGCTGGCCTTGGAGTCAAGAAGATCCATCTGGGTTTAAATTCTGCTTTTGACTCATGCTAGCTCTGTGATCTTGGGCTAGTCACTGAACCATGTGGTGTTCTAGGCAAATCTTTAAGACTTTAAGATACAGAGAAGCTTTTATAGAGGAAGTTTTTATGCTAGGAATTCTGTAGACAAATCATAAGTTGGTGTGGGGAGGGGAATTTTAATGGTTTCTGATTTTGATCTGTTGACACTACAGGTAGACAAAGGAGAATAATTGAAATATAGGTGAACATTTCTTTTAAAATGTTTTAAATATATTTTTATTATTTCAGCAGATAGCCATTATCCTTCAACTTTCTTTGCCAATCTGGTCCTCCCTAGAAAGCCATCCCTTGTTAGAAAGAATATAAGAAGGGGGGAGGGAGGAGTGTGCAACTGGGTAGCTCAGTGGATTGAGAGCCAGTCCTAGAGACGGGAGGTCCTAGGTTCAAATTTGGCCTCAGACACTTCCCAGCTGTGTGACCCTGGGCAAGTCACTTGATCCCCATTGCCTAGCCCTTACCACTCTTCTGCCTTGGAACCAATACAAGGGTTTAAAAGGTTTAAGGGTTTAAAAGGGTTAAAAAAAAAGAAAGAAAAAATATGGGGGGCAGAGTTCAGCAAAATTAACTAACATACTAACCAAAACTAACAATATTTACTATTAAGCTATAGTTTTTTCATATTAATTTTTATAATAGAGTAAGCTTTTAAATTCAAAATCCCAAATAACTTACCCACATAAACAAGTGATAAATCATATCTTCTGCATTTCTTCTCCAACCATTCTTTCTCTAGATGTGGATAGCATTGTTTCTCATAAGTCCCTCGGGATTGTCCTGGATCATTGCACTGTTTTTGGTAGCAAAGTCTATTACATTTGATTGTTCCAAAATGTTTCACTTACTATGTACAATGTTCTCCTGGTTCTGCTCATTTCATTCCACATCAGTTCATGGAGATCTTTACAGTTCTTATAGAAATCAAACAGTTCATCATTCCTTCTATAAGCTGTAGATTTTTAAAGAATTGGAATACAGTATTTGTATTAAAATACAAATATACTGGGGGCAGCTGGGTGGCTCAGTGGATTGAGACCCAGGCCTAGAGATGAGAGATCCTGGGTTTACATCTGGCCTCAGACACTTCCCAGCTGTGTGACCCTGGGCAAGTCACTTGACCCCATTTTCCTCAATTTCCTCTGGAAAATGAGCTCGAGAAGGAAATGGCAAACCACTCCATTGTCTTTGCCAAGAAAATCCTTAAATTAAGGGGATCATGAAAAGATGGACACAAATAAAAATAACTAAACAACTACCAGTATGAGATGTGTATAGATAAGGAACAATAGTTAAAACTTTTGTTTGTTAATGCTAGGAGAAAATGCTTGTTTACTGTATCATTAAAAATTTTGAAACTATGAAATGTGAATACTCCATGAAACTTATGACAGAATTTGATAATCATATTTTTTTGCTTTTTTTAATAATATCTGAGCAATAGTACTTATATATCTTACTCAGGATTTTTGGAATAATGATCAGTGTTGAAGACTTGTTCAATTAAGAAATTCTGAGACCTAGAAAAGATTGGCTAGCTCAAAGGAAATCACTAAAAAACCTGACTGCCACCTGTGCATGGTACACTAGAAAGCCATATTTTCTTTCTCACCTATGGGAAACACTTATTTTTAACATGCTTTGAGAATATGTGCTGAATACCTTTTGCTTTATCTCTAGTTTATCTCTTGGAGATTGAGTTAGGGAACAAAATGGAACTTTTTTTCAGTTGAGAAAACATAGACTGTATGGTAAGCCTCAAATCCATAATTTTGAGTTGCATCAGAATAAGGGTATTAAGAATCTCAAGATACTTCAATTTTGACACTGAGAATGGAAAAAACAGTGGCTTTTAAAAATGCTTTTCTGAAAATTAGCTGAAGAAAATGTGTTTTAATCTCTGAATATCTTTGAAAATTAATTTCTAGGACTTAAAAGCATACTAAATAAGCAGTGCTCTGGGAAAGAAATTGACCAAGAAGTTAAACAGCTGTTCAGTCTCTTACATTCTGAAGTCTGCCACGAAGATCAGGTATTGAATAATTAACATGATACTTTTGATGTTTGTTAATTGACTTGGCTTTTTTTTTATTTTCCTTATTTCCCTTCTAATATTTTTAATAAATGACTTCTCTTTGAGAAATGCTATCTGATTGGTGAGGTCTTTGCCCCTCAGAAGATTAATACTACCAGCCCACAAATATGCATAATCCAATTTATCATTAAACCAAACTGTTAATATTTTATTTCAAATTACTGTAAACCATTCAACTATAATTTTTGATTCATAGATACTACTATATTGGCTGTCAGAATATGTACTAAAACTACCATCTTAACAATGCCTTTTTCCCTTTCATCCTCAGTTCAATAGGCATTTCTCAATATGCATTTGTGTTCCTAGCTGCATTTATTATAACTTACACTTACTTTTCTAAAAATATTTTTAGGTTTTGAACTTAATTCACTAAAAGAAAATTCCCATATTTATATCGGAATAAGAAAAGAGAATTATAGATGAAATCATAAATCTATTTCATACTACTTTTTTTAAAGTATAAAAGTTCCAGACATTACTTTCAGAACTGTCCTTCATTCTGAATTTCCTTCTGTTCATTTTTTTTAAGTTTCAATAACCCCCTTTTTTGGGAGCCTTTGGACAGAGATTAGTATTGCTAACTCTTCTCAACCCACACACCAATTTAAAAAGTGATGAGAAAGAAAAAAATTCTTGTAGCAAATAAGCAAAAGGGATCACACAGTGATGTTGTGTAGTATATGGTGAAGCTTGACTAAATTCCTTGGTATTTGAATTGCTTCTTTTCTGAAGACTTGCAGTATTTTTTCATTGATGAGAAGGCTTGGATTTTGGTGTCACATTAAGTCACATTAAGACTTCTCCTTTCATGGTTTCTGTCACTAGACTAGACAATTGGTAGATTCTTTCTAATTTTTTTTTGTCCTCTGGTTCCAAGGGATCTGAACAGTTTATTTTCATGATTTCTTGAAATACAGTGTCCAGTCTTTTGAAAATATTCTTGGCTTTTGGGAAGAACAGTGATTCTTAAACTCTCTCTCCTTGTTCTGTTTTCTAGGACAGTCATTTTTTATATCGGATAATTTATACTTTCATTCTTTCATTTTTCAATCTTTTGACTTTATGTTAGTATTTCTTGCTTTCTTATGGAGTCACTGACTTGTTTGGCTTATTGTTATTTTCTGGAAATCTATTTCTTAGATAAGGCTTACTAGTTTTTCTTCTAAAGAATTTATTATCCTTTTGATTCTTCTCTTGTTTTTAATTCCTCTTTCATTTCTTCAAGTTATTTATATAGACTATGGGAAACCTACTTTTTCCTTTTAAGTCTTTGCTTGCAGCCCATAGGAAGTTGCTTATTTCTTTTTTAGGAATCTTTAGGCCTACAATAATTTTTGGTACTTGTTGGTGTTTTCTTTTTCTTTTCTTTTTTTTTAAATTCCTTACCTTCTGTCTTAGAATCAACACTATGTATTAGTTCCAAGTCAAAAGGTAAAGGCTAGGCAGTTAAGGCTAATAGGCCTTTCTTTGCTTAACATCATGAAAGAATTAAAAAAAAAACACCTAAAAAACTCCTTGCCTATGTTCTCTGACTAGTTAGATTCCTAATGGGACAAATATATATCATCTTCCTTTATTATTGTAGGCAGCTGGTAGCATAGTATATAAAGTACTGGGCCTGGAATCAGGAAAACCTCAGTTCAAATTTGACCTCATACATTTATTAGCTGTGTGACCCTTAGCAAACCATTTAATCTTTGCCTCAGTTTCTTCAATTGTAGAATGGGAATAATAATAGTACCTTCCTTTGAAGGGTGGTTGTGTAAGAATCAAAGGTTATAATATTTGTAAAAAACACTTAGCATAGTGCCTGGTACATAGTAGGCACTAGAAAAATGCTCATTTCCATCCCCTTTCCTTTCCCATATTAGTGTGCCTGTCAGTAAGTATTTATTAAGCTCCTATTGTATTACACTCCTAAATATTAAGCTCCTATGCCAAGCACCATAAAATGTAATAAGTCTATCTTTGTTTAGTCCCTCATGATTGCTCATTCATATTGATTTTGTTGGTGTTTGATCATTTCAGTTGTGTTTAACTCTCTGTGACTCTGTTTTGGAGTTTTCTTGGCAAAGATACTAGAATGGTTTGCTATCTCCTTCTCCAGCTCATTTTATAGATGAGAAAGCTGAGCCAAAAAGGATTAAGTGACCTGCCCAGAGTCACACAACTAGTTAAGCATCCAAGGCTGGATTTGAACTTGGGAAGATGAGTCTTCCTGATTCCAAGCCCAGTGCTCTATCCACTCCTCTATCTAGCTGCCCAAATATTAACCTAATGATTCCCTTTAATTCTTGAACTTCATTAAGTGTCTACAAAGCTCTAGTCTTTTCATCAGAAATACTTGCAAGTCTTAGAGTTCATTAAAGATCTGTTTTCTCATTGTAGCATTATACTTAGTTTTGCTGAGTAAATTATTCTTGGATATAAGCTTTATGTCCTTTGTCTTCTGGAATATCACATTCTGAGCTCTCCCCTTCATAATATTGACTGCCAAATTATGAACGATTCTGTCTGAAGTTGCTTGGTACTTTAATTCTTTTTTTCTGGCTACTTGCATTTTTTTTTACCTCAAAGCTCTAAATTTTGACTATAATGTTCTTTGGACTATATAAAGTTCATTTGGGAGTTTGATTCACGTAGGGACCAATGGTTTCTTTTTATTTCCACTTTGCCCCACTCTGGTTCAGACATCTGGACAGTTTTATTATATATGATATATTCTTTTTTTGGTCATGGCATTGAGGTAATCTAAGGAGTCTCAATTTTTTCTCCTTGATCTGTTTTCTAGGTTAGTTGTTTTTACTAGGAAATATCTTAAATTTTCTTTTATTTTGTTCAGTCTTTTGACTTCATTTTAATATTTCTTATTATCTCCTGGAGTCATCAACTTCCTTTTGCCCCATTCTAATTTTCAAGGAGTCTGTTTCTTGGATAAGACTTTATACCACTTCATTTAAGCTGTTAATTCTCTTTCTAATTATTTCTTCCATAGCTCTCTTCTTTTTCCATTTTTTCCTCCAATGCACTCATTTATTTTGCAAAATCATTTTAAACTCTTTTTAAAAAAAAACCTATTGCTGCACTGCTCCCAGAAGTTCTAGATGAACCAAGCTGTGATTTTCTTTAAGGTTTTGCCTATAGATGTTTTGGAGTCATCCTTTTCCAGTATTGTATCTTGAGTGTCCTTGTCACCATAATAACTCTTTTTGTTGTTGTTGTTTACTCATGCTTTCACTGTTGCTTCCTGACATTTAACTTTTTATTAGGGCCAGAATTGGACTTAGAGCCACATTGCTGCTGCTTGCTTCAATACTTGTAGTATACAGCTAAGGGTCTTTATTTCCCTGGACTACCAAAATGCTCTTCTACATCTTCACTGGATTTGTGGCCCAGTCTTAAGGTATAAATGACAGAGGTCTTGAGTGTCACCTGTAATAGATAATAATAAGGGACTGTATTTGGTTGTTAATAGATAACTAACAGATCAGGCAGTTATCTTCTTTTTTGCCTACCCTCCTTTCCCCCTGTTTCCTCCCTCTCTCAGCCTCCCTCTTCTTCAGCCTCTTCAGCTTCCCCTCTCCCCTTTCTCTTTTTATCTAAATTGCTCAGGGTGAGCTATGATGTTTCAAATGAAAATACTTTTTCTCTTCTTTATCTTAAGCAAGAGGTTTATTTGGGTAAGACAGGAAAAGATAGAGAATAGAGGTAAGAGGGTTGGAGATTTCCCTAACACTTCAGTAAACCTTAGGTTGGAGGATATTGGGATAGAGTTCAAATTGAGAGGAATGATTGATAGGTCTGGCAGTTCAGTCACTATCATAAATAGAACAAGTCAAAGAGATGTCTCTGGACTATTGTCCTTCCTTTTTCAATCTCCAAGAACAAGAGAACCACCTCTCCTTTCTGTCTTTCAAGGTTAAAAGACATAATCCTTCAGTTGGTCAGTTCCTTCTTTCAACTGCTTCTCCCGGTAACCTTCCAAATGGAACCTTCGTTTGATTGACAGGTTATCAGCCTCCGCCTCTGCCTTTTGCGTGCTTCCCAAGTCCTCTCTTCCACACACCTGGCCCTGTTTACTCCTTGTGCAGGGTCAGGTCACCTGTGTGTCAGGTATGGGTCATCTTCTTGCCTTGGGGTACTGCTGAGGCTAGGGCCTTCTTCAGACATTCCTGGTGAGACTCCATCCCAAGTTTGGCAGATCCTTCTCTCTTTCTCCCTATGTTGATCTGGGCTGGAGATAATACTCATTGTGATATTACTTGGATTTCCTAATCATAACTCAACTTAACATGCTATCTAGATCTTTGTGGAGAGCTTAATTGTACTTTTTGTCCTTCTCTGTCACCTTAACTGGTCTTTTGGGACTTGATGGAGCCTTTAGTCTGTTCATTATTACTCTTTCTTCCAGTCAATATTCAATATAAGATACTGCTGCAAAAATTTTCAAATGAATTAAAGTCACAAGGAGTCAACTATTAGACAACATTGGAATAAGCAGAATAGTAACATCCACCCAAGAGGACAGTAATATAGGTAGGGTTAATCAAGAAAAATATTTTGGGGGTAAGTTTTTGAAGTTGCCCTTTAGATTGCTGCTCATGCTGAATTAATTCCTTTAACTATTCTCTAACTACCTTTTGCAGAGCTTAATGTAGTGTAGGTTTAAGAGAGAAGTCTTCCTTACTATAATTGCTCTGAGCTCTGAGCAGCAATGCTCGACATAAAGCAGATGTTCTCTCCCCGCTTTCCTATTTGAGATGGACACTGCTTGTTAAGACTCATTTTTCAAGAACTGAAATGAAAATAAAATCCTTTAAATGTCTTTTCTGGCATTAAATTTCAGAAATTTTATCAAGCAGCTTGCAAGATCCAGGCTGCATGGAAGGGTTTCCAGACTAGAAAGAGAATGAAGAAACTTCCATATGCAGTGACTACTTTGCAGAGAAACTTCAGGTAAAAGCATATTAATAACAACAATATTAATAGTAACAGTAATAGCTGGCATTTTACATAGCACTTTAAGATTCTCAGAGTTCTTTACATATCTTGGAAATGAGCAATGAAGGTCAAACCATGAGTAGAGTCAACCATACCAGAAAAATATATAGATGAAACTGAAGTTTTTGTCATTTTTGAATCCTTTCTTTTGTTTTGTTGTGCCCACTTACTTTTATAGAACATTTATTGAGAATGACAACATCTACTAATTGTTTTTCTGGTGAAATGAAATACTTTGTAGCATTCAAGGAAGCATAACTAGAATGAATGGAATTAAAAGAATTTGAAAGATCATTGAAATAGATAGTGGTAGTCTCTTGGTGACCAAGAATGACTATTATCTTTCTTGAAATAGATATTAAAGGCATAAACTTACGAGTTCAGATAAGGTAGGTGGGGCAGTGGATAGTAGTAGACATGGAGTCAGGAAAACCTGAATTCAAATCCACTACTTACTATGTGACCCAGGGCAAGTCATTACCTACTTTTTGCCTCGGTTCCTTCATTGAAATATGAGCTGGAGAAAATGTTAAACCACTCTAGTATCTTTGCCAAGAAAACACCCAAAATGACTGAACAAGTGTGAAGTTGGAGTTGGAAGACAGAAAATTGCAAAAAGTTCCAAGTGAAAGAAGGAAGAATAGCTTAGTTGTCAGATCACAATTGAATATACTGCATTTTTTTTAAACCTTTACCCTCTGTCTTAGAGTTAATACTGTGTATTGGCTCCAAGGCAGAAGAATGGTAAGGGCTAGGCAATGGGGGTTAAGTGACTTGCCCAGGGTCACACTGCTAGGATGTGTTTGAGACCAGATTTGAACCTAGGATCTCCCATCTCTAGGCCTGGCTCTCAATCCACTCAGCCACTCAGCTGCCCCTGAAAATAGTGCATTTTGAAAAATGATTATGGCAGGCATAAGCTGCAAACATTTTGGGCAGGAACTGATACCAAAAAACAAGATGAGCCACAGGGTACTGGGGAGGAGGAGGTTGCAAATAAGAAGAAATAGGGAGAGATACTTTCTCAGAATCAATAGGAGTAAAGGCTAGGCAATGAAAGTTAAATGAATTGAACAGGGTCACACAGCTAGTATCTGAGGCTAAATCTGAATCCAAGGCCTATCCCTAAGCCTGACTGAGTCATCTCACTGCCTGCCATTTGCAGAAACTTATATAGGAGGCTGTGGTTGATTTTGTATAGTACCTGTGATACAAGCAGGTGATATAAAAAAAATGCTATCTTACATGCTTACCTAACATGATATAACTATTTAGTACTTTAATAGACCCAGCTATTCATTGAGCTTAATGCATTATTTCTGGAATTCTGATCCTTGATTTGAGGACTTTAAAATTTCTAAAAGTTCGGGGTTTTTTTGGTTTTTTTTAACCCCTTACCTTACTGTGGACTGGTTCTAAGGCAGAAGAGTGGTAAGGGCTACGCAATGGGGGTCAAGTGACTTGCCCATGGTCACAAAGCTGGGAAGTGTCTGAGGCCAAATTTGAACCCAGGACCTCCCATCTCTAGGCCTGGCTCTCAATCCACTGAGCTACCCAGCTGCCCCCAAGTTCGGTTTTTTGTAAGGAATGAAAAAGCACTAGGTGCTTGCTATGAGCTAAGATAGCTATGTTGAGTGAATTGTTGTCTCAACTTAATAAATAAACTTATGGTGTGAAAATTTTATTATATGTAATAATGCCAAATCTACATGACACACTAAAATTTTAATTCCTACCTTGAACTGACTCATGTTACCTGATTAAATGCTTAATTTGAAATAACCTTTTAGGTTTGAAGTAGTTTAAACTTTAATTCAACTTTAAAACTTTAGTTCAGATTTTTAATATTTAGAAATATACCAAATATTTAGTTTCCTATAACTTATTGGTTTTATCAGAGAAATTACTGATTTGACATTACTATAATTAAATAAGTTTAATGTTTATCTTCTCTTAAAAAAAAAAACCTTTGCAGTAGAAAAGATTTAAAAATGAAATTGTCTAAAATAATTTGACTACTAAAAAAAAGGTATAGAAACAGATCAAGACTATCAGTTATACTTAGAAAAGCCTTAATTTATCCATATCACAAAAATTTCTTTAAGAGGTCAGTTTTAAATTTATCCATTTCTTTTCAATGTATTTTGATTTTTACTTAAAGTAATAAATTTTAATTTTCACATTAGTGTAAGAAAACAAAATCACATATCAAACTACATTAGAAATGAGTACTTAGTGTTTATGGTTTGGCATTAAGTAATACATTGCCATAAGTGGCAATGTTTGGAAATTTTTTAATTTTAATTTTTAATTCTAAGTTTAATTTTGTTGTCTGCTTAAAAAATTACCATTGATTCTCAATCTTGTAAAAATGTTAATACTGTTTATTTAAGTTTGGAAAACATTTTATCATTCTAAACATACCAAAAATATCAATAAAATGTTCCAAGTATTAGGTACAGAATGTGTCTTAATTTCCATTACTGTACTGTCCCTTCAGTTTTTTGCATTTTTCTACAATCACAACCAAAAAACCATTTTTTGTGCCAGCTAAAACCCTACTCCCTTGCTGCACCTAAGAATGGCAGCAGATTGCTATTTCACTATATACAGAATAACAACTTCAAGCTAGATGGACAATCATTGTTTAGAGCTACTCTAACAGTGAAAACTTTGGGTCATGGCAGCTTATGAAAGATCAAAATTAGTTTTACTTAAGATGTCATAATTACAGATATTTATGAGAATTTGTTAAGTACATAAAAATACAACAATCCCCCATATACCTGTCTGTATGTGTATACTTACACAATGGTATATTTATATGGGTATATATATGTACATGCTCTGCTCCCCTCCAGATATAGAGTGTAAGTTTACAACTTGGGGTTTCCAACCAATACATAATTAGCACACACAAAAACCTGTAAGTTAAAAAAAAATGCTTTGTTACAGCAAAAAGCACAGAGAGAGGAAAATACTAAATTTGCTTTTCATTTTTAAAATGTTTGGAATTATGTGCAATTTGATACAGTTTCAATGTGCTCCTACACCTATATCCATTATTACATAAACCAAGCAAAATATCCAGAGCACCCACGTTCAAGTTTTGAAATTAAATGCTACAAATTTTATAGACACCATATCAATAAAGGTGATTCATTTAGTGTTTCCCTCACTCTATGTATGACATTTAGGACAAATATCATATAGTTTTATTCATCATCATCTTCTCCCACTAATTTTGAGGTAACCTCTTGAACTCAGGCAGATTTTCAGATTGAGACATAAGAAGGCAGGGACATGATGTATTTCCATGTATGAGACTCTAATGGGTCAGGCCTATATTTGCACATGGAGCTAGAGAGTGAATAATTCTCTGGCTGGTTTAGTGCCTAATACCTATAATTACTTCTATTTTCTAGTTAATTATAGTAAGAAGAAGAGCAAGACTTTTTAAAACTTGGACAAATTTCTGGTTTTATTATCTTCTTTGACCCTTCTAGCATCCTTACATGAATACAAATATACACATTTTTGAAGCATCAGAAAGAATCATTTAAAAATAGACTTTTAGAACAGTTCTGAAAAAATAAGTGAAAGATACTTCTGTAGTAGTATTCAGACCTTAACTTTATTTGGCACAGAAACTTATAGGTGAAACTTCCTCATCAGGAGCAATCAACAAATTATGCATCTGAAACTATTCTACTTTCAGTAACTCAAATCCACCAGCTGCATTTCTCAGTTATGATAAAATTAAAACAATAATGTTCCCTGGAGTTAATCTTCAAGTTTTGTCATATTTAAAGCAAAGGGTGAAATATTAAGCAAAAATCACCCTTCTGTATCAAATCATCAAATGATACAAAATCTTAAGGCAAGCTTAAGAACATGAAATCGTTTTCCTCAATTCTCAAATACTTGGAAGAAAAAGAATTATTAAAGAAAAATGTGGCAAAAAAACAAAGGAAATGAGAAGTATTAAAATTTATCGTAAAAAATTGGAATTTATCTCTTAGAAGATATTTAATTTATTGTGCTCTATTTTCATTCCTTATTTTTCTCTCTTATGCATTATTTTTACCATACAACTAATTTCTTTTTTTTATATATCCTTCTGATAATGTCTTTTACACAGGGTATATACATTTTAGTATTTGTGATAGGCCACAATCCATGTATATTTAACATGTACTTCTCTGTTGTTCTGTGGGTGACCCACAATTTTGAATCCTTGAAGACTATAATATTCCATGAATTATAACAATCACCAGCAAAATATTGATGCTCAAAAATGTGGGGCTTTGTTTCAGAGAGAAACTTGGGGTCATTGATAATGCTTCACAATTTCCCAAATAAAATAGTCTTTCTTACACAGCTTCCAGCAGCAGAGTTTAGAGTATCACTGATGCAGGCCTTAACAAATTTGTGGAGAGTAGAAAGACAAATGTTGTCAAGACAGTTAGATTCATTTCCAGCTTCTGATAGAAGGTGACTTAGAAACGGTAGATGCATTTTAGGAGATCCATTTTTATATGTATCCTCCACAAAGTTCTTTGATGCCTTATCATGTTTCTTTCTATTCCAGAAGCCTACCATAATTCTACCATAATTCAGGTCTTTATTACCTCTTACTTGAACTAATATAGTAGCCTTAATTTGTCTCTGCTTCTAACTTCTATCCAATCCATTCTTCAGACAGCTGTTGGATTAATATTCTTAAAGCTTGGTTCTGGACCATGTTAGTCCTCTTTTCAAGAAGCTTTCTTGGCTTTATATACACTTTGTTACCTCTAAGATCAAAGTACCTCTATTTGGCATTTAAAGACCTTCACGGTCTGGTTCCAATTTTTCTTTCCAAGCTGATTACACTTTCTACATTCTGGCTAAACTGACTCAATTGCTGTTCCTTCTTTATAACATTTCATCTTCCATTTCCATGACTCTCGTAGAATTTCCCCACATATTTTCTCCCTTGCCTCCCCTTTGTCTTCCCCAAGCCTTTTCCTCTTGCCCCCTCTGCTCCTTGGAATTACTATCTCTCCTCCTCAAGGCTCAACTTAAATACCACCTCCTTCAGAAGTCCTTTCCTCATTCCCCTAGTTTTTAGTCTTCCCTTGTTAATGTGTACATGCACATGTGTGTGTATGTATTCTGGGGATAGAAAGGTCAACTGGGAACCAAGAGGACCTGTGTTTAAGTCCCACTTTCAATACATACTATCCTTGTGACCCTAGGCAAGTCATTTGACCTCTTAGTGCTCTAGGAATTTCTTTTCTTTTTTTAAACCCTCACCTTCCATCTTGAAATCAATACTGTGTATGGGTTCCAAGGCAGAAGAGTGGTAAGGGCTAGGCAATGGGGGTCAAGTGACTTGCCCAGGATCACACAGCTGGGAAGTGTCTGAAGCCACATTTGAACCCAGGACCTCCTGTCTCTAGGCCTGGCTCTCAATCTACTGAGCTACCCAGCTGCCCCCTCTAGGAATTTCTGATGTTACATTTGATGTTACATTTCTGCATTGGTAGAGGGAGTTTCCCAATCTCGGATTTTAATTTCAAATTCAAATAATAGGTCAAGTCTTTTTCCTTATATGTATTTATTTTTCTATATACATGTGTCATTGGTTTTTTCTCTCTGGGAAGAGGCTATTTCATTTTTCATAGAATTTCATATTTCATGGTATATGAAATAACTCTTACATAGTAGGTATTTAATAAATGCTTGTTGAATTATATGTAGCATGATTTATAGTGTCCCTCATCATTCTCATTATACCACTTTGTATGCTCTTTAGCTTACAATGTTCTTCCTACAGTGTGCCAGAAATAACACAAAACTCTAGATGTTGTATGACCAGGGAAGAGGACAATGGGAACTACCACTTGGATACTGTCTCTTTCTGAAATGTCCTCTAAAACACAAGCTTTTTTGGCTGCCATCTCACATCACTGACTCATAATGAGTTTGCAGGCTAGTAAAAAGAAACACATATTCCTTCACAAAAACAGTCATCTAACAATTTCCCCCATCCTGTTTTTGTAAAGGTGATTGTTGAACCTTATATTTATCCCTATGAAATTTTTCCTCATTAGATTTAGTTTGACCTTCTCTCATCTCCAGGCCTGACTATCCACTGAGCCACCTGTAAATGCCCCTCTTGATAGAAATGTTAAATAGCTTACAGGCCATTTCAATAAGGTCTTTCAAAGTCAAAATTAATCTATTAGTGGCTATCCCTTAGTTATTCAACTGGCTCTAAATTGACCTAACTTAGACCACATCTTTCTGTCTCATCCATAAAGTTAACATGAGAGATTTCATTAAGTGCTTTTCTCAAATCCAAATATACTAAAGCCATCAGATTCTTCTGATCTATTATTATTAGTTTAATAACTATCAGAAAAAGGAAATGAAGTGAGTTTGGCATAACTATTTTGATGGAAATATGCTAGATCTTAAAGGCAAGTGCTTTCTTTTCTGTTTCAGTAAATTGTGTTAACTACCTTTTTCATCATAATCATTTTTGGCTATAATTCCTATCCCCAAAATTAAACTACCTCTTATAACACAGAAAATTGATATGTAAGAACAATTGATAAAGTGACTTTATCTGCCAATGTTTTTAACATTATGTCCTGATTCCCTTGCCTATGCCAAGAAAAAAGAATGTATTAGTTGTTTTCTAAAACTAAGAATTATTAGAGTAACTTTGAATTTCTTTTCCTTTTAGTACTTTTTCCATTATTGCAGCTATTGAATATATTGTTCTTTTTATTTCACTCTATATCAGTTAATGTAAATCTTTCCTTGTTTATTGAAATGATTCATTTTAATTATTAGTACACAGCAATATTCCATTACATTCACTTATCAAAGTTGGTTCAATCATTCCCAAGTTGATGGACACCCACTTTGTTTCTTGTTCTTTGCTATCACCATTTTTTTTACAAATATTCACTCACCATTCTTTTGCTAGTATATTTTAGAATTTAGCCAAGAATCAAAATCAGGTTTATAGTAATCAGTCTTATAGGCATGAGGTAGCACCTCAAAGTTTTAATTTGCATTTATCTAATGATTTAAAGTATTTTTCACATGACTATTGATAGCTTTTATCTCTTCAAAAATTCCTTGTTCATATCCTTTGACCATTTATCAATTGGGAAATGGTTCTTATATTTGTACATTTTAAATTATCTTGGTATATTGTATGAAATGTTAGTTTTTCTACCTAGTTTCTACAAGATTACTTTTCCAGTTTTTGTTGGATAATGAATTTCTGCCCTAAAAGCTAGGATCTTAGGTCCATCAAACAGTAGGATTCTGTACTAATTTTTTTTTTTATTGTGACCTTAATCTGTTTTAATGAGCAACCCCTTTGTTTGCTCAGTATTGAATTGTTTTGATGATTACAGGTTTGTAGCAGTTTAAGATCTGTTACATTTAACCCTTGCCTCCTTTCCCTTTTTAAAAAAATTGTCTCCCTTGATTTTTCTGACCTTTATTCTGCCAGATTATGTTTTTATTTTTTCTCACTGTAATTCAAAGTTATTTATTGGTAGTTTAGTTACTATGGCATTGAATAAGTAAATTAATTTAGGTTATATGGTCATTTTTATTATGATGACTTGACCTCTTTCTGAGTAATGAGTATTTCTTCACTTATTTAGATTTGTTTCTATTTGAAGAGTGTTTTGTAATTGTGTTCACATAATTCTTGTGTGTATCTTGACAGTTAGATGTTTGTGTTTTATACTGTCTATTATTTTAAATGGAATTTATCTTTCCATGTCTTCTGGTTGTATTTTTCTCATAATATATAGAAATGCTATTGATTAATGTGGGCTTATTTTATATCCTTCAACTTTGCTAAAGTCATTTAATGTCTCAATTAGTTTGTTTTTTAATTTTATTCTGGAGTTTCTGAGTATACCATCATATCACCTGCAAAAGGTATTCGTTTTCTTTCCTTATTGCTTATGCTTATTCCTTCAATTGCTTTTACTTGTCTTATTGTCATAGCTAGCATTTCATATAAAATACTGAATGATAATGGTAATAATGGTCCTTGCTTCATCCCAGTTTAATGGAAAGGCTTCTGGTTTATCCTCTTACACATAATTCCTACTCTTGGTTTTAAATAGATAACTACTTATGTTAAGGAAAGATCCCTCTTATTTCTTTCTTGGTAGTATTTTTCATAGGAATGAGTGTTCTATTTTGCCAAAAGCTTTTTCTGCTTCAATTGAAATAATTATATTATTTAGTTGTTGTTTTTGTTAATATGATCAATTATACTTTTGATTGTCCTAATAACCAGCCTTCCTGGTATATATCCAGCCTGGTCATAATGTATGATCTTTGTGTAAATTATTGCTATAGTATCCTTGCTGACAATTTATTTAAAATTTTTGCATTAATATTAATTGGGGAAATTGGTCTAAGAGATATTTCAGCAGTTTTCCTTTATTTCTTGAAATAACATGTCTAGGCTCTTCTTTTGTTTGTGAGTTTCAAGTAATCCACTGATTCTTAAATTCTCATTCCTCAAACTATTTTCAAGTCATTTGTTTTTCCTTGAGATATTTCATAATTTCTTCTACTTTTCCAGACTTTTGACTTCAGTTATTTCTTTGACCAATTCCAGTTTTCAAAAGAGCTACATAACTGCAAAGAATTATTGTTGGGCTTGTGTCCAGCCTGTATGTTTCTCTGATGCTTTGCTTGTATATGTTTTCAAGCCATTGTCTTCCTCTGTGTTTCAGTCTTGAATTTCCCTGTCATAGTAACAGTTTTTTTGGGTCAGGTTGTTTTTATTTATTCATTGTTCCAGGCTACTTCCTGATTTTGGACTTTATATTAGTGTTAAGTTCTGTTCACTTTTGAAGGGATGTCTGTCATGACCTGAGCTTCTGTTCTTTTATGTCTTTCTATATTACTCAGTCTTGGAGCCTGTACATTTTCAGTGCTTCTAAAGTGGTATGATCCAAGGAGAGGTCTGTTCTTTATCTGAGCAGAAGACTGCTATTGAACTTAATCACTGTTGGCCTGCTAGGAAGTTCTATAGGAACATGTAACTGAACTATTGACTCCCCTTTGGTCCTAGCCTCCTGCCCCTATTATTCCACTGCAAGCTCATGGCTGGACAAAACCTTGAAAATGAATCACTGCCCTTAATAGGTTCAAAGCCACACAGGTAAATTTTTGGAACTTTCTTCTTGCTCAGTACAAGCTAGGGCTCCATTTGCTCATTACTTCTCCTCTCTGTCTTGAAACTGTGGCCCAGAACTGGGCAATAAATGACAGATTTGCCAGTTTGCATCCATTCCTGGTCCTAGTGCTAGATCAGAGGTCCTCTGGGTTCTCTTTCTGCCCTTATGATTCCTGCCCTGGTGAGCTGTGCCAGCTCTCTTCCTGTCCCTGGGCAGTGGAATGTTCTCTGCTCCTGCTGCTACTTCTGAGTTGTCCTCCTGGCCAGCTCTTAGCCCAGTGTTCACAGATATTTTTGTCTTTTTTAGCTCCTGGAGGCTGGAAAAATTATTCTCTCTGACATTTCATTGGTTTTCCTGATTGGAATTTGGTCTGGTGCATTTTCTAGGTTGTTGTTGAGGACCAGGTGCTAAGGCAAAAATGTTCCCTCTCACTCTGCTATCTTGACTTCCACCACTTAATTGACTCCTGACCTCAATTTTCTAATAGCTATTCAAAATCTTTTCCTTTCCTGCATCTTCTTTAAATTATTTCATCCACTCTGTGTTGGAATGTCTTCTTCTTTAACAAGCTATGAACTAGAGGGTTTTTTTCCCTTTTGTAGCCTCTTTTAAAAGAATACCTTGCCCTTGATGCATATATAATTAGTAATCACCTTAGGTAAAAAAATATTGGTATTAACAGTAGTTCCTTCAGTTTACACATTTTGTGGGTTTTAGATATGGTACTAGTATTTTCTTTCTCCCCTTGGAGACTGTACAAATAATTGTCTATGTTGGTATTTTTTTTTTAGGCGCCTGCATCTTTCCTTTTTTACTATCCCAGCCCAATTGTTAAGGAATTAATTAGGGTTATTAATTAATTAATTAATCATGTACAAGGAATATAGCAGTTAATAAAATTTCAGCTCTTTCTACTTGATGTAATTTGAGAGGTTCCTAGTAGTTTGCTTAGCCCAAAACTCCTCACTTAACTACATATACATTATTAGCAGGAATTTGTACCTTAATCCTTCCTTTTTGTTAAAGTATTTTTAAGTCTTTGTTCAAATGAGACTGAATAAGTGATACATCAAACTATTAGCATTTTAGTACAAATTAATTTATCAAATTAATTCATTATTCATCTAACAAGACTGTCCCTGAGGAAATGAGAAAAAAAGAGAGGTAATTATAACTGAGAAAAAATTTGAAAAACACAAGATCATGGGGCAAGCCGCTGTGGAACTCTGCAGTGAGGGGCTTTGAACATTGAAAACACTCCATGGGGAATTTTAGCCAGAGCATCACTATTCATTTGGCGGGGGTGTGTCCTAATTTCAAGCAGTGTGCAAAGAGAAAATAAACAATTTTTTTGAGTGCCAAAGAAATGTAATTCTATAAAGTTAAAGACATTACATTTCCTCATTCTCTTTGCTGGTAATGTCAGAGGTGCTAGAAACGAGTAGGAATGATTAAAGGGGGGTAGATATTTTAATAAATGTTGGCCAAGACAATGCAAATTTGGTTACTGAAAAACATTTTTATGACTTTATGATCTTTGAATTTTATTTGTTAATCTCTATTAATACATTAATATATCCATCTATCTGTTAATACAAAGAAATAAACGAGAAAAACAGCTACTGAAACTAAAGAAGCAGAAAGAAGAAAAGGATCTCAAGTTACAATTGCAACTTCAAAGACAAAGAGCCATGAGAATATCCCGGGAATGTCGGCTAAATTTGCTAGAAATAGTCCATCCAGGTAAGGGTGGTAATGTCAATTTTGTAAGAGTAAGAGATTACCATGGAATTGCCAAAGTTCTAGTTCTGCATTACCTTTTAGACATCTCAAATTGAAGGTCCTGGTTTTATCTCAGTGGCAAGAGGGGTTAAGGGAGTAGATCAGAACTCATGATTTCACAAGTATAGGGATGTTCTCAGTGAGGAAACTTCCTTTACCAATTCAAATCTTCAGCTTTATGGCTGTAACAGGCTCACTTGGGTCACTTACCGGTTAAGTTGACTTGCCCAGCATTATATAGCCAGTATATATCAGAGGCAGAACTTGAACTCAAATCTTCCTGCCTCTGAGGCTGACTTTTTCTCCATTATGCCATGATGCTACTTAATAATACTTTTTAAAAATAAAAGAAATGTAAAGAAGGAAAGAAAGAGCTAAAGAAATTATTTACCACATCTTTGATATAAAAATTTGGGAGCAATAGGATTGAGTGTGCTTTAATGTTACTTTTTTTATAGGTCAGATGGGAAAATACATCCAAGAAATGGAGGAAAAATCTGCACTAGTTATCCAAAAATACTGGCGGGGATACAGAGAGAGGAAAAACTTTTGTCAACAAAAGCAGTCTCTACAAGAGTATAAAGCAGCTGTCATCCTTCAGAGAGCGGTGAGTTATTAAATTTGACCCTCTTCTGTTTAAACAATTTTCATTTTATCCAGAAGTGATACTAGAGTAATAATTTCCACACTCCAGTGTTTGTGTACTTATTAAATTGAATTTTAATTTTTATCGTGAGTTTTAATAAACATGAACATTTCAACATACAAAGGACAGAAAAGGAGGATTATAATATGAAACTGTAAGCTTTTATAAAATGTAATAAAGTTAATGCAAAAGTGGCAAAACTTCCCTACTTGTCTTTCTCTTTCCAAACTTCTCTCTTCTCTCCTGTTAAAAATTACTCTTTGGGAGATCACTATCACTCTCTACAAACTACCTCATATACAACTCCCCGTAACTAAAACTTTCTCTTAGAACAAATAAATATAGTCAAGCAGAAGAAATACACTCATTCTTTACCCAAAGTACACCACCTCTCTGCCAAGAGATACTAAGCATGTTTTATTATCAGTTTTTTATGAAGTCTTGGTAGGTCACCACATTATTATTAGAATTCTTAAGTTATTTAAAGTTATTTTCTTTTACATTATTATAGTCTTTGTATGAATTGTTCTCCTGGTCCAACTCAATTCACTCTATATCAGCTTGTACAAGCCTTCTTAGATGTCTCTGAATTCATCTCTTTCAGCACTTCTTATAGCACAATAATTTTCATTATATTCATATCACAACATTTGTTTAGCTATTATCCAATTGATGGGAACATTTCTTCCTTATTTTCTAGTTCTTAAGAAAATAAAAAGTACTACTTCAAATATTTTTCTATATATTGTAAGGGGTAAATTTAGGGGTTTTTTACTATTTTATTATGCTTATGGTCACCAGGGATTAATTCAAATCCCAATAAAAATACTCAAGTCAGTTTGGGAATTTTATGGTGGTTTAATTAATATAGAGTGAAGGAATTAAGAAGAAGAGAGAGAGAGAAAGGGGTATAAGATTTCTCTGGCCTAGCCAGAGGTTCAGAGACCTCAGCCATGAGACCTCCTCCAAGATTAAAAACTAGCTCAACTTCCTAAGAGGATAGTGTTTTTGGAAGGTAAAGGAAGGAAAAAAAGAAATCAGCCTAAACTCTGAGAGAGCTCAGGGAAGACGCCTCACCTGACCCATGCCAAGATGCCAAGATGCCAAAATGCTGCCATGAGCCAAACCGCTAGTCGAACCCAACGTCTCTGAGAGAGAGACCTGGAGCTTAACTCCTCCACTGCCAAAAAGAGCAGCAAGAGGAAGTGACGCAAATATATAGACTTTTTTTTACATAACTTCCTGCATATCACATGTACCAATGATAGCTTAAGCTTGACTTAGGACAGCCCAGGGGGTCTTTTAGTCATTTCTTATTTGTCATTTGCTAGCACGTCTGTCATAGGCCATCCTCAACACTTAATCCTTAAGTATAGGTGTATACATTCCTGATTGCTAGACTAAGCAGGGTGGAGTAAATCTAAAATTTACAATATGAGTTCTTTTACTTTGTCTTTGATTTCTTTGGAGTATAAAGCTAGTAATACTATTGCTGGATCAAAGGGTAGAAATATTTCAATGCTTTTTTGTGCTTAGTTCTAAATTGCTTTCTTTTTAAAATGTTTTATTTTTTTCAATCAACAAAATTCTACCTTCTCTATCTTTTACCTCACTCTTCTTCCCACTTCCCCCCATGTTGAGGACAAAAGGAAAACAAAATCCTGTTACAAACCTATATGGTCAAGCAAAATAAAATTTCTGCATTGTCCATTTCCAAAAATAATAGATATCTAATTCTGCACTCTGAGTCCTTTACCTCTCTATTATGAAATTGGTAGCATATGTCATTATTTGTCTTCTGGAATCTTGATGTGTCATTCCAATAATCAGAGCCCCTAATTCTTTCAGAGTTGTTTGTCTTTACCTTATTTTTGTCATATTCAAAATTGTTCTGCTTCTGTTCACATCAGAAGTAAACTACATTGCAAAAAATCAAGCCATTTCCCAATCAACAAATGGTCAAGGGATATGAATAAGCAGTTTTCACATGAAGAAATCAAAACTATCAATAAGCACATGAAAAAGTATTCTAAATCCCTCCTGATTAGAGAAATTCAAATTAAAACAACTCTGAGGTACCACCTTACACCTATCGGACTGGCTAATATGTCAGCAAAGGAAAGTAGTAAATGTTAGAGGGGATGTGGCAAAATTGGGACATTAATACATTGCTGGTGAAGTTGTGAATTGATCTAACCATTTTGGAGGGCAATTTGGAACTATGCTAAAAGGGCTTTAAAAGACTGCCGGCCCTTTGACCTAGCCATGCCACTGTTGAGTTTCTACCCCAAAGAGATCATAAGGAAAAAAACTTGTACAAAAATATTTAAAACTATGCTCTTCGTGGTGGCAAAAATAATTGGAAATGGGGGGGTCCATCGATTGGGGAATGACTAAACAAATTGTGGTATCTGATGGTGATGGAATACTATTGTGCTGAAAGGAATGATGAATTGGTGGATTTCCATATGAACTGGAATGACCTCCAGGAATTGATGCAGAGTGAAAGGAGCAGAGCCAGGAGAACATTACACATAGAGACTGATAACATTATGGAACAATCAAATGTAATAGACTCTTCTACTAGCAGCAATGCAATTACCCAGGAAAATCCAGAGAAACTTATGAGAAAGAACACTATCTGCATCCAGAGAAAGAACTATGGAAATGGAAATGCAGAAGAAAACATATGATCGATCACATAGTTCAATATGGATAGAATTAGGGTTTAGATGTTAAAGATAACTCTACTGCAAATATGAATAACATGGAAATAGGTTTTGAACAATGATACATGTATAACCCAGTGGATTTGCTTGTCAGGGGTGGGGGGTGGGGAATCATGAATCATGGAACCATGGAAAAATATTCTAAAGGAAAAAAAAGTAAACTGCATCAGTTCATATAAGTCTTGTCAGGTTTATCTGAGAAGATGGTTCTCTCCATTATTTTTTTAAAACCCTTGCCTTATGTCTTAGAATCAATACTGTATATTAATTCAAAGGCAGAAGAATGGTAAGGGCTAAGCAAAAGGGGTTCGGTGACTTGCCCAGGGTCACACAGTTAGGAAGTATCTGAATCTATATTTGAACCTAGGACCTCCCCTCTTTAGGCCTGACCCTCATTCTACTGAGTCACCCAGCTGCCCCCTCTCCATCATTTCTTACAGTACAATAATATTTTATCACATTTTTATGCCTTGATTTATTCAGCCATTTCTCAGTTCCTATTTCTTGCCACCACAAAAAGTGCCATAACTATTTTTGTAATATTATATAGTAGGACTAATCCCTCTATGTTTAGTCATGTCTAACTCTTCATGGCTCCATTATGGGATTCTTAACAAAGATATTGGAGTGGTTTGCCATTTCCTTCTCCAGTGGAATTATGTTTCAAAGAGATCTGGACAATTTTCCTTTAAGATTTCTTGAAATGGTACTTAGACTCATCGTTTTATTCACAGCATTCAGGTGGTACGTTGATTGTTAAATTTTTTCTCTTTGGTTTGTTTTCTTAGTCAGTTGTATATTATTATGAGACACTTTAAATTATCTTCTATATTTTCAATCTTTTGATTTTGTTTTAATGTTTCTTGTTGCCCCATTGAGTCCTTGGCTTCTATTGGGTTCTAATTTGCAAGTAGTTTGTTGCTTGAGCAAAGTTTTATACAACTCTTGTGCTTCTGTTATTTCATTTTCCAAATCTTTCTTCCATAGATCTCGTTTCTTTTCCAGTTCTTTCTTCCAGCTCTCCCATTTCATTTATAAAAAAAAAATTTAACTTTTTTAAAAAAGTTCTTGCTTCTGTTTTCCAGGAATCTTAGTTGAATTTGTGCCCAATCTGTGTTTTTCCTTAAGATTTTGCTTTTAAATATTTTGGAGTCATTGTGACCTTCTAGATTTGTGTCTTTTTTTTGTCCCTTTTCAACTTTTTCCAAATATCTATCAATTCTAATTTTTCTAAAATTTCATTCACTTCCCTTACTTCTTTTTAATATATTTTTTGGTTTGATTTTTCTAGATCTGATAGGGGAAGGTTGAGATCCCTCACTAGTATAGTTTTACTATCTATATTCCTCCTCTGATACAAACTCTACAAATTCCTGACCTGTTGGCTACTTAGTATTATTGCTCTTAACAATAATATTGTATAGTAGATGGGGTAGTTATTATTACTTCATTACAGATGAAAAGGAGGTTTCCAAGATTACCTGGCTAAATTGAGTCAAAACTAGAGCTCAATACTTTTAATTTCCTTTTGCAATATTCTTTCTACTATACTTTGTTGTCTCTCCTATAAGAAATAAATCTATAATTTTTGTGGATCAAGAAAAATAACTTATTGTGATATTGTATCAACCTTATATGTCTCAAATAACTGGCACAAAAAAAAGGAGAAAACTACAAGCATTCCTTTTGTTTACCTTTAGGCTCTCACATTCTTAAGAAAATGCCATAAGAGAAAGAAAATGTCTAATTCTTGGCAAGGACTCCCAGGACTCACTGATGCACGTAGAATGGAACTAAAGCAACATGTGGACAATTACATCAAACGGCACTCTGTATGTTAGATTCCTATCACAGGAAATCAGTTTTACTTATGTTACTACCTTATGTTGTAAATAACAACAGTGAAAATATCTCACATGCCGTGTTTCAAAACTAAAGAATAGAAACAGAGCATATAAAAGACATAATTTAAAAGTATATTTATGTGTTTCATATAAATATGGATTGAATTTCTGACTTTGTGATTACCCTCTGTGTGATTGTCTAGCCTCCTCTTAATATTCTGTACCAGTGGGAGGAAACATTAATTCCAATAATTTGAAACCATGACTAATGGTTCATCTCAGCGCTTCCAATTACAACATGTTCCCATTCCCCATGACATAAAAATTGCTAAATAAGCAGGCAATTCTGTGCTTTCAAATCAACTAGAGGGCCTAGCAGCTGCGTAAAAAGATTCCACTGCAAAAAGTATTCTTGATTCATTCACTCACCAAAGATCCTTTCATGGAGTGACTGTTCTCAGGAAGTCACTAGTCCTGTTCTCAATTCAGCTTCTTTGGAGGATTTTGACCAGTAAGGGTGTCTGAACTCCCTTCCATCGAGGTAAAGATAATCAAGGAACACAGATAAGTTGTGAGTTGGATGTATATAGAAAATCAACCAGTACAAAAATTGTTTATGTTATGAACTATATGTAGAAATGTCCATTTGAAGAGATATGTACTTATCAGCATCTACTTTTCCAATTAAATGGTGTACTGTGGCTTCTTTGTAAGAAAGCAATTGAGCATATAGTATATTTTAGAAACATTTCTACTTAAATATCCAGATAAAATAAAAAAGTTCTAACTCTCTAAGTATTAGCCCTCAGATAACTGGAAAACCATGCTATCCAGAATAACTCAAGTGGTCAAGGATTCTCAATAGCCATGGTTTTACTGTACCCCACTACAAATAGTTCCTAACATGGGCTCATAATTATTACATGGGAAAAATAAGTAAAACACTGCTCTTCTGAAAATCAAGTTCACAAAGATGTTATAGTAAAAGCTGTGTTATCCAGTATTTTACTAATGTTAATTAGCATTGGCCTTATTGTTTTTAATCTAGATCTTTTATGATTTTTGCTCTTCTCCTTCAACTTTATCTCCTTACCTTCCTTCTGTGGTACAGCTAAGCTCCCTTACATTATTCTAAATTTTCATCCTATTAAGACTTTAGGACACCATAGATAAGCTTCTTGGACAGAAAAACAAGATAGAAATAGAATTAGAACATTGAATTTGCAGAAATTAGGGGAAAACATGTTCTGTGTCCTTAATAGTTAAATGAGAGAAAAATTAGTACATATGCCCTCATGATACTATTTCTTATCTTTCTCCAGGCCTCTGAAATGTCACATGTGGCCAGCAGGGAACTCCACACCGAGGCTCAAGAGCGGCTGGGGCACTACTTCCTAGGGAGGGCTCTAGAAGAGCGAGCGCAACAGCGAAGGGAAGCTTTACAAGCTCAGATCAGTACCAACATTGAGCAGCTGATGAGTAAGTGCTGAATTCTGTATGTGCTTTCTGTAGTCAACAAATTCTATATCAGGTAAAACAATCATAGAGAAGGGCCATTTATCAATTACCTATCTAGTCCTTTTACCTGTCTCCAAGACTTTATCTAGAATAATACCTTCCAGAAGGGAGATTCCACACCCTCACTTAAGCATGCCACAATTCTGCCTTAGAGATGCTCATGCGTATTGATTCTCTTAAGTCTTTATTCTTTTTAGTTTCAGTAGCCTTTTTGTTATTTCTAAGTGTCAAATAATGTTAATGACATCATCTTAAATTTTTAGCACCTTATTGCTTTCAAGTCACATTTATACACATTATTTCCTTTGATCATCATGACAGACCTATTGGAATAGTCAGCAAAAATGATCTATTTGGTGAGCTTCAGTGCCTCAATCCGACTCCAGGGACTTTGACTTTTTCATGCATGGGAGAAGTGTTCATTATTAACTGCTTAATGTCTCTTGCTTATCATTTTTGATTTATTGGGATTAGGCTTTCATGGATCTTTTCCCAACAATATACGTTATTATGTTCTTTTTGGTAGTTACTGTTCTGAAAAGAAATCAACTTTTAAACAAATATACACAATTCCATAATCCTTTGTGGAGGACCTGGGTCATTTCAAGTAGTCAGTTCTTTTTTCAAATAATAGAATGAAATCATAATAAATAACTCCTCTGAACAAGCAGATAGAATCCATACGTGAGAATGGCGATCATTTGGTACGTTGTTGTAGTCTACATAGAATTCAAACTCTTGTTTCCTAAGTTCTTGTTTGATGGGACCAGGACTCTTGGAGATTATAAAATTTGGAGTAGAAAAGGACCTAAGAGATCATAAAGTCCAATTGTCCTTTACCTCCTGTAGGAATATAGTTAGGGATGGTCTGGTTTTCTAGGGTTAGTGGAAAGAAGGGAATTTTGAGATAAGCCCTGGGAAAGGATTCTGGGTAGGAAGGAATTGTGGGAGTCTAAAACTGAAAATAACTGAACTTCACTTCCTTCTTGGATTTTATCTGAGCTGGGCATGGGTTTCATCTTTGCCTACAATTTCAAGCTGAAGGAAGGGTTTTGCTCTAAGAGATCCTCCCTGAAAAGTCAGGATTTCCATGGAGAAAATCTCTGGCATCCAGGTAGAGGGGTTACTTGGAGGAAACTAATTTCCTCGAGTCCAGTCTTCATCTGGCAGTGGTCTATATACTAGAATTCCTATTGGAAAAGGTAATTCAAAGCTTTTCATCTATAACTTTGGTTACTTAGGGCAGCAGCCAAACTCGGAAGTTTTTCCCTTTCTTTCTTTATTAATTACTGGAGGAAAGAGTAGGGTTAAGCCTGGGAAAGGTTTTAGATAGCATAAGGAGGTATAGGTAAGGCCTAAAGAAGAACAGAAGGCTCTCCTTTTGCCGGAGACTTAGGAGCTAGGTGGAGATAGTTCAAAGAGTATATTTACCAGTTCCCCTCATTAACCCTTTCATTAAAATAAATTTTGTTTCTATAACCAAAGGGTTTGGTGCTTAATTGGCCCTGAGGAGTTCCTAGGTGGGTTAAAACATCTTACATCCCTCTAGGACACTTCCACATTACACTCCATTCCCTTATTTTATAGTTAAGGAAATTGAGGCTTGGGGAGTCTGATAAGTGACTTGCCCAGGGTTACACACACACACACACACACACACACACACATGCGGGCGCACGCGCACACGCAGGTGCACACGCACGTGCACACACACACACACAGTGTCTGAGGCAGGATTTGAATCCAGGTCCTCTTGATTCTAAGTCCAAGGACCTATCCACTATAATGTGTTCTCTTTTCTTTTATTACAGGTGCACCAAATCTGAGGGAAACTACAGGACAGGAGCCTGAACTCTTCATAAGCAGATCTCGGCCTGTGGCCACTAGAGCCAAGCAAGCCCACCTTGCAACACTAATGGAGAGACAAGCACCTTGGTGGAAGAAACTTGAGGATGAGGTTGGCGAAGAAGAAGTTATCCCAAAGGAAACTCTCAGTATAGATTTGGGAAGCTTATTTATTGGTGGAAGCAAATCTCCCTAGAAATTTAGCCAGGGCACTAGTCTTAAAGAGGTCTCATTAGGACAGTATTCTGGTGAGATCTATCAGCCATCATTATTAGAGATGCCAGGCTGTGGGTAATCCTTTGGTCTCCATGAGTCCCCTTCCTTGAGGCCCTTCAAATAAGGCTGGTTCTATATTTTAAAGAGACTGTTAATTTTTACCTCTAGAAACTTTTCTCAATTTTCATTTCACTTCTCCTTTATCATGAATACCAAGGTGTTTTGGTGACCCTTGCTGTGAAATTAAACACTAATTGATACTGTATTTATGTTCAGGGCAGGGCAGTTTTTTTTAAAAGATTATACTTTTGTAATAATTCTGAAAGATTTGGCAGAAAGATCAGTCATTTTTCAGTTCTGTAATTTGGAATTCTTAATTTTTCATTAAAAATAGACATTAGGAAAAAATATTTTCTAAAATTTTTGTAGAATGACCACATATTTTGAAATCTCTCTTTTTCCCCCAAATTATTGCTTTTTTATACTTAATGTTGTAATAAGGATTTTATTTCATTTCAATAAGAGCAGGTTTTAGATCAGAGAAAGGGTTTGTGACTTTTACACTGTTCCCTTTAAGAGGGAAGAACAGAGAGAAGCTGGCTGCCAGCCCTTTAAGGGTACAGCATAAAACCCAGTGAAGGGAGAATTCTGGGCTCCTGGTTTCCCTGGCAGTCTCAGGTAACAGGGGTAGTTGTTTTGAGCTTTCTCACTGACAGTGGGTGGCAGTTGAAGTGAAGGAGAGAGAAGAAGGAAAGATTTGCCATTAGAGTTCAGAGTTCAGTTACTGAGGGGTTTTCCTCCTCAGTTCTCTAAGGGACAGGTCTGAGACTCTGAAGCCTATTCTCTGCAAGTACCAGAGTACAACTCTACAAGTACAACTTTCACAAACAGTTGGATCTTTGGAGTTGAGGGAAAGAGAGGAACTGCATTCAGTTTCTCTGCGAAAAGAAACTGATATTTTGAGTTTTATAAATTATTATAAGAAGATAAAGATTTATTTTAGTTTAGGATAAGATAGAGTATTTATCATCTTTAATCAGTAAGTGTAGTTAAGTCTGGTCTGCTCTGTGGACAAGAAGAAAAACTCCATGAGGAGTTAGATTTGGGGGTGGTTTTTTATTTAGATATTATAGAATAAGATAAATAGGTTCCTACCTATTCCTAACTTCTAGTTTCTATGCTCCTATTTCCTTTTCCTACCTAAACCATAAATAAATTAGAGGTGGATTAAACTGCTCCTGGCCTTCCATCCACTGCCTGCAATAGGTTACTCCCTGACAACTTTAGTTACTTAAAACAGCTTATCAATACTAGTTAAGGTCTCAATATACAAGCTATTATTTACCTATAACAATACTTAAGAGTTCAGGACACATAGTAGGTTCTCAGCTTAGGATTTTGACTGATGATGTAGCTAGTAAAATAGCCAGTAATTTTCCCCACCACACACACACTCTCTATATACATTTGAAAGCCTGTTCTGGGAGACAGTTTGCATTTCTCTCAGCTACAAAGGGACTTGAATTCTTGACCTTCCAAGAAGATCTGTGAGTGTATAGTGACACCATTTTAACACTTTTTTTAGCATTGTCTTTTTTTTAACCTTTACCTTCCGATTTAGTATCAATATTGTGTACTGATTCTAAGGCAGAAGAGTGGTAATGGGTAGGCAATAGAGAAGTGACTTGCCCAGGGTCACACAGCTAGGACCTCCCATCTCTAGATCTGGCTCTCAATCCATTGAGCCACCGAGATGCCCCACTCTACCCATTTTTTTAACCTACGAATTTTAGGAATCACATTCCTACAGTTTGAACATGTTTGCCACAGTAAAACTTTGCATATTTTTGTAAAACAGAATTCTAGATTGAAGATGAGATGTAGCACATTTACTAAGAAAATAAACTATTTTGAAAATATGTAACTCACAAAGTTACTCCCTAAAATATACAAGAGAAATACCATTTAGATCATCATGTCAAACTCAGAAACAGATCCCTGCCAGCCACATATTGACTTCAAAAAACACTAATGAATGACATATTGCACTACATATATATTTTTTTGTTAAACATTTCCCGATTACATTTTAATCTGGTTCAGGCTAGACTGAAGAATTTTGCAGGCAAAGCAAAAAAAAATGCATTTGACATTTTTGTTACAGTCATTTCTGCTACCTTTTAGAAGTTCTGAGATACAAAGATAAATAAGACAGGATTCTTTCCCTCAAGAAACTTAAAATCCAATGTAATATTTCAAATAAATGTAAGTAGGGTCTGTGCTCAACATGGGAGTATTTAGTTTTTCTAAATATTTTATCTAAACACATTCTCTGATATTCTCTCAGATATACTGCAACTTTAAAATTGCTTCCTTTCATCAAGAGTCTTTCTAGAATATCTCTTTCCTCAGGGATAACTGGCGTGGGTCTTTTTGTGCCTCAAGTCATCATAGCTTACACTGGAACTAAATAGTTAGTCTTTACCAACAGTCTAAGTAGATACATGGAAGGAAACCACGGGATCTGGGTAAAGCATCCTATAAACCAGTGACGGCAAACCTATGGCATGGGTGCCAAAGATGGCACATAGAGCACACTCTGTGGACATGTGGCCACCCTTCCCACATGTCCCTTAGAATTCATTACTAGGAAGGCGGAGGGGCTTGTCTGCAGCTACTCCCCTCCCCCTCTCCACCATGCCTGATGACATTTTTTCACATCACCCACCCCTCTATCCAGCAGCTCAATGGAACCACTTTCTCTCCCTCCCCTGTGTGTGGTAAGGGAGAGTGTGGCATATCCAGCATGTGGTGGTGGGAGAAGCATGGCACTTCATTTCTAAAAGGTTTGCCATCAGTACTTATAGGCTTTTGATGCAACTTGATTAAAAGTTTTGGAAAGTAGTTCTAGGATTCTGACTCCCAAAATTCAGAATGAAGCTAAAAGTTAATCTCTAAAAGTAAATTAGATTAATTGATGATTAGTAAAGAGGTGCAGTTCAGTAAGAAAGATTCTGAAATATATCCTAGAATTTTTCTTTAAAATCCTCTTCTTAAGGACTTTTTCATCCTTTAATTGTTTGTGTTTAGCTTTTTTAATAAAGAATTTTATTTTTGATAATAAAAACATAATTGAGTAACCCTTTCACACCACTTGGAGGCTTGACTTTCTAGACCATTATGCCATAACTAAGATAATACCACTTGGCTTGAGACAGTGAATTTTAGGCAGAATAACTAAAAAGAAATAAATTGTCTCTAAGTTGCTAAGCTTCTAAGTTTAAATATTAACACTACATCTAATGAAAATTTTATATCCCTTTTTCCTGAAAAGTTCAAATTTAAGTGTAACTAGAAATTCTGCACATACCACAGCTTAACTGGTTATGCTCTTCACAAAATCTGCCAGACTGAAGTGAGGTTATCACCAAACTGAGATAAATGTCCCTAAAAAATGAGATGGAAAAGAACAAGACATGTAAGATAGAGGAGGTACACACTGGGAAGAGGAGGTAGAAGCAGGGGCAGAGTTATACTGTACTGCTTATTGCAAGCAACTGTATATTTCTTCATTTAAACACTTGAACAAAACCACTAAAATGGGATCCTCATGTTTCAGAGTCTCAATAGGCAATCATTTCATCTGTCAGCAGTAGCTCATTATGAAAACTTCAACTAATAGGAAAGGGGCTGATATTCTAAAACCTACATAGCATCAGTAAGGACTAAGCTTGAGTTTAACTCATATAAATCACACAATGGCCTGTTAAAAGGAAATCTGAAAAAATGTCAACTGTAATACATAATCACTGCTGGGTCCTGGGGACTAAGCTGCTTCCTTGCCCTTTCCACTAAGGGTTCCCTCTTAGCTTCTCTATCTGGACTAGGTTCAAACTTAGGAGATCCTCAAAAGAGGGGTCAGGTTCTTTTGTCTTATCTTTGGTTCTTTATGTCCATCACCCTGAAGCCCCAGGGACATTACTTAATGCTTAGTTTTGGCTCATGTCTTAAATTCTCACTAAAAATGGGGAACAGAAAGGTATGCAATGTAAATCAGGTTTAGGGCAGTTATTATACTCATAGTGCCAACTCTAAGACCCACTGGTTAAATTTAATAATTCCTATGACAAGCAACAGATTTTTCAAGTGATCAGGAGAAATATTTAAATGTAAAGGAAAAGAAATTTGTATAACATAAAGCCCACATTTTACACCCACCAGAAAACACAGAAAGGGTATGGAATAATATATACCAAAAAAACAAAAAACCTCGAGATGTAACCTGAAGTTACATAATTTGTAAACCTGAGCCTGATCATCAATGAAAAATGATCAAGTCCAATAAGAGGTATTTCAAATATTTCTATCCAAAAAAAAGAAAGTTATTCGATCTTCAAACACTCAGACAACAGAAACAAGAAAATTAAATTTAACTGATAAGGAAAGTACTAGTAACAACAACAAAATACCCCCATCTTTAGAGACTATTAAAAGAAAAATGAGATAAAGATATATATGGGGACAAAAAAAGTAATAACTGAAAGACAATTGAAATATTTCTAAAATTACAAAAGTAGATAAAGAGAAAAGGAATAGAAGTTATGGTACACAGTTCTTTTTAAAGTTTATTTAAATTAATTTATACCATTTTTCCATGGTTACATGATTCATATTCTTTCCCTCCCCTCTGCCTACTCCACCCCCTCCCATAGCCAACAAGCAATTCCTCTGGGTTTTACATGTGTCATTGATCAAGACATTTCCATATTATTAATGTTTACCCTAGAGTGATCATTTAGAGTCATGGTAGATGTTGTTCTAAAGCACCATGGACTTTATCTCCCTTCCAACCCTGCCATTTACCCTTCAAATGAGTCAATGTTATTTTGGTTTGGGTTTTTGTTTGTTTTCATGGGATTAAACTGCAAGAATTCACAGGAATGGCAATAAAACAGGAGAGAGGAGGCAGAATATGAGGAATGAGTGTCCTGCCCCTAGCAAAGTAAACAAGTGAAAAAGGGAAAAGTACTATAGTTTTTCAGGAAGAAGGGATACAAGATAATGGGTGAAGTGGCAAAGGAAATGATTGAAATGAGGGAAAAAGGAGATCTTGATTCTGTGGTGGGAGCAGAACCCTCTGAAGGGCACTTCCAGGACGGAAAAGATCTAGTCTATAATAGGATAAGAGAGCTTTATAGTGGGATTAATCTGCAGGAATCATACTCAGAGACCACTGTTCTATCTCTGAGTGTTGTGTCTTCCATGGATAGCACCCTACCTCCGGATAAGGGAACTAGCATCTAGAAAAGTGGGAGGAAATGAACCCAAAAAGGAGAATTTATGGCAGATGGGGAACTGGAGAATGATTGTATCTTTTATGAAGAGGGAAGCTGGAAATTGGTTAGGAAATCAATACCTAAACACTATGTCTATGGAGGAAATAAGAGGGGAATGGAACTACTCCCTACGTGTCTGCTTTCTCCACCTCCTCCATGTCTTACTCCTCGAACATGCAGTGTAACCAGTGGTTCTATCTATCTTGACCTCATTTGATTGAAATCTATGTGGTCAGACCTCATTTCTCTCCTGAGCACCAATCCCTCATAAAAAGTAGATAAGGATAAAAAAAATGGAACTTAAATAGAAGTGTTGGTAGATGTACTGGCCTAAAACACAATGGACTAAATCTTCTTCTTTCCCTTCTACCCTTCCCCTTACTTTTTTAACCAGCTAGGTGGCACTATGGTCCTGAGTCAGGAAGACCTGAGTTCAAATTTGTCTTCAGGACACTTTCTAGCTATATGACCTTGAGCAAGGCACTTAACCTCTGTTTGTCTCAGTTGCCTCATTCATAAAGTGAGAATTCTAATAGCATCTACCTCCCAAGGTAATTGTGAGGATCAAATGAGATAATAATTGTGAAGTACTTAGCACAGTGCCTGGCACATAGTAGGTGTTATATATAACATATTTAAATGTTAGTTATTATTATTACCCCTCTAGTGAATCAATGTATGTTTCTTTTTCTAACACTAAACTATAAGAATGGGAGGGGAACAGTGTCCTTTGCTAGACATTTTCACATTTATATTTCATAGGTTTCTCAGATTTAACATGCCTATAACAAAACTACCATTCTTCCTAAACTCATTTTTTTCTTCTTTTTTTATAACTTCTCTATTTCTGTCGAGGGTGACACCATCTTTTCAGTTACCCAGGTTCATGAATTCTGTCATATTCACCATTTTCATATCCAACCAATTGCCAAGTTTTATCTCCAAAACTCTTTTCCATCCCAAACCTTGTGTTCATCAAGCTGGCCAACCATGTCTCACCTGGATTATTATAATATCTTCCTAATTGGTCTCCCTTCCCAATCCAAGCTCCACACAGCTGTCAGATTAACTTCCCTGATGCACAGGTATAAATAGCCCCATCACCTACAAGAGACTCTAGTTGCCTATAGGATAAAATACAAAATCCTGTTTGACATTTAAAGTCCTTTGAACTCTGGTTCAAACCTATTTGCCTAGACTAATTTTCCCCTTCAAGAATTCTACATTCTAGAGAAACTGGCAGACTTGTTGCTTCTCACTTGTGACAGTCCGTCTCCTGTTATTCCCCATTCCTGGCAGCCTCTCTTTCCTCGTTTGTACCACTAGTAAACAATCAGCTCACATCCTACCACATGGGTTCCTTCACAAAGAATTTTGTGATTTCCCCTGTTTTTAAATTGCTAGTTCCAATTCTCCCCTAAAATTTCTTAATGTTTCTTTGCATGCATATTCTTTGTGTAAATATTGTCGCTCCTCCTCCTCCTTCTCTTCCTCCTTGTAGAATATAACCTTCTTAAAAGCACAGATTGTTTTATTTTTGTCTGGATAGTCCCACTGCTTAGTCCAGTGACTGGCACATGAATTCAATTGAATTAAAAATAATTTACCTTTAATTACAAACCAAGTCTACCCTTCCAGAGAATACAGAGGGGAAAGTGTGGAATTAGTAATGTGGAGAAAAGAAGAGAAGATGGAATTTATAAGAAATGTCAAGAATTATGATGATAGGAGATGGGAGAAGAGATATCAAAATGAGAACCTAAGTTTCCTTTTCTATTCTCTATTCTATTTTATCCTTTCCTGTGCTCCATCTTCACATCTCCCCTATCATTCTGTATACTTCATTTCTCACATTCAAATTTCCCACATCTCATCATAATCTTATAATTCTTCTTCTTAATAGTCCATCATCTCCTTTAATTTCTTCTGTATTGCTAAAAAAGAGACCAGTTAGGATAGAGTAGGAAAAATTGTGGTCCCTTTTTCAGAAAGGTCATATAAAATGTATAGTCATTTGCAGTTTTCAGTCTTTTCAAAGTGTCTTCACATCTACTATCTCATTTTAACCACACACAAATCTCTGCGGAATGAATTGGGTGAGGATCATGGGAGCACAGTTTACGAGCTGGAAGGGACCTTAGTGGTCATCTTGTCCAACATTCTTCCTTTCATACGTGAGAAAACGGATTGTCAGAGAGGAGGAAATGGTTTGCTCAGTCTCACAAAGGTAGTCAATTATTCTCTGAAAACTCGGGCTTGAGGCCTGAGGAGTTCGCAGCTTTCTACAGAAACTTGGGGTTATTAGTGGAGTAATACTAAAAGTTCCCTAACTTCTAGGTCGGGGCTCACAAGATCTCACAAGCCGGAACTACACCCAAGTTGCAAGGTTGCTACATCTGATTCCTATCCCTTTCTCATTCTTGTTCACTATCTCTTTTCTTTCCGCCTCCCTTTTCCAATAAGCCTCCTCCCTCTTCCTCTTTTGTCTCCAGGGTTCCCCATTCCCAAATGGACCCCCTTCGTGGGCTCCTTAGCTCGGCACTTGCCAACCAATCAACAAGTCCCCAAGTTCTTTCAGCAGTCCGTCCTCCTCCCCACCGTCTCTTTCCTTTCCTAAGTTTCCATGGAGATAGGAAAAGCAAGGGTTGCTTCGATGTCCGGGAGGGGGAGGGAATCGGATTTACTATTGTCTGTTACAAGAAGAGCAGACATAAACGGAGAGAAGAAGCAAATAGACACGCAGTAGTGGAACGGGAAAAAAGAAAAACTAGCAGAAACAAGCAGGTGACGATAACAGGAACAGAATGAGGTGATTTGTGTAAGTATACGGTGACAGTAGAGATAGGAAGAATGAGTAAGAACGGGATGCACAGCATTTTCTACCTCTACTGGGTTTTTTGTTTGTTTGTCTGTAGCCTTGGGACCCGATGGCCTGAAGGGTCGAACCAATTTCCGTGGAAGAATCAAGGTATGAACTATACCCCATCATCACCTTTCCACTTCCAAACCAAGAATTCTGTCTGTGTCTCTGTTTCTGTCCCTCTGTCTGACCCTCAGTCTCTGTGGTCGTCCTCCTCTTCCTTCTCCTGTCTCTCCCTCCCCTTCTCAGAATTTACAGTGAGCAATGGACCCCTCCCCTTGCCGCCTCTCCGCTCTCTGTTAGGTCCGCAAGCCTACTTGGTAGAAACTCCGGATGGGAGTTTGGGGCGTCATCTCTTGTATTGTTTCCGTTAGGGACTGCATGAGCGTTGCTGATAATCAGCATAGGCACCAATCCCTGAAATGGGCTAACGATTCTAGAGCTTGAAGCAGAGTAAGAAAGCCCAGCAGGCAGATGAGATAGACCTCGGGCGCTTAGCCTGCACTGCATGAGAAAATTGCAAAAAGCAATGGAGAATGAGCACAAATCACCTTGTCTCCTTTCCTTCTTGTTTCCGCTTTTCTGTTTTCTGTTTCTAGGAAGGCGAGGGGTCCTCACCAAATGACTGAGGCGGTCCCACACACTTTATGTCAGGGGTTCTTAACCTTTTTGCGTCACAGTCCCCTTGGGCAGTCTGCCGAAGCCCTTTTCAGAATAGTATCTTTAAAAATAAAATAAAATGCATATGATCACAAAGGAAATCAATTCTATTGAATAGTTATCACTGATTTTTTTTTTAAGTTCACAGACCTCAAGTTAAGAACTCTTGCCTTTGGTGATAGGAGCCAGCTCCTGTGTGAGCCAGTAGGACTGAACCTCCCTACCTGGAAGACAAAGCGGCAGGTTATTGCTGCTGCCTCTATTCCCTAGGGACCCTTTGTTGTGGAGTACAGTGAAACCCAGGCATGATGGGATGAGGGAGATCCCTGAAGAGCCAAGGAAAGGTAGCATCGAAAGACTGCCCGCTTTTTCCTCTTTACTGCACTGTAAACTAATAGGTATTGGCTGAGGGGAGGGCTTTGGCAGCATTGCCCTAGCCCTTAGGTTCTCCCTTTTCCCAAAGGCAACCGTGGAGAACCCAGAGAGTTTGCAAGCAGTCAACGATTGTGTGTTTGACAGAGGCGGGAAGGAGGATGCCATGTGTCTAGCATTTGGCAGTTTGTGCAGCACTTACCCATTCAGTGCATCAGCTCATCTTTACAAGAGCCCTCTAAGGTAGGTAGGACAGGTAATACCGTCCTTATATTACAAATAAAGAAACAAGGGCACCGAGAGATCTCTTAGGGATTCAGATCTATTTGTTTTGCAATTGACAAAGACTAAATGACAGCAATCTCAAAATCTTGCCTGTGCAGAAAAAGACATTTGAGGTCTCTTTGGTCATAAGTTGAGTCAAAGAATGAGGTTCCTAAATGAAGAGGCTCCTGGACCATATTACAGGTGTATGACATACTGAAGCTGGAAATCAATTTTTCTGCTTTCCTCAAAATGTTAGATTCTATTTACAGTATTGTCCAGTTTTGCTAGTAATCTTAAAGGGGATATGGGAAAACAGTAAAGGTTTCAAAGAACAAAAAAAAACAATGATGAAAATATTGACAAATAAATCATATGAGAAAAGGCTCAAGGAACTAAGATTATTTAACCTAGACAAAAAGGGAACTTGGTAGGAAAACAAGGGAATTACCAATTGGTAAGGGAATAATTTTTTTGTCAAGTATAATATCTAAAGAATTATCATAAGAAGGATACTGATGGATTAGCTGTACTTTCCATCCCAGAAACATTATAACACTTTCCCTTGAATTCTGGTCTTCTGATTCCTCTCCTGTCCTTGATTTATCATATCTCTCTTTAAATTAAACATGAAAATTTCAGAATTTCCCTAAAGATAAGCTAATACTGAAGGAGGGTACCTAGAACACCTCTGTGATTCCTTTCCTCTATAAAAAGGAGAGGCAGCTATCTATCTCTTTTGGATGATTTAAACAGTTCCCTGCTTGTAGATAGGTACCTGGGCTAGAAGGCCTTACAGAGTTCAGTTCATCACAGTGATTCTGTTTCTCTATCACAATTGAATTTTCTTGAATATACTTAATATACATTATAATGAAGAATGTTTTGGGTGATAGTTATATTTATGGAAAAAGAAAAAATTAGCTAGCAAAACATAGCTCTCTTTCTAGATTATTCTTCATGAGCCATATTAACAGTGAATAAGCTACTTATTTACTAATAAGCAAACAAGTACTTTAAAGGGTTTAATCAGAAAAGGATTTCCAAATAAATGTAATATGTTTCGGGGCCTCTGCTGGCACTCTTGTCAAATTAGCAGGACCTATTCAATCAAATTTTGACTTCCAGGTTGGTTTTCTGAGGCCTTCAAGACCCTAAACCTTGCAATAGGCTCTTTGGGCAACAGTATCTGATAACAGTGTTTAGTTTTAGTTCTAAAGCGTGCTTGTCCTTGAATTTTACAGAGTTTCAGATGTTGGGACTAAAAGGAATCTTAGAGATCATAGCCCAACCTGTTAATATGAGATGAAGGGAGTGAGACTTATTAGATTCTGAATTCCTTTGATTTTCTTTATATTCCTGGTATTTAGCACAGTACCTGGCAAATGATAAATGCTTAATAAATGATTCTTGACTTGCTTATAGTCAGCAGGTAGATTTGTTTGAATCCACTTTGTTTTTAATTAACAATTTCAATCATTTTTACTTTCCTTAAATTATATTTATATTCTGAAATGCTTAGCAATCCAGCTTACTTATTTTGTTTGCAGTCTTTCTCCCCACCCCAAAAATCTCCTGATATATATACTCAAACATTTTAGCCTCCCAGTTTATCAGCCTCTTCAATTTACATAACTGATCATTCTTCCCTGCCATTCGCACCTTCAGGCCTGTCATACCTTATATTTCATTATCATTTGAAAAGTGCCACTTCTCTGATCTTGAACAGGAAAATTTTCTTCTCTCATCATAATCTTCTCTCCTTATATCTCTCACTCTGCCTAACTCTTCTGAATTTTGTTTTTCTAATTTCAATTCTTCAACCATAATTTGGCCTCTAGTCCTTCTGCTCCTTTCTGTTTTTCTAGTCTATCACCTCTGCTCTGGCCTCATTTTTCTCCTTTCAGTCTTGACCCTTTAATGAATCCATCCATCTGTGCACTATTCTTCACCCTTAAATTGCTTTTCCCCTTATACTTCTATTGATGTTCTGCTGGTCCTCAAACCTGAATTACCTCTTCCATCTCCTAATCCACTTAGTGCTAACAAATACTGAAGGAACTCATAAGACCATTCCAAATAAATCTGCTCTAAATGTACAACATTTAGACTCAACTGAGCCCTCACATAGCACTCCTTCTGCCCTATGGATTTCACAACCAAGTTCTTCACATTAGCTATCTCAGTCCTCTTCCTTCAATCTTCCAACACCAGCTCTCTAAGCAGGTGATTTGAGCTTCAACTTTAGTGTTTTCAGTGAAGAAGAGAACAGGTAAAGATATGCATAAGTTTTACTGGAATTTCCTATTCCATGTTCCAAAACCATGCATGTCTTTACCTGTTCTCTTCTCCATTGCTCCGGGTCTTTGAGGAAAAGATCCTCTTCTTACCTTTGATCTTCTCTTTTGTCTCTTCCAGGAAGCTGCCATTATCAGTCCTCTTTTCTTACTCATCTTTAGTCTTTCTCCATCTACTGATCCCTTCCTGCAAATGTGCTCATGTCATCACTTGATCTGGCTATCTCCTCATGCCTTTTACTGCCCAACTCTAGAATCATCTATATTTGTTGCCTCTGATTTCTCAGGGCATATTCTTTTTAACCCACTGATATTTGGTTTCTGATTCTATCTCGCAACCAAAATTGCTTTCCCAAAGGAGTATAATACTAAAGTCTTTTGAAGAGTCCTCAGTACTTCTTACCTTCTCTTTATCTCTTGACATTATTGACCTCCTCATCCTGAGAACTTTTTCCTCTTTTAGCTTCTGTAACATTGCAATCTTTTGTTTCCCCTCTTACTCATCTGACTGATTCTTCTCAGTTATCTTTGCTGGATCAGCATCCATTCTTATCCCCTAAATGTGAATGTTCCCCAAAACTCTATTTGGGTCCTCTTCTCTCTGAATTTCCTCCTGTGGTGAGTTTATCTGTTGCCATGAGTTCACTTATCAGCTCTATACCAGTTGCTTTCAAAGTTATATATCTAATCTCAATTCCTCCCCAAACTCCTGTCCCACATCAGCAACTATCAGCTTGAAATCTCTATCTAGATGTCCCATCAGCATCTCAAACTGAACTCATCCAAAATAGAATTCTTCTTTTCCTTCAAATCTCTTCCAAACTTTCCTATTTCTTTTTAAAATTTAATTAATTTATTTTTTAGAATATTTTCCCATGTTTCCATGATTCGTTTTCTTTCCCTCTCCCCTTCCCTCCCTGCTCCCAGAGCCAACAAAAAATTCCACTGGGTTATACAAATTTTGTCACTTGATACCTATTTCCATATAATTTATTTTTGCTATAGAGCAATTTTTAAAGCCTAGAACCCAAACCATATACTCATATATACATGTGATAAATGATGTCATATGTTTTGCTTTTGTATCTCTACTCCCAAAGTTCTTTCTCTCAATGTGGATAGGAGTGTCCTGGCTTGTTGCATTGTTACTAATAGCAAGGTCTGTTACATTGGATTTTTCCACAGTGTTTTACTTTCTGTGTATCATGTTCTTCTGGTTCTGCTCATTTCACTCTGCATCAGTTCATTGAGGTTCTCCCAGTTTATATGTCAGAGTCTCCTTTGACTCTTCCTTCACCACAAGATATCTCTTATATTTACCCCCCTTCTCTCCACTCATATTGCTACTATTTTATTTCAGACTTTCATCACTCTTGCATGAACTATTCCAATAGCTTCCCAATTGGTCTTTTTACTTCTGTGCTGTCTCACTTCTAATTTATCCCTCTCATAACTACCAAAATAGTATTTCAAAGGTATAGATTTGGGGGGGGCAGCTGGGTGGCTCAGTGGATTGAGAGCCAGGCCTAGAGATGGGAGGTTCTAGGTTCAAATCTGGCCTCAGACACTTCCCAGCTGTGTGACCCTGGACAAGCCTAGCCCTTACCACACTCACTCTTCTGCCTTGGAACCAATACACAGTATTGATTCCAAGACAGAAGGTAAGGGTTTAAAAAAAAGGATATAGATAGGAAAGGAAATAAGCATTTATTAGCACCTATTATGTGCCAGGAACTTCACAGATATTATCTCATTTAAGCCTCATAAGAACCCTGAGAGGTTAAGTGCTATTATTATCCCCATTTTTATAACTGGGAAACTGAGGCAGTTAGTAGTTAAGTAACTTGTCCAGGGTCACACAAATTGTGAGAGAGCAGATTTTAACTTAGTATAACTGACTGTAGGCCCAATTCTCTGTCCACTGTGCTACCTAGCTTCCTCCGAGATGTAACTCACTCAAAAATCTTTTTTGACTGCCTGCTGCCACTAGGATAAAATGAAAACTCCTCAGCTTGACATTTTACAACCTACCACAGATTCTAGTTTACCTTTTTATTCTTATTTATTGTTATTTTCCCCTTAGAAACTGGGCTTGGAATTAAGAAGACCTGAGTTCAAATTCACCCTCAGACCCTTACTATCTGTGTGGCCCTCGATAACTTACTTAACCTCTGTCTGCCTCAATCTCCTTCTCTGTAAAATGGGGATAATAATGGCACCTGCCTACATCACCACCAGGGTTATTATGAGGACAAAATGAGATGTTTATAAAGTACTTTACAAATCATTAATCTATATAACTGCTAGTTGTTATTATTATTATTTACTCTATGTTCCAGGCAAAGTGGACTGCTAGCTCTTCTTTCTCTGTAACCCTTCCTTTATGAAATGCACACAAGCACAAGCCTGGAATGCCTGTCCGTCTTACCCCTCTTCTTAGAAGCTCCATCTTTCTAACTTGAGTTTCAGCTCCCATTTCCTCTGAGAAGGCTTCCCTACTTCCCTTAGTTGTCAGGGTTCTCTCCCTCCTCAAATTACCTTCTATTTAAGTATGTGAATAGATATCGTATCTCCTAGTAGACTCTGAGCTCTTTGAGGGAGACTTGCTATTTCTGTCCTTGTATTCCCTGTGCCTAGCACAACGCTTTGCAAATAGCAGGTAGAAAAAATGTCTGTTGGATCTATTTGAATGGACAGGACAGGATACGGTACAAGAAGAAGAGCTATGCCAAATAAGGCTGGAAATTGGAGCTATGGCTGGGCCACGATGATGGCATAGACCAGCGTTCACAAACACCCTTAATGCCCGCCAAAGGTGGTGATTCAATGACAGACTTATGGCCAAGTGTATTTTCCTCTTTTGTAAAATGAGAGGCCTGGACTAGATCAACCATAGATTCCTTGTACTGGACATGACTTTATCTTGCTGTGAAACTTTATCAGAGCTGTAGGCTTAAAAATGTGGTGCAGCACGAAGTCTGAAGTCAGGAAGATCTTAGTTCAAGTCCAGCCTCAGACACAAGCTATGTCACCCTGGGCAAGTGACTTAACCCTGTTGGCCTCAGTTTCCTCCCCTGTCAAATGAGCTAGAGAAGGAAATGACAAACCCCTCCAGTATCTTTGCCAAGAAAATCCCAAATGAATGGGGTCATGAAGAGTCAGATGTGACTGAGACGACTGGACGAGAACAAAAGCCCAAAAGAAGGGAAAGGCTATTTGTTCATGGAACCTCTATGTCTCTGATAACTATCCCATCAGTGTTTGGGAGTGAGGGTGGAAGAGTTGTGATAAGTGGGGGCCCTGCTAAAATGTACTCCTTCACTCCTCACCTCTCCCACTTAGAATCCCTGACTTCCTTCCGAACTCACCTTCTACAGGAGGCTTTTCCTAGTGTCTCCACCTACTGTAGGCTTTGTATTTGTGTATGTATTGTGCATACTTATGTTTGTGCCCATTGTCTGAAGGCAAGTTTCCTGAGGGCATCCCTAAGGATTGGCATAAATTACTGGCACATAGGCAGTGTCTAATAAGTATTTGTAGATTGGTCGATTGAAGGGAAGGGAGCACCACTGGCACATTGAACTGCATTACCATCCTACAAATGTGACCACCCTATCACTAGATTGTAAGCTCCATACGGACAGGTACTATGCTTTATTTCATCTTTAAAAGCTCTAGAATCTGGGGCACAATCAAATGTAATAGACTTCTCTACCAGCAGCAATGCAATGATCCAGAATAATTCTGAAGGACTTATGAGAAAGATCACTATCCACCTCCAGAGAAAGAACTGTAGGAGTAGAAACACAGAAGAAAAACGACTGCTTGATCACATGGGTCAAGGGGATATGATTGGGGATGTAGACTTTAAAGGATCGCTCTAGTGCAAATAGTAATACTATGGAAATAGGTCTTGATCAATGGCACATGTAAAACCCAATGGAATTGCTCATTGGCTACAGGAGGGGGTTGAGAGGAGGGCAAGGAAAGAATATGAATCATATATTCATGGGGAAATTCTCTTAATCAATTAAATAAAATTTAAAAAAATAAAAACTCTAGAATCTAAAGAGTTAGAATGGACCTCAAATGTTATTTAGTGTAAATTATACCTGAATGAAAGTCCCCTCTTCCACAGGTTAACTTGTAGTCACCCAGCCCTTGCTTCAAGTGATGGGAAAGTCTCGAGACACTATTTTGGACAATTCTAATAATTAAGAGTAGTTTGACAGCTAGGTGTCACAATGGATAGAGTGCTGGTCCAGAAGTCAAGAAAACTCAAATCTGATCTCAGACACTTATTAGCTATGTGGCCCTGGGAGAAGTAATTTAACTCTGTTTGCCTTTGTTTCCTCATCTGTAAAATGAGCTGGAGAAGGAAATGACAAACCACCTTAGTGTCTTTGCCAAGAAAATCCTAAATGGGTTCATGAAGAGTCAGAATAACTGAAAAATAACTAAACAATAGTTGGGAATTTTTCCTTACTACAAGCCAAAACCTGACTTTTTGCCAATTCTACCCAATGTTCTAAATTCTGACTTCCAAAGTAATACAGAACAAGTCAAATCCTTCTTCCACCTAAAAGTCTTTCTAGTCCTTGAAGACCAGGTCCCCTCTGAGTCTTCTCTTCTCAGGCTATTACCAGTTCCTTCAATAAGATTTCTAGTCTCATCATCCTGGTCTCCCACTTCTGGATGCAGTTCCTACTTATTTATTGAATTCCCAAAATATAGCACCTTGAACTGAACACAATTCTCCAGAAGTGGTCAGTACCAGAGAGAGTACAACAAAAGGATCGGTTTCTTTGTTCTTGACACTGTGACTCTTTTAAATGAAACCTAAGATAATCTAAGCTGTTGTGGCTGCCTTGTCACACTGTTCATCCATCATAGTCAATATAAAGCCATTCGCTGTGAACTTCCTCTTTCCTTTTATCCTACATCTCAAACCTCTTGAACTGTTCCAGTTCTTACCTTCTTTATTCCACTATCTGTTGAAATTTTGAAGAGATGAACCTTCCCATTAAAGCTGATCGCCACTTGTAGCCTTTTTTCTATTCTCTCCTGTCTCCAACAAATCATCAGCCTTCACAGTCATCCTCTCTCTGTCTCTGTCTCTGTCTCTATCTGTCTCTCTTCTCTCTTTCTATTTGAATAAATGAGCAAACAAAGGTTTGAGCTTCCAAACATGTTGATTTATGAAGTAATGCATACCACTTGCATAACAGATTAACTCCAGGCCTCCTCAGCTTGGCACTGGACCCCAAATACAGAGGGAAACAGATTTTTATGCATTAAAAGAAAAAAATGAACAAGATAGAAATCGAGATAAAAGATAAGTAAGCTGATTTATTTGGAGGAAAGATTAGAGGCTTTCAAAATCGAGAGGAATATGAATAAGGTTTGAGAGCTAGAAGGTGGTATAATTCCCTGAAATCAGAAAAAGAGATGTCCCATTCTCCCTTCAAATGTTTGTATTGAATCAAAGAAACAAAAGGAACAGTAACTAACTGATTAGTCCAAGTCCAGTTTTCAGATAAGGCATATGGGTTGCTTGAATGTGTAATTGTGAGGTTCTTGTATTAGTCTTCATATGTGGCTGGGTTTCTAGACAGCATAACCTAGGTCTTTGGTTAAGGATCTCTAAGCAATTAGTAGAGGTGGTCTACCTTCCCAGACATGTAGGACTAGTTTCAAATAATGCAATAAAATTTCCTTACTATTCCCACAGTTAAAGTTTTCTCACATGATAGAAATTGAACTAAATCTATAATTGAACATAAAGGAAATTGGACTAGTTACAGACTTGAGTCACTTGGTGGCATCAGTGGGATTCACTCATTTCCCACAATTCCTCAGTATTTTCATTTTTCTAAGATCATATTCATATCACTGGGAGTAGGATAACACAGAAATTAAAAAGGTAGACTTCTGCAGGAGTGAGCAGCCTGAAGTCATTGAAACTATCCCAAGATTAACCAGCCTACTCTCCTGCTTTTTATTCAGTTCTAGCCCTAGCTCTCTCTCCATCCGTACTCATGGCCCAAGGTTATACACAAACTCAGGGGATGCCTATTGAACTCCGTGTTGTTATTTGGGATATGCTCTTCGTCCATTTTGATTTTTCAGTGTGGATAGTTAGCCTGATTACGTTTCAGTGATTAAAGATTTCATGAAAGAATCTTTGTAGTTCTACTAGAGAGGAAGGGTTTCTAATCAATGACAAGGAGCTCTTCCTGTCACTGGAGACATCATGGTATTTATTGATAATCACTAGTAAAAAGAGTCCTGGATTCAGGTTCAAAAACTCCAGCATTGTCATTTGCTATCTATATGACTGAAGGTAGCACAATGGCTATTGCTGACCTGAAGTCAGGAAGACATTGAGCTCAAATCCAGCCTCAAACACTTCATAGCTCTATGACCCTGACAAGTCACTTAACCTCTATTTGCCTTAGTTTCCTTGCTTGTGAAATGAGGATAATGACAGAACCTATCATGGCAAGGTTGTTGTGAGTTAAAGCTCTTCATAGAGTGCTTGGAGAAGGAACATATTTAAATGCTTATTATCAGATAAAGATGGAGTTGGAGCTATACATATATTGGTGCCCCTGATAGGATGTAAAGCAGAGACTTTTTCACTTTTATCTTTATGCTTCTAGTACATAGCCCAGTACCTAAAATATAAAGGTGCTTAATAAATGCTTGTTGATTAATTAATATTACCAATCAAAGCTAATAGTGATAATAACATATGAGAAGAACATAAAGTCTGGTATATGGACATATTTTCCATTTCTAGATCACTGTGTGCCTTTTTAATTTTGATGTTTACTTTTATTATGTCACCTTTGATTAATATATGCCTAGAACAAGGTCCTCAAACTTGGGACCTCTAGATCCTCATAGTCAAGGTAGTAAAGGGAGCAGAAGTTAAGGGGGGAGTATTGATTTGATAGTTTGAAAACCTGTACCCCAAATCTCTATCTGCAGTTGGGTTTTTCATTTAATTCCTCCAAAAATAATGCTTATTATCTAGGGCAGCTTAATCTCTGCTGGCCACAGTTTACTCATCTATTGAAAGTCTGGATAACCTTTGAGATCCTTTTCAGCTCTAGATTTGTGTCTCAAAGATCCTTCTTGTGTCAAAAAGTAGAATCCCTGAATTCCTTCTGACCTTGCCATTACTTTTAATGGGTGTGTGCCCAGATATCCAACTATGATTCCATATTTAAGAGATGTACCCCCTTTGCCTAATATGTTTGAGACAATGTCTGGCTTCCTTCCATCCTCTTGTTACCCAATTTTCCTTTCCACTAATATGTGCCTCCAATCTTCCATATCTGTCATTCCTATTATCCATTCCTTTTTCCTGGTAAATTGCTCTTCTTTGCAACTTTCTTTTCAACTCTCATTCTAATTCAATTTAGTGCCACCTTTTCACGACTGCTCTCCTTTCTTTCAGATAGCCCCTCTACTGAACCCTTGCCAAATAAATTAAAATTTCTGCTGTCTACTCATTAAAAAGTCTGCTACTTTACAAACCCTATTGACTTGTAGGCAAACTATATTTAAATCCCACCCCTGCTTCCTCTACCTTCTCTGGAAAGAATACTAGACTTGGGTCAAAAGATTCCATTTCAAGTGTCTAGTACTTGGGAATATCCCCCATATGACATAATAAATCAGAATTAAAGTACAATTATTGTAAAGCCATTCCAAATTGGATAGAGGCAAGAAGAGGATGATTTGATGAAGGCTGTAATGGGAGCCATACATATATTTTGTTAGACCAGTCTTTTAGATAAGACAGCACATATTATATGATTATCTTTATCAATTATAAGGAAGGAAGAACAATATCTGTGGAAGGCAACTGGAGCTGGATGCACCTGTGCATCCTGGTTGCTTTATCTTAGGTATTCTGTTACTGTGACAGGATATGATTAATTCACTCACTGACATTTCCTTCATTAATATGAATAAACCTTCTTTTCTTCGGCCATTCAGTTTCATTAAGATGTGTATATGTAAAGATATTGGAGAGATTATTGGTGCCAATTCCTAGGAAGTACACAGAAAAGAGCCAAGGATTTCATAAAAGCAAGATCTGAATAGATTTGGTCATCTGTAATGGTATAGATGTTGACTATCAAGGAGTACATAATGCTTTGATATTTCTTAGTAGAGAATAAATTACACATATCCTATAGAAAGTATGAATGCATTCTTTTTCTTCTAGTCCCAGGGACTACTATAGTTGCAAACTTTGAGATACTAACCCCAAAAGGAGTTTTCCCAGTTTGTATAGTAATTAGCTGGTCAGTTCCTGGCATCTCCCTTTGGAAAGGATCTCGCCTGAGAATAGGATTAAAAGAACTCTGGAGATGATGAACTGGTATGATCTTCTATGATACCCCCAGAGTGGTGGTAGGGAAAACTTGAAGAATAACTTGACACAGTGGATCTTAAACTAAGAAGCATACAGAATAAAGTTGGGGACATCCATCCCAGGCAGTATGGAATATTGGAAAAGAATATTGGATTTAGAGTCAGAGGACCTAGGTTTGAATCCTGTTTCTACTAGTTGGCTCCTTATATGATTTTGGGCAACTCACCTGACCTCAATGGGTCTCAATTTTCTCATTCATAAAAATTATGTTAATTGACCTCTGAAGTCCCTTCGAGCTCTAATATGTAGTAGTTTCCTAAATATTGGTCTCACTATAAGTACTGATCAAATATAGTGATTGTAGTAGCTTTTTTTTATTTCCCCCATCAGCAGTGGTAGTCTAATTATCCCTTGTCATTGTAATCAGCAACTAACTTTGCTAGCAGCAGGCAGATTATTGCCCATGTTGGCAGTGTTGATGACCTTCTTTATCCATTTGGGAGATGACAAATGGATCTGCAGTTTCATTGTCAGTGATATTGTAAAAAGTGTATATAATGGAGTCAGGAGAGACCTAGGTTTAGTTTGCCATAATCACTGACCATGGGAGCTGGTGACCAGAGAAAGGGTCCCAAAACCAATGACAGAGAACTAAGAAGTGAAGATCTTCTTTTCTGCAATTATGAAGGGCAATGAGGCAATTGATGATTGACATAAAGTGTGTAATATTTGTCTTTCTGCTATAGCCATTGTTGCCTGACCTCGAAATGCAAATTGGTCTCCATCTTAGTGGGGGGAAAAGGATGAAAGAGCAGCAGAGAATTGGAGAGCCTAGTTAGCAACTTCCTATGAAGTGCAAAGCCATCTGCTTTGCAGGTCATCAACAAGAATGAAGTATAGTGTGATGGAGAGAATTACAGAATCTCAGAGTCTGAAAACTCGTCAGAGGCCATCTAGTTTAGCCAGTCCCGAAATAAGAATCCTCAATCTTTTCCTTGAAGATCTCTGGCAAAGGTGAACCTACTGCCTCTGGCAGCAGCATTTGAGTGATGATCAACTGAAGAAAAATCAGAAGTCATGTTGTTCTTGGTATGTATTACAGACCACCTAAAAAGGGCGGGGGGGGGGGGAGAGAATAGGCAAGTATGAGAAATAAGTCACAAACTTGGTTCAATGACTTGAAGCAGTATGGGAAAAGGTACATGAATCTTCAACTATTTGAACTTCTTCTGAAGCAGTCTTTCTGCCTAAAGCAGATACCTTCAACCCACTTGCAATCACCACAGAATTATCTACAAATATATCTATAAAAATTCTTTCTCAAAAGTTACTAGTGATTTCAAGAGTTTAATAAATTAAGGGATCATAGATTTAAAGGAGGAGAGAATCTCAGAGCTCATCAGCTCTAGCCCTTTCATTTTACAGATGAGGAACTGAGGTACGCCAAGGTTAAATAACTTATACAGGGTCAAATAGCTATTAAATATATGAGGTAGGATTTATATTCAAATCTTCCTTACTCCAAATCCAGTGCCCTCTCCACTCATGCTGCCTTATAAAAACACCATATTGCTTCATGACCCAAATCCAGGGGCCTTTTTAAAAATCCTTATCCTCCTTGATTTTGGGGGGCTCCATTTGACATTATTGACCATCCCTTTCTCATGTATACTCTTGGTGTCCTTTATGGTGCTTTTTTCTGGTTTAATGTAGTATAAAAAGTATTGACCTCTATCTCAGGTACTTAAATAGGTGACACTGGAAAAACCACTTAGATGCTCTCTCTCAGGCACTTTATCTACAAAATGGGAATAATAATACTTGTACTCTGTACTTCCCAGGGCTACTGTGAGGAAAGCATTTTGCCTACCTTAAAGTGCTATATGAAGGTTGAATTAAAATGAAGAGCAACAATTAATAAATCATTGACTAACTTTAATGATATCCATCAGAAGGCAAAAGAAGTGACAAGGGAAGCTGCTATTCTGAACTACTTATCAACAAGGAAAAAGCATTTGCTTAAGTAGGGACGGTTACCCTCGGAAGAACTGACCACTCTATCATAGAAGATATAAAATGAAATGAGAGAAAATCTGTGTATAATGTGACATGCACAAAATATTTTGATAGAATATATATCAAAGGACATAGAGAAAGGATACATAATGGAAGCCCTAGTCAGTTTTTAAAATATTATAAAGTAAGGAGTCTATAAGCATCTAATATGGGCACATCTTCCTACTTCCAAAAATAGACAAGGGTAGAGTCTGCAAACTATAAACCCTTGGTTTGTTTTGTGTTTATGTAAAAAATCTTGAACATATTAAAGAGATGGTCAGAGAATTTCTAGAAAAGCAAATGGTGATCACAAAAGAGTCAGCAAGACATCATTAAGAAAAGAACATGCCAAACTAATGTCATATCCTTCTTTGACAAGGTAATGATATTTGTTGAGCAGGGAAGGTTATAAATACAGTTTACATAGATTTCAGCAAAGGATTTGACAAAGCTCCTATACTATTTTTGTAGCTAAGATCAAGAAATATTGGCTGGAATATAGTACATGAATGTGAATTTGGAGTAGGTTGTATCACCAGAACCACGCAGTAGCCCCTAATGAGTCATTGTTGATGTGAAGGGAAGTCTTTATTGTCTGTGCACATTGTTATCAGTGATTTAGATAGAGTATAGGTGGCATGCTTGTAAAATTTGCAGATGATACAAAGTAGAATGTAGCTGACACACTGGAAGCCAAAATTCATAAGATCAGTTCCTGAATTCCTCAGGATTTGTACTTGAAGGTGGTATTTCTAGATTCCACACTAAGGTTTTCAAAAAATTAACACAATACATACAGAACTGAAAAATCATGACAAGATAAAAGTTCGTCTGAAAAAAGAATTGATAATTTTAGTGGACAGAAAATTCATTATGGGTTAACAGTATAACGTAATAGTAAAGCATCCTAGGCTGGATTAAGACAGGTAGAGTACCCAGAATGAGTGAAATGATGATCATATTTTTCCTTTCCTTTATTAGCACATAACTGGAGTTTTGTTTTTAGTGCTGGTTTTCATTTTAGACAACACACTGGCAGTGGAGCCAAGAGGGCAGAGAAGGGACATGGACCTATCTGATCACTACCAAATTATCCTCTAAAAACTTGTGATATAATACCTCAGAAGGAATTCAGGAGCAGCATAATTGACAAAAAGATGAGATGAAATAATTTTTCAGCCCAAAACAACTTAGAAGACTGGCAGGAGGGATCTAGTGCTCTGTGGTAAAGATAGAGTGCAAAGCAGCACACGAGAGCAGGTCCCTCCTGGGCAGTGGGCTCTTACTTGCAGCCATGAGGAAGAAAGAAAACCCTAGTCACAGTTCCAAGATGTAAAAATGTGCTTGTAGTTACTTCCAGCCCATAGCACAGGCCTGTAGAGTATTAAACACACCCTTCCTTACATCATACCACCTTGAAAGAACTGAAAGCAGATAGATTCCCAAAGCCAGCTCTGAAGGCAGCTACACAAAGAACCTGAAGCTTGGAACAGTGGTCTCTTCACCTGAGTTACAGACTGGAACTTTAATAGCTTTTTTTAATTAAAAGAAAAGAGACAAAAAAAGAAATGGCATATAAAGTTATTTTGGTGACAAGGAAGACCTAGATACAAACTCAGAAAAAGACAATGAGGGCAATACTTCTGTATCCAAAGCCTCTAAGAAAAATAGGAATTACTCTCAAGTCTAAAAATGGGGAAGCTCATAAGGAATTTTAGAAATCGAATATGAGAGGTAGAAGGAAAAAATGGAAAAAGAGATGAGAATGATATAGGAAAAACATGAAAAAAAGTCAACAGCTTGATAAAGGAGGCATCAAAAAATATCAAAGAAATTAATGTCTTAAAAAAACAGAATATATCAATTGGTAAAATAGGTATAAAAATCTAGTGAAGAGAAGAACTTCCTAAAAGGCTGAATTGACCATATTGAAAAAGAAGTACACAAATTCACTGAAGAAAAGAACTCTTTAAAAAGTAGAACTGGCCAAGTAGAAAAGGAGGCATAAAAGTTCATTCAAGAAAATCATATCTTAAAAGTTAGAATTAGGCAAGTGGAAGCTAAGGACTCTATGAGACAGCAAGAAACAATCAAACAAAATGAAAAGGAGAAAAAAAGGAGAAAATATGAAATATCTCATTGGAAAAAAACTGACCCGAAAAATAAATCAAGGAAATATAATCTAGGAATTATTGGATTACCTGAAAGCCATGATCAAGATAAAGAGCTTAGACATTATCTTTCAAGAAATTACCAAGGAAAACTGTCCCAATATTCTATAACTAGAGGGCAAAATACAAATGGAAAGAATCCACTGATAACCTCTTAAAAGAGATCCCCAAAGAATAATTCCCAGGAATATTATAACCAAATTCCAGAACTCTCAGGTCCAGGAGAAAATATTCAAGCCGCCAAAAAGAAACAAACAATATATCATAGATCCACAGTAAGGATAACACAAGATTTGGCAGCTTCTACATTAAAGGAATGGAGAGCACAGAATATGTTATCAAAAGACCTAGGACTTCAACCAAGAATCACTTACCTAGCAAAATTGAGCATAATCCTTCAGGGGGGGAATGGGAATTCAATGAAATAAAGGACTTTCAAACATTCTTGATGAAAAAGCAAGAGCTGAATGGAAAATTTGACTCTCAAATACACAACTCTAGAGAAACATAAAAAGGTAGACAGGAAAGAGGAATTAAAAGATTTTCAATAAGGGTAAACTATGTAAATCCCTACATGGGGAGATGATTCTCATATCTTCAAAGAACTTTGTCATTATCAAGGAAGTTAGAAGGAATTTATATAGACAGAGGGTGAGAATGTGAGTCAATATGGTGGGATGATATTAAAAAATAAAATTAAGACAAGAGAAAGAGAAGTGTATTAGGAGGATGGGGAAAGGAAAAATAGAATTGGTAAATTATCTCACAGAAAAGAGGCATGAAAGAGCTTTTACAGTGGAGGGAAAGATGGGGAGGTGGGGAGGGAAATAACTGAACCTTATTCTCATTGGAATTGGCACAACGAGAGAAGAACATACACAGTCAATTGAATAAAGAAAGCTACCTTACTTTATAGGAAATTAGGAGGGAAAAAAATAAAAGAATGGTGGGGAAATTGGAGGGGGTGGTAGTGAGAAACTAAACAAGGGTATAGAGAGTAATACACGGTAATCATAATGGTGAAATTTTATTTTACAAGTCTTTCTAATAAAGGCTTCCTTACTCATATTCAAAGAGAAATGATATATGAATTCGAGTCATTTCCCAGTTGATAAATGATCAAAGAATATAAACAGGTAGTTCTCAAACAAATTAAAGTTCTCTATAGACATGCCAAAAAATACTGTAAATAACTGTTAATTAGAGAATGCAAATTAAAACAACTCTGAGGTGCCATCTTACATTTTCCAGGCTAGCTATTATGACAGAAAAAGAAATTGACAAAACTTGGAGGGGATGTGGGAAAATTAAGACACTAATGCACTGTTGAAGAAGTAGACAACTAAAAAAAATCATTCTGGAGAGTAATTTGGAACTATGTCCAAAGGGCTCATAAAACAGTACATATCCTTTGACCCAGAAATATTATTACTATATTTGTATACCAAAGAGATAAAAAACAGAAAGAGGAAGGAAATACATGTACAAAAATATTTAAAATAGTAATTTTTGTGGAGCAAAGAATTGGAAAGTGAGAGGATGCTCATCAATTGAGGAATGGCTGAGTAGGCTAGTAAGGTATAGTAGGTATAGAGTATACAACATTCTATCGTAATAGAATACTATTGTGCAATAAGCACACAGCAAGCAGAAGGAGGTCAGGAAAAAAAACTAGAAAAATTAAAATGAACTGAAACAAAAAGAAATGAGAATCAGGAGAACATTGTACATAGTGACAGGAATACTGTACAATGAACAACTGTGAATAACAACTATTCTCAGCAATAGTGATCCAAAACTGTCCGAAAGGACTCATAATAAAAAATGCCATCTGCTTCTAGAGAAAAAGAACTAATAGAGTATGATACAGACCAAAGAAAACTTTTTTCACTTTTGTTCTTAATTTTTTTATTTGTTTCCTTCCACAAAGGAAACAATGGAAAGATGTTTTACATGATTGCACATGTCAAATCTATATAAGATTGCTTACTATCTCAGCAAGGGGCAGGGCGAAGGAAGGTGGGAGAGAGGGAAAGAAAGAATTCAAGACTCAATGTTCTTTGAAAAATGTTAGAAACTGTTTTTACATATAGTTCAGGAAAAAATGAAATTAAGTAAAAAAAAAAAAGAACAGTGATAAACTGGGATGAGTCCAGAACTGGGGAGGGTGTTGAGTGAGGAATTGGAAAACTAAAGGAATAAGCATGTAGTGCCTACAATATGCCAAGCACTGTTCTAAGAATTTTTTAGAAATACCTCATTTTATCCTCAGAACAACCCTGCAAGGTAGATTCAGTTGTTATCCTCATTTTACCATAGAGGAAACTGAGGCAAACAGTGGTTAAGTAACTTTCTCAGAATCACACAGCTAGTAAATATCTGATACTGGATTTGAACTCAGGTTTTCTTAGTTCCAGGATTCTCTATGTCCACTGCACCAGGTGATACCATCTTGAATAAACCAGGTTGGTCAAGAAACTAATGATTGAAGGAACTGAGCTTGTTTAACTTAGAGGAAAGAAGACAGCCATCTTATTGTTTCTTCTTCCTATTCTTTCATTCATTTCTTGACTTGTTCCAATGTGGCTTCATTACAACTGAAACTGCCCTGAGAAAACTCTCCAATGATCTCTTAATTGCTAAATTCAATGGTATTTTCTCATTCTTCATCTTTCTTGATCTCGCTGCAGTTTTTGACATGGTTCACCATGAGGTAACTGTATGACTCAGTGTATAGAGTGCTGTACCTGGAGTCAAGACCATCCAAGTTCCAATATGGCCTCAGCTACTTACTACCTATCGGATTCTGAGCAAGTCACTTATCCTCTGCCTCAGTTTCCTCACCTGTAAAATGGGAATAATAAAGACACAACTTCCCATGACTGTGAAGATAAAATGAGATAACAGGTATAAAGTTCCTGGCACATAGTAGGTACTATATAAATGTTAGCTAATAGCTATCATTAGCTACTTCCTCCTTTTGGATTCTCTCTCCTTTCCTGCACTCTGTGACAGTTCTCTCTTTTGGTTCCTCTACCCAGCTATTTCTTCTTAGTCTCTTTTCAAAGATCATTATTCATCTCTCACCCCTTAAGGGTAAATGTCTACCTTGGTTCTGTCTTGGGCTATCTTCTTTTCTTTCTATATATCCTTTTGAAGATCTCATCATCTCTGATGGGTTCAGTTTTCATTTCTATGCAAATTATTCCCAGATTTATAAATCCAGTTCTGGTATCTCTTTTGCATTACTAACTCTTATTATCTTTAGTTGGGTTTTGGAGAGGCATTTAAATACCACATGTCCAAAACAGAACTCATTATCTTTCACCCCAAACATGGAATCCCTCTTTCTTTTTTTAAAAGAAATTTTTTGTCTTTATTTTTTTACTTCTTTTCTTTTCAAATTTTGAATTCCAAATTCTCTCCTTCTCCCTCTCTCCCTTTTCCTTTCATTTCCTCCTCTTTCTTAATCTTTCTTTTTTCCCCTGAAGATCGTCCCAACATAATTAATTCATACTCAAGCCCTTTCTTTGTTTAATTAACTCCAATTGCCCTAATAATGATAAAGGTCTTAGGAATTACATCTGTCATCTTTCCACATAGGAATGTAAACAATTTAACTTTATTGAATCCCTTATGATTACTTTTTCATGTTTACCCTTTTTATGATTCTCTTGAGTCTTATGTTTGTCAAATTTTCTATTCAACTCTGGTCTTTCCATCAGTAATGCCTGGAAATCTTCTATTTCATTAAATGCCCATTTTCCCTCCTGAAGGATTATATTTAGTTTTGCTGAATAGGTTATTCTTGATTGTGATTCCAGCTCCTTTGCCTGTTGAAAAATCATATTTCAAAACCTCTGCTCCTTTAATATAGAAGCTGATAAATCTTATGTGATCTTAACTGTGACTCCACAATATTTAATCTCTTTTTTGGCTTCTTGCAATATTTCCTCCTTGACTTGGAAGTTCTGTAAAATAGAGATGATTCCTCTTGTGCATATCTCAGAGAGTTTTTGTAAGGATGGCATGAGTTCATGCTTGTAAAATACTCTATAAACTTTAAGATACCATATAAATATTAGCTGTTATTATTGTCATTATTAGTGCTGATTTACATGAGTAGTATTCCTGATGAGGCACCTTTGTAAAACATGGAAGGCCTAAGAAAGGGGTCATCCCTCTCACCAAAGGATTGGCATTTTTGAGAACACTGAACTAAAGAGCTCATCCTTTATAAAAGTTTGCTTAGTACTTGAGTAGTTAAGCTTAGAACAATATGGCAACCCCATTAGTGAAGTTAGCAACAGTAAGTGTCAACAATACTGGGAAATTGATTTCATTAACTTAATAACATTGACTTGATGCACAATAAGATCAAGTATTATGCTTCAGGACTGGATGTATGATCTCAAAGTGTTGCTCCAACTACATAGGAGTCATAGCCTTGGTCATAACTATGGCTCTGGTTAGTCAACGGAATTTATAATATAAGGTGACAGTAGTTTTTCAGGATATATCTGGTGTTGTTTCTCTGTCTTGTTTTCTGGCAATTTATCCCCAAGCATGTTTATGGTTGGGGAAGAATTAACAAAGCAGTGTCCAATGGAGTCAACAAGGAACAGGTAAATACAAGAATGAGAAATGCCACTATTACACATTAGGAGTATATCTTTAGGGGAAACATGCTTTTGTGATTTGTCTTTTTTTTTTTTGCTTCTAGTTCATCATTCCCCTGATGTCAGGAGAAAAACAAATTGGTGAGCTTCAGCTAACACTGCCCCTATTGCTGAATTGTGATATGATGTGTCCACAGTATATCTTCATTTAAGAATTGTTGATTGATTTGTCTAGGATTCTTCGATATGAATGTTGATGTTCTACATGGTTCCCTGGTTCTATCCCATTTTGAAAGCCTGGAAATTCCTGTCAACCAGAGCCCTAAAAAGCCAGCTTTTGCAGCTCACATTGCCTATCACCCTTTACATGTTATCTGAAGAACAAAGATCATTTGGCTGTTCCTCTGACTTTCTGTCTTGTGGAAAAAACACTTGTGGCTAGTCATGGAATCACTTGGAGCTTGCAGAACACATCCTGAGCTTTGGTTTAAGCACCACTGGCTTCTCTAACCTTTGTAGTCATTGTGGCAACTTCAGTGCTGAACAATTTTTCCACTATAAAGGGAGTGGCCCCAGATGGATGGCCACTGGGATGCACCCCCTACCAATCCCTCAGTAAAGATGTCTAATCTATGTAGTTCCACTGCTCCCCTTTGTGCCAAGGTTTCCCCTTGGCTCTTCCTTCCTATTGACAAGCAGATGATGCTTGGAGATGTACGGCAAGAGGTAAAGGAAAAGCTTCGGGAACATAGTGCCAAGGTGGTACCTGAGAATAGGAGACCACTTTGTCCACTAATGCTTTATGATGGACCTGAGAAGCCTCAGAACAGTAATTGTGAAGACAAGGATTCTTCCCACTCTAGACCTGTCGCCTTTCCTAGACCCAGCCTGTTCCATTCACTCCCCAGCCCAAAGGACATCAAGCAGGAAGCAAGGCGGAGACTACAGCTCCATAGACAGAACAGCTCCCCTAATCTTGCCCTTTACCATCTAAGACAAGGCTTAGATATGATCAAACACAGGACCACAGACTCTAGGGAAACCAGGAGACTAGAATTGGAAAGAAAAGTTCACCTCAAGGGCCAACTCTACATCCCAACTTTTGAGGAGTTCAAGAAGATGAAACAGAAGTTGCCGGACCCATCTCCAGAACCCCCCAAACAAAGAGCACTTGAGGAGCTCCAAAGCCTTCAGGAGAGTACTAAGAACAAAAATCCTCATATTTTTAAGGAGCCTTCTCTGTTCTCTATAGCTATGGGCCATCCAGTTTCAGAAATGAATAAGTGCAGTAGAGGATTGTGTTGTCTCAACTCCAACCAGGACCTTCCCTCACCAAACCACCTTATTTCTCACAACAATATTTGCCTTCCCAGAACAACTAATGAGAACCCATTTATTTCACAGAACATCAATTCTTGGGATCCCAGCCCTGAGACCTCCAACTCTGCAGTCCCCAACAGAGATGACCCCTCAGATCCTATCTGTTGCAGCCCAATTTCCAGGTCTATATTGCAGACAGACTCCAACAAAGAAAAGAGCCAGATAAAAGAGAACAAGGCAGGCATTCTAGACTTTCAATGTATAGTCACCCACAGTTCACGACTGTCTCCAACCTCTGCTGTACCATCCTGCTGTCCCACCTTGCTGCTTGAGGTTACTGACGTGTCTTGCTGTGGTACCAAACTGAAAAAGATGAAGGATGGGATCATTGATTCAGCCCTAGACCTGATTAAGAAAAGGTATAGAATTGGCATGAGATGACAAAGGCAAATGCTATGGGAAAATCACTCAGGTAAATGGTTCATTACTCTCCCGTTTTCAGAGTCCCAATTTGCTATAAAGTTAATCTGAGAATTATAGGATCACTCCCAGGCACTAAGGGAACAGGAATGCCACCTAAAACCATTGTTTTAAAGTGGACTTGAGTTCTTCAGGATGATCAAGGATATCAGAGGTATTTTGACTGAAGGAAAATAATAATAGTAATAACTAAAATTTATATTGCACTTTGAGGTTTACAAAGTATTATATGTATAAAATATATAAACTGCACATAAATAAATGTGTGCATATATATGTATTCACATACATATAGATATAAACTCGTATGATAATTGCACCAATCCTTTAGGTAATTATTATCTGTTTTATAGATGAAAAACTAAGCCGGAGAGAGATAAAGTGACTTGCAATGGGTCACGTCTACTAAGTATCTGAGTCAATCTTTAGAACTCACATCTTCCTGACTTTGGGATCAACATTCTATCTATCCACTATGCCAAATTCTCTCCTAGGATGACCTAGACTTGTCATCTCCCTAAGACTACTCCATACTGAATCTATAATCTTAAAGCTGAATCCAAATTCAGGACAACCTTTTATGGGGGTGTAAATCAGGCAATCTGATACCAGGAGAAAGTAGCTTTCATCTGCAAATGGGAGAAGGGGAAGGATAGAATTTGCCACCTGTATGCTTTTATGCCATTTCCCTCATCTAAAATGTCATTCCTTTCCTTTCTGCCAATTCAATTTCCTTCCTTCATTAAAAACTTTATTCCAAATTTAGTTCCCGGAAGCATTTGCTAATTTAACCTTACACTTCCTATGAACCCTCTCATATATCAGTGCTTATATATACTCTGCACTATTTTTATTGAAATCTGTCTCTTACTTTGTACTCATTCTAAAGTCTCTTTCATGTACATCAATGGTTTTAAGTTCATTGAAGGCAACCACCAAGTGTTTTATTTTCTTTATATCTTCCACAATGCCTACTTTAGTGTTTAACACACAGGAGGACATTCAGTAGGGGCTGACAAACTTATCTCCTCCACTTTGTGATTAAGAATTTGTGGAGCTAATTGTAATATTGCTTTCTGTAGCTGCACCCCCATTGTTGCTGTCAAATCTCCATCATGGTCACAGGAGCCCCAGGATGTTGGCTCTACTACTTTGGACAATAACAGCCGTTTTGTAGAGGCTCCCATAGCAACACAGATATGCTGGAAGGAGATGAAGGATAAGATTGCAAAAGACACTCATTTGGTGGAATGGGTAAGTCCAGAACATAGTGGAGAGTAAACACAGAATATCAAAGATGGAAGGAACCTTGAGGGTCATCCAGTCTAACCTGTACCTACAGAGAAATCCCCTTGATAACATCCCTGAAAAGTGGTCAGCCAACTTTTGTTTTCAGACCTCTAGTGAATGAGAACCTGATTCCTCTTGAATTTAGCCTATCTTGTTTTGGAATAGCTACTTTATGAAGTTTTTCCTTTTGTCAAGCTGATGTATTTTTCTCTCTGACTTCCTTCCATTGTTTCTAGTTAGGTCCTCTGGGGTCATGTTGAATAAGCCCTTTCCCATATGACAGCCTAGAATGTAGTAGGGGAAGGCCTTTGTAGACTGTTGAAAGAGGCAGGATAACCATTATATTCTTTGATATGAGAGTGAGAGATGAAATACAGAATTGGAGAATTTGAGCTAGGTCTGCAAAAAAGTCTGAAAAGAGTCCCATGGTCAAGTCTGAGAGTTTAGATGGTCTAGAGCAGGTTGTTGATGAAACCTATGGACCCCTTCCAAAATAATATTTTTAAATGCATAAAATATATGAGATCACAAAGGAAGTCAAGCATATAAAATCAAGTTATCAAAATATCTTTTAAAAATATTCATAGATCCTGGGTTAAAAATTCCTGGTCTAGAGAGAAGAGGTAGGGTAAAACTACCAACTAGAGAGAAGTCACAGACTCCTAAGCACTCTGACTATTCCAGGCTATTTTACTACTGTTCAGAGATAATTATCTCTTTGTCCTTCATTCTGGTAACATGGGCATGTCAGAGCTTGTAAAGGAAACTTGTTTCTGACCTAGGATGAACAGTTAGCAGGTCATTGCTATGGCAGTGAATTCTGTGGCCCTAAAAGCAAGATCAGAATTATTTTAATGGCCATGATAAAGAATTCCTAATTGCAAAGATTAACTAATACAAATAAAAATGACTAAAAAAGTAAAATAACTAATACAAATAAAAATTAGGCAAAAAGGATACAGAGATACTACAAAGTAAAACAGAAAGATTACAGTGTAGGGGACTGATATCAATGACTAAACTCAGGATCCTTTCGTTTTATCTAGTCCCACTTCTGTTATTCTCACCTGATCTGTTCCCCTGCACAGTTTGCTCTAGGTCATGATCAGTAGCTTCCTTCCTTGGCTGTCATTATTATTTCCCTCGTTGTTTCTCTTGGTCCTCATCCTTTCTTTCACTTGGCTTTGATCATTCTGAAATCCTTCCCTAAACTGTTTTTTTTTTGTTTTTGCTACTCTAATACTTGCCTCTATCCCCTCCTTCCTACCCCTACCCTCCATTGCACTCCCTCTACTGACCTCATTCCTGATTGCTGTAATATATTATATATCTTATAGACCTTGAGCTCCAACTGCCATTGCTCCAGTTTGAATAATCCCCTGGAAAGCTCCAAGTCCCCCCAGGAGTGCCAGCCACAGCCTCATTTTAGTGGCTCAACACCAATGACAAACAACTGGAAAAAGCAACTGGAGTTGAAGAGTGCTGCCACCATTCACCAGCACATGAAGAAATGGCAGACCAAGAAAAACCCTGGTACCTAATCCCTCCCAATAATAATTATCTTGCTCTATTCCCAGGCCTGGAAAGCTGACAAATGACCATCACTAGCCCTCCTATTGCCTCCTAACCACCCACTCCTAGAGTCTAAGGCTACAACAGGAGGCAGGAAGGAAGGATGGCTATGCAGATTGTCAGATTTATCCACTTGGCTGGTTGGTATATACCTTCTAGTCTCAGGATAATTAAGGAGCATGAGAAGCCCTTTTCTATACCCTTGTTAACTGATTTATGAGTCTCTGTTTTTTTCTGTATTCTTCTATGGCTATACTGATGGGAGAGAAAGGGAAAGCAATATTATTTCTATTTATACCCCCAAAGAAAGGGACTTGATTTCACAGGGAGCATGGCATTAGGCAAATCAATTAACCTCTCTAGGCCTCAGTTTCCTCATCTGTAAAAAAATGATCTTTTACAGGCCCTTCTAAATCTAGATATATGATTTATGACCCATATCTTATGGTCTTTCAGTCTTCACAGATGAATGACAATAGAGGGAGCTACTAGATAACTACAGATTCTCTCTCTCTCTCTCTCTCTCTCTCTCTCTCTCTCTCTCTCTCTCTCTCTCTCTCTCTCTCTCTCTCTCATTACATTGAGTAAGGGCAACAGATGCTCTGCATTAGGAATGACATTTCTGGTGACAGACAACCCCTCCCAAGAAATGTCCTTCACCAAAGTATTTTGTTCCTTGCCTAGACACCACTCCCTTTATAGCTTTTACATTCTTCTCATTCTTCTCCTGGAAAATGTTCTAGCTTTAGCAGCTCCTTGTTCCTGCAGCACGTAAGCAACTCATAAGTAGCTGGGACACTGGACTCATGGAGACTTTTCCTCCCAGGAAGGTGTCCTTTTCTTCAAAATACTACAATCTTACATTTCTACTTTATAAAGCAATTTCTCCACTGGTCCTATCTGGTTTGAATGGTTCAAGGTTTTTTGGAACAACTGCACATCTCTTGGCACTAACCACATTTCTTAGATTCTTATCTCTTTCCTCTAAATTATATTTCATCATGACAGTGGGCATCCCCTGAACTTCTACCCCCTTTGATTGGGCATATATAGAATCATTAGGGTCACTATAGGATTTGTTTTGGCTTGATTTGTAGTGAAAGAGGTTTTTTGAAACTTCAACAACTCCTTTTAGTGCAAGAGGGATTAAAAAGAGTAACTTTTTTCCTCCTCAAGTCTGAAAACAATTGCTAACTTCTAAGCATATTTAAGCAGAGAAATAATCCTACTTTGGCTTATTGCTGTTGAAAAGTTCATTTGATCATTCACCTATCTCAAGACTAAATATTTCCTCCAAACTAAGCATTTTCTTCCCTTCGTTATTCCAAAATGTTGTGATATAGTAAAACAAATTTATGAGGAATATTTTCATACTTTTGAAACTATATAAAACTTCAGTAAAGTTTTCATAATTGTGAACCCAACTAATTCACAATTTCTGAATATTTAGACAAAAATTGGGCTCTACTATCTATGAAAAATATAGATTATACTGTAAAGATGAGAACAACGAAAGAGAATACAGGAATGAAGAACAGTCACTATAATAAGAATTACTATATGTATTAAAAAGTAATGAAAATATCAATTTCAAATAACATCCTCTAATGCTAACTTTCCATTAATTCAGACTAGCATTTGTGCTAATTAATACAAATTAGCTAATTTTTCCTGTATTTTAATTGCTAAATTTAAAATCTGATTTTCTCTAAACCTCTCCCATATCATCATACCTCCTATAGCTGTGACCCTTAATCTGAAATTTTAAACCTAGGGAAATGATGAAAGAAAGACAATTTTGAGGGGGACAAGATGAATTTGGTTTTAGACTTGAGTTTTTTGTAAGATTAATGGAAAGAGTGGGAGACCAGGGAATGGGGTAGACAGTATGATATAGTAGAAAGGGCATTCTTTTCTAATCTTTGATTTACCACTAATTTAGTTATGACTTTGTATAAACCACTTAAATACTGGACTTGCCTATAAAATTTACTTACCTATAAAATAAGAGGGTTGATTTAAATAATTACTGAGTTCCCTTTTTAATTGTGAAATTCTGATTCTATGACTCCCTAGATCATATGCTTCAACAGCTTAGACCAATCCATTGCTACACTTTCCTCCTGCCTAAATTGTTCCCTCCTTGATTTTCAGAAAGATGGGGTTTTGATGTGTGATGTGCTGCTTGGGGTCTGGGGAGGTATTCTTGGACTTTTTCTTACATGGACCTTCTTCTCTTTGGCCTTTTCTGGAACAGAGCTTCCAGGTGTCCCTCATGGCTGGAAGTTGGATGAGAACAACTGTTCCCTACCTGCCAAACAGCATTGGAATAACATGGACCATCTTAGCACAGGCAATCAAGTAACAGGTTTGTGTGAGGGCCAGGATGAGAATGAGCCTTGTGGAGACCAGGAGCCAGGGCCAGCCCTGAGGGCAGGGGCAGCTGAGGCAGAACAAGAGGACCCTGGTCTTGAGTCAGCCCTGGCCCCAAGCTGGCGCAGCCAGGCATCCACAGTGTCCAACTCCCCAGAAGCACATTGCACAGACTGCAGGGAGGAGAAAGAAGCCCTGAGCCCAGGGCACAGGAGCCTTTGTGGGCAGTGTACCAAGCTACGCTGGGAAAGAAAACAAGCAGTATTGGAGTTCATTCAAACAGAGGCCAGCTACGGGGAGAACCTTCGAGTTATCAAAGAACAGTTTCAGTTGCCTATGCAGTCTGCTGGACTCCTGAGCCCTGGACAGCTGCTGGCTGTGTTCAGCAACATCCAGGAGCTCATTGATCTCAATGAGAAATTTCTGGAAAGCCTGAAGGAGGAGATTGCGGAAGCACTGTCACAGGTATGTGTCCTACCAGGGGTGCCCTTTTCTCTCAGCATCTATTTAACACTAAGCAGGTGATGTCAATGCCTAGTTGGAAGAATTACCATACCTAGAACGAGCTCCAAGGCTAGCTAGGCCGCACAGTAGATAGAGCACAGGGCCTGGAGTCAGGAAGATTCTTGGTCCTGAATTCAAATGTGGCTTCAGATACTAACTATGTGACCCTGGCAAAATCACAACCCCATTTGCCTTAGATTGCTCCTATGTAAAACGAGATAGAGAAGTCAATGGCAAACTGCTCTAGTATCTTTGCCAAGAAAACCCCAATTAAAGTCACAAAAGTCAGACAAGACTGGAATTACTGAACAACAACAGGACTAGCTCCAATTCCCCAGCCTATTTCCAGTTTTTCCCTGCTCAATAAGTCCTATTATGAGGATTCTCAGTTTTCTTTCTCTCATCTGTGCACTGGTAGCCACCCACCTTTGGACCAATATTAAAACAATGGAAGTGACCTCAAAACTCATCTATCCAACCTATTTCTGAACATGCATTCCCTCTATAGAATCTAAATGAAGTGATTACATAACCTCTGCTCAAATGCTACCAATATTAAAGTTATGGAAGACCTATTGGGATCCAACATTCATATCAAAACTAGATTTTTTTTGTCTAATTATGAGTTGCAGAAAGACATGAAGAACTTGGAAAGAATTCAGAAGGGAGCATGCAGGAATAATTAAAGAGTTAGGAAGTTTGATGATGAAGAAAGGTTAAAGAAGATTATTTAACTTGGAAAAAAAAGACTGTGGGGAGGTAGTCTCCAAAAATCATTTGAGATCATGATAGACAAGAGTGATCAGCTACTTTCCATCTCCAGTGGGGACAAGTGCAAAAAAGAACAGACTTAAGATGAAAAAGTGAACACATAGTTAAGAAGGCCAGGGTTCAAATCTTGTCTCATCAACTTATTAGCTGTGTGACCCAAGACAAGTCATTGATACCTTTTCTAGGCCTAATTTCCTCATTTTTAAAATTAAGCTGGAATCAAATGGCCTATAAGGTCCCTTTTAGCTCTAAATTTTTGATTCTATCATGAAATCTTGGTAGATTGGTATATTGTGTATTTTTTTAATCATTTATTTACCTTGGAGACACCATTTTCAAGTAAGAACCGGCCTTGGATCCCTTTCCTAGGCAATGAAGAGTTGGGCAGCTGATCTTTCTCCTTCTTTCTCCCTGATAAAACCTCATTTGGTGAATGTGTGGGGTGTCTGCCTCATGTTTACAGGGCGATGATGACCTGATGAATGTGTGCGTTGGTGGGATCTTCCTGAAATATGTCAACATGTTGCCTGCTTTCCAGACTTATTGCCTTCAGCAGGCATCCTCGATAAGCACTCTCAGCACCTTGGAGAAGGAAAAGGAGCTACTTCGGTATGGAATGGAGCAGAAGTGTTGGTTGGTGAGGGTGGAAATCATAAGGGTTGAGGTATGCAGAAAGAGGGGATTATGGAGATTTGAAAAAAAAACAATAGGTAAAAACCCCAAATACCCATCATTTTGCCATGTTTGCCCATCATTGTTAATCTTGATGAAGCCACAAATAGCCACCTCAGGTCACATGAGGCATCTTGATCTGAAGTGTGAATCCTAAGTTGCACAGCCCTGACCATGATTATAGAAGCTGAATCTTCCCTGATCTTTGCTTCACCTTGTCCTTCTGGTAGAAATAATCAGAGACCAAGTTGAAGGGGACCTTAAAACTCATCTAGTCCAACCTATTTCTGAATAAGCATTGCCTCTATAGAATTTCAGTGAAGTGGTTGTAAATCCTCTGCTCAAATGCTACCAGTGATAGGACATTCTTGCTATTTCCTAAGGCAGCAGCCCATTCCTTTTTTAAACAGCTCTCCTAGTTAGACTTGCCCCCCTCACAAAACTGCTGCTCAGCAAAATCTTGGGAACCACACAGAACAAGTCTAGTCTTTTGCTTTCTTTCCCAACTCCACATCACCACTACTATAGTACAAATAGTGATGGAAAGAAATGAGCAATAGGAAGAATTTCATAATAGTTGGTAAATAGGAATCAAAGGATTAAAAATTGATGATAAAGGGGGCATCTTGGGTGGCTGAATGAATTGAAAACCAGGCCTAGAGATGGGAGATCCTAGGTTCAAATCTGGCCTCAGACACTTCCCAGCTGTGTGACCCTGGGCAAGTCACTTAACCCCCATTGCCTAGCCCTTACCTCTCTTCTGCCTTGGAGCCAATACACAGTATGGATTCCAAATGGAAGGTAAGGGTTTTTAAAAAAAAATTGATGATAAAAATCAAACACTACTCACCAATTGCTCATTAAAAAGTCAATATCTAAAGGCAGTTAGGTGACTCAGTGGATAGAGAGCCAGGCCTAGAGATGGGAGGTCCTGGGTTTAAATGTGGACCTAGGTACTTCCTATTTGTGTGACCCTGAGCAAGTCACTTAATCTCCATTGCCTCACTTTTACCACTCTTCTGCCTTAGAACAAATACTTGGCATTGATTCTAAGATGGAAGGTAAGGATTTTTTAAAAAGTTGAATTTTTAGGTAACCATCCTAGTCATTTATGATTATGGATTTGTTCCTATAGCTCCATCAGGAGGGATCTTTCAAAGTAGGTTAGGTAGGCTCACATCTGTTGTAAATGACAGCAGGTGCCTGCCACTGCTAAGGCCAGGAGACCAGGCATGAGTCTAATTTGCCAAACAAGCATAGAAAAAGAGCAAAGGAGGAGGGTTTGAGTGGAGATGTATGAGGAAAGTTAGATGTGATCAGAAATATTATTCTCTACTGTGTGGAGAAGATAGAAGTAAGAAGAAACAAGACTTACCCCCATTGCCTAGCCCTTACCTCTCTTCTGCCTTGGAGCCAATACACAGTATGGATTCCAAATGGAAGGTAAGGGTTTTTAAAAAAAAATTGATGATAAAAATCAAACACTACTCACCAATTGCTCATTAAAAAGTCAATATCTAAAGGCAGTTAGGTGACTCAGTGGATAGAGAGCCAGGCCTAGAGATGGGAGGTCCTGGGTTTAAATGTGGACCTAGGTACTTCCTATTTGTGTGACCCTGAGCAAGTCACTTAATCTCCATTGCCTCACTTTTACCACTCTTCTGCCTTAGAACAAATACTTGGCATTGATTCTAAGATGGAAGGTAAGGATTTTTTAAAAAGTTGAATTTTTAGGTAACCATCCTAGTCATTTATGATTATGGATTTGTTCCTATAGCTCCATCAGGAGGGATCTTTCAAAGTAGGTTAGGTAGGCTCACATCTGTTGTAAATGACAGCAGGTGCCTGCCACTGCTAAGGCCAGGAGACCAGGCATGAGTCTAATTTGCCAAACAAGCATAGAAAAAGAGCAAAGGAGGAGGGTTTGAGTGGAGATGTATGAGGAAAGTTAGATGTGATCAGAAATATTATTCTCTACTGTGTGGAGAAGATAGAAGTAAGAAGAAACAAGACTTCTTGATCTTGGGGTCTGTCATACTTCCAAATGTTTACCTTACAGAAATTGCCCTTTTTGAGGTGTCTGTGACTTTGATGCCAGGGTTTTTTGAGTATAAGTTCCAGCTTGGAATTTTTTGTCAAGCAATGTCAAATATGTAGTATGTAAGCCATACTCCATTACCATAATTTGTCTGATAATGCTTCTGGGCACAAATCATAGAAAAATTCAATTTCTGAACAATCCAAATTGTAGGTGTCTCAATGGAGATAAATATATGTGTAAATGGTATATTATCAATGGGAACTTAGATATGAGAAGTCATGTAAAAGATATCAAGACCATGTTATAACTAGAAAGGTCATGTATTGATCATGAGGTATAAGCACCTGGGTGCAGTAAGAATATAGTGGAATGGGTTCAAATTTTACCTCTACCATTTACTACTTGTGGGACCTAGTTTCCTCTTCCATAAAATTGGGTCAGATGACCTCAAGGTCCCTTTCAGTTCTAAATCTAGGATTCCATGGCGATTGTAATGTTTCTTAGATTGTACTTTGGTGCATTGGTGAGAAAGAATAACCTTACCCTTGTTTTCCCTTTTATTCCTCTATCCCCAGCATTTTCCTCCATGCCTCACAAACTAACAACACAGCACTAAGGCGGATGAACCTGCGCTCATTCTTGATGGCCCCATTGCAGCGCATCACCAAATATCCCCTTTTGCTGAGTCGAATCACACAGGCCACAGCTACTTTCCACCCTGACTATAGCCACCTGTGTGAGGCCACAAGCCACCTAGCCTCTTACCTGGAGCACATCAATAGAAAAACAAGACAGGAAGGTAGCCTGCCCTGGGCCCTGCGCCCTTTCCGCCAGGATGTCTGTCATCACCACGAGGCCATTGCTGCCATTGATCGCCGGGAGCTGGCACTGAAGACACTAGGCTGGCTGTGGGAAGAGACTCATTTTGTAATGGAGGGAGGACTGCAACTGGCTCAGCTTCCTGATGGTCCTTGGACCAGGAAGGGTAGTCGAACCCTGAAGTTCCAGACTCTGCAGGTGATCCTCATGGCCAGGCTACAGAAGTCGGCTGAAATTGGCTCAAGACATGGGAGCCTTGGTCAGGGGCCAGTGGGAGATGCTGCGCTAGTGCTAATTCGTGACAAGAGTCATGGTAAACTCAACTTGGTGAGAAGCCCAGTTCGGCTGGGCCAGTGTGTGGTATCAGCCGACCCTGTTTGCAAGACCTTTGAGCTGCTGGAGATACAGCAGGGTGCTTTAATCCTGCGTGATGAGGACTATGCCCGTACTCAGCTTTGGCTATATCACATCCGTGTTTATGCCCGCCAGCTAGGATCCTGGAAGAGGCGGCGCAATGCACTCCCCAATATCATGATCAATATTCCCAACCATCCCTGATGCTAGGGATGTCCCCAGTTAGGGGTAGAAGAGATTAACAGCATGATCTCAATTCTATTAATCTTTAAAATATATCTCTTAAGGAAAGATCTAGGTTATGCAACCAGGACCCTACTTTCCTTTCTTAGCGAGGGATTCATAACCCCTCGGTTGGAGTATACCTGTCAACACTCCCTACTGAGGTTGCAGAGGGACTCATTATTCTGCCTCCACAGGGCTAACAATATGAACAATTTCTTTCTACTTCTTCCGGTTCTTTATTTCCCCTATCCTTCTGGTTTCTTTAGTTGACTTTTGGACTCATTCATGGATTTAGTCACTCCACAAATATAATATGAAGTACTTTGGGAAAAGCAAATATTAATAAAACATTGTTATTAGAGGTATATAAATAACTACAATATGTAATGTGAGACTACAATAAAAGACATAAAGTCTTCTATGACTTTAGAGGAGGATGAGATTCCTTCTGACTCGAAGTAATAAGGATGGCTTTCTGGAGAAGATGGTGCTTAAGCTGGGCCTTGAAGAATGAGTAAAACTTTAGGTAAGCAGAGAAGAGAAAAAGGCATTCCAGCCACAAAGGACAATATTGTAGAGTTGTGGAACCAAAATTTATGTTTGGGAAAGTCCAGTCTGACTTAAGGCAAACGGTTTGTGGAAGAAAAAAATAGATATCTAGGAATATTTGAGTGGGACAAAATTGGGAAGGGCTTTGTTTACCTTGTAGAATTTGGAGTTTATTCAATGGGTAATGGGGAGCATTTAAAATTTTTTGAACAAGAGGACAACAAGAGAAAATTTGTACTTTAGTAAGATTAACATGGCAACTTCCGGTTAAGATGGCGGCTTAGAGAAAGCTGAAGTTCAGATCTCCGGAAAACCCTTCCCGACCGATCTCAAACTAGAAGCTCCTAAGGTGCCGAAATTCAAAACGATCAACAGCACAGACCCTGGGAACCCTCCTCCTGGACCTGGACCCGGTTCAAAAGGTACGGCTCCCCTTAAAAGCCAGAACCCGAGATCCCTCGGACCTCAGGGGTAGGAGCGCAGAGTCCAAGGCTCCCGGAAGCGGCAGCCGCGCCGGGCTCAGAGAGCAGGGTCTGAGGAACAACAACCCTCAGGGTCTTCTACCCAAGTCCCAGTCCGGGTGAAAGTTACTGCCTGGGGCTTCCGCTGCAGAGAGCCAGTCGGTCCGGGTGAAAGTTACTGCCTGGGGCCTCCGCTGCAGAGAGCTGGTCAAAACAACAGCAACCCTCAGGGCGGGCAAGACAGCCTCACGGGCTGGATCCTGCTATCCAAGTCTCAGTGAAAGTCTGTGCTCTCGGAGCTTGGGGAAGCGGCAACCCATCCCCCCGCAGGCCGACGAAACAGCCTCACGGCCAGGGATTCTGAAGGCAACTTCCGGAAATCGAGCCAGGGGGAGAGTGTGGCCTCGTGGTCCGACCCTTCCATTCCAGTTCCAGTGAGGCATATTCAGTTTAACCCAGGGAACGCTCATAGAACCAACATCTGCCCAGGACTAAAGCCACTGATCACCAGACAAAGACAAGAAAAGCCAATCCTCCACGTTCAGAGATGACAAATTCCACAGAAGCACAGAAGCCCCAAAATACCAAGAAAAATAAGAAGAAAGGGGCGACTCTGGACACATTCTATGGAGCCAAAATACAAAATACAGAGCAGATAGAAGAAGATATACAAGAAAATTCTCCAAAATCTTCCAAAGGAAATAGAAACTCTCCACAAACCCATGAAGAATTTGAATCAGAAAGGACCAAAAAGATGGAAGCCCTCTGGGAGGAAAAGTGGGAAATGATGCAAAAGAAATTCACGCATCTACAAAACCAGTTTGACCAAACTGTAAAAGAAAACCAGGCTTTAAAGCAAGAACTAATAAAGCAAAGCCAAAACACCAAGAAATTAGAAGAGAACATAAAATATCTCACCGACAAGGTGATAGATCTGGAAAACAGGGGGAGAAGAGAAAATTTAAGAATAATTGGACTCCCAGAAAAGCCAGAAATAAACACCAAACTGGACATGGTGATACAAGATATAATCAAAGAAAATTGCCCAGAGATTCTAGAACAAGGGGGCAATACATCCACTGACAGAGCTCACAGAACACCTTCTACACTAAACCCCCAAAAGACAACTCCCAGGAATGTAATTGCCAAATTCCAAAGCTATCAGACAAAAGAAAAAATCCTACAGGAAGCCAGAAAAAGACAATTTAGATATAAAGGAATGCCAATCAGGATCACACAAGACCTTGCAAGTTCTACGCTGAATGATCGTAAGGCATGGAACATGATCTTCAGAAAGGCAAGAGAGCTGGGTCTCCAACCAAGAATCAGCTACCCAGCAAAACTGACTATATACTTCCAAGGGAGAGTATGGGCATTCAACAAAATAGAAGACTTCCAACTTTTTGCAAAGAAAAGACCAGAGCTCTGTGGAAAGTTTGATACCGAAAATCAAAGAGCAAGGAATACCTGAAAAGGTAAATATTAAGGAAAGGGGAAAAATGTTATCTTCTTTTACTCAAACTCTCTTCTATAAGGACTACATTTATATCAACCTATGTATACTAATATGTGGGGAAAATGTAATGTATAAATAGGGGGTAAAGAAAGACCAAATAGAATAATGGTTCTCGCACAAAGATTCACAGGGGAAGGGGAGGGGAAGAAAACTCCTATAAGAAGGAGAGGAAGAGAGGGGGGGGGGGTTACTTAAACCTCAATCTCAGGGAAATCAACTCTGAGAGGGAAAAACATCCAGATCCATTGGGATCTTGAATTCTATCTTACCCAACAAGGGTAAGGAGAAGGGAAAACCAAGGGGGGGAGGGGGAGAGGGAGAACAAAAAGGGAGGGAAAGAGAGGGGGGAGGGGGAGGGAACAAAAAGGGAGGGACTAAAAAGGGAAACATCAAGGGAGGGGACAAGGGGGACTGATTCAAAGTAAATCACTGGACTAAAAGGTAGAGCCGAAGAAGAAAAGGTTAGAATTAGGGAAGGCAATCAAAATGCCAGGGAGTCCACAAATGACAATCATAACTTTGAACGTGAATGGGATGAACTCACCCATAAAACGTAGACGAATAGCTGAATGGATTAGAATCCAAAACCCTACCATATGTTGTCTTCAAGAAACACACATGAGGCGGGTTGACACCCACAAGGTCAGAATTAAAGGATGGAGTAAGACCTTCTGGGCCTCAACTGATAGAAAGAAGGCAGGAGTGGTAATCATGATATCTGATAAAGCCAATGCAAAAATAGACCTGATCAAAAGGGATAGGGAAGGTAATTATATTTTGTTAAAAGGGACTCTAGACAATGAGGAAATATCATTAATCAACATGTATGCACCAAATAATATAGCACCCAAATTTCTAATGGAGAAACTAGGAGAATTGAAGGAAGAAATAGACAATAAAACCATACTAGTGGGAGACTTAAACCAACCATTATCAAATTTAGATAAATCAAATCAAAAAATAAATAAGAAAGAGGTAAAAGAAGTGAATGAAATCTTAGAAAAATTAGAATTAATAGACATATGGAGAAAAATAAATAGGGATAAAAAGGAATACACCTTCTTCTCAGCACCACATGGCACATTCACAAAAATTGACCATACATTAGGTCACAGAAACATAGCACACAAATGCAAAAAAGCAGAAATAATGAATGCAGCCTTCTCAGATCACAAGGCAATAAAAATAATGATTAGTAATGGTACATGGAAAACCAAATCTAAAACCAATTGGAAATTAAACAATATGATACTCCAAAACCGTTTAGCTAAAGAAGAAATCATAGAAACAATTAATAATTTCATCAAGGAAAATGACAATGGCGAAACATCCTTTCAAACCTTTTGGGATGCAGCCAAAGCGGTAATCAGAGGCAAATTCATATCCCTGAAAGCTCATATTAACAAACAAGGGAGAGCAGAGATCAATCAATTGGAAATGCAATTGAAAAAACTCGAAAGCGATCAAATTAAAAACCCCCAGCAGAAAACCAAATTAGAAATCCTAAAAATTAAGGGAGAAATTAATAAAATCGAAAGTGATAGAACTATTGATTTAATAAATAAGACAAGAAGCTGGTACTTTGAAAAAACAAACAAAATAGACAAAGTACTGGTCAATCTAATTAAAAAAAGGAAGGAAGAAAAGCAAATTCACAGCATTAAAGATGAAAAGGGGGACAGCACCTCCAATGAGGAGGAAATTAAGGCAATCATTAGAAATTACTTTGCCCAATTATATGGCAATAAATACACCAATTTAGGAGAAATGGATGAATATATACAAAAATACAAACTGCCTAGACTAACAGAAGAGGAAATAGGATTCTTAAATAATCCCATATCAGAAATTGAAATCCATCAAGCCATCAAAGAACTTCCTAAGAAAAAATCCCCAGGGCCTGATGGATTCACCTGTGAATTCTATCAAACATTCAGAGAACAATTAACCCCAATACTATACAAACTATTTGACATAATAAGCAAAGAGGGAGTTCTACCAAACTCCTTTTACGACACAAACATGGTACTGATTCCAAAACCAGGCAGGTCAAAAACAGAGAAAGAAAACTATAGACCAATCTCCCTAATGAATATAGATGCAAAAATTTTAAATAGGATACTAGCAAAAAGACTCCAGCAAGTGATCAGAAGGATCATTCACCATGATCAAGTAGGATTCATACCAGGGATGCAGGGCTGGTTCAACATTAGGAAAACCATCCACATAATTGACCACATCAACAAGCAAACTAGCAAGAACCACATGATTATCTCAATAGATGCAGAAAAAGCCTTTGATAAAATACAACACCCATTCCTATTAAAAACACTAGAAAGCATAGGAATAGAAGGGTCATTCCTAAAAATAATAAACAGTATATATCTAAAACCAACAGCTAATATCATCTGCAATGGGGATAAACTAGATGCATTCCCAATAAGATCAGGAGTGAAACAAGGATGCCCATTATCACCTCTACTATTTGACATTGTACTAGAAACACTAGCAGTAGCAATTAGAGAAGATAAAGAAATTGAAGGCATCAGAATAGGCAAGGAGGAGACCAAGTTATCACTCTTTGCGGATGACATGATGGTCTACTTAAAGAATCCTAGAGATTCAACCAAAAAGCTAATTGAAATAATCAACAACTTTAGCAAAGTTGCAGGATACAAAATAAACCCACATAAATCATCAGCTTTTCTATATATCTCCAACACAGCTCAGCAGCAAGAACTAGAAAGAGAAATCCCATTCAAAATCACCTTAGACAAAATAAAATACCTAGGAATCTATCTCCCAAGACAAACACAGGAACTATATGAACACAACTACAAAACACTCGCCACACAACTAAAACTAGACTTGAACAATTGGAAAAACATTAACTGCTCATGGATAGGACGAGCCAACATAATAAAAATGACCATCCTACCCAAACTTATTTATCTATTTAGTGCCATACCCATTGAACTACCAAAATACTTCTTCACTGATTTAGAAAAAACCATAACAAAGTTCATTTGGAAGAACAAAAGATCAAGGATATCCAGGGAAATAATGAAAAAAAACACATATGATGGGGGCCTTGCAGTCCCAGACCTCAAACTATATTACAAAGCAGCAGTCATCAAAACAATTTGGTACTGGCTAAGAAACAGAAAGGAAGATCAGTGGAATAGACTGGGGGAAAACGACCTCAGCAAGACAGTATACGATAAACCCAAAGATCCCAGCTTTAGGGACAAAAATCCACTATTCGATAAAAACTGCTGGGAAAATTGGAAGACAGTGTGGGAGAGACTAGGAATAGATCAACACCTCACACCCTACACCAAGATAAATTCAAAATGGGTGAGTGACTTAAACATAAAGAAGGAAACCATAAGTAAATTGGGTAAACACAGAATAGTATACATGTCAGACCTTTGGGAGGGGAAAGGCTTTAAAACCAAGCAAGATATAGAAAGAATCACAAAATGTAAAATAAATAATTTTGACTACATCAAACTAAAAAGCTTTTGTACAAACAAAACCAATATAACTAAAATCAGAAGGGAAACAACAAATTGGGAAAAAATCTTCATAGAAACCTCTGACAAAGGTTTAATTACTCATATTTATAATGAGCTAAATCAATTGTACAAAAAATCAAGCCATTCTCCAATTGATAAATGGGCAAGGGAAATGGATAGGCAGTTCTCAGATAAAGAAATCAAAACTATTAACAAGCACATGAAGAAGTGTTCTACATCTCTTATAATCAGAGAGATGCAAATCAAAACAACTCTGAGGTATCACCTCACACCTAGCAGATTGGCTAACATAACAGCAGAGGAAAGTAATGAATGCTGGAGGGGATGTGGCAAAGTAGGGACATTAATTCATTGCTGGTGGAGTTGTGAACTGATCCAACCATTCTGGAGGGCAATTTGGAACTATGCCCAAAGGGCGACAAAAGAATATCTACCCTTTGATCCAGCCATAGCACTGCTGGGTCTGTATCCCAAAGAGATAATGGACACAAAGACTTGTACAAGAATATTCATAGCTGCGCTCTTTGTGGTGGCCCAAAACTGGAAAACGAGGGGATGCCCATCAATTGGGGAATGGCTGAACAAACTGTGGTATATGTTGGTGATGGAATACTATTGTGCTCAAAGGAATAATAAAGTGGAGAAGTTCCATGGAGACTGGAACAACCTCCAGGAAGTGATGCAGAGCGAGAGGAGCAGAACCAGGAGAACATTGTACACAGAGACTAATACACTGTGGTATAATCGAACGTAATGGACTTCTCCATAAATGGTGGTGTAATGTCCCTGAACAACTTGCAGGGATCCAGGAGAAAAAAACACCATTCATAAGCAAAGGATAAACTATGGGAGTGGAAACACCGAGAAAAAGCAACTGCCTGAATACAGAGGTTGAGGGGACATGACAGAGGATAGACTTTAAATGAACACTCTAATGCAAATACTATCAACAAAGCAATGGGTTCAAATCAAGAAAACATCTAATGCCCAGTGGACTTACGCGTCGGCTATGGGGGGTGGGGGGGAGGAAAAGAAAATGATCTATGTCTTTAACGAATAATGCTTGGAAATGATCAAATAAAATATATTAAAAAAAAAAAATAAAGGACAAACAACATCACACTTGAAAAAAAAAAAAAAGATTAACATGGCAGCAGTACAATGTGTTCGGTGGATTGGAGGGGAAAAGTTGAGGAAAGGTAGATTTTAGTTTATTTTAAGAAAAAACTTCCAAATAATTTGGAGCTGTCCCAAAGTGGAATGTGCTTCCTCCTTGAAGGTCTTCAAATAAAGGCAAAATGATCTCTTGTCAAGGACCCTATGGAAAGGATTTAAATTCAGGTACAGTTTAGACTAGACAGCCTCTGAGGTCTCTTCTAATTGTGAGTCTTTTCTTCCGGGGAAAGCCTGGAGATCTGGGTGACCAGCTGGAAGGCTATTTCATATCGTCTCATTCAGCTCCCAAGAGTTCCTTGTACTCTCAAATAGTGCCCTTGGTATGAAGAGTAAATACGTCTCTGTAGACCTGAAACAATTAGAGGAGAGAAACCAGGCCTTCTGTTTCCAATTCTTTGTTTAGATATATTTATACTCCTAATTGCTGACTTGAGATTCTGACTACCATTAATCAGATGGCTAGACTAGGGCTATTTGGTTAGGGAGAACAGAAGGGAGTTCATGTCCCAGGAGACACTGTGATTGGTTTAAGTAGAAATGTGAAACTCAAATAAAAATTTTTGGAAGGATTCTTTCCTCTAGGATTTCCTCCCTCTCACTTCCTAACTCTCTCTTTCACTTCTTTTTCTCTTCCTGCTTCTCCACCTTCTCTATCCAGGCCAGCAGATTTAATAAGCAGAGTAAAAGTAGAGAAGAAGGCAGCAGGAGGACCAAGGTTATGCAAAGAGATTAATGGACAGCAGATGAAATAGTTGAAGGAAAGAGAGAGGGATGGAGAAAAAAGGATGAGAAGATAGCCAGAACAGGAGTATCAGAAAAGATGAAGAGAAAATGGGATAAGGGAGAAAGGGGATAAAAAGAAACTACCAAATATATTTTAAAACTATATTATTATTTTCTGTTCTAGTTTTAACATCTCTAAGGGGAAAAATCAAGGACAGTTTGTGCATAGTTGTATTTGGTTTAATATAAAGTAATGTTTATACTAAATTAGTTTCAAAGGTCAGTAGAGTAGAGGGTATTAGTTGAATTGATATACAAACTAACTTCCAGAGAGTCCTGATTGGAAAGAGATAGTCATGAGGTTTTATATGCTGACCAAAGGAAGGCAAAGTCTCCTGCAAATAAATTTGTGAAAACGGAGAAACACAATCCTGCTTTCACATGTGAAAAAGGAGCCTTTTATATAGTAAAGTTCAAGGAGCCAAAAACAAATTACTCCTAAAGGGGCATTCTCTTGAGCTCACTGAAGAGTACTTAAGAAGCTTAATTTTTATCTTCTTTCTATGATACCCCAAAAATCAAGAGTTAAGTTAGTTTACTAGGCCTGCTAAAAACAAGCTTAAGTTTTAAGGCTTTTTGCTAATCAAAGCTTTTTGGGTAACAGAAAAGTAAAATTCTTAACAGAAAATGAAGAAAACTATGTGTTACCAAACAATGATTTTAAAAGTTGAACTTTAGTGTGAAAAGGGTACAATATGATACACGGCATATCTTTTTATATGATGTTCTGTGTTTTATTTTTAAAAGGCACACCTAGGCTAACAATTAGTTAATTATTTATTATTGTAATTTTAATAAAGTTATTTTTTATAAAAGAAACATAACTGACATTAACATTTATTAATTCATGCTTTCTTGGTAATCCACACCTGGGAAAAGGTTAGTCTTATGGTCCATTGACCTAGCAAGTAGTATGTGCCAACAACAGTCTGGAACCAGGTTAAAATGTAATGGGGAAAATTTTAACAAAACAAATAAAAATACAATAAAAAATTAAATAATATATCTTAAAACTAAGTAATATTCAACCCTGAGGAATTATTTTGTTCACATGAATGATTCTTTTTCTATTTGAGTTTGACACCACCTCATTAAACTATAACCAAGGTATCATCTGGGGTAGATCCAGTGCCCAAGAAGACACAACCAGTTTCCCTATTAGGCATGTTGCCTAAGAGCACAGATTCTGAGTTGAACAAAACCTTAATGGCCATCTAGTCCAACTCTCTCATTTTACATGTGAGGATATTGAGACCTAGAGCTGTTGAATGACTTGCACAAGGTCATATGGATGGTATTAGAAGCAGAAGCTGAACCTGCATCCTCTGAGTTTACATTTGGTCCTCTTCCCACTGTACTATATGCAAATATAAGAAAGAATGATAGTAAACTTTATAGGGGAAAGAAAATAGTCAAGTGAAGCTATTATCCATAGCTTGTTCCCATTCTAGCTACTATAAAAGGAACATATCAAAAACATGGAGTACCCAAGTGTTCTTAGATAATCTGGAGGTGCCCCTGCTAAGGCCTCTCTTTTCCAACTCTGCAGATCACAGCTATGAGGGCCCATAGCCATGGCATATCATGTAAGTACTATATTTTCAAGTTCACTTCATCAAAATATCTCTATTATCTTCTTTTGCAAAAATAACAAATCCTGGGGAAATAACAATTCCTGAGGTTAGAAGCCCAAATAATAAGGTGATATCTGGGGGGAGGTGCCTATTCCACTAAAATCAGTAGTTAAATCACCAATGAGAACATAATAAAAATTTTAGAAATTTTAGAAAATTCTGAGCTCTTAAACAGAATGGATGGTCAAGTGTGTACTATACCTAAAAATAAAATGAGCAATCAGATTAATGCATTTTTTTATTCTCATGCAGGAAAAATCCAAACTTTTGATGCCTTTGAATTTTTTTGGTTTTTTTGTTTGTTTGTTTTTAAGATGAATATTTTATCTTCATGGGGTTTTTGTATGTTTTTAAAATTTATGTTTTTCTTCTACTTTTGTTTTTTCCTTTTAAATTTCTTGCCTTATAAGTTGAATGTTATATATCAATGTATATTTTTCCTCTACTGCCACAGTCACCTTACTTTCCTTTCCACACTCATTTTGTTTTCTACCTTGACTCAAATTTCTCTTGCTTTCCTGGTTATACAAGACAGCCTACCCAGCCTGGTCCCCAGGCAACTCTTTGATTACTCCCCTTAATAATCCTCAACTTCTGGATTCTCTGCTTTACCCACTGTTAAATTATTCAGATCTTCTTGGCCTGTTAGTTCTCATCCTGTTTAAGTTTCTTGTCCTTGTCAATCAGTCAACAATCATTTTTTAAGCACCTGAAGGAATCTCCCAAGACAATTAGTAATAGAGAAGATGCCACCTTGCATTGATAGAAGGAATTTCCTCATCTGGGCATTCCCTATAAAATCAAAGGTTTTATCTCTATTCCCTATTAGGTACCAACTACCATGCTAAATGCTAGGGTTGCAAAGACAAAAAGGAAGAAAAAAAATTCTTGCCACCCCCCCCCCAGGGTCTTATATTCTCCTGGGGAACTGAGGGAGATCTGAGTTGAAAAATGCCTTGAGAAATTCAGCCAGGAAAAATGCCAAGGTCCCCGCTACAGACAGATAAACTTTGGACGTTGCACTACAGACAGATAAACTGGGACCTATCCAAGGTCCCAGATAAACTTCAGCACCAAGATCCCAGGTGCAAAAAGCAACTTTCCAACAAGGGCATGCAACAGATAATGGACCGGAAGGAGGAAGGGAGGGGGACTATTCATGTTGAAAAGTATTTAAGACTGAATCTTCAGGAGGGAAATCAGAACTCTGAAGGCAGAAGTTCCCACTGGTGTGCACCAGTCCCATAATAAAGGACCCTTTGTCTGTTGACATTGTCCACGATCTTCCTTGGTGGTGGGTGAAATCCCGGACCTTAATATTTGGGGGCTCACCCGCTCCCCCCACCTTGGAACCCCCGGACAGGAGGGTCTAAGGCACTGCCTTGGACAGGACCTTCAGGTGAGCTCAGTGTGGTGTGACAGTGTGTGCAAATGGTGACCGAATGTGTATGGGGGAGATGAGGACCCCTGATTAGCATAAGGCTTTTAATGGAACATTCATTCTTACGGTTTATACAAGATCTCCTATGCCAAGCTCCAGGGCCTGCCTTTTTCTAAGGCGAGGGACTTTTTAGCCCCGCGGCATTGGTCCGACCCTCCCACTTGTTTTTGAGTGCAGACTCTGGATTATCACAGTTCTGTGTCCTTTTCAAGAAGGCCAATCAGAAAACAGAGAAAGCGTTTGTGGTCAGGGGTGGGGAAGGAATATGGTCCAGGGCACGTCCCGAAATCGGAACTTTCAGGGGTTAGAGGCCCCTGAGTACGAAGTTCACATCTTCGTCTGGCTGTTTTTAACTCCTACGAAACCCCTGAGGAGCGAGCTGACTGACTGAGGCAGGAGGGCATTGCTAGACAGGAACAGAGACAGAAAGAGGCTGAAGAGCGGGAACTCAAGCGTTTGCAGGACCTCCAGTCCAGGGAAGAGAAGGCTAGGAAGCAATTAATGCGGACCCAACAACAGACAACCCGGGTCCTTGTAGCAGCCTTAACCCAGGCCCCTCCCCCTGGTGGGCAACCAAATGAGCGACGCCCACGGGGCCCCTGTTTCCTCTTCAGAAAAACTGGCCACTGGCAGCATCACTGCCACCAGAAAACACAAGGTGGGATGAGGCAAGGCAGGCAGGGCCCCCCCTCACCAAGGCTCTGGGATAGCCCCCCAACGCAGATTGGGGACAGCCTATAGGAACATTATTGCCTTTGCTGAAAGGGGACGGGTCTCAGGTCCCCTCCCTGAGTCCTGGGTAACAGCTTACATTGAGGGGAAACCCCTTCCCATGCTCGTGGATACCGGAGCCAAACACTCGGTCCTCCGGTCACCCTTGGGGAAGACCAGTTCCAAAACCTCCTTGGTCCAAGGGGTGACAGGGTCCAGCCGATACCCCTGGACCACAGCTCAGACTGTCAACCTAGGAGCCTGGCAAGTTTCCCATTCCTTACTTATGATCCCTGAGAGCCCTGCTCCCCTGATCGGGCAGGACCTCCTCCACAAGATCGGGACCCATATTCACTTTTCCTGTGGGACTGTGTCCCTTACAAATGACTCAGAGGTCCCCCTCACGGTCCTGACTGTAGCTCTCCAGGATGAACACCTTATATATTTGGACCCAGCCCCTCCGGACATTCCCCCTCATGTGCGGCCATGGGTGGACTCCATTCCTAAGGTCTGGGCTGAACTTTCGGGAGTTGGGCTGGCTATAAACCAACCACCCATTATCATCCCCCTCAAGAGTGGGGCCACCCCTATATGAGTTAAACAATATCCGATGTCAGCTGAGGCCAGAGACGGCATCCAACCTCACATGAAGTGCCTTCTGGCCTCCGAGATCCTCATGCCTTGCAAGTCCCCATGGAACACCCCACTCCTCCCTGTCCATAAGCCAGGCACAGGGGATTACAGGACTGTTCAAGACCTGCAGGAAGTCAACAAGCATATTGAGGACGTCCATCCCACCTTCCCAAACCCATATACTCTCCTTAGCAATCTACACCCTTCCTTGACTTGGTATACTACTTTAGACCTGAAAGATGCCTTCTTCACCTTCCCACTGGCCACTGTTAGTCAGCCCATCTTCACCTTTGAGTGGTTCTCCCCTGAAACCCACTCAACCATTCAACTCACATGGAGTTGGTTACCCCAAGGGCTAAAACTGAGCCCAAGTTTGTTTAGCAACGCATTGACGGAGGATTTGAAACCTTTTCGCTGACTCCACCCTACCGTGACTCTCTTACAATATGTAGACAACTTGCTGATCGCCTCTCCCACAGAGGAATCCTGCAAGGAGGCTACAAGGGACCTCTTGCTCTGCCTCGAGGCCGCCAGCTATCGTGTCAGTGCCAAGAAAGCATACATAACCTGCCGAGAGGTCACTTTCCTTGGCTATTGCTTGCATGATGGTCTCTGCTGGCTCACCCCAGCCATGACCCAGGCCATCCTCTCCATCCCCACCCCCTCGTCACCCCGGCAGGTACAAGGATTCCTGGGATCTGTGGGATACTGTCGTCTTTGGGTACCCAACTTTTCAGAGACAGCAAAACCCCTCTACGCTGCCTCCCAGGAAACCTCAAACTGGGTCTGGACAGAGGACATGGAAATAGCTTTCCAGGACCTCCGGAAGGCTATGCTACAAGCCCCAGCCCCAGCCCTACCTGACCCGGGGAAGCCTTACCAGCTGTTCGTTGATGAACGTGGGGGGTGGCAAAAGGGGTCCTCACTCAGAGACTGGGACCTTGGGACTGGCCGGTGGCCTACCTGTCCAAATGGCTTGACCCTATCTCAGCAGGATGGCCTTCCTGTCTCCGCATCATCTCAGCAGTGGCCCTCTTGGTCAAGGATGCTGACAAACTTACACATGGCCAGCCACTGCTTATTGCCACCTCGCACGCCATTGAGAGTGTCCTCCGCCAGCCTCCGGCGTGCTGGCTGTCCCATGCTCGACTGACCCACTACCAATCGCTCCTCCTGAATAAGGCTCGGCTGTCCTTCCAGGTAGTGTCCACCCTTAACCCCACCACACTTCTCTCCTCCGGGGATGACGACACCGAGATGCATTCCTGCCAAGAGATCCTTGTGGAATAGATATCTGCCCAGCCTGACCTTAAGGACGTCCCTCTGGCCAATCCGGAACTCCTCTTCTTCACCGATGGCAGCAGTTTCATGTCCCAGCAAGGTAGGAGAGCCGGAGCCGCGGTAGTAGATCATACTGGCCAGGTCATATGGGAAGCTTCCCTCCCCGAGGGGACGTCAGCACAGAAAGCTGAACTGATTGCCTTGGAAGAAGCCTTGTGGGCGGCAAAGGGCAAGCGAGTCACTATATACACTGACAGTCGCTACGCCTTCGCGACCCTGCATGTGCATGCACCGATATAGGGGGAAAGGGGGTTTGTCACTTCAGCTGGGAAGCTGGTGGCCCACCTCGAGGACATCCAGGATCTTCTCACAGCCGTCTGGGAGCCCCATGCTGTTGCCGTTGTCCACACCCCAGGACACCAAAGTGGCTCCTCCCCCCCGCCATGGGAAACCACTGGGCAGATGTGGCAGCTAAGGCAGCTGCAACGAGAGACCAGGTCCATACCCTAGTGCTGCCCATCCAGGCCAACCTGGAGCCACCAGACCCTCCATCTCCCATCCCAAACCCCCCACCGGACCCTCCACAATATTCAGACAGTGACCACCAATGGATAAAAGGGAAGGAAGGACGGCTGGTTGGGTCCTTCTTCCAGGACCCTGCTGGTAACTTGCTTTTACCTAGAATTGCTGGTCAGCTTTTGACCACCCACCTCCACCATCTCACACACATGAGTGCTAACAAGCTCCAGGAACTGCTCCGGAAAGGACGGATTCGTTTCCAAGGCTCTCAGACCTTCCTGACAGAGGTGGTCGACAAGTGCACTGCCTGCCAGCTGACTTGGCCAGTGAACCCGAACTCACACCCTGGAACCCGCCTCTGCGGCACCCGGCCCTGTGAACATTGGGAACTCGATTTCACTGAAGTACGCCCTGGGAAGTTTGGATTCCGGTACCTCCTAGTTCTTGTAGACACCTTCACAGGGTGGCCTGAAGCTTTTGCAACAAAGACTGAAACTGCCCATGCAGTCACTAAGATCTTGCTGGAAGAAATAATCCCCTGTTTCGGGGCACCCTCCTCTCTAGGCTCAGACAATGGCCCTGCATTTGTGGCCAAGACTCTACAGGTACTGGCAGGGGGTCTCGGGGTCAAATGGAAATTACGCTGTGAGTATAACCCCCAGAGTTCAGGGCAGGTGGAAAGATTGAATCGGACCCTAAAAGATTCTTACCAAACTCTCTTTGGAGACTGGCCAGGACTGGGTGACACTCCTTCCCCCAGCCCTCTTTAAGGCCCGCAATACCCCTGGGCCCTCTCCCTCACCCCTTATGAGATCCTTTTTGGTTCAATCCCCCTCTGTCCCCCCTCCTCTCCGCGATCCCGAACGGATTACCAGTAGCCCCTCATTGCTGGACTTTGTTCTCTCCCTCTCTCAGATCCAGTCTGATCTCTGGCTGAGGCTCCAGGCACAGTTCCAACCTCCTCCCCATAACCCTCATCCTTTTAGACCTGGGGATTGGCCAACCTTCAGCCACGGTGGAAGGGACCCTATGTAACCCCCTATGTAAGGGACCTCTTTGTTACCCCTTCAGCTCTTAAGGTTGACGGAATCAGCCCTTGGATCCACCACTCCCACGTGAGAGCCGCAGATCCACCAAAGGTTACCGAGGTCTGAACAGCAACTTCTCATCCTGACACTCCCCTGAAGCTCAGACTTCAGAAGAGGGCAACATGAGCCACTCGCTTCAATTACTTCACCTGCTCCCCCACCTTTTTGTTCCCCCCTCCCTCGTCTGGTTCCTCTCTGTTCTCCAGGGCGGAACCCCCCACCAGCCCTGGAAATGGACCCTGACACCCGTGGAATCCCCGCAAGCAGCACAAACCGTGTTGAGCAACCGAGGACCCACCTTCTCCGTCCCCAGCTGCACGCTGATATTGGCCGAGCACTGCGAGGGGGGTGGGAAGAGCACAGGACCCTCCTCAGGGACAGTCTCATCAAAGGAATTAAAGGACATGGCCTTAATGGGCCACTACCTATGCCCCAGTTCTAACCCCGGGAGGTCATACTGCAACCAGCCAGGTCACTACCTTTGTGCCTACTGGGACTGTGTGACTCTTGCGAGGGACGAGGCCTCTTATTGGACCGTGAAAACGGATCAGTTCTTGGAGTTGAAATTGATCCTCAACACAGGATGCACATGGGATTGGTTTTTCCACTCCCCCGCTTCCAAACGGGCCCGCTGTACCCAGCTAAACCTGACCGTCCTACACCCGGACGATCAGGGGTGGCTCCTGGGGCGCACCTGGGGAGTCCGCAGATTTGAATATGGATATGATCAAGGGGGGGTTTTTACCATCCGCAAAGAACCTGCCGCCACCCCGGTGGCCTTGGGGCCCAACCTCATACTCAACCCGAACCCCCCTATAGCTCCCCTACCTAACAACCCCCGCCCTGCAAGCCCAACACTTCCGACCACCCCCAGATCGCATGATCCCGATCGCCCTGTGGCACACAACCCCTATCTTCCCTTGCTGCAAGCCTCCTTTTTGGCCCTCAACCATTCCTCACCTAACCTCACTGAACACTGCTGGCTTTGCCTAGTCGCATCCCCGCCCTATTACGAGGCCTTCGGCCTGAATGCCTCCTGTGACGTCTCACAGGAGGACGACCCCCTTCAGTGCCGCTGGAGCAACAGGGGCCCTAGAAACCCGGGCCATAGTTTAACCCTTTCTGCGGTGATCGGGCGCGGCAACTGTGTAGCAGGAAAATCTAGCCACCCCGACCCTTGCCTTTGCTCAACCACAAAGTATCCCTCAACTGGGAAATACCTTATCCCACCCGCAGGAGCGCACTGGCTATGTTCCCGTTCTGGCCTACAGCCCTGTGTCTCCCCTAGATCCCTTACTGCCCGCCGTGAGTTCTGCACCCCTGTTACAATAGTACCCCGAATGACCTACTATGCTGAGCAAGACCTCCTTCAAGCATGGGACTATATATCGTCTAGACGATGGAGGCGAGAACCAGTTACTATTGCTGTCACCGTAGCTACCCTCTTAGCAGCGATAGGGGCAGGGGTGGGCATTGCCACCCTCGCCACACAGGCTCAGGTGTACCACCACCTCCGCAAGGCAGTTGATGAAGATATAGCTAGGCTAGAATCCTCTATTAACTTCCTCAAGAGGTCTCATGCTTCCTTAACCGGGGTTACCCTTCAAAATCGATGGGGCCTGGATCTCCTCTTCCTTAAGGAAGGTGGCCTCTGTGTAGCCTTGGGGGAAGAATGCTGCTTCTATGTTAACCACTCTGGGATCATTAAGGACTCCCCGAGCAAGCTACGAGAAGGTCTAGAAGCCCGACTAAAGGAGAGAGAAAGTGCCAGCCCCTGGTACACTCACCTTTTCAATTCTTCTCCCTGGCTCACTACCCTAGTCACATCCCTTATGGGGCCCCTTTTAATCCTAATCCTACTTTTAACTGTTTTTTTTACTTTTAACAATTGGCCCCTACATTTTCAACCACCTTGTTAAGTTCGTAAAAAACCGGCTGGATGCCATTCAGGTGTTGGCCCTCCAACAACAGTACCAACCCCTAGCCATTTTAGAGCCCCGGACTGAGAACTGCGAGTTGTCTCAATGGGCTGGCACCCCCTTTGCCCCCTAAGAGAAAAAGAAGTTGGAAATGAGGGAGATCTGAGTTGAAAATTGCCTTGAGAAATTCAGCCAGGAAAAATGCCAAGGTCCCCGCTACAGACAGATAAACTGGGACCTATCCAAGGTCCCAGATAAACTTCAGCACCAAGATCCCAGGTGCAAAAAGCAACTTTCCAACAAGGGCATGCAACAGATAACGGACTGGAAGGAGGAAGGGAGGGGGACTATTCATGCTGAAAAGTATTTAAGACTGAATCTTTAGGAGGGAAATCGGAACTCTGAAGGCAGAAGTTCCCATTGGTGCACGCCAGTCCCATAATAAAGGACCCTTTGTCTGTTGACATTGTCCATGGTCTTCTTTTGGTGGTGGGTGAAATCCCGGAACTTAACAGGAACAATGATAGAGCATATACAAAATTAAATACAGTAGACAGAAGATATATACAAAATGTTATAGGTGGTTTGTAAGATGGGACTAAACAGGGGAAATCAAGAAAGGCCTCCTTCAGGAGGTGGTAGCTGAGCAGTCAAGAAAGGAACTAAGGATTCTATGGGCTAGAGGTGCGGAAGGAAGCAATTCTAGGAAAGGGAAGCAGCCTGTGAAAAAGTATGGCGGTAGGAGGTGAAATGTCATCGGAGCATCAAATAGGCCAGTTAAGATACAGTGTGGAAATGGTAATATATATAATTAATCATCCCATAAAAAGAGTCTGGACACTTCCGGTCAAGATGGTGGCTTAGAGAAAGCTAAAGTTCAGATCTCCGGAAACCCTTCCCGACCGATCTCAAACTATAAGCTCCTAAGGCGCCAAAATTCAAAATGATCAACAGCATAGACCCTGGGAATCCTCCTCCTGGACCTGGACCTGGATCAAAAGGTACGGCCCCCCTCAAAAGCCAGAACCCGAGATCACTCGGACCTAAGAAGTAGGAGCGCAGAGTCCAAGGCTCCGGGAAGCCGCAGCCCCGCCCCCCTCAGAGAGCAGGGTCGTCTGAAACAACAGCAACCCTCAGGGTGGGCAAGACAGCCTCACCAGCTGGATCCTGCTATCCAAGTCTCAGTGAAAGTCACTGCCCTCGGAGCTCCGGGAAGCCGTGGCCCCTTCCCCCACAGAGAGCAGGGTCTTCTGAAACAACAGCAACCCTCAGGGCCGACAAAACAGCCTCACAGCCAGCTATTCTGAAGGCAAGTTTCGGAAAGCAACCCGACCTAGTCCAGTCAAGGGGGCACCTTAGCAGCAGGGAAACAGAGAGAACCGGGGGAGAGTGTGGGCCCCTGGTCCGACCCTTCCATTCCAGTTCCAGTGAAAGTCATTGCCTTAAGACATACTCAGTTTAACCCAGGGAAAGCTCATAGAACCGACAATCTGCCCAGGACTAAAGCCTCTGAACACTAGACAGAGATAAGAAAAGCTAATCCTCCCCATTCAGAGATGACAAACTCCACAGAACCACAGAAGCCCCCAAATCCCAAGAAAAATAAGAAGAAAGGGGCGACTTTGGACACATTCTATGGAGCCAAAATACAAAATACAGAGGAGATAGAATACGATACACAAGAAAATGCTCCGAAACCTTCCAAAGGAAATGGAAACTCTCCACAAACCCATGAAGAATTTGAATCAGAAATGACCAAAAAGATGGAAGCCTTCTGGGAGGAAAAGTGGGAAATAATGCAAAAGAAATTCACGCATCTACAAAACCGGTGTGACCAAACTGAAAAGGAAAACCAGGCTTTAAAGTCTAGAATCAGGCAACTGGAAGACAACGATCATGTAAATGAGCAAGAATTAATAAAGCAAAGCCAAAATACCAAGAAATTAGAAGAGAACATAAAATATCTCACTGACAAGGTGACAGATCTGGAAAATAGAGGGAGAAGAGATAATTTAAGAATAATTGGACTTCCAGAAAAGCCAGAAATAAACACCAAACTCGACATCGTGATACAAGATATAATCAAAAAAAATTGCCCAGAGATTCTAGAACAAGGGGGCAATACAGCCACTGACAGAGCTCACAGAACACCTTCTACACTAGACCCCCAAAAGACAACTCCCAGGAATGTAATTGCCAAATTCCAAAGCTCTCAAACAAAAGAAAAAATCCTACAGGAAGCCAGAAAAAGACAATTTAGATATAAAGGAATGCCAATCAGGGTCACACAAGACCTTGCAAGTTCTACTCTGAATGATCATAAGGCATGGAACATGATTTTCAGAAAGGCAAGAGAGCTGGGTCTTCAACCAAGAATCAGCTACCCAGCAAAACTGATTATATACTTCCAAGGGAAAGTATGGGCATTCAACAAAATAGAAGATTTCCAACTTTTTGCAAAGAAAAGACCAGAGCTCTTTGGAAAGTTTGATACCAAAAAACAAAGAGCAAGGAATACCTGAAAAGGTAAATATTAAGGAAAGGAGAAAAATGTTATCTTCTTCTTTTACTCAAACTCTCTTCTATAAGGACTACATTTATATCAATCTATGTATACTAACATGTGGGGAAAATGTAATGTATAAATAGGGGGTAAAGAAAGACCAAATAGAATAATCTTTCTCACACAAAGATTCACATGGGAAGGGGAGGGGAAGAAAACTCCTATAAGAAGGAGAGGAAGAGAGGGTTTTTTACTTAAACCTTAATCTCAGGGAAATCAACTCTGAGAAGGAAAAACATCTAGATCCATTGGGATCTTGAATTCTATCTTACCCAACAAGGGTAGGGAGAAGGGGAAACCAAGGGGGGAAGTGGGAGAGGGAAAACAAAAAGGGAGGGAAAGAGAGGGGGAAGGGGGAGGGAACAAAAAAGGAGGGACTAAAAAGGGAAACATCAAGGGAAGGGACAAGGGGAACTGATTCAAAGTAAATCACTGGACTAAAAGGTAGAGCCAAAGAAGAAAAGGTTAGAATTAGGGAAGGATATCAAAATGCCAGGGAGTCCACAAATGACAGTCATAACTTTGAACGTGAATGGGATGAACTCACCCATAAAATGTAGACGAATAGCAGAATGCATTAGAATCCAAAACCCTACCATATGTTGTCTTCAAGAAATACACATGAGGCGGGTTGACACCCAAAAGGTCAAAATTAAAGGATGGAGTAAGACCTTCTGGGCCTCAACTGACAGAAAGAAGGCAGGAGTGGTAATCATGATATCTGATAAAGCTAAAGCAAAAATAGACCTGATCAAAAGGGATAGGGAAGGTAATTATATTTTGTTAAAAGGGACTTTAGACAATGAGGAAATATCTTTAATCAACATATATGCACCAAATAATATAGCACCCAAATTTCTAATGGAGAAACTAGGAGAATTGAAGGAAGAAATAGACAGTAAAACCATATTAGTGGGAGACTTAAACCAACCATTATCAAATTTAGATAAATCAAATCAAAAAATAAATAAGAAAGAGGTAAAAGTGAATGAAATCTTAGAAAAATTAGAATTAATAGACATATGGAGAAAAATAAATAGGGATAAAAAGGAATACACCTTCTTCTCAGCACCACATGGCACATTCACAAAAATTGACCATACATTAGGTCACAAAAACATAGCACACAAATGCAGAAAAGCAGAAATAATGAATGCAGCCTTCTCAGATCACAAGGCAATAAAAATAATGATTAGTAATGGTACATGGAAAACCAAATCTAAAACCAATTGGAAATTAAACAATATGATACTCCAAAATCATTTAGTTAAAGAAGAAATCATAGAAACAATTAATAATTTCATCGAGGAAAATGACAATGGCGAGACATCCTTTCAAACCTTTTGGGATACAGCCAAAGCAGTAATCAGAGGTAAATTCATATCCCTGAATGCTTATATTAACAAACTAGGGAGAGCAGAGATCAATCAATTAGAAATGCAAATGAAAAAACTCAAAAGCGATCAAATTAAACCCCCCCAGCAGAAAACCAAAATAGAAATCCTAAAAATTAAGGGAGAAATTATTAAAATCGAAAGTGATAGAACTATTGATTTAATAAATAAGACAAGAAGCTGGTACTTTGAAAAAACAAACAAAATAGACAAAGTACTGGTCAATCTGATTTAAAAAAGGAAGGAAGAAAAGCAAATTAACAACATTAAAGATGAAAAGGGGGACAGCACCTCCAATGAGGAGGAAATTAAGGCAATCATTAGAAATTACTTTGCCCAATTATATGGCAATAAATACACCAATTTAGGAGATATGGATGAATATATACAAAAATACAAACTGCCTAGACTAACAGAAGAGGAAATAGAATTCTTAAATAATCCCATATCAGAAAATGAAATCCAACAAGCCATCAAAGAACTTCCTAAGAAAAAATCCCCAGGGCCTGATGGATTCACCAGTGAATTCTATCAAACATTCAGAGAACAGTTAATCCCAATACTATACAAACTATTTGACATAATAAGCAAAGAGGGAGTTCTACCAAACTCCTTTTATGACACAAACATGGTACTGATTCCAAAACCAGGCAGGTCAAAAACAGAGAAAGAAAACTATAGACCAATCTCCCTAATGAATATAGATGCAAAAATCTTAAATGGGATACTAGCAAAAAGACTCCAGCAAGTGATCAGAAGGATCATTCACCATGATCAAGTAGGATTCATACTAGGGATGCAGGGCTGGTTCAACATTAGGAAAACCATCCACATAATTGACCACATCAACAAGCAAACCAGCAAGAACCACATGATAATCTCAATAGACGCAGAAAAAGCATTTGATAAAATACAACACCTATTCCTATTAAAAACACTAGAAAGCATAGGAATAGAAGGGTCATTCCTAAAAATAATAAACAGTATATATCTAAAACCATCAGCTAATATTATCTGCAATGGGGATAAACTAAATCCATTCCCATTAAGATCTTTGTACAAAGATCTTTGTACAAAGCTTGACTATCATGCTGACTCCCTATATCCCTGAGGAAAAAATCAGACAAGGGAATGACATTTCCCCATCAAAATAGAATTCTAATTCTTTTCTTCTTATATTATGGCAACTTCCTGTAGTCTTGGCTACAAATGGCTAAGTGAAATATTACTGCATTCTGTCCTACATACTTGTGGGATAGAAATTACTTTAAACTGGACCTATACAAGGTCTATTTTGAATTTTTCTTATGTTTTTGATTATTTTTCTATTCTTTTGATAATTGACACATACACCCCCATAACTGAACATTACATTCTGAGCTAAACTTGATATTTTTTTAAATACTTACTTCAGGGGGGATTGTATTTTAATTTAAAATCTAAGAATTTTTGAATTTTTTTTTGTTTGAGATTGTATTTTTATAAAAATCCAAGAATTTTGTTTAAGATTTTACTTTTATAAAAAAATTCAAAGATTTTGATTCTGTTTGAGAAAAGATCTTCAAGAAAGAAGCTTGAAACTTTTATATCCAGAGAATGAACTGTTGCCAAAAGATGCCGAAAACCTACACTTCATCAAGAAGATCAAGAATGAACTTTGGATGTGATTGATTGGACTGAACTTTTGATTGAACATTTATTGTAACTGTACACATTTATGCTAAAAGGGACTGCCCCTAATTTGGCTTTCTGTCAATGTGCCTAGCAAACATTGGTTTTGCTTTCTTTTCTTTTCTATTTCCTCTCTCACTATTCTCATTTCTCTTAGAAAATTGAATATTGTGTATATCTTTAGTTAGAAGTGAATTTAGAACTACAAAATGATTATGTTAAATGATCAATGGGGAGACTAGTCTCCCAATGATCATCAGGGGGGATTGTAAACCTTAAAATTTCTTAGACTTATAAATGTTGGAAATTTCACCATTGGGAAATTTCATACTTGGAAAATTTCTTACTGATAGTGTATTGGAATGTGAACCCCATTGGCATGGGAGGTTCCTTTTCCTCCCTTCTTAAGATTACTTTAGGACAGAAACCTTTTGCTGAACAATGGAAAGGGCTATGCTTAAGCACAGAACAGAAATTTCTTTGAGTCATGATTGATTTTAGAATTGATACAATAGAGATACTTGGAATGACAGAATCAGGTCTTGGAAAATACAATTTCCACCCCACTCAGTCCTAACAGGATTTAGGAAGGGCTGCAGCATAGATCAAAATTTAATTATTTGAGAATATGACCTCCAACATACATGTGCAAAGCCACAGACCTCTGGGCGGTCCTGGGTTAAGCTAGAGCCACCATTGGCACAGGGAAATTGATGGACAGTGATTGGTAAATGTGAGAACTGAGGGGAGGGAACTTGGATGGTTTACTTAAAGATAGAGGGGTCTGAGGACTGAGGGGGGTGGTTGGAGAGTTTTGGCTCTGAGTGGTTGGAGAGGTGCTCTGAGAAGCTTGCTCTGAAGGAAGCTGAAGGTGGGGGCCTCTGAGACTGTTTCTCCATTTTGGTCACGTGAGTAATAGGGACTGATCTCTTTTCTTTGCCCCAGCTATCTAAGGGCTTGGGACCTTTGGCCCAGCCTAAACAGAAGGGGTATTTAAGCCCTATTCCCTTCTCTCCCCCTCTATCTCAAATTCCTTTCTTCCTCCTGTCTGTAATTAAACTCTATAAAAGGTTGACGGCTGACTTGAGTTTTCATTTAGGAATTACATAGCTGAATTCCTTAGCGATCTTAAATTAATATATATCAGTCTTTTAAAAGTGATTTCCTTGTCACAAAAGGAAAGGAATTGGGTATAACAGTTGGTCTAAAAAGTGAGATAAGGGTCTTAACTAACCTGTTGTCTATGTAAGTGGAGGAAAGGGGACTCATGTGAAAGTTGTTGGGAAGGTGGAGTCAACATGATTAGGCAATTGATTGGATATGGGAGAGGGAGGTCAGAATGAAGAATCAAGGATATCTTACAAGTTGCATAGAAATGAGGGAGTTGGCAGTGGTGGGGTTAAAGGAGGAAAATGACTTTTGTTTTGGGTATGTTGAATTTGAAATTTCCATAAGACATCTAGGAAGAAATCTCTAATAGATGTAGTAATGCTTATTGAGTCCATGTAACCTAAGAAGACCATCAGTAGAGAGGGCTCAGGGTAGAGTCCTGGTGTACACCTACACAGAGTTGGAGTTCAGAGATGATGTTGCTGCGAAGGAGACTGAAAAGGATAAAAAAGGCAGGACATATCAGTTGTTTCCATGTTCTTTTCCAAAGAATATTGATCACTATTAAAACAAATCACTTAACCTGTGAACTTCAGTTTTTCTACTTCATAGAACTATCATTTAGCAGACCTATCCTATTCCTATACCCCATTTCATTCAGTTGCCATATCCAGTCAGTTGCCGAGTTCTGTTAATTCTACCTTCAGGTCTCCTATAGGATCCCTTTCCTTCCTCCACTCTCCTGGTGAGGCCCTGATCACCTCATGCCTGAATTAGTGTAATAGTCCTCTGCTTCCTCTCCCTGCCTAAATCTCTACTTCCTTCAGTCAATTCTCCACTTGGCTAACAAAGGGACTCTCCTAAAGTGTCTATTCCTTTCCCCCATTTTAACAAACTGCAGTGGCTCTCCATTAACTCCAGGATTAAATATAAAATTCCCTGGCTTTTAAAGCCTTCTTAGAACTGGCCCTTTCCCTCCTTACCAGTTTTCTTACACTTTGCTCCTTTTCATGTACTTCAGTATTCAATGACACTGGTCTCCTTTCAGTTCCTCTCACAAGATGATTCAGTTTTGTATTTTCATATATTTTCACTAGCTGCCCCCCATCCCTGGAACATTCTCCTCTCTAATCAACACCTCTGGCTTCTGCAAGAAGCTTTCTCCCCCTTAATGCTATTGCCTTCCTCTGAGATTGCCTGTAATTTATTTACTCATGCATAGTTGTTTGTATGCGGTTTCCACCACTGGATTCCTATTTTTCCAGTGATTGATTACACATTACCCCTCACACAGGTGTATGTACATAACCCCATGAAGGCAGGATCTATTTGGACCTTTCTTTGTATCCCCAGTGCTTAACACAATTTCTGGTACATTGTATGCACTTAGAAAATGCTCATGGAAGATTTACTGTTGTGAAAATCAGATAATGTATATAAAGGCTTTGCAAACTTTAAAGCCTTTTGTAAATATTATAGGAGCCTATGCTTTCATTTTATGAATGCTCAAGGTTTCTGGTCTTGGTTCTTCTACCTTGCACAAATCAGTCTCTCTGGGCCACCTTCCTCACCCATAAAATAAGTTAGATATTTGCACGAGGACTTAGCTTTCAAAACGCTTTTATTTCATTTGACCGTCACAAGAACATTATGTCGTTAACTATAGAACGGAAAATCTACAGCTTAGAGATGTAGCGAGGATCATGGGCAACAACAGGGAATCCAGAGGCGTGTGCCCCAGGTTCGGATCGGTAATTCCCGAACTAATCTCGACTTTTAAAAGTCCATTCATTTTTCTCAATGAAACCCGCTCAGGCAACGTAGTTGCTCGGCTGAGGAGACAGGAGTTCATCTCCTTGGAAACCAAACATTAGTCATAGCCGGATGTTACAACTCTGGCAATCTCCTACTAGTCACCGGGCTGAGGCACTTCGAGAAATCGCCATAGGTGCCACCCAAAACACCTTTTCACTCCACCTTCTTTTTGCTCCGTTTTCACCCTTCACATCCGTTTCCGGGTCCTTTTCCTCCCCCTCGCATCCGCTTCCACTGGACTCCCACCCATTTCCAGCTACCAAGATTTATTGGCTGTTCTTTTGAGGAAGTCGAGATATCCGCCTCGGATTGGCTTAAATCTTTGTTGTTGGGCGTTACACAATTAAGGGAAGGGGAGACTGGGGGGAGTGTCGAGTCTCCTTGGTAACGCCCAAGGCCTATTGCTCTGATTGGTCCACAAACCCTCCTGCCTCTTTGTCTCCACTCCAATTGGCGAATATTTGCTGAGGAGGAGGAGGAGAGCGGTTCCTCTGGCCCGGGTTCCGGGATTGACGTGGCTAGTTGCGGGAGTCGGGAGTGGGGGGCGGAGTCCCAGAGGCTTCACCTGCAGCGGCTTCCAGGTGAGTGCTGCGACAGCCCCGGGCGCGAGAGCCCTTTAACGACTGCCCCCGCGTTCTCTCTCCCCCGCCCCCCTCCCAAAGAGCCTTGATCGCGGGGATGGGGGCGATTCCGCCACCCCCAGCCTCACCTCCTGGTCCTTGACTCCGGGCGCACGACGGAGCACGGGCGGTGCGTGGGACCCCGCCCCCTCCGGGTCCGGCTTCTCTTCCCTCGGGGCTGCGCGGCTGGATCCCTGCCCAGTGCGCTTGCGCTTGTTTCCCTCGGGGTTCGGGCCAGGGTGCGAGTTTGGGGGCAGAAAAGATGCGGCTCCCCTCCCCCACGAACTGCCCTCTCCTCCCGGACTGGCCCCGAGAGCACCCACTTCTCTCTCCCGTCACCTCCTCCCTTTCCCCTGGTTCGTCTCCCTAGGACCTCGGGGAGTCTGGCCCCGTGCACTTTGAGGAAAAAGCTTCCTCCTCCTCCCCCTCCCCCTACATTACCCCCCCCACACCCCAAACCCCAACTCATCAGGGGTGTTAGAATGAAAACTACTAAACTAGATGAATGGCCTAGCCATAGAACACAATCATCTTGTCGGGTTGGTTCAGACTTTGGTGACAGGAAGGCTACCCAGGCCAGTCGGACCCATAGCGAGATCGTGGCCAGTGGCCTGACAGTGGACGGTGATGAGTGACCTCCAGGACTGTTAGAGCTGGCAAGGAACTGGAATTTCATCTACCCTTACCTCCTTTTACAGAAAAAGAGCTAAATGGTTTTGTCAACGGGCAAATCAAGAATAAATTTCTCTTTGGATGTTTGCCTTCTGAGAAATTTATAAACTAGAAAAGCCTGAAAGACAATTTACTTTCTTTCCTTCCCCTCCTCCGTCCTCTAAAAAATCTTGCTCTGTTTGCAGGCAACTATTGGGGTTACGTCAGAAACTCTGCCTTCATTATGGCGCTAGCTGTCTTAAGTCAAGGAGACAAGCTAACAAATGCCCAGGCAGAGGAATGTAAAGCACGGAAGCAAATATAAATCGGCTGTCTTCTTATTAGCCCCATAATATAAAGGATTATTAATATTAATTAATAAACCTTAGTTCTAGTCTTTTCCTTTTATTTATTTCTTATTTATCCTATGTCTAGCTGCTTGCTTTGTAAATATTTGTTTGCATGCCTACTCCGGTAGATTGTCAGGTCCTTAAGGGTAGAGACTGGTTTTTTGCCTTTTTTTTTTGTATCTCCAGCACTTAACACAGTACCTTGTGCATCGGAGGCATTTAATAAATGTTTGGGGTAGGGGTGGGGGGTAGTTGGGTAGCTCAGTGGATTTAGAACCAAGCCTAGTGATGGTAGGTCCCTAGGTTCAAATCTTGCCTCAGACACTTCCCAGCTCTGTGACCCTGGGCAAGTCATTTAACCCCCATTGCCTAGCCCTTAATACTCTTCTGCCTTGGAACCAATACACTGTATTGATTCCAAGAGGGAAGCTAAGGGTTTTTAAATAAATGTTTATTGAATGAATGAATTATGATACTAGCTATTTAAGTTAAAGAGACCAGCAAAACAAATGCAAAGACAAAGGAGTATAAAGCACAGAAGCAAATACAAATCTGTTGTTGTCTTCCCTAACTCCTCTTAATGCCATTGCTTTCTTTTCTTTTTTTAAACCCTTACCTTCCATCCTAGAATCAAATCTGTGTATTGATTCCAAGGCAGAAGTGCAGTAAGGGCCAGGCAATGGTGGGAGTGGGGGGTTAAGTGGCTTGCCCAGGGTCACACAGCTAGGAAGTGTCTGAGTTCAAATTTGTTTAGTGGCTCTCACTAAGCAACCTAGATGCCCCAATTCCAGTCTTTTCCTTCTCAATTATTTTCTATTTATCCTGCATAGAACTTGCCTTGTACATGTTTGCATGTTGTCTTTCCTATTAGATTCTCAGTGTCCTGAAAGCAAGGACTCTTCTGCTTCTTTTTCTATTCCTAGCAATTGGAAGGTGCTTAATAAACATTTATTGTATGAATAAATCTGCTAAATAGTTTTATGAATGTTAATGGATAGTTTGAGGCTGTAGGGGGTAGGCCTGCCCAGGCAAGACTTTACAGGCTTCTTTTATGCATTATCTTTTCATAGAGCTTCCTTTTCCATATGCTTAATTCCATTTGAGACTTATAACCTGTGAGATAGGCAGGACAAGCATGTCCATTTTATATATGAGGAAATCAAAGCCCTGAGAGATTATATGACTTGTTCAAGATGCCACAAGTGTGGATGCTGGTAGTATATTCAAGGTATGAATTCTGAATCCAATATGTGAGAACTTTAACAGGAAAGGAAACTTGAACAGAGTTTGAAAGAGGGATATAATGTGGCAGCTGGTTAGAAAGATGGTATAAAATTTTGAAGGTGGAGTTGGTAAACCAGTTGGGAAATGAAAAACGAGGAATCTATGGTCAGGGACTCTTTTCCATCTTGTCTTTGTAGTCCCCAGCACCTAGAGTAATGAATGCTTTGTATATAGTGGACATTTAATAAATACTTGTTGAACATTGTGGACCATATGATAAAGGTACATGATAAGACAAATAGCTGTGATGAAAAGGAAGTTGACAACTGGTTAATAACATTTGAAAATCAAATGATTTTTAAGTGCTTATCATAAACTTTAAAAATGTCAACCAGAAATAGTTCCATAAACTTAAAATAGGAGGTAAAATCTTACCCCAAATCCCTAGCCCTTTAATACAACTGGGCCAAATGAATTAGCAAATAAAATGCTTTTGTTTTCTTTTTCCTTCCAGGTCTACCTGAAGTCCAATGAATAACTTTAATTTGGTAGTGAAAGTATTTGGCAGCCATTATAACTTTCTGAGGAGGTGAGTTTTATAACCAAAGCAAGCTTATAGAAAATTAGAGTTCTTTGTAACATGACTTCAGGGTAGAAATAGGATGGAGGCTATTAATTATAGTAAGGTATGAAGCAGTTAGGCTGAGGAGAAGTCATCTATTTGGGCCTCACATTCCTCATCTAAAATGAAGGCATGATACTAGGTAATGACTTATAAGAATCCTTCCAGGTCCATATTCTGTGATTGTGATGAAGACCTGGAGTAGGATATTATCTGTCAGGATTAGGATAATCACTGTGATAAAAAAAAATCCAGGAATTGTTGCCATGGGAAAAATTGTAGTGTTTTGTCAGTGCCTTATGTAAATGAATGACAGTAAACTCAGAAGGAAATTCTAAGTTTATAAATGTAAAACTGACAAGTAGATTATATGTTCAGTCCAGACTTGTTAGTTTTTTTTTTACTTACAGAGCACTTTATTGTATATCTATATTGTCATTTGATATAAGAATTCTGTGAAGTATATATTATTGTATATATATATATTATATTATATATTATTATTGTATATACTATCATTTGATATATGAATTCTGTGAAGTAAATATATCATTTTACAGTTGAAGAAACTAAAGAATAAAAATGTTAAGTGATTGCCCAATATTGTATACTGATAAGTGGCAGGATTCAAACCTAGCTCTTCTGACTAACTCTTTGTAATGGAGGGGAAGAAATGGAATCCTCCATCACTTAATTTAGAACTAGAGTGTGGTAAAGATGGAATGGAGCTAAAGGGTGAGGGGGGGGGTGAGATAGATAGTTTCTCCCCTCTCTTTCCTCAATAAACCCACACTAGCTGTCTTCAGGGTTACAGACTATTTCTTCAGAGTTAAAATACAGGATTAAACTACTTCTTCCTTAGGGAGGAAATATAGTTTGCCTCCCTAAAGCTTCAGATCCCTCTCCCTAAATATTATGAGCAGGCACTTGATCTATAGAAACAGCTTCTTGAGGAACACACAAAAGGTAGGGTAAGTGGGATTGTAGGATAAGGTAATGAGAAAGTAGGAAATAGGAAGTCCCTAAATTAATAATAGAACCCCTTCTCCCCAAATCTTGCAGAGTCAGACTTTGTCTGCCTGACCCTCTGGGGTCAATTGTGTTAGCTGTCCTGACTTCTAACTGTCCTAGTTATGATATGAAGTTCAAGGACTGCTTTAGAGGGATAGAGAGGAAATCTTCCTGGGGTGGAAAGCTTTATATGCAAGTCCTATCCACTCCTGTTGTCTTCCACTGGATTCAGGGGGTCTGGATTCATAGAAGGTTGATCAAGACTCAGAGATTCGGGGGAAGCTGGGTAGCAGTGAGGTTGTTAAAGTGGTAGAGCCCAAATGTTGTGTTATAAGAGAATAAATTTCCATAGAAAAATTAGTAAGTCTCTTCTATTTTATTTCTATTTATTTTCCTTCTTCTAGGTTCATCTCTTAAGTTCTTGGAATAATTTGGTAGCAAATCCCTTTTCTATTCCTGCTTAATGCTATTTTATTAGATAGTTGTACCAATAATCTTATGTCATTCTTTACATATGAGCTTCTACTGTAAACTGGTATTGCCCTTGGCTACAATACCACTGCTTAACAGGAGGTCAAATGTTTTCTGGCCAAGATAATTTCTGGCTCTGACTTCCTTGTTGCAGCATTTTTAAAAAATCATTTAAGCTTACTTAAGAAAGAATGATTATCAGAGCCAGTATCTACTCTCATCACTTTTATTGTAATCGTCTCCTAACTGATCTGTCAGCTAATCTTTCCCTTTCCCCATTCATGTTCCACAAAACTGCAAAATTATCTTCATAAGGCAGTTGACGGTGTCACTCACTTGTATACATTGTCAGTGGTTTCCTGTTTTCTCTAGAATAAAAGATAGAAATACTCATTTTGGCATTTAAGACCCTCTATAATCTGGCCATCTTTCCTTTGAAGAGTTCTATATTCTAGCCAAGCTAGATTGCTAACTGTTCTCTGAACATTACAGTTTTATCACTCACTTTCCTGCATTAACACAAGCCTGGAATGAATTTTTTCTTCACTTCTAGCTTTTGGTATCTTCATTCAAGAACTACTTTAGGAATTATGGTTGTCATGAAGTTTTCTCTCATTCCCTACTTGTTAGTTCTGTCTTCCTCCTCAAATTATCTCGTATTTATTTTTCTGTGTATATATTTAAGAGGCAAGATATTATAATAGAAAAAATACTAGATTTGGAGTCTATAGAAATCTAGTTTGAATACTGCCTTGGGCATTTGCCAGTTATGTTACCATAACAGGTTACTTAATCTATCTCAGATTCTTATCTGTAAAATGGGAATAACAAAAGTTATCTGCTGTTGTGAGGTTTAAACAAGATAATATAGGCAAAACCCTGTAAAACCTTAAAGTACTATAAAAATGTGATAATGATATTTTATTCTCTGAGTAGAATGTTAGCTCCTTGAGGAAAAGAACTTATTTTTCATCTTTGTATTATATTAGTTTGTTAAATTAAGTACAGAAAGTAGATACTTAATAAGTGTCTGAATTCAACTGCATTTCCATTTTTCAGTTAGTCTTTTAAAATTTGTTGCCTTTGAGCTGTTGTAATTTGTCAGTTTCTTCCCACTTTTATTCTCATAATTTTGTTCATTTTGTTCTTGACTCTAACCAGTTGATTTGACTGCATGCACACTTGATTCTGAAATGATTCCTACATTAGTAACCATTTGTTTCCTTCTGTTATGATATAGTCAATTTTTTTTTTTGGTTAAATACTTGCTATACAGTACCTTTCACTTGATTTAAAAAAAAGTTCCTCTGACACAAGTTTGAGATTTCTTCATCCTAACTTCTATTCCCATCTTCTTTTTTTACCATTCTTCTCTGTGGCTAATTCTTTTTTGAAGTATTTAAGGTCAGGTTCAAGAGGGAGGGTGGTATAGGTCTAGAGAGAAAACCTTGGAGTCTGGAACGCCCAGGTCCTCTGATACCTCCTGACAGTGACTTTGTGAGAGACCATTGGCCTTTCAGTGCCCCAGCCAACTTTATAAATTGCATAGCAGGTGTTCATTAACATGAAGGGAGTTTTCTGACTGTGAGTTACCTATTCCCATGAAACCATAGATTCAATCTAGAAAAAAATATTGAGGTATATAATGACTTCTTTTGGAGCCTTGTGTCCTTAGCAACTGTACATATCATACACACTTCAAATATCCATGTGCTTTGTGAATAGATGTTTAATATTGTCCCTGAACCTAAGGTGAAATCCACTTTATCACCTCCTTTGTACACTTCTCTATTGTTGTGACTGTACCCAAAATACTTCTAGCTTAGTAGATTCTGTCAAAGTCTGTGCTTCTATGGGTCACCAGAATGCCACATTGTTGTATCAGATCAGTTCTTTTGTGAAAAGCATAAAGTAACATGCCCATAAAATATGGCCCTTTCAGGTATATGTGGTTGATCTGGTTGAGATGAGAAAAGTTTGTATTCAGCAAGATTACAAAGAAAGAAGCACTGAGCTTGGTATTTGATTGCATATGGAGCTGAAATAACAAAATAAACTAGTGTTTGTATAAATGTTTTTAAGTTGACAAAGTACTTTATATATGGCAACATACTTGATATTCAGAACAGTCCTATGAGATAAGTGCAAGTGATGTTATTACCATTTTATACATGATGAAATTGAGCCTGAGAAAGGTTAAGTGATTTCCCCTTGATCACAGGAACTAGTGTTAGTCAGTATTTGAACCCAGATTTCTATTTACTACTCTACTACCCTACCTCTCACTGCATACTACATTAATGCTTACCTTTATTTTTAAAACATATGTAATAACACTTGCACTATCTCCTTTATAGGATGCTTGTGAGAAGCAAGTTAGATGGTCTATGTAAAAGCTCTTTGTAATCATCGTATAAATATGAGCTTTTATGATATAGGGTGTCCCAAAAGTCTTTTTGTAGTTTTAGGCCAACAAAACTTAAGGCTGCACTAAGACTTTTAGAGCATCCTATAATAAATACTTAGTATTTATTATTTTTAAAATGAGATTTCTCCCCATCCCTTTCCAAATTACCTGGAAAATTTGGAAATTAGTAGATGTGGCATAGATAGACAAAATTCTATTATATTCTTTGGGTAATGATATATGCAAGTAGGTACATGATAAAGAAGTTTTTGGTGATGATACTTTTAATTTTTATTCTAGGCTTTTAACTGAAGACAGAACACCAGAAATTGGACGGGCAGTTTTGTACCTACCTGTGTGCTAATTATGAGAAAAATTGTGGGTTTATATATGACCATAGTTTTAATTGCAGAATTTTAATTATCAGGTAGGGATGTTGTCCATTGCTGTCCTCATTAATGATGCTTTCTTTTGCCAATTTTGTCTAGTATGTCTTTCTAGAGTGATTTAGGTTAAAAAGAAAAAGATGAAGAATTCTAGATATATATAAAAGTTTAGGTTCCTGATAATTTAACTTGTTTTCTTCATTTTAGAGACAAAGGTCACAAAATCAGAACAGTGTGTTTGAGGATTTTCATAGCAATGTTATAATAGGTTTTTTGTTGTTGTTTTTTTATGGGAAGTAGCCTAAGATGCCCAGTAATGCTTAAATTGTGTTACATTAATATAATGGAATATTATAATACAATTAAGAGCATGAAGTATAAAGAATACAAAGAGATCTAGAAAGATCTTTATGAAATGATGCAAAGTGAAAATTAGAACCAGTAGTAGTAACTGATGCTTAATGTTCCTAATAGAGCATGTAGTTTTAAAAAAATCATAAGATTTAAAGTTTAAAGAGACCTTGGAGATCATGGTTTTACAGCTCAAAAGGATCTCAGAGGTCATCTAGTCCTATCCCCTTATATTACAGATGAAGAAACTGAGTCTCAGTTATGTCAAGTGTCTTGCCCAAAGTCTTGCAAGTGATAAGAATCAAAGGTGAAAGTTGAACACAGTTCTTTTAACTCCGGAGCCAGTGCACTGTCTAGAGAAAGACATGACTTTTCTAAATAGAATAGGATCCAAGATAATTGATTTAGAGGTTATCAAGTCTAACCCTTTCCTTTTTATATACAAGGAAATTGAGTCACAAAGAGGTTAAGTAACTAACCTAGGGTTATAACAGGTAAAGAACAGTTAACATAGAAGTGAGATTCAGTGCTAATGAATGTTTTGAGAGCCAAAAAAATATTTCCTATGATCTAGTTAGTTAGCAAAGTACATAAAAGTCAAGTACAAACCCTTGTACAAGTTTAGCTTATACATAGTCTCATTCATATTCATACATAATGAATAGTGAATGCATTTTTGCTGTGAAAAAATTTACATGTTAAAAACTAAGACAAGACTAACATAGCTAATGTAACTATGAAATGTCAAAACCATCATTTTAAGAGTAAATTGAAGGAGAGAGATAGGATCACAAATTGTGCTGGAAGATTAGAAGATTGGTGAAATTATTATAGGAAAACTTTTTGGAAGATTTACCTTTTTTTTCTTTTTCATTTTTTATCATCATGCAAAACACAATTCTATGTTGTTATAAGAGCAAACTCATACATAACAAAAACCAAAAATAAAACTATAAATATACTGATGTGAAAGATCTACTGCAAGAGTTCTTTCTCTGTGAGTGGATAGCATTCTTCATCATAAGTCTCTCAGATTGTCCCATAACATTTTATTGCCAAGAGTAACTAAGTTTTCATAGATAAATCATTGTCCAATATTGCTGTTACTATCTATGTACAATGTTTTCCCAGTTTTGTTTTATTCACTCTGAATCAGATCGTGCAGGTCTTTTCAGTTTTTTCTGAAATCATCTTGCTTATTTCTTACAGCACAATAGTATTCCATTACCAACACATACCACACTTTGTTCAGCCATTCCCCAATTGATGGACATCCCCTCAGTTTTCAATTCTTTGCCACCACAAAAAGAGCGCCTGTAAATATTTTTGTACGTGTTGGTCCTTTCCCCATTTTAAATAGGAATATTTTCCTTTTAAAGGAAAAAGATAGTCATAGTCTGTTGGAATAGTTACTCCATATATTTTTCATTTTGTATGTAAAACCTCACTATATAACTCTATGTAGGCCAAGTTTCCTTCTAGGGAACCTAAATCGTAGCTAAGAATACACATTATACTCTCTCTGACCCTTCCAAATGTGAGTAAGCCAAAGCTCAGATAAGGAATGGTAGTATTTGATTAACAACACAAAAAGGAAGTGATTAGATTTGGCAATTGAGCACAAATGAGGGGCATTTGGATATAGAGACATATTTTTAAAAAAGGAGGGATTTAACCTTACTCTTAGAGTGTATTATCTCCTGCAGAATTAGGTGAAGTTTTGAAGATAATGCTATTTCTAGTAACTCAAATCTTAGTGTAGATGCTATTAGGAATACTAGCATTGACAATAATTCCTATTTGTATATGAATTTTATTCATTGTTGAAGCTCTTTTAAGACATAATTGTGGGGGGCAGCCCAGAGGATAGAGTGTCAGGCCTGGAATCCAGAAGACTTAGGTTCAAATCTAACCTCACTTTCTAGCTATGTGACCTTAAGCAAGTCACTTACTTAACTGTAATTGCCTAGCCTTAATCACTCTTTTGTCTTGGAACCAATACTTAGTTTGATTCTCAGACAGAAGGTAAGAGTTTAAAAAAAAAAGAAATATTCTTTATACTAGCCTGTGTATGATGTAAGCCTTATTAATAAAAAGAAGCCCATCTTTTTTTGAAGGTGCCTTAATTTTGACACTGGTCTTTGGTTGAAGAAATGCTGAGCCGCCTGTCAGGAATAGCAAATACTGTTCTTCAGGAGTTATCAGGGGATGGCGCTGATGGTGATATAGTGGAGCCTCCAAATTCAGTGAGTAGTTTTTCATATTGTAAACTAATGAAATTCATTCTTACTGCATTTTTGAGTGGACAGAATTTATTAGATAAGGATCAGGGGGCTTCTAACCTTTGGTCCTTTAATAAATATCTAGATTAGTAGCAAGGGTGAGTTTGTAAAATTAATTCTTCTCCCTGTTGGTGTTTCTGGTGACAAGGGCACTATTGGATAAAAATTAAATTCTGGATAGAGTTTAGGAGATCTTTCCTAGCCATGAGGGTCCCCTTCTGGCTTTTTAAAAGCAATGCTAATATAACTTTCCTTATATATAATTTCCCCTGTATTTCAGAGTAAACATTTGGAATGATAAGTGGAAATATTGGATTGCTGTTTGCTAATACCCTTTTGCATTTATTATTGATGCTATTGTTTTATGTAATTATCTATTGGCTGATATAGAAGGAATATTTTTATATTATTCTAATCTGAGAACAAATTTATTGAGATGGGGAAAAGACAAGGGTGTGGGAGTTTGCCTTTAAAAAAAAAAGGAAACTAAGCAGAGCAAAAACATATAGATAGGAATGAAGGAACATAAATTTGAGCATTAATAGTGTGTTGTTCTGCTATTTTTTTGTGATTTCTTTTGGTCCCAATCCTAGGAACCAACACAAGAACCTGACATGGCATTTAATAATGGAACAAATGAGGATATTCTGGAGCGATTGGCCCACACAGAGCAACTGGTGGTACAGCTGAAGGATGTCATCCGAGAGAAAGATATTCAGTTACAACAAAAGGAAGTCACTTTAGAGGTACTATGTTTTTCTTTCTTTCAAAAAAGAGCAATATGGGGGAGGGGGACAGGTAGGTGGCTTGGTAAATGGAGAACCAGGCCTAGAGACAGGAGGTTCTGGGTTCAAATGTGACCTTAGACACTTCCTAACTGTTGATCCTGGGCAAGTCACTTAATCCCTATTAACTAGGCCCATAGTGATGAACATTTGGCATGCATGCCAAAGGGGGCACTCAGAGCCCAAGCACAGAGATGGTCAACTAGAAAGCCAGAGGGAGGCGAAGCTGGGCTTGCTCCCCTCACCCACTCCATGGGTTCCTGAGGACATTTCTCAAATTACCCCACCCCTTTAAAAGGTTTGCCATCCCTGGCCTAAGCCTTCTGGCTCTTCTAATTTGGAAGATAAGAGTTTGAGAAGAAGAAAAAAGAGAGCTGTAATTCATTTTGGCTTTTTTCCATGCTCATTAAAGACAGGGACAGCTAGGTGGCTTAATGACACTTCCTAGTTATATGACCCCTAGGCAAGTCACTTAACCCCAATTGCTTAGCCCTTACCAATCTTGTGCCTTGGAACCAATACTTAGTATTAATTCTAAGATAGAAGGTAAGGGTTGAAAAAAAAAAGACAGTTACTACATTATATTCCTCTGCATATAGGTCATGCCTACTAAAATTCACTGTCATTAAGTACAAGTTAACTGATGAGTAAAGAATTGTTTTTTCACTTAGCATCATTGTTCTTTGGCAGGAAGAAAGAAAGGCAGCAGACATGAAAATGACAAAATTGAAGCTTCAAGCCAAGGCCCGATTAGCCTCCTTGAATAAACGTATGGAAGAAATGAAGGCACAAGGAGGGATGGTGTCATCCCAAGAATCTCAGTCAGAGAAACAGCAACTCCCTAGCATGGTATGGATGATTTGAGTATAATAAATATTTTCAGCGTGGGTTTCTCTGGTATTAGAGTGATATATCACCAACTGCAAATGCTACATCAATAGGAAAGGACACTTAAGATTTCAGACACGACATCAAGATACAGGAAGAATTGAAATATTGACAAAGCAATCACCAGTTTTAGATGATAGTCAGAAAAGTCTTGCCTAACACAAGCAAGAAGGAAAAAAAGGGATATTGGAGAAAGGAAAGAGACATTGCATTATTGTTGTTGGGACAAAAAAGCAAGTCCTTGCTATGACCTGGTAATTTTTTGATAGATTTATTCTTTAGACTGAGTCTTTTGTGGGGAGATGACCTTTTAGCTCTGATCAAATAGCAGAGTTGCTTCAAATAGGAAAATTCTGTTTGCCATTGAATTTTCCCACTGATGCCACTCAGGGCTTAAAGGAAAGACTGGGAGGGAGGGAAGAGTGTTTTACCCTTTAAGACTATTTTTGAGAATCTAGGCCTTTACTCTTCCATCATAGAGATTCAGTCCCAAAGCTAATATAGTCATGGGCTACATTAAGTGGGCAGAGTTTCCGATACCAGAGAGAGGTAATAATTCCTCTTTACTCTTTCTTCCTCATAGCTCATCTGGAGTATTTTCAGTTCAGGATACCACAGACATTGATAAGCTGGCTGGAAAGTATCCAGAGAAGGGCAGTTAGAATTATGGACCTTTGGTCCATGTCATATAAGGATCATTTGAAGGAAGTGGAGAGGTTTAGCATAACAAAGTGAAGACTTAGTGGATGCATGATATCCAGGTTTAAATACTTTCATTTAGAAGAAGGATTAAGAGTGGAAGTTGCAAAGAGGAAGGTTTAGGTTTGATGTTAAGAAAAACTTCCTAATGATTTAACTGGCCAAAATTGGAAGGACTTCCCTCAACAGATGGCAAGTTACTCTTTTTTTGATCTTTAAACAAAGGCTGAATTATCTTTTGTTAGATATGGTAGAAATTCCTTTTGTTTCATTCTAGATGGCTGCTAAGGTCTCTACACTTTTTAAAAATTTTTTTATTTATTTTAATTTTATTTAATTAATCAATTTAGAATATTTTTCCTTGGTTACAAGAATCATATTTTTTCCCTCCCTTTCCCCCACCCCTTCCCATAGCCGACACACAATTCCACTGGGTTTCACATGTGTCCTTGATCAAAACCTATTTCCATGTGGTTGATGTTTGCACTAGGATGATCATTTAGAGTCTACATCTCCAATCATATCCCCATCTAACCATGTGATCAAGCAGTTGTTTTTCCTTTCTGTGTTTCTACACCCACAGTTTTTCCTCTGAATGTGAATAGTGTTCTTTGTCAGTTGTTCTGGATCATTACATTCTATTGTACCACAGTGTATCAGCCTCTATATAATGTTCTCCTGGTTCTGCTCCTCTCACTCTGCATCAGTTCCTGGAGGTCATTCCAGTTCACATGGAATTCCTCCACTTTATTATTCCTTTGAGCACAATAGTATTCCATCACCATACCACAATTTGTTCAGCCATTCCCCAATTTGAGGACATACCCTCATTTTCCAATTTTTTGCCACCACAAAGAGCGTAGCTTTGAATATTCTTGTACATGTCTTTTTCCTTATTATCTCTTTGGGGTACAAACCCAGCAGTGCTATGGCTGGATCAAAGGGCAGACAGTCTTTTAGCATCCTTTGGGCATAGTTCCAAATTGCCCTCCAAAATGGCTAGATCAATTCACAACTCCACCAGCAATGCATTAATGTCCCAACTTTGCCACATCCCCTTCAACATTCATTACTTTCCTTTGCTGTCATGTTAGCCAATCTGCTAGGTGTGAGGTGATACCTCAGAGTTGTTTTTATTTGCATCTCTCTGATTATAAGAGATTTAGAACACTTTTTCATGTGCTTATTAATAGTCTTGATTTCTTTATCTGAAAATTGCTTATTCATGTTCCTTACCCACTTATCAAATGGGGAATGGCTTGATTTTTTTGTACAATTGATTTAACTCTTTATAAATTTGAGTAATTAGACCTTTGTCAGAGGTTTTTGTTATGAATGCTTCCCTTCTAATTTTGGTTGCATTGGTTTTGTTTGTACAAAAACTTTTAAATTTAATGTAATCAAAATTATTTCTTTTACATTTTGTAATTTTTTATGACTTTTGCTTGATTTTAAAATCTTTCCTTTCCCAAAGATCTGACATGTATACTATTCTGGGGTCACCTAATTTACTTATAGTTTCCTTCTTTATCTTCAAGTTATTCACCCATTCTGAGTTTATTTTGGTATAGGGTGTGAAATGTTGTTCCAAACCTAATCTCTCCCATAATTTTTTCCAATTTTCCCAGCAGCTTTTATCAAATAGTGGATTTTTGTCCCTAAAACTAGGATATATTTAGGTTTATCATAGATTGTCTTGCTGAGGTCACTTACCCCAAGTCTATTCCACTGATCCTCCCTTCTTTCTCTTAGCCAGTACCATATTGTTTTGATGACTACTTCTTTATAGTATAGTTTGAGATCTGGGACTGCTAGGCCACCTTCCTTCACATTTTTTTTCATTATTTCTCTGGATATCCTTGATCTTTTATGCTTCCAAATGAATTTTGTTATTTTTTTTCTAATTCAGTAAAAAAGTTTTTTGGTAGTTCAATGGATATGGCACTAAATAAGTAAATTAGTTTGGGTAGGATTGTCATTTTTATTATGTTAGCTCATCCTACCCATGAGCAATTACTGTTTTTCTAATTCTTTAGATCTAGTTACAATTGTGTGGAGAGTGTTTTGTATTTGTGTTCATATAGTTCCCATCTTTGTCTTGGCAGATAGATTCCCAAGTATTTTATATTGTCGAGGGTGATTTTAAATGGAATTTCTCTTTCTGACTCTTGCTGCTGAGATGTGTTGGAAATATGTAGAAATGCTGATGACTCATGTGGATTTATTTTGTATCCTGCAACTTTACTAAAGTTGTTGATTATTTCGACTAGCTTTTTGGTTGATTCTCTAGGATTCTTTATATAGACCATCATATCATCTGCAGAGAGTGATAGCTTGGTCTACTCATTGCCTCTTTTAATACCTTCAATTTCTTTTTCTTCTCTAATTGCTACTGCTAGTGTTTCCAGTACAATTTTAAATAATAAAGGTGATAATGGGCATCCTTGTTTCACTCCTGATCTTATTGGGAAGGCTTCTAGTTTATCCCCATTGCAGATGATGTTTGCTGATGGTTTTAGATATATACTGTTTATTATTTTTAGGAAAGGCCCCTCTGTTCCTATACTTTCTGGTATTTTCAATAGGAATGAGTGTTATATTTTGTCAAATGCTTTTTCTGTATCTATTGAGATCATCATATCATTTTTGTCGGTTTTCTTGTTGATATGGTCAATTATGTGGATGGTTTTCCTAATAATGAACCATTCTTGCATTCCTGGTATGAATCCTACCTGGTCATAGTGAATAACCCTCATGATGACTTGATGGAGGCTTTTTGCTAGTATCCTATTTAAGATTTTTGCATCTATGTTCATTAAAGAGATTGGTCTGTAGTTTCCTTTCTCTGTTTTTTACCTGCCTGGCTTTGGAATCAGTACCATATTTGTTTAATAAAGGGAATTTGGCAGAACTCCATTGTTTTGCTCAAGTAGTTTGTATAATATTGGCATTAGTTGTTCTTTGAATGTTTGATAGAATTCATTTGTGAATCTATCTAGTCCTGGGGGGTTTTTCTTAGGGAGTTCTTTGATGGCTTCTTCAATTTCTTTTACTGATATGGGGTTTTTTAGGTATGCTATTTCTTTTTCTGTTAATCTAGGCAATTTATATTTTTGTAAATATTCACCCATATCAGCTAGATTGCCATATTTATTGCCATATAATTGGGCATAATAGTTTTTAATGATTACCTTAACTTCCTCTTCATTAGAGGTGGGGTCTCCCTTTTCATCTGGATACTGTTAATTTGGTTTTCTTCTTTCCTTTTTTTATTAGTACTTTGTTTATTTTATTTGTTTTTTCAAAGTACCAACTTTTAGTCTTATTTATTAAATCAATAGCTCTTTGAGTTTCAATTTTATTAGTTTCTCCTTTAATTTTTAGGATCTCTAATTTAGTTTTCATATGAGGATTTTTAATTTGTTCACTTTCTAGTTTTTTAAATTTGCATGCCCAATTTATTGACTTCTGCCCTACCTAATTTGTTAATATATGAACTCAAGGATATAAATTTCCCCCCGAGTACTGCTTTAGCTGCATCCCATAGATTCTGAAAGGATGCCTCATCATTATCATTTTTCTTCAATGAAATTATTAATTATTTCTATGATTTGTTCTTTAACTGATTTTGGAGAATCGTATTATTTAATTTTCAATTAATTTTTAATTTGCCTTTCCATGTACCCCTACTAATTATTATTTTTATTACATTGTGATCTGAAAAGGTTGCATTTATTATTTCTGCTCTTTTGTACTTGTTTGCAATGCTTTTATGCCTTAGTATATGGTCAGTCTTTGTGAATGTACCATGTGCTGCTGAAAAGAAGGTGTATTCTTTTTTTTGTCCCTATTTTTCTCTAAATATCTACTAACTAATTTTTCTAAGATTTCATTCACTTCTCTAACTTATTTCTTATTTTTTAGTTTGATTTATCTAGTTCGGATAAAGGAAGGTTCAGGTCTCCCACTATTATAGTTTTTCTATCTATCTCATCCTTCTACTCCACTAGTTTCCCCTTTAGAAATTTGGATGCTATGTCATTTGGTGCATACATATTGAGTACTGATATTTCCTCATTGTCTATACTGCCTTTTATCAGGATGCAATTACCTTCTCTATCTCTTTTAACTAGATCTGTTTTTACTTTGGCTTTGTCAGATATCATGATTGTGACTCTTGCCTTCTTTTTCACAGTTGATGCCCAATAGATTTTGCTCTGTCCACTTACCTTTACCCTAGATGTGTCTACCTTCCTTGTGTGTGTTTCTTGTAGACAACATATAGTAGGATTTTGGTTTCTGATCCAATCTGCTATATGCTTGAGTTTTATGGGTGAGTTCATTCCATTCACATTCAGAGTTATGATTACCAGCTGTGTATTTCCCCTACATTTTGATTTCCACTCCTAGGCCTGCCCTTTCTTCTTTCACTATTTCCTTCTACACCAGTGTTTTAGTTTTAATCAGTTCCCCTAATTCCCACCCTTATTTTACTTCCCTTTCTACCCCCTCCCTTCTTTATTCCCCTCTTATTTTCTTTACAGTCTTTTTAAACTACCCCTCCCACCTTTTCCCTCCTTTATATTTCTTCCCTCCCCACTAGTCCATTTGTTAACCATCTACTTCTCTATAGGGCATGAATGAATTCTCTGCCCCAGTGGATCTGATTTTTCTTCCCTCTTTGATTCAATTTCAGTGCACATAAGAATTAAGTATTTCCTGTCTCCAACCTCATTACCTTTTCAGTATTTTGGTGTTTTGCCCCACTCCTGCCATGCACTTCTTTATGCCATATAAATCTACCCCATTTTGTTTCTTTTCCCATTTCTTAGTATTGACCTCTTTTTTTTCTAGAATTCAGGCTTTTGGGGGGCCGTACCTTTTAAGTTGGGTCCAGGAGAAGGGTTCCCTAGCTCTGTCCTATTGTTAGATTTGGTTTTCAGTCCCCTCAAAGCATTGTGTTTTTGATTGGTGAGGAAGGGTTTACAGGGGTCTGAACAATTATAAGAGTAAAAATAATGCCGTTTATAAAAATTAACCCGTAAGTCACAAGACTGTTAATAGCTTTAACAGTTTTATTATAGTAAGATAAAGATAATGAGAGGGAAATATAGAAGGGAGGTAAAGAATTATCTAGCCTAACAACCTAAAGCCTAACAACCCAGAGTATGTCTCTGAATCTCAGCCTCAAAAACAACACACCCCCTCCTGCTGGGTCTCACTTTATATGCCACTCCCTTCACCTGCTAGCTCTTCTACATCACCCCAACCCCAGGAACCAATCACAATTCCTCAATTAGCCTGGCACCCCCCCAAGGGGCCAGTGCTTATGGGATCAATTCCCTGGTTGCTGATTGACCCAAATTCAAAACAAATGGAAGGGAAGTCTAAATCTCTGATTGATCAAATCAAAATACAAATTTCCTTCTCACACCTTTTACCTTGAATTCTGTGCTAGACCTCCTCCATTATTTTGGCAAACTTTTGAGGGAAACATTCCTATCCCTCTTTTATCGTTCACTTCATATATTAATAATCAGAGGGTTGTTGAACAAAGTTATCCCTGTAATATTTTTCAAGATACCTTTGACATATGCTTGGTAATTCTCTTGTTAGAGGAAAGTAAAGTAATGCTTTGCTTTAATGCATCAACTGTATTTTTTTTTTTAGCCAATGAACTATTAATGGGATTTTTTTTAATTCTCTCCATCTCTGTTAGTTGTGTGATGGTAAAGGTATGTTTTACTACAGAATGTTTCTTGTGAAAACCTACCTTTTCCTCTCTAAAACCTTATATTATGTAGTTCATATACATCAAGTTTTTTGTTGAGGTGAGAAAATAGGCAGATGGTCAGTAACGACTGTCAGATAATTTTAGAGTTGTAACTTTAAATCTAGATTTAAATGGTCACCAAATAAAATTCCCAAGTCAGTCTGGAAATTTATGGTAATTTAATTAATATAGAGGGAAGGAATTTAAGGAGGAGAAAAGAAGATTATAGGATTTCTCCTACCTGGCCTATGCCAGGGGGAGTTTTAAATTCCCAGCCTCTAAGTCTCTAAAGAAGATTAGAGGCTTCTGAGAGGAAAAAGTTGGAAAGTAAAGAAGGAAAATTCAGCCAGAAACTCACCACTGAACCGGACAATAGCTTGTAACCACGCTAAGATGCTGAAAGGCTCAGCACACAGCTCTCAGCTAATCTTCACCACCAATCAGGGAAAGAGAGAGAGAGAGAGTGTGTCCTTGAGGGAACAAAAATCTCAAATATATAGAACTTTCATCCTAGTGTCTCCTCCTCTAAATTTTCACATCTACCAATCACATTAAAGGCTTTTTCTCCAGGACTGCCCATACTTTTAGTTCAAACCTTCTTTGATTTGATTATATCTTTAGAGTTACTTAACACTTCTTTGTTAAGTTCACCTTTTGTGAGTTACTTGACCTTTTTGTGATTAATTTAACCTTTATAGTTACTTAACACCTTTTTGTAGATCTAAAAATAGGCTTAGCTTAAATTTCTAGCTTCACTATAAGGTGAGAACTCAGTACCTTCATTGTTCAATCAGGAGATTACAACTTTATCTTCCCATAAAGTATGGTCTAAGTAGGGTGGAGTAATTTAGAGTTCCCAAGACATTCCTGATTTTTGTTAAACTAAGTGTCTTCATTGTTACAAACAGGAAATAGCTAAATCCAATCTTCAACACTATTGAAATTGTCTTGGTCACTTTTGGGGGGTAATAAAGTCAGTTTTTTTTCCCTGTGCAGCATTGCTATTTTCCTCTTTTTCAGATAACTTGAGAATCAGTCCTTTAATACCTTTAAAATTGTGACTATATATATACGTATATATATATATATGTATATATATATGTGACTATATAAAATTGTGACTATGTATATATATATATTTTCATATATATATATATATGTATATATGCATGCATCATCCAGTTTAGCTGATTTTCTTATTTTTCATTTTTATTTCTTCAAGAAACTCATCATGGGCTGTGTCCAAATTTGTTGACTTCATTGTCCTTTTGGCGGAAAAATACACATTTTTCAGATCTTTTTCTTCTTTCATTTTGTCATTTTTTTTTCAGTTTCAGCTTTAAATGGCCTAGGAGTGACTTGGTATTTCACCAGATTTTTTTTTTGAACTTTTTCTCCATGGTCTTATAAAACTAGTTCTAACTTTAACATTCTTTATTTTAGGTTTTTTAAGACATGTTTATCTTTGTCTTGTTTCAACTCTCAAATTGAATTTCTTGAGGATAAGAAATTTGTCATAATTATCTTTTTATCACCCCTGCAGGGCCAACCACAGTGACTCACACAATGTATACCCTTTACTAAAAGATTATGACTGGATAAATAGTCACTATTGAGGATAATTAATTGAGATGGAAATGTCAACACAATCATAATTTGCTAATTTGTTAGACATTCTAAATATATTTAGAATTAAGTTATCAAAATAACTTGGAGCCTTTGCAGCTATGTTTGGAAAAACTTTTTAGAAGTTTTATAAATCTTGAACAGATTTGGGGTCATTTTGGGGGGAGAAAGACATTCTAGTTGTGTATGGTATAAAGGATGGTTGAGTCCTAGGTGGGGAGATACAGGCAAACTATGTCAGAAAGTCAGTATATTTACTTAATTAGAAGGTTTAGCAGAAGCTAAGAATAGTTAAGAAACGCTAGTGTAGGAGAGTAGGTCTTTAATTGTTGGAAAAACCTAAAGCATGTTATGTTTTGATTTAAGAGACTGTTAGAAGGACTCAAGAAGGGAAGTAACATGATCAAAATGACAGCTAGGAAAGGTGGTCTTTAATGTTGTATTCTAGATAGATTAGAAGAGGTAGAGATCTAGAGCCTATCAAGGGATCTGGGACTTTTGTTTCAAACTTGAAATGATTAATTCTGATTAGAAAGAAGGATGGATTAAAGATTTAGAGAGGGAAAAATTGATGCATTTTTGAGAAAGCCTAACCATGCTTAAGACATAATATGTGCTTAATAAATGCTTATGATTGATTGGTTGGTGGAATAGATTGAAGAGCAAATGGCAAAAAGCTAAAGAAATTGTTTTGTTTAAATCAATTATTTTGTTTTTGGTTTCTTCAGTGTGACCCACCTCCTAAAGAAGATCAAATAGAAGGACTTGAAATGCTGAAACAAAAACTACAGGAGAAAGAGGAACTAATTAGCAGCTTACAAACCCAACTTAGTCAAGTGCAAGCAGAGCAAGCAGCACAGGTAGGAATTAAAGCTACCTTCAGGGTAAAAGGCCAAAGTTCAATAATCTATGTTAAGGTAGGCAAGTTTGAATAGTAAATTTCTAAAACAACAGGGTATAATATTCCTATTTGTGCTATATTTATTGAGGTCATTAAACAACTAATATTTGCAACACATTTCACAAGGCATTGTGGGAATGTACAAAGAAGCATTAGATGTTGTTACTGTTGCTTCTTTATTGGATAGGTAAAACATAGACATGAAAAAATAACAGTATAGTGCAGTGGTGGTTAGTGTTTGATGGTCTGCACCAGAAGTGTCAACCTCACTGCAATAGACCAGAAAACTCCCAATACATCCGTAACTAGGTTAGAATATTATTGGGAAATGTTTAACAAAATAAATAAAAATAGAATACTGTATACATAATGTTAATTAGTTTTTTTTGGCAGTATGCTAGCTGCATCATTTGTTAGAGTTTGATACCACTGATCTAAAAAAAAGTATTTCTGAAGTTCAAAAGAAGAGAGCACTGAGATAAATGTAATTGATTTTATGGAGTAGGAAGAGATATTTGCCCTGGATCTTGAAGGATGTTTAGAATTTGGAAAAATAAAAAAGGGGCCTTATATTTATATTGAATTGAATTGAATGGCAGATACAGTGGCTCAGGGAACTGATAAAAATATTGGGACTACAGAAGTAGAACACAATTGATCATCAAATAAAAATCAAAAGGACACAGATAGTAGTCATTTCAAGGTGGCAGACTCTGCATCCCATGCACACAATAGGTAGAAGATTTGTAGAAGTTAAAGGCTAAACTATAAACAGAAGTTCAATAGATATTGAGAGAGCAGGGGCAAGGAAGATGAGAAAATTGCAAAATATCAAGGAAAATACCCAAATAAAGAGGCTGGCTGTCCTAACTTCAGGTCTTTTTTCTCCTTAATGCTTTGGTTAGGATTTGGGGACTTGCAGGTCATAATGAAAACTGTTGGTAAATTCAGGAATAGGGAAGAAACTTGGCTCTTTTGCATGGATATTCTCCTGACAACAAAGCTAGAAAAAAAGTCAGAATATGTATTATCTTAAGTGCATGCCTAAGGAGTTAGGATATTATGTTGTGATTTTTGAGTGGGGGAATTATAAAGTGGTTTTGGATTTAACTGATGTTATTGATCTTAAAAATTTTACTGTTCTAGACTTGAGAATCTTTAAAAAGTATTTTATGGACTTTTAATTATCTTTATTTAAAATTCATCTTGAGAAGAATCTTTATTTAGAATGACTCGCCTGGTAGAGGACTTTTGTCATATTTGGAGATTATATTCAAACATTCTCATTTCTGTTGGCCCAAATAGCCTCTTTAGAATAGGAATAACAAAGTGGTAAAATCAAGTAGCTCTTTGTAGTAACTTGATTATTATAACTTGCTGCAATTTCTTCTCTTTTTTCTCAAAATCTCTGAATAGATTGGGAATTTCATGTTTGTTTTTATGAAAGGTTGGGAATATAACTTGGATAGTTTTTTTGGTTGTGTCTTAAGTTGAGTTCCATGCAGGAGGTGGTCCGGGAGAAAGATGCACGGTTTGAATCACAAGTTCGTCTTCATGAAGATGAACTTCTTCAATTAGTGACTCAGAAAGAGGTGGAGACAGAGATGCAGCAGGTGTGTAACTAAACATTTTTGTAAAGGTTTTTTAGTTATCATTTAATAAAATGTGACCGTTCCCCTCCTTCACTTTACCGCTCATTAATCTTTATTATTCACATAGACTTAATGTGCATTTAACTAACATTCTTGGATATGATTTTTTGCTCTAACTGTTGCTTGGATTATATTTTTCTTTGAATTGCATATTTCCTTACCCCCTAAACAGGGGTTTGATATTAAGAAGTTGGCTATACTTTATATTTATATTAAGTCCAACATTCAGAAATTATCTCATTGGCAAATCAGATTAGCCCAATGGTCAGCTTTCTAACCAGGCAAACTCATTCCTTCTTCCTGTCTTTCTCTTTCTTTCTCCATCCTTATTGTAGAGGTACACTTCTTTCCAAGGCTTATTTCTTGCAAACTTTGTTTGAGACTACTTTTGCCCCTACTCATTTCAGGTGTCAGTTGTATTTTGTTCTATTCCACCACTTTCCTCACTGTCTGACCAAGGGAAAGGAGTAAAATGAGATAATTTCCTTTTTCTGAAGGCTAACTGGACAGAGAACATTTTCTCACTTAATTCCTAATCAGAGAACCTCGCTTTCAGAGTTGGAAAGGACATTAAAGATCATCTAGTCTGTGCTCCCTCATCTTAGAGATGAAGAAACTGAATGAAGTTCAGGTAGATGTTAAGTGGCTTACCCAGGGTGACAGCTAGCCAGTGACAGCACCAAGATGAGAACCTAGATAGACTTCTAATCTAATACTCTTTCTCTATATGGTATTACCTCTTTCTTCTTTCTTACTTGCAACAATCCTCCTCACTCCTTACTCTTTATTCAGGATGAGAGAGAGAAGTTAATTGGCAAAAAAGAATTAAGGGGTCTCTGCTTCTTTTTTATTATGTGATAGACTTCTAAGAGCCTGGCAAGGATTTAACCTTTGGGTTATGAAGAATAAATGTCCATCTACAGATATAGGCTAATGGAAGAACAGAGTACCAGTGAAGAAGTGGGATATGTACTCAAGCATCAATATTAAACATTTTTAAAAATTTTGTTATCTTTTGTTTTTACCTTACCTACTTTTTCCAATATTATTAACATTTAAGATTGAATAAGAAATTGTAATGTTTATTTTATCATTTCTGTTTTAATTTTTAATATTGTAAAAAGTTCTTTTCCCTTCCATTTTTCATTTTACTTATGCAGCTAAATTATAGATTAAATAGGTCCTTTTTAAGCTAGTTCAGGAACCTAACTTGTTTTTTTTTTTATTGTGGCAATGAAACTTTCAGAGTACAGTCTGTTGACTGCAATTTATATATTCTGTGACAAGGAAATCACTTTAAAAGACTGATATATATTAATTTAAGGTCGCCAAGGAATTCAGCTATGTAATTCCTAAATGAAAACTCAAGTCAGCAGTCAATCTTTTATGGAGTTTAATTACAATAGGAGGAAGAAAGGAATTAGAGATAGAGAGAGAGAAAAAGGGAGAGAAGGGAATAGGGCTTAAATACCCCTTCTGTTTAGGCTGGGCCAAAAGGCCCAAGCCCTTAGATAGCTGGGGCAAAGAAAAGAGATCAGTCCCTATTACTCACGTGACCAAAATGGAGAAACAGTCTCAGAGGCCCACACCTTCAGCTTCCTTCAGAGCAAGCTTCTCAGAGCACACTCTAACCACTCAGACAAACTCCTCAACCACCACCTCTGAGTCTTCAGACCCCTCTCTCTTTAAGGAAAACCATCCAAGTTGCCTCCCCTCAGTTCTCTCATCTACCAATCACTGTCCATCAATTTCCCTGTGCCAATGGAGGCTCTAGCTTAACCCAGGACCGCCCAGAGGTCTCTGGCTTTGCACATGTCTGTTGAAGGTCATATTTTCAAATAATTGAATCTTTGATCCTTTGCTACAGCCCTTCCTAAATCCTGTTAACCTGAGTAGGGTAGAGATTGGAATAATTAAATTTTGATCTATGCTGCAGCCCTTCCTCAATCCTGTTAGGACTGAGTAGGGTGGAGATTGATTCCAAGTATCTCCATTGTATCAATTCTAAAATCAATCATGACTCAAAGAAATTCCTGTTCTATGCTTAAGCATAGGTCAAAGTCCTTTCCATTGTTCAGCAAAAGGTTTCTGTCCTAAAGTAATCTTAAGAAGGGAGGAGGGGGAAACTCTCATGCCAATGGGGTTCACATTCCAATAGCCAAGACCCACTATCAATAGGAAATTTTTCAAGTATAAAATTTCCCAATGGTGAAATTTCCAGCATTTATAAGTCTAAGAAATTTTGAGGTTTACAATTCACACATATATACATTGATACACATGCATGCATGTATATATCGTATTGGTTGTAGAATTTTGAAGTAGACTGATAGCAGATCATAAACTTTCTCTTTCTAATCATGATGGAAAGTCCCCTTGTTCTGAGATCTTGTTTGTCTCAGAGTTCAATTGTTAAGGCCCTAATATTACTTCATTAGGAATTTTGAAGAAAATGATTTATTTTACTTGATGGGAAGTATAATATTAAATAGTTACGTAGCATCATGAAAGATAAGCGGATAATGATGGGCTTCCGGGGATTTTACAGGCCAATGCATTCTTTTTCTTCTTAGACCCTAAGGACTCTACAAAGGAAGCTAGAAGAACAAGAGGAGGCCTTATTAGGACGTGCTCAGGTAGTAGACTTACTTCAGAAGGAGCTATCTGTTGCAGAGCAGAAAAATCAGGTACTTCCTCATAACAATTACTTTATGATACCTAACATAGGATATGTATTCTTTTTTTTCATGCTATATCTAATTTTTAGATAGTGGGCATAAATAAGTCCTTAGAAGGTGGATGCTATATTTTTTTCTTTAATTAGCAGGCTTTTCTTTTGGTCATCCTATGTCTAGAGTTTTAGTGTATACATTATTATTCACCCTGGAGAATTCCTGTTACCTCATTTTACCTCTTCATCTTAAATAACTTCCATTCTTGATTTCCTGACATTTATATAATACCTTTAATATTTTTCATAGTATTTGCTATATATTATCTCACTTGAACTTCAGAACAGGCTTGTGAGGTCAGAGCTACAGCTATTGTTATTGTCTTTACATGGATACTGTTGGAAGAGAGAGGTTAAGTAATTTAACCAGGGTTACATAGTGAGTAGGTTTCCATGTTGGGTTTTGAACTCAAATCTCATAGTCTATCCACCATTACCATCTAGCTGTCTGATATTGTACTTTTTGTGCCTTTCCTTCTCCATCAGTTTGTGTCAGCTTCCTCTGTTAGATTAAAGCAATCCCATTGTGAAGTATCTTTGCTTATAAATTGGTTGAATTTAAAAAATATATATTTTATGCATTTCTTTCTTTTTTTTCTTTAGGTTCTCTCTGAACAGTTGCAGCAGTTAGAAGCTGAGCAAAATACATTAAAGACTGTACTAGAAACAGAGAGACAGGAGTCCAGGAGTCTGATTGAAAAAATGGAGCTTGAAGTGGCAGAAAAAAAATTCTCTTTACACAGCCTAGATGAAGAAATGCGTTGTCTTTTGGAGAAGTTAGAGCAGGCAGGCCAAACCCAGGCTGAATTAGAGTCTCAGTGTAGTGCCTTGAAGCAGAAGATTAAAACAGCAGAGGAAGAGAAGGACTCTGAAATTTTGTGTCTTCAAAAGAGTGAAAAAGAACTCCAGTCTGCTTATGAGATGTTAAAGATTCAAAATGAAAAGCTTCTTCAGGATATTAATCAGCAGGCAATTCAGTCTGCCCAGACCATTCAACAGCTAGAAGGTGAGCAATAACTTGCTTTTATAAGCTATTTCTGTGGATGCTAGTCCCCTAATTAATTGCTAAAACCCACTAAATTTAAAGGGAAAACTTTCCTGAACTACAAGAGAAATCTCTAGTTTCATTTTGCTTCTATTAGAAATTATGTTTAGAATTTAGTGCTCATAATATTCTTGTCATTATAACAATACCAGGCAATAATGACTTCATCATTGTGCCAAGAACTTATAGGAGAAGACTGTGTTAAGTATGACAATGGACTAGAGCACCCTCATAAAGTGTGGGATAGGATTTCAACAGGCTTTATCTAAGTTCAGGACCTGTAGTGCCGAATTGCATTTTGTCAGTCTTAGAGATAATCTGAATTGTCCTTGGCTAAACAGTTTCCTTGGAGAAATGAACTTTATGAAGAGGTATATATTTGGAAAAGGGTTAAAAGACTGTTAAACTCCAGGAAAGGAGAAAGCACATGTTTTATAAAGTAATTGAACCTGAGAAGAATAGGAGCAGAGGAGCACATATTACAAACATATATGTGGTTTTAATTTAAGCATGTTTTTAATCAATACTTTTTTATGGAAATGAGATGCTACTCTTTGTGTAAAATTGAGAAAGTAAAGACAATACCATTTTTGAAAGAGATGGGGAGAAGAGGATCTTTGATCTTTAAATATGTTTTGCTATTATGATTTTCTCAGAAATCTTTGAGAACATTTAAAGAGTTAAAATGAAACATTGCCCTCTTCAATTTGAAGATAACTTAAGTAGAAACTGTCAAGTCTTTAGATGTTTTTGGAGATTGTTGCCCCATAAAGTTTCAAATCTTCAACAAATCATTTTGATGTATTTTTTTTCTTTAGATGAACTCCAGCAAAAATCCAAAGAAATTAGCCAATCTCTGATTGAACCAGTGTTGCAGAAATCAGAAATAGCCTCTCAGACCTCTGACTCAGATGAGAATATCCAGGCCCTACAGGTACCAAAATGTGAATGTCTTGGTATTATTGAATCTTTAGTACCTTAGTGGATAGCTGACATTGTTTCATGGAATACTCAATCATATCACTTACTTGATTTGCCAGTATTTATTACAGAATATAAAGAGGTAGATCCACAGGGGCTGATCCTTAAACTAAGGCAACATATACTTAATGGTTTTGATGCAAAAGTAGGATTAGTGGAGGAAGGCAAAAAGATACACTGGAAATTATGGTTCAGGATTAAGAAATCTAAAAAGAATATAAATGAGAGGTTCTTAATCTTTTTTGGGTCATAGACTCCATTAGCAGGCTAGTGAAGCCTATGAACTCAGAATAATATATTTGTAAAGCATAAAATAATATACATAAAGTTACAAAAGAAGCTAGTTATGTTGAAATATAGTATCCAAATAGTTTTTAAAAAATAAACCCACAGATGCTAATCCAAGATCTCTGTTCTAAGTGTTTTGGCTTTAAACAGAAGCTTTATCTGTGTCATAAATATTTTTTTCAAGAAGGGAGTTGGAAGATTGTATATAATATGCACTGAACAACATCATAAAAAATGAAATTTACTATAGTTTATCAGGAAAAAGCTGGTTACCATCTAAGAAAAGATCAAAGTCAACATCAGATTAAAAGAAAGTATAAGATGAAAAGAAAGTTTGCAATCACAACAGGTCCATCCAACCTGATCTATTCAAACAAACTATTAATCTTAAAAAAATAAGAATTCAAATAAGCAAAAGAAATTAGCATTTTTAAGTATGTGGAAATAAAAACAATGTGAAACAATTACTATAGTAAGAAAGTTAAAAGAACCCAGAAATTACTCACCCAGCAAGCACTTAATATTCTAGTCAAATGGAGAGACATGGCAGCCAAGAACAACACTGAATAGAAACAAATTTACAAAACTAATAGAAGAAATAGTGGAAGATCACAAGCAGAATTAACTTTGTAAAACACCAAGAATCACTGAAAAGAAAAAATGAGTTTGTAGAACATTTGGTATGCGATCCAGTTAAGCTATATCATTCCAAGAGCACTTAAAAATGAAACTAGAAGTGAGACAGCAGACAAATGAAATCTATCAAACCTGTTAGCATGTTGACAAAATGCTATTTTCTTGATCAGTAACAGTAGAGCTTCTACAAGAATTCTTGATGTGTTAAATGAGAGAGAGGTGTCATTAAAGAGGATACAGCTACAACAGTTAGACCAGACTATTTATGTGTAATGAAAATCTTTTTAGTGGCAACAAAGATTTTTTTTTTAAACCCATACCTTCTGTGGTAAGAGCTAGGCAATAGGGGTCAAGTGATTTGCCCAGGATCACACAGCTGGGCAGTGTCTGAGGCCAGATTTGAACCTAGGACCTCCCATCTCTAGGCCTGGCTCTCAATCCACTGAGCTACCCAGCTGCCCCCCAGCAAACAAAGATTTTTAAGATCTGAAAAAGGAGACAATATAAAATAAATGAAACAAATCACAAATCATCTAATTGCCAAAAAGGCAACAGAGAAGAATCAGATGCTTTAAAAAATAAGAAACAATAAGCACAGTAGGATCTTGCATTACCTAAATTTTTCAGTATGTCATCTTCAAATAAAAGCATTTAGAAGGTCTCAGACCCTATAAAAAAATCCTTCTTCCATTTGGACTCTATGCTAGACATTTTTCATGACAGTGGCAAGCACCTTTGAGGAACATGTATTTCCTTATTATGTTTCCCTTAATTTTAAAGATTGTGCTGATCATATCAAGCCCCCAGATACTAACATACCTCCTAAATGAGATTCACTATGTAAAATATTTTGGCCCAACAATCCATATAAGGAAAACTAAGTGGATGAAGAATGCCTGTTGTCTAATATGGAATATGCAGGTGGAGGACCAACCCCTTTAGTTGGTCCATCAGAACACAAGACTTGGATAGGTATTATAGATGGACAGTGACGTAGGAACTAGCTAGTCAAAAGAATGTGGACTAAATGGTTTCTTAAATTTGCACAGTGCTTTCAGTATTTCCAAGCTCTTTTCTGAAACCAAAATCCATCTTTTTAAAGGTTCTTCCACGCATACTGTATGTATCGTTGCAAGCCATGAAATATAATAATTTCTAAAAAATCAAAATTGCAGTTGGCATAATAAGCATAGAGAGAGATTGCATTGTATTATCAACTATGACTTGTTCTCAAGAAATGGCCAAAGGGGGCAGCTGGGTAGCTCAGTGGATTGAGAGCCAGGCCTAGAGATGGGAGGTCCTAGGTTCAAATCTGGCCTCAGACACTTCCCAGCTGTGTGATCCTGGGCAAGTCACTTGACCCCCATTGCCTAGCCCTTATCACTCTTATGCCTTGGAGCCAATACACAGTATTGACTCCAAGACAGAAGGTAAGGGTTTTTAATTAAAAAAAAAAGAAAGAAAGAAAAAAAAGAAATGGCCAAAAAATAATTACATGCCAATGATGTATCATTACAAGAGGAGATGGGGCCACTCATGCCATGAGAGCAAGACATAGTTTTAGGGAAACTGGTTTTAAGACCTAGACCTAAACAGTTTAAGTAGATTCTCCATAAAGAATTTATGGGAGGATATGGGCAATAGTCACATAGGATAATGTGTGTAGAGGCTGTGATTTCTATTGTTAGAAGGAATACTCACATCAGGGATCTCATGGATCCACTGAAGTATATTTGAATCTCTAAACACTTACAAAGTTATCCCATGGTATTTAAAGATATATCCTAGATCAGCGATGGCAAACCTATGTCATAGGTGCCAAAGATGGTATTCAGAGAGTTCTCTATGGGCAGGGGGCTGCCAGCCCTCCCCCCTACTCTCACCCCACCAGGTTAATTACTAGAAAGGCAGAGGGACTCAGGCACAGCTACTTCCTTTCCCCTCTTCACCATACCTGATGACATTTTTTCACTTCACTTCACCCCTCTGCCCAGCAGCCCCCTGGGAGCACTTACTGTTCCCCCACCCTTCCACCCTGGCTGAGGAAATTTCTCACATCACCCTCCTCATATCACCCTCCTCTTTGCCCAGCAGTGAAATGGGAATGTTTTTTCCCTTCCCTGTGTGGAGTAAGGGGAGGTGAGGTGCACCTAGCACTTGGTGATGGGGAGGGGCACAGCACAGGGTCTGGGGAGGTATGATGGGGGCCTAGCACTCCATCTCTAAAAGGGTCATCATCACTGTCCTAGATCATTGCAGAGAGACCAGTTATGAGTAACATATAGGACAAGTTTGTATGAAAAATTCATATGAATATCATGTGATAGTTCTATGTAGACTACATAAAATTTTAGTAGGTATGGTAGTTCTTTGGTAAAATATATAGAAGAATTTTACATAAAAGTCTTGCCTAGGTCAAAGGCTACTTAGAATTTTTTATCAATGATGTATGTGACAAAGAAGCAAGTTTACTGGGTTTCTAGATAATACCAAATTAGTGGTGGTAGAACAGCATCTTTAATGGGATTAAGATTCACAATTGATACATTAATTCAAAAGTATCAACTATCGTGTACATAACATTAAACTAAGAGTTCTAAGAAGTACCAGATATATACCCTTAAGTAGCTAACAATTTGTTTGGGGAGACAATGTAGGTGCATTGAAGAGTTTAATGGGAAAATAAGGTGAAAGCATAATGAATGATCTAAACCAGCAAGGTCAAATTCTGATAGAAACAGATCCATGTGGATTATATATTAACTTAGAGAACCAAAAAATTAACATTATTTAATTTTTATTTTTATTTATTTATTTTTTTTTAATTTACCACTTACATTTTAATTGGATTTGACCCACACACTGGAGCTTTGCTCCAGTTTTAACAGTTTCAGCACCTCTGGTACAGGCAGTAAATACCAGAGGGGAGTACTTGAGGGGGATAGGCAGTCACTGCTGAATGTATTTTAGCCCTAGTTATATGTTAAGCTAGTTGTCTTATTTTGGAAAAATGCTTAAACTTCTCTAAGTCATAGTTTTGTTTTGTTTTTTTATCTGTAGATTGATGAATTTGGATCGGATCCTTTTCAAAACCTATTCTAGTCATAAAACAATACAATTCTATGAGAATTCATGTAGTAAAGATAAACCACAGGGACACAAGATGAAGAATAGTTTAAATGTTTGCATTTTATTAAGAAAACCAAATATTCATGTGCATAAATAGAATCATAAGGTGTAACAGCCCCAGTGTTAGATGGTAACTAAGATTATAAGCTTAAACTCAAGAATAGCATTATTCCCTCTTCGTTAAGGAATACATGTTATTTTGCAATCATTCTTTATTTGGAATTTCTACTTATCCCACAGAGATCTCTTTATTTTGTGAGAGTTGTAAGCAAAACCCCTATCACTGCTGGTCCTTGGACCAGGCATTGCTGAGTTAGACTCTTTTTCCTCCAAACAGATAATTTTGGTTGAGTCTCCATAGTTTAGCCTTGAAACTTTATTATAGATTTGAATAAAATCCTTCAGCTACTACTTCCCCTTAGCGATTAATTATTAGCATTCTTTCTCTGCCTCCAAATGGGAATACCTCTAAGATAGTCTAGGAAGAACAGAGTTATTTCCTGTTTCTAAAGTTTTTCCAGGGAAAGAGATGTTAAAGAAGGCTAAAAATATATTGGGCAGTAGCCTGAGAAATCTACCCAAAGTTTCTTGACAATGTGATTCAGAAAATTTCTCATTTGTCCTTTTTCTGCATGTCAGGTAGAGTTAGAAGAGAATATTGCCTCTTTGCAAAAGAGAGTAGCAGAATTGGAAGAGGAAAAATGCACCTTGCTTCTCAGTACTGTGGAACTGGAGGAGCTAAAAACTGAGAATGGTATGTATGATGTTAGTGAATATTAGCCAAAAATCCATTTCCTATGACTTCTTTCTTGTCCAGAAGAATATGTATGTTGTTTAGGATCATTGCCATTACCCCCTATACTGCCTGTTCTCTCCTTCCTAACTTATTTACTTGGTGAGTCACTTAAGTCTATACTATCTTTTATGTTCTGTCCTCTTTCATGCCTTGCAGAACCATTTTTAGTCCCATTCATGTATTGCTTACACAGAGCTGAAGAACATGATGAAACTGTGCTGCTGGGTCCACTATAAATTCATATTACATGGTCTCAGCAGGGCCCTCATTGTAGCAAGATAATCCTTTTACATTTTCCTAATCTAATTGCTTTCCCATTCACCATAGCAGATGTTCCATTCCTTTTCATTCCTCCTTAAGCTTCCTGTTATCCTTGAACACAACATTCCATCTCCTGACTCATCTAGTGTAGCTCTAACTAAAGCTATTAGAATAAAGATCTCTGAACTATTTTTTTAAAGGAAGGGGGTTGACGGTTGGGGGCAGCTAGATAGCACAGTGGATAGAGTTCCAGGCCCATAGTCAGTAGATCCTGGGTTCCAATGTGGTCACATTCACTTTCTAGCTGTGTGACCCTAGGCAATTGCCTAGCCCTTAACCCTCTATCTGAAGTTATGTGACTTAAATTAAAAACAAACAAACAAACAAACAAAAAACCTGTGACTCGAATTCTCTTCCTCTTTACTTATACCTCCTTGCTTTCCTGACTTCCTTCATGACAGCTCAGATCCCATCTTCTATAGAAGGTCTTCCCCAGTCCTGCCAATTCTTGTCCCTCCAACATTACCTATGATTTATACTGTCTGTCTTTTTATACTTAATAACTTGAATGAAATCTATTTACCTCATTAAAACATGAGTTTCTTAACACAGAGAACATGTTTTGCTTTTCATCGTATCCCTACTGCTTAGCATAGTGACTGACACATGATAAGTGCTTCATAAATACTTGTAGACTAACTGATCTATTGAGAAAGTCTTGGGGGCAACTAGGTGAATCAGTGAATAGAGAGTCAGTCTCAGAGATGGGAGGACCTGGATTCATATCTGGCCTCAGACACTTCCTAGCTGTGTGACCCTGGGCAGGTCACTTAACCCCCATTGCCCAGCCCTTACCACTCTTCTGCCTGGGGACCAATATGTAGTATTGATTCCAAGATTGAAGGTAAGGGTTTAGAAAAAAAAATACAGTCTTCCATCTGTTTGCCAACTGGCTTAAAAGTGCACACAAGAGGTAGCTCAATGGATTGAGAGTGAGGCCTAAAGTCAGGAGGTCCTGGGTTCAAATCTGTTCTCAGACACTTCCTAGCTATGTGACCCTGGCTGAGTCGCTTAACGCCCATTGCTTAGCCTTTACAACTCTTCTGCCTTAAAACTGATACTCATAGTATTGATTCTAAAACAAAAGGTAAAGGTTTAAAAAAAGTACACATGAGGATTTTTTAAAAAGAAGATTAAAAATTAATGAATAATCTGTATGTTAGTATTACAAGTGTCTATGAATTGTCACATGTTCCAGAAGCCACATGCAGAATTTGTTCCATTATCTTTTAATAGTCATATTTTGTATGGAGAGTGTAACACATCTATCCAAAACCTAAACAGCTTAGGAAGATGAAGGTGGTGATGGTTACTCATTATTTGAGGTTAGTATTCTAAGGTACTGAGCTCACTGTGAGAGTCCCACAAAATTATTCAAAAGTAATTATAAAGCTTCAAATAGAAGTGATATCTAAATTCTGTTCCTAATTTCTTAATGCCTTTGTATTTCTCCCACTTCCAAAATCAGGTTGCTAATTTTTGTTCCTCCGAACCCACTTAATAAATGAAATTATTATTAAATCACTGGAATGGGTAAAGGAGAGAAGCCATAAACTCTCTTTTCTTAGACCTTTCTAAAGACAAAATAATGTCCTATCTCTCTGGGTTGTATTAGACCTGCCAAATGGTAAGAGAATGAATAGGATGTTCTCTGGAGCTGGTGTTTTTAACATTTTTTGTGATATGAATCCCTTTGGCAGACTGCTTAAGCCTATGGACATACTCTTTCCCAGAATAATCTTTTCAAATGCATAAAATAATTACAAAGAAAACCAGTTGTATTGAAATAACCATCATCAAAAGATTTATGAAACAATGTCATAGATCCCCTCTAAGATTTCCTAATCTAAAGCTGTCAGGAATTGATAGAATCTGAGCTTCTCAGAGAAACTTTAGAGAATGACAAGACATTGATAACATTTGTAGGTTTGGGGGAAACATTTTGTTTTTCACAAATGGGCACTATTGTACTTTTGGGCCTGAACTATGCAGTAGTTAGGCTATTTCCTACTTTTGAATTCTTCACCTGTTGCTGTTATATATGCAGACCATATTTTGAAGAAAACTCATTACCCTGTTAAATTTTAATTATGGTTGGACTGAATATGTAATTGGTGGTTGCCAGGGATTTAATTTCTAAATCCCAAAATGAATTACTCAAGTAAATGGAATTATGGTAGTTTATTTTACAATAGAGGGAAGATATTAAGGAATGAGAGAGAGAGAAAACACTGGCTTCCTCTGAGCCAGGTAGAAATTCTAAGGCCCTAATCAAGGAAAGGAGTCTCAAGATGAAGGCAGGGAAACTAAGTCAGCCTTTCACTCACCACAGTGACTGTCTAAAAGGAAAGCAGTCTGAGGTCTCCTGCACGAGTTCCTCTAGGGTCAAGTTCCACAGCCAAGTCTGAGTGTCTGTCTTCCGGTCTCTCCTCTGAGTGACTCTTCTTCACTCCAAGCTCAAGAGACTGATCCTCCAGTCCAACTCCGAGTCAGAGTTCTTTGATCTATATCTTCTGGCGTCTGTGGTCCTCTATTTAAAGATCTTTTTCTCTTGTGTCACCGCCCCTAAATTTTACGTCTACCAATCACAGCAGACACTCCTCTCTAAGACTGCCCTCTCAATATATGAAATGGGTGTTCACACCTTTTTTTGATTAGATCACACCTTTTGTAGTTCATTTGCACCTTTAGTAGTTAGTTCTCACCTTTAGTGGTTAGTTACTTTTTTGTAGATTAAAATGGGTAGATCTACTTCAAATACTGAGTTAACACTTTTGGGGATTCAAATCTAAAAATAGACTGGGGATTACAATTCAATCTTCCCAATAAAGGAAGAGGTAAGTATCTTCATTGTTACAATCAGGGGATTACAATTTAATCTTCACAACCCAGATTAGAATTTATTTTTTTAAATTTCTTTTTTTTAACATTTTCCAAATTATTTTAGGTTCTTCACATTCTAATCTAAGAAAGTATTTTGTCTCTGAGATCTAGCTCACTTTGTTGAGACTCTGCACCCCCTATTTAACATTTTGAAAATTCTTAACTTAATACCAAATGAAACAAGCATTTCCATTTACAAAGTAGAAAAGAAAAAGGATTACACATGAAAGTGGAAATCTCTTAATATGCAGTGCTTGCTTTTCTTTTTAAATATAATAAATTCGCTTTAACTTTCAAAGCTTCCCTGTTTTCCTATGTTTCCTCCTGGCCTTCCTTTTATTCTCTTATATGCAATTTTAAAAATGCTTTAATGATTCTTTTTTTTTTCTCAACCCTATTACTAAGCCCTCTCTCTCTCCTGTCTCCCTACAAAAAAAGAAAAACAAAAATAAAGAAGAAAAAACCCATTGAAGCAAATGTGTATAGTTAACCAAAACAAATTTCCAAATTGCCTTTGTGATAAAATATATGTCTCATTCTTAATCTTGACTCTCTTCTCTCTGTGTCAGATTTCTCCAACTGCATCATTCTTAAAATTTAGTCTCACTTTCTTTGGATGAATAAGATTGTTCTTTGAAAGTATTGAGATAGCTGGAATTTGATTTTTTTTTCTTTCAAATTAAAACTATTTTCTGTAATCATTTCAGAAAGACTACACTCTCAGGTTATTCTTCTAGATGCTCAGCGTGGATTTGAAATGGCTGGTGGAGAAGTAACAGTACAGGTAAATGACAAAACTCTCAAATTTAAGAAAAGAATAAAGGGGAAAGATAATAGATTTACAACTGGAAGAGTCCTTAGAGTTCATCTTGGTCTGATCCCCTCATTTTCCAGAGAAGGAAACTGAAGCATAGGAAGGTCACATGGGTAGGAAGAGTCAGAACTGGGATTTGAACCCAAGTTCTATGATTCTCAGGGAAGCAGTCTTTATATCATATCATTGCATTATCTCTCTAAATTGACTTCAAACCTGAACATTTATAGGCAACAGAGATAGGTATGTTTTATACTTAATTTACATTTGAACTAGATAGCTAGAATCCTTTATTTCTTCTGAAATAACTAGAGCTCTATATAGCTCATTCTGTCATTAGTTTATTTCACCCTTTGCTGAGTACAGCACTATATGTCTAGGCTTATTAGAAGGCAAGCTGTATGTAATTACATAGCATAGCTTTAAATCTAAGGTCATTTAGCATAACTCTCTTATTTTGCAGATAAGAAAATTTAGCAGGCACAGAGAGGTTAAGAGACTTACCCAAAATCATAAAGTCCATAAGTGGCAAAAACCACTTAAATCCAGGGCCTTGAGTCTAAATTACATAGTTTTTTCCACTATACCATGTTGCCTTCATCGTTTTACTATGTCCCATATAGTTAGTGTTTAGGGTATGCTCAGACTCCCTGAGGGCTGGCTAGGCAGCTTTAGTTATTTATAGAGAATATTTTGACATCACAGTTATTTTTCCAGAAAACTCATGTGAGTATAGTGGCTTCATATCTTCTATGTTTTGGAGAGGAAATTTGGATGTTGGTGTTATTTTATCTAAATCTAAGAAGTCAGATTTAGAATGTCCTATACATTCTTAACTCTTTGATTAGTATCTCTGACCTGCCTTTTTCCAGGGTTAATTTTGGAGTGATAATACCTCTAAGCTCTTCCTTAATAAGGAACTAAATACTTCAGTCTATTTCTTGCCTTCTTTTGTACAGAAGTAGAACTTAGATGAGGTTTGTAACCCAGAAGTTGTAGAGGACAGAGTTCCAGGATTTATTAAACCCTTAAGGTTTTGAGTTAACCTTAGGGGAGTTTTGACCAAGAAACTTTCAAAAGTTCATTCCAGAAAGCAAAAACTAGCAGCTAAATTATTTCAAATTTTCAATTTCTTTGTAAATATTTCAAATACTGATGTTCAAGAGTATTATTTCCTGTTACAATATGACTTACGTTTCTTAACATTTTCATTCTTTTTCTTTTTGTTTGTTTTTTTTTTGGCTGCAGCAGAGCACCACTGATGAAATCACCAAAAGCAGTACCAACAAATCTACTGAGGAAAATAGACAAGAAGATAGCTTAGAGATCATTGTTTCACAGAAACATAAGTTGTCTGTTTTATTGTTGGAAATGAAAGAAGCCCAAGAAGAGATTGCATTCCTTAAAGGGCAACTCCAGATCACAAAGCCCAGTACCAACTTGATTTCAGAGGCATCTACACAGGAGGAAATCAAGCAGGCAGAAGGTGAAGGAATGATTCATGAAGGTACAGAACAGAGCTTTCCTTCAGTGCAAAGTGAAGCATGCAACACTGTTATTATTGATGTTGAAAGGACAGAAAACTCTTCACTTCAGAGTCAGAGTAGTATGCCACCAGAAATACCTGTCATTCACATTGCCCATGCTGGAGTACAAGTAGAGTTAATAGAGGAGACTGGAAAAGATTCCCTTTCTGCCTCTCAAGATCTTATTCTGTCTCAGCAAGAAGAATTGAAAAGATTAGAAGAACATATATTGGAACTTGAATCAAGTCTTCAGAAAGCAGAGGAATCCTATGAGAAAAGTTTAGGGGAGAAAGCTGAGGAAATCATTAAGCTAGCCCAGCTAGTAGAGGACTTTAAGAAAAATGAGGAAAAGAATAAGAGTGCACTCAGTGCTCTGTGTGATGAGAGAGATCATCTTTTGGTTCAGGTAAAAGAGCTTTCTATCATTACAGAACTGAAGGAACAAGTAAAGCAACTTGAAGAAAACCTTGTGGAGGCAGAAAAACAAAGAATATCTGATTATGAAAATAAAACTACCCATGAAAGCCTTTTAACTGAACAAATTCAAAGTCTCAGCACAGAATCAAAATCAAAGGATTTGAAAATTGAAACTTTACAGAAGGAATTAGATGAAGTGCAAAGCCAGCTTTCTGACCAGGGCACTCTAGTCAGAAATCTGAAGAGTGACCTGCAAAAGAAAGAAAGTGAAATGCTTGATTTAGAAGAACACATAAGGAATTCCTTAAACAAAATAGAAGAGCTTTCCCAGACACTCTCCCAGAAGGAACTCGAGACAGCAAGAATAGACCAACTTTTGTTAGAGAAAACCAGAGTGGTAGAGACCCTTCAACAAGCCATCGAAGAGAAAGATCAACAGGTGACTGAAATCAGTCTACGTATGTCTGAGAAAATGGTCCAGCTCAATGAAGAGAAATTTTCTCTTGGGGTTGAAGTCAAAACACTCAGAGAAAAGCTTAGTTCACTGTCCATTCCTGAAGAAGGCAAGAAGGAGAAGGAAGCAAAAGAGAAAGAGGAAGAATGTTCAATTCTAAAACATGATGAGGATGATAAAGTAGTTTCAGCTCCATTAGTAAAGAATGAAGAATTTCAGAGTGAATTGAATCTTCTGAAGAAAGAAAGTGACCAGATGAAGAGAAAACTGCAGGCTGCTCTTATTAACCGAAAAGAATTAATGAAGAAAGTCACTCAGTTAGAGAAAGAATTGGCACAAGTGAAAAATGAGTCGAAGGAAGAGACCCCACTCTGTGAGTGGGATAGTATGGAAGCAACTCACCAAGATAAAAATGGGAAAACAAACACAGTAGAACCTGCCACTTCTGAAAGTCAGGAAACTGAAATATCTTTAAATCAAAAGATATCTGAGAAAGAATTAGAACTACAAAATGTAAAGAGAGATTTAGAAGAAAAGGTAGCAGCTGAAGAACAGCTACAGGCATTGATCAAAGAGATGAAACAGAGCTTGCAGGATAAATTAAGCCTCATAGATTTGCTTAAAGCTGAAATTACTGAAAATCAGACTGTCATCCAAAAATTAACCACTTCTAACAAGGACTCTGGAGATGGAGACTCCGCCACACCCGTAAAAGAGACACTAGTGATTAGCACAGCTAGTGCAGAAAGTGGCGAACCCTGGAAACTAGAACTAGAAGACCGAATTTTGAACCTTGAACAAGAAAAGGAACAACTCCAAAAGAAATTACAGGAAGTGCTAGCCTCCCGTAAAGTGACTTTAAAAAAAGCACAGGAGAAAGATAGACACCATAGAGAGCAATTAAAACAACAGAAAGATGATTATAACCTCTTACAGGAACAATTTGATGAACAGAGCAAGGAGAATGAGAGTATACGAGATCAGCTACGAGAACTGGAAACACGAGTAAGAGAGTCTACAAACATTGGCCTAGCTGCAGATGGTAATACCCAGGAATTAGACATACCATCTCAGAATCTGATGGGACTTACATCCAAAGCCAAAGAACAATGGCCTTCACAACTGTCTTCAGAATCTGTTTGGCACACAGATTGGGTGGAGCATTCAGGAGGCAAAAATGACCTGCATGAAGAGGATAGTTCAGTAGGCCTGCTTAGGGCTCAGCTCAAAGAACTACAGATCCAGAAAGAAGAGCTAGAATTCAGAGTCAGCTCTACCATAAATGACCTTTCTCTAAAATCAGAAGATGTAATTAACTTACAAGAACAGATAACAAAGCTGCTTTTAGAAGCTGAAGATCTTAAAGTAGCTGCACATGAGGCTGAAGCTCAGGCAACCAGGTTGAAACTAGAATTGGAAAGCAGTCAAATGGAAATCAGAAGATTAGAACATTTTAGGGAATTACAACCTGAACTAGATGAACTGAAAAGTCTCGTGGACAAAAAGAATGAAGAAGTTGATCTCCTTCATGTGCAAGTAACAGAAAAAGATGAAATCCTTGTCAAAGTGCAGACAGAGATTGTGGAACAAGAGGAATTGATTAAGGCCTTGCATGCACAGTTGGAAATGCAAGCCAAAGAACATGAAGAAAAAATAAAACAGTTGCAAATGGAGCTTTCTGAAATTCAGCGGAAACCAGAGGAGGTAGAAGAAGAAGCTAAATCTAAACAGCAAATTCAGAGGAAACTCCAGGCTGCACTTATCTCTAGAAAAGAGACCCTGAAAGAAAGCAAGTGTCTTAAAGAAGAATTGTCCTTGGCCAAAAATAATATTGAAAGTCTCACCAAGGCTCTGGCAGATGCAGAAAGTCAAGTTTCTGTTCATGGTAAAGAAAGGGATGTATTATTAGACAGATTGACTGTTCTTCAGGAGGAGAAAGAAAGACTTATTGCAGAAGTGGATAGATCTTTATTGGAAAGCCAGAATCTCAGTAGCTCTTGTGAAAGTCTGAAGCTAGCTCTTGAGGGGCTTACTGAAGATAAGGAAAAACTAGTAAAGGAAATTGAATCTTTGAAATGTACTCAGGTTGCTGAGAACACTGAGTGGCAGGAAAAGCACAAGGAACTGCAAAAAGAGTATGAAATTCTTCTTCAGTCCTATGAAAATGTCAGTAATGAGGCAGAACGTATTCAACATGTTGTGGAAACTGTGAGACAAGAGAAACAAGAACTGTATGGCAAGTTAAAAAATACAGAAACCAAGAAGAAAGATACAGAAAAGCAGCTTCAGGAAGCAGAGCAGGAAATGGAAGAAATGAAAGAGAAAATGAGGAAATTTGCAAAATCCAAACAGCAGAAAATTCTTGAGCTGGAAGAAGAGAATGACCGCCTTCGAGCAGAAGTACATCCAACAGGTGATGAATCCAAAGAACCTTCAGAAATGCTTCATTCCAGTCCCAAATTGGAGGAGGAACTAGAGCAAAGTAAACTTCAGTATGAATCTCTTTCCAAGGAGTTTGAAGCATTAATGACTGAGAAGAAATCTTTAAGTGAAGAGATCCAAAATTTAAAGCAGCAGTTGGAAGAAACAGAATCCAAACAGAAAGATAGTGTAGAAATCTTTGAGAAGTGCAAGTTCCAAATGGATAGTGTAAAAGTGACACAGCAAGCTGTGTCTGTTTCTGTGACTGTACCAGATGAAGCTGAAGAGCAAGTCTCTTTGAAGACAAGTCCTAGTTCAGAATATTCAGCACCTATCTCTTTGGAGAACAATGCCATGGCAGATGTCAGTGCAAATGAGGGTATGAGTTCACATGACGAAATTAATGCCTACATACAGCAAATTGATCAGCTTACAGAAAGAATTAAAGAACTAGAAGAAGAAAAGAAGATAAGGGAAGCAACAGGCCATTCTTTTGAAGATAAGAAAGATGCTATACTGAACCAATTAGAAGCAAAAGATGATGAACTGAAAACTCTCCATGAAGAAGTTGCCAAGACAAAATTGTTAAATGAGAAAATCAAAGAGGAACTTGCCAAAGTCACCAAGTTGAAGGAAACAGTAGAGGTAGAGAAGGATGATCTAGAAGAAAGACTTATGAATCAATTAGCTGAACTTAATGGAAGCATTGGAAATTATCAGCAAGATGTCACAGATGCCCAAATGAAAAATGAATTATTAGAATCTGAAATTCAGAACCTTCAGAAATGTATGTGTGAACTGGAAGAAGAAAAGCTACAAGCAGTTAATGAAAAAAATAGAATTGAGTCAGAGATCCGGAAGGAGTACTTAGAGAAGCTACAAAGTGCTCAGAAAGGAGGACATGGCAGTAAAACTCATACAAAAGAGCTTCAGGAGTTGTTGAAAGAGAAGCAACAAGAGGTAAAGCAGTTGCAGAAGGACTGTATCAGATATCAGGAGAAGATAAGTGGTTTAGAGAGGACTGTAAAGGCTCTGGAATTTGTACAAAATGAATCACAGAAGGAACTGGAGATGGTCAAAGAAAACCTAGCTCAAGCAGATGAAGATCATAAGAAAGCCCAAGCAGAACTGGACTACTGCAGAGTGTTGCTGGATGACACTCAGAGTGAAGCAGCAAGGGTTCTAGCAGACAGTCTCAAAATGAAAAAGGAACTTCAATCAAATAAAGAGCTTGTTAAAAACCAAATGAAGCAAAAGGATGAAGATCTTGAAAGAAAACTAGAACAAGTTGAAGATAAGCACATGAAAGAGGTCAAGAACATGCAAGAGAAGCTGGATGCTTTGCAAAGAGAAAAGGTCCATTTGGAAGAGATTTTTGGAGAAGTTCAGGTTACCTTAAACAAAAAAGACCAAGAAGTCAAGCAGCTTCAGGAAAACCTAAACAGCACTTTAGCCCAGCTTGCAGCCTTCACCAAAAGCATGTCTTCTCTACAAGATGATCGGGATCGAGTGATAGATGAGGCTAAAAAATGGGAAAGAAAATTCAGTGATGCTATTCAAACAAAGGAGGAAGAAATCCGGGCTAAAGAAGAGAATTGTAGTGTTTTAAAAGACCATCTAAGGCAGATGTCCATCCACATGGAGGAGCTGCAGATTAATATCTCTAGGTAAGTCAGTTATCCATCCTATAGTCTATATTTCCATATGGCTACAGGCAAAAAACTTTCTTCTTGTTTATGTAATTTTTATTTCCTCTACGTGGCATTTTGTGTTCTTGTTTTGCCTTTCTTTTGAAATTGTAACTAGATCTACGTATTTGCAAGGTTTGCTATGTGGTCAGTTCTATATTAGGCACCATGAAAACTATGAAAATAAAATAAGATGCATTTTTTGCCCTCAAGAAGCTTACACTTTAAGGATTGGGAGAATAAAATCAAGAGGCAAAAATCAAATGCTAAACGTGATTAGAATCAATTGGTAAGGATGATATGAAGTTAGGAGGGCATCTCCATGTTTGGAAAAGGTTCCTAGAACCAATAATTATTCCTTCTACCTATATACTGACATTTATTTATATATATATATATACAGTGACATTTTAAGTGTGCTACCTTGTATATAGAACATTCAGAAGAAAAATCTGATAGCACTTTATAAATGAACATATCAAAGATAAATATTAAATAAGTGACAAACATAGATAGGAGCATAAATTTGGTCAGAGAGAAATTTTAAGTGGAACAGCTATTTTGTGGTTGGAAAAAAGTACTCCATCTTTTGTTTTCCACTTTCCATTAACTAAATAGACAGAAAAAAAAAACATGTTATTAAACCAACTCCAGAGGAAAATGTTACCCTAAATCTGACTCTTAGCTAGTTACCTAAAAAATAAATAGGTTCTGAATTGTAAAATTACCACAGTAGGTACATTTTGTCATCTTCCTTCTGACCATATATTTTTAGATGGAGAAGACTATATGAGCAGGAAAGGAATGGGTCCACTTTGTTTGCATAAATTTGGTCCTCTGGAGGATAGTCAAGAGGACAATCCCTTGAGTTTTTTCTTCCGGTCCTCTATAGGGTCTCCTTCCTTCCCTGCCTTATCTAAGGTGAAATAAAATAAGGGCTACACTGTGGACCTGGAATAATGGTACTCCTGAGAGAATCACAAGCCTTTACAGAGCAGCTTCTTCAGAGCCTTCATTTGCATTAGCATTCTGTCAGAAAAACAAAAATAGTAACAGTACAGATATGGCATTTGGGCAGGTCTTGCTTTAGAAGAATCTCTCCCATTAACAGCTTTATTTTGTTTGTTTTCAGAAAGTTTTGTCGTCTAAGGCCTTGGCCCATTTTTTCCCAGTATTGTACTAATTTTCCTTTATTGTTTCTTAGAGGTTATTATTTATCTTAAGGATTAGTTAGTTTGCTCAGTGGATGGAGATCCAAGCCTAGAAAAGGGAGGTCCTGGATTCAAATCTGACCCCAAACACTTCCTAACTGTGTGTGTGACCCTGGACAAATCACCCATTGCCTAGCCCAGTGCCACTCTTCTACCTTGGAACTAATACACAGTATTGATTCTAAGGTGGAAAGTAGGGGTTTAAAAAAAAAAAAAAGAATTGAAAGGACACAAGGTAAGGATTTAAAAAAAGAAAAAAAACACAATACTTCCCTGCTTCCCCTCCCATCCCTGAAAAAAGTCAACACCAGATACTGATTGTAGATTTAATTGGCACCTTTCGTGTCATGTTATTGGAGCCTATAATTGCCTTTATTATTTTCTGGAAGCAATATGTTTGGGGTAAAGAGTGTAGTGTATACAACAAAGAATGATATTCATGGAATATTTCTATATTGTATCCCTTCCTTGCTATGTATTTATTTGGTGGGTTTTGGCCACAGGTTGCTTATATGAAAAATAAAATCTCACATTTAATAGATGGTAGGTAGCAGAAATCGTCACCTCTCTCTATTATATATATTGTCTTCAATATTAAGCAGTTTTCCCTTTAGGATCCTTGTCAGTAACAAAAATTAAGTAGTTATCGTATGCCAAGGGCTATGCTAAGTGCTAGAGTTAGGCAAAAGGCAAGGCAAAAGTGTAGTCCCTGCCCTCAGGGAGCCCCCCAAACAGAGAAGACAACATGCAGAGAAATATGTGCATATGAGATCTATATAGTGTAAATAGAAGGTAACCTCAGGGTGAAGATCTAGTAGAGATGGAGGATGAAGGGGACTGGGAAAGGCTGATAGAAGGTGAGATTTCAGCTGTCTTGAAGCAAGCCAGGAGGTAGAGGTGAGGAGAGAGAGGGAAAGACAGAAAGAGAAGGAGAGAGTGTGAGCAGATTCAGGCATGGGGAGCAGCCAGTGTAAAGGTAAGGAACAGGGAATAGAGTATTTATATGAGGACCAGTAAAAAGACCAGTGTAGCTACATTGTAGAGTTTGTAGAAAGGAGTAAAGTACAAAAAGACTGGTGAGATAGTAAACTCTAGTAGTGAAGGAATCATGGGATCTTTAAATTATGATGCTTTGTTATTAGTCATTTTCTTTCTCTTTTCAGACTTGAGCATGATAAACAGACTTGGGAATCAAAAGCCCAAACAGAGATCCAGTTTCAACAGAAAGTCTCTGAAAACCTACAGGGAGAAAATAAAGGACTCATGTCTCAGCTAGAAGAATCTAAACAAATGTACTCTAATTCTCAGAATGAGTTAGCCAAATTGGATGCAGAAGTTAAGTCTTTGAGAGATTTATTAACTGAAACAAATAATTCTTTTGCAAAATGTAAGGAAACCAAGGAAAAGTTGGATGGAATCATAAAGCAACAAGAGACTGATATCCAGAATTCCAAGTTCAACTGTGAGCAGTTAGAGGCTGATCTGCAAGCCTCTAGGGACCTGACTTCTAAATTGCATGAAGAAATTAGTACTAAAGATCAAAAGATTATCACACTCCTTTCTACTAAAGAGGAGGCAGTCTTGTTAGCTATCTCTGAATTACAACAACAACATGGCAAAGAAGTTAAAGAGTTGGAAAACCAACTGACCCAGAAAGAAGAGGAGAAAACTGCCTTAGAAGATGAGAAAAAGAAGGCCATAGACAAAACCAGTCAGCTCCTGGAAGCAATGAGAACTCTCAAAAAAGACAGCAAACAACAGAAGGCTCAGTTAGATTCTTTTACTAAATCCATGTCTTCTCTCCAAGATGACCGAGATCGCATTCTAGGAGACTACAGACAGCTAGAGGAGCGGCATCTCTCTGTGATTTTGGAGAAGGACCAGCTTATCCAAGAGGCTGCTGCTGAGAACAATAAGCTAAAGGAAGAAATCCGATGCTTTCGGAGCCAGATGGATGATATCAATTCTGAAAATGCCAAGTTTAGTGCAGAATTGTACCAGAGGATATCAATGAAGGATTATCAGCAAAAAAAGCTCCTTGATGCTCGGCTTCAGCAGAATCAAGAGCTAGAATATGAAAAGTCCAAGTTAGAAGGAAAACTAAAAGAATCGGAAGCAGCAAGGGAAGATCTTAAAAGGTCTTGTGATACCCTACAGGAGGAGAAGCAAACCTTAACTAAGGAAATTGAGAGCTTGAAAATGTCTGTTTCACAGCTAAAATGCCAAGTGACATCTTTGCAACAAGGGAATTCTTTAGGAGAGTTTCAGGCACAATTAAAAGGTGGGGAAGAAGAGGTTCAGAGATTGGGCATCACCCTCTCCCTCTCTCAGAAGAAAGTCACAGAACTAGAAGAAGAATTAGTACATGTACAGAAAGAGGCTGCTAAGAAGGTAGGAGAAATTGAAGAAAAGCTGAAGAAAGAATTGAAGCATCTCCATCATGATGCAGGGATAATGCGCAATGAAACTGAAACAGCAGAAGAAAGGGTAGCTGAGCTGGCAAGTGATTTGGTGGAGATGGAACAAAGACTATTCAAGGTTACTGAAGAAAATAAAGACCTTAAAGCTCAGATTCAGGCTTTTGGGAAGTCTATGAGTTCCTTGCAAGACAGTCGAGACCATGCTAATGAAGAGTTACAGGAGCTAAAAAAGAAACACAGTGCCAACCTTGATGAACAGCAGTGTCTTATAGGTGCTTTGAAGAAAGAGGTGGCTCAACTGAGAGAGGAGCAGATGCTGTTGAGTAGAGAGAGAGATGATCTTGTTTCTAAAGTTGCTTCTCTGGAGAGCCACACTGAAAATGATAGCTCACTATCTCACCTTGAGAAGCTTAACCAACAGCTCAAATCTAAAGATGAGGAATTATTTCATTTGTCCTCACAGTTGGAGGGTTCCTCTGACCAAATACAGTCCTTTTCTAAGGCCATGGTCAGTTTACAGATTGAAAGAGATCATCTCTTGAGTGAACTGAACAAATTCCGAAAGTCAGAAGAAGGGAAACAGCGGTCATCATCCCAACTCTTTACCAACCCTTCTGAAGTACAGAGCTTAAAGAAAGCGATGTCTTCACTACAAAACGACAGAGATAGACTGGTGAGTCCATGCTTCTCTTCCCTTTGCAGGGAAACTAGGAGTCATTGAAACATTCATAATAGTATTAAACTTTCTGGAACTTGGGTAAAATAGGGCTCTAATTTAAAAAGTATTCATAGAAGGGCTCACTGCAGCAATATCAATAATAGTTTGCTGAAACCTTACAATAATACAGTCTTCAAAGTCCTTTTTTCAAGACCCAAATCACAACTTTAATACTGATATGATGAGATAAAACTACTCCATTTTGGGGGCGTATGGGGTAAATTTAGGTTGAGACTGAATGTAATAATTATTGGTCGCCAAGAATTTAGTTTCTTAAATCCTAAATGAAACACTCAAGTCAAAATGGAATTTTATGGTGATTTAATTACAATAGGAGGAAGAAGTTAAGAAAAAGAGAGAGAGAGGGAGAAAGAGTTAACTCGAACTGCTCCGGCTCAGGCTGAGCCAGGCAGGAGTTCAAGGCCTTGGCCAAGGGCAGCCTTCCCCGAGAGCCAAGGGAAAGGGGAGTCAGACCTTTTCACTCATGTGACCGATTGAAGGAAGCTGTCTGAGGGAGCTCCTCTAGGTTCGAGTTCCAGGATTGAACTGGCGCTCAGCCCTCTCCACTGGAAGTGACGAGAACTCCAAAGGCAGTTCTCTACATCACTTCCTGCATCTCACGTATGCCAATGGTGGCTCAAGCTTAGCTTAGAACAGCCCAGGGGACAGTCAGTCATTTCTGATTTGTCATTTGCTAGTACATGCCAGTGTAGTGTGGGTGTGTGCATCCCTGGGTGCTAGGCTAAGCAAGATGGAGAAAATCTAAAAATCACAAGGTGGGGGGAGATGCTCCATATTTTTTTACTACTAAGTATTTATTTATTTTTCTTTTCTTTTATATTTTTAATTACTTAAAGAAACAATTTTTTTGTATTAGTTTCCTAATATTTTGTGATTCAGATCATCTCCTTCCCCTTCTCCCCCACTCCCCAAAGCAGTAAATGATGCTACAAGTTATATCAATGCTTTCATGAAATACATATTTCCATATTGTTAAGGGTAAAATTTAGGGTTGAGACTGAATATATTTTTAGTGGTTGCCAGGGATTTAAATTCTAAATCCCAATGAAATACTCAAATCAGAATGGAATTTTATGGTGGTTTATTTATAATAGGAGGAAAAAATTAAGAATGAGGGAGAGAGAGGAAGGGGGAAGTTCTGCTCCAGCCTGGCCTGATCCAGGGGGAGTTCAGAGGCCTCAGTCAAGGGTCCTTCCCAGAAAATTAAATCTAGCTCGGCTTCAGTCCAGGAGGTCCCCTCCAAGATGAGGGGCCTCCTCGGAGGCTGGTGCCTTCAGAAAGGTCAAAGGAAAGGAGAGTCAGCCTTATCATTCACCATGTAGTCCCTTCAGGGAAGCAGTCTGAGGTCCCATGTACCACCAAGTCAAGTTCCACCACCAAAATCCACAAAAAAGCCCCTCTCACAGGAAGTGACACAAAATATAAAGGCAGTTCTTTACACCACTTCCTGTGTCTCATATGTACCAATGGTGGCTTAAACTTGGCTTTGGACAGCACAGGGGGGTTAGTCAGTTGTTCTGATTTGTCACTTGCTAGCATATGCAAGTTATGACCATCCTCCCCCACAGTTAATCCATAAGTGGGGGTGTATACATTCCTGGTTGCTAAAATTCTAAAGCCTAAACAGGGTGGAATAAATCTAAAATTCATAATATCCCCTATGCTGTGATAGAAGACACATATCACACATTAAAAAAAACTCATGAAGGAAATAAAATATGAAAAGATAGTATGCTTTGATCTGTAATCAGATTTCAACAGTTATGTCTTTGACTTTGGATAGCATTTTTTATCATAAATCCCTTGGGGTTATCTTGAGATCTTGTTTGGCTTATAATAGTTTAGTCCTTCCCTGGTTCTACTCACTTTACTTTTCATACATTTATATAAGCCTTTCCAGGTTTTTCTGAATTCATCCTGTTTGTCATTTCACAATGTATTCTATTACAACCATATATACTACAACTTGTTCAGCCATTCCCCAATTGGTGGACATACTCTCATTTTCCAATTTTTTGCCACTACAAAGAGAGTACTAAAAATATTTATATGCAAGTAAGTCCTCTTCCCCCATCTCTGATATCTTTGGAATACAAACCCAGTAGTGGTATTGTTGGGTCAAAGAGTACATATAGATTCTATTGCTCATTGGGCGTGGTTCCAGATTACTCTACAAAATGGTTCTATCAGTTCACAGTTTCACAAACACATGGTTCTACCGGTTCACAGTTCCAACAGTGTATTAGTGTCCCAATTTTCCCACATCCCTTCCAACAATTATCATTTTCCTTTTTGGTTATTTTAGCCACTGATAGGTGTGAGGTGGTATCTCAGAGTTGTTTTAATTTGCATTTCTTTAATCAATAGAGATTTTGAGATGCTCCATGATTTTTTAAAAAGCTGTCTAAAATTGGGGATGAGTGGGTGGATCCAATTAGGTATTCCCTCTGGTAGTCTAAACAAGAGGTGACAAAAGCTTGAAGTAGAGGTTGGTATGAGTTGAAAGAAGGTAAAAGATGAGAAGGATCAGTTAGGGAGGACAAAATATAAAAGAATTTTTTCTTTTGGTTATCTATAAGGTAGAGTTGTGTTATTAATAACTAAAAGCTTTTGGTGGGTAGGGATTATATCTTATTCTTATATTCTCCTCAACATTTGGTGTAGTACTTCAATAAATGTTGATTTAAAAAAACAACCGAAGGAAACCCAAACCTCTCTAAGTAAAACTCTTAAGAACTTTTAAAAAATACTTAATTGAATAGCTCAGTGACCAAGGATAAATGCCTAGGTAGAGTCCCTACTAGAGACCTTCTAAGTTGATATTGAACCATCAATAAATAATTTTGGGGTATAACTATTCATTTAGCGTTTTTTTCTTTAAACCTCTAACTTCTGCCTTAGAGTCAATACTAAGTATTGGTTTCTAGGCAGAAGAGTGGTCAGGGCTAGGCAGTTAGGGTCAAGTGACTTACCCAGGATCATACAGCTAGGAAGTGTCTGAGTTCATCTTTGAACCCAAGACCTCCCATTCCCAAGCCTGGCTCTCTCCTACTCAGCTACCTAGCTTCCCCCATTCATTTAGTTTTGAATCCACCTGGAAACACTATCCAGCCAACATTTCTCTATCTTTTCTATAAGGTTAGAATGAGAGACTATGTGAAATTTATTTTCTCCAAACTCTTGCTATAAGTAAATAGCTCTCCATTGCTTCTTTATATCCTTTTTCTCTTCCTTTTCTCCTTGAAGCATCTTTTTCTTTTTCAAAGAATGCTTTATTTTCCTTTGTATCCTACAGAGTAAATATCTGTTTGTTCAGCCTTTTTCATTTTCTCTTCTACTAGCATAGAGATTGACTTGCATTTGGTGCCAATATAGATGTCCTTTGGTATTGGCAAGAGTATCATTACCTTGAAAGAGAAAACTACCTCCAAAAGGAGATCCTTTTAATGGGAAGGGCCTACATGGATGGGGGTGATGGAAAATACCCACCTAGGGACCTTCCCAGGGCCAGTAAAGCATAAAACCTTTGGGCTATAGAAAACCAGTTTATTTTGCTAATTGAAGTAAGGGGAAATGGTAGGTAAGGTCCTAACACTACAACATCTAGACTCCACCTGACTTCTATGTACCTCAGAGAGGTTGCTCTTCCTTTGTTCTGTAGGCCTTGCCTATCAACTCCCTGATCTTATCTAAACCCTAAAACTTATCTGACTATCCTGCTTAACCTAAATAGTATAGATTATCTCTAAAAGGCTAAGGAGGAAAGATTCACTGATGTACTGAGTCCTTACCTAAAGCCTGGGGTTGACTTCCTAGGTAAACCCAAAGTCCCAGGTGACAAAACCCTTGGGTTTACCTTAACCAAGTTGATTTCTGACCAGTTGATCTCAGACAGGTTGATCTCTGTACCCCAGGGAAAGGCAGGTCTCTTCCAAGGCAGTTCTCCAACCCAGAAATTTCCTAATCTTTCCACAAGATTAGTCTTTTCTCAAGGGATGCCAGAACAAAGATCCTCCTTATCAGCTCAGAGGAAAGCCAGATCTGGAGTGACCGGTAAACCCAGTAAAACTCCCAAGATCCTCCTCTCCTTCCAGAATATTTTCCCAGGTTTTGTGTCTAAATTCTCCTCCTTTCTTCTTAAAGACAGTCCATGCATTTTTCTCTATCCCTTATCACTTATCCTTGCACCTTTAGCATATTTTCTGTAAGTCACTCAAAATTCTTCTTGCCCTCTATATTGCTTGAAGCAAGATGCGTATTCTTTTTTTTGCTAAGTCTCTTAAGTAACTCTTGTGGCTAACAGCTGCAGCAAATCCATGAGTGCTTACTTCTCAGTTGCTAGGAGAACCCCTGAGCAATGCACAATTAATTTAGGGATGTTTGTTGCCATTTCTGAAGATGGGATACACTGCTTAGATACAGATATCTTTAGTTGTCAGCATATTCCTGCTATACAGAAATGCAGACAGAAGCAAACAAAAACCAATTTACAATGAGAAATCCAATTATATATTTAGATTGATCCCCTTCCTTTTCCTTTTTCTTTTTGCCTTTGACCTCCAGCTACCTTCTTATGCTTCCCTAGGTTCTAAATTTGGTCCCCATTTGGAAGAAAAGACTAATTGTATTTATTAAAGAGCAAATACAAGATAGAAACAATATTTCCCTGTCTGCTAAACTAGCTGATTCAGTTTTAACAAATCATATCTATCCTTGGCACAGATTTTCTCTTTGCTGATGCTGCACAAAAGAAAATAGTATTATTTATAAAAGAGCTGTGACACAGAGAGCTAATTTTTTCCCCCTACAAGTGGACAAATTTAGTCAGAATTCATTTTAGGATAAATAAAAATAAAAGAGTATGAATAACTTCATGTCTGCTTCAGTTCCTATTCAGCATGAATAGTAGGTCAGTTGTTCAAAGGAATGGCTCTGTATCTAAATGTATCAACCCCAATTTGGGGATGATTTTTTAAACTTTAAAAAGATTAACTTAAATACCTTCTTATAATCTATAGGAAATACTTTCTGGCCAGGTCACTCAGCAATATTTTTCAGTATCTCTGTCCCTATTCTTTTTAACTTTTTTCTGAAATTATGCTACTTTCAAATAAGAGCCAAGATGCAAAACCAGGATGGGTTTTTAAAGCCCTTCTAGGTCATCTTGACACAAAAATGAAATACATGATTAAACTGGAATAATAGGCCCATATCTGTGATGTGATTGGATAATCTTATCTATGATGGTACTTTCTTTAATCTTATGACACTGCTTATTGTAGATGTGTCCATGCTCAACAACTTTGTAAGACTAGACCAAGTCCAAATTGAGTTTGGTTTTAGAAATTTTGAATCTGAATTAAAATACAACACATGTCCAAAGCTTGAAAGTTCTACTTGCCAGGTTAATCCTGCTGAAAAAGTATTTCCCTGTTTTGTATTTTCTTTTCCATCAGCAGCATCTCTATGTACTTTTAACATCTACTCTATAACCAGAAATTATTTCAGCCCAAGCCTCACTTTGGGGTGTATATGTAGAATTTTGGGAAATGTTTTAGGATATCTATATATCATCTTCCTCTAAATAGGTTTCAGCCCATTTTTGTCATTACCTGTTTTTAGTCAAAATTTTAATACATAAGACTTCTTCAATAATAAATAACAGGCCATAGTGATTTCCTTTTCTCCTGACTTAGTCCCTATTTTCCACTTATAGTTCTACTTTTATATGTGTGCAACATGCCTTCTTAATCTGAAGTTTCTTGAGAAAAGGAACTATTTCTTATACTTTTTTTACTCCCACCAAGCTCCCAAGACTATTCTACAAATAGCTGATGCTTCACCTTTGTGTACTCCACAAAAGTCCTTCATTTCTTCATGGTGGTGTGGAGATTTGGGTTCTCAATGACAATATCAGTGGAGTCAAGCGCAAACCATTCAACCAAGTTGTAAAAGCTTCAAATATAGACCTACAATACCCAAGAGTGGAGAAGCTGTGGGTTGACTACAACATGATGAATTCTTTGACCCTGGTGATCCATAAAAAGTATATCTCTGTGCTTCTGCAGTGACAGTAAGAGAGTGGCAAAAAGAATGTTAAGAATCATTCAATAATTAAACCATCTATAAACCATAGCATAACTCTTGGTATTCTAAATTTAAGATCCTTATCCAATCACTAATAAGTTGATATGCTACTGAGTATGAATACTAACATTCTAACAAGATGAAACCAGAGAGCATAAATAAATTTAAACAAAATCAAAGGATGACTTAGAGGTTTGTTTGGAGAAGCAAATAAAGTTGATTGAGTTAGTTTCATCATTCACACTAAGATAAATAGAAGCAACTTTTCATGGGCACTTTGTCATCTTTTCTTAAAGTACTTATGATGAATATACGCAGAAAGACCACCATTAAAAATAATTATAGATAGGTGTTAAGAGCCATTGTAAAGGATAAAGAATAGAAAAATCCTTTAAAGACAAGATCCTCCAAACCAAATCAATTTATACCTTAATATTTAGTGACTTTGATTTGAAGGTAGGAGAATGATTAAAAATATTTTGGAAAATGTGATGGAGAATTGAGAATTGAAAATAAACCAAAGGTACTTATACTATTATATAAATATATTTGTGTGTGTGTGTGTGTGTGTGTATGTGTGTGTGTGTGTGTAGAGAGGGGGGGAGCATTTCATGCATGTATGTAAGGAATAGTATTTTAAAAGAGGGAATTAGAAGGCAGTGGTCATGAAAAATGAAACTGATTAAATCTTAACAAGAAATGATCAGTTACTAATATAGGAGTTATTTCAGAGTCATGTCTATGAGTAGTCAGACCACCTGGTTGCTAGAGCTAAGATAAAAATCAACACTAAATTGGAGAAGAGCATAAAGATAAGGAAAAATTGTGTTCAATTGCCTAATGTAACAGTTAAAATTTAGGAATATGGGGAGACTGAGGCAGGTAGAAATTAGTTTCTCTCTGCAAGGAGTATTATATTTTTTAGAGGTTTATTAAAGGTTAAAAATTAAAGAAAATACAGAATAAGAAAAAACACTTGCCTAGGCCAGAGGCCTAGGCCAGAGAACCTCACATCACAGAAGAGATGCATCTGCTCCAAAACGGAAGTCCAAAAAAGAGGACCCAAAAACCTTTGCCACCAGCTTAAATTCTTCCTCGATCTCAGCCCACCTCAGAATTCCTGTGAGATTACAAAGCATTTTGGGGAAGTGGAGCAAAGGCTTGTGGGGATTGTAGTCCTGTATTCGAGTCTATTTTTTACATGCCCCCGTTTGATCGTTTGCAAAAAAATTAATTTTTTTCCAAAGGATCATGAAAACATAATCAATTTAAAGATTACAATAATTTGATGATAAGAGAAAAAACAAACCCAATAATTGCTGAATGCACTGACAAAAAGCCAGTTAGGGGGCAGTCCCCTTTGGCATGAAAGTACAGATACAAATAAAGTTCAATCAACCACACCCAAAGTTCAATTTTGTGCAACTTGTGGTCTGGAGGCTTCTTCATGGTGGCTTCTCCAACAATTCAGTTTCTGGATTCAGAGAGGTAGCATCTTCTTTACCTAAAATTCTTCTCAAAAGGAATTTAAACTTTGCGATTTAAATAATGATATTTTTTTACATTCCCCCCGTTAAGAGGGTGATATAAAAAAAAAGGATCACTTAGGGATGCATGGCTGAGGTATGAGGTATATGAATCAATTGGCAAGAGATATTAAAAAGACATCAGAAAAATCAAAAAGAAAAGAAAAATTTTCTGGATGAAAATATAGACTATCAAAGTCTTATGTGTAAAAATTCCAAGTAAAAGAAAAATAAATGTATAACAGGTCCTTCTATCAGGGCCCAATCAAAATGATCTAAGTAATGATGCATTTACCCAGTCAATAGCCAGGACTACAGAAAGGTACCACACTATGAGAGGCAGAAAAGAAAGGGACCAGATTATAGGAGCCAAGGTTTTGGGGATACTCGTCTGTGAGTATCTTTAGAGTGAGTGTGGACACAAGGAAAACCTATATCTTAACACATGTTAAACATAGTAACCCCAAGTCTTCACACTAGGTTCAAGACCTTTGTATTGGCCTAGAAGTGCATCAATCCATCCTGGATTGGCCTTTCTTTGGCTCTGTGTACAATGGCTCTTGTGTGTATATCTTGTCCTGGAATCAGACAGAATCATTAAGCAAAGTCCCATAATTTATTTAAATAATTAGTGGCATTGTTTTTATAGTCACAAGCCTTTTAGGGTTATGCATTAGCAAATGTATTTCAAACTTGTAGCACTGAAAAGTCAAAAGGTTAAAGAAAATCTTAATACTGGTGACATCTGCTTCAAATATAAAAAGGAGAGAAAAAATAATAAAAAAAACTGAAAAAGTATATTGCACATGCAAGAAAAATATAATAATAAAAGAGCTTTAAGAAATTCAAAAATATAGCTTATAATCATTGACACTCTGTGTCAGTTAAGAAAATATAAAATACAAGGCTTTCTCACCAAAAAATGAGATCCATTTCCTCTTTGTATCTGGCCATGATCACTGTGAGTAGAAGGCAAATGAATTGAACAAGGTTAACATTTTTTCATTTTAAAAAATACAGTAGTGCAAATATGTAGTTATCAAAATCCCCAAAATTCTCAATAGCCCAATTAATTACAATAGCAAACAAACACACTTTCATATTTCACATAAGTTGCTGTATGACATTTTTAAAACCTATGAATTGATGGACATTTGTCACAATTTTTACAAACATAGCAATCTTTCAATCTTGGTATTTAAACATATTTTTTAAAACAAAGTAAAACTTATCTTGGATTAAGAACATAATCAAGAGATCTATATATCATTCTGGTACAAGTAAAGTAGTGAGCTGAAGAGTATAAATAAAGGGGTGCTCCTTTTTCGGAGGCTTATAGGGATACAAATGCCCTGAGATTAACTGCCCAACTTCCATTCACATATTTAGAAATGCAGGAAGGTTGGGGGTTATAAAATGTATTTCACTTCAGCTAATGGGCCTTAGGGCAGGCAAAAATAACCAGATTGTTAAAAAAAAAATTCCAAAAATCATATTTAAAAAACCCTTAAAATCAAATCATTTGAGGTATTTAGCACATTAAATTTTTCCAAGGTTGTTAATACAATTATAACCAGTTCTGAAGTCCATTTATCCTCAGCAAAATAGAAAAAAGCTGTTTTTTCATATATGGGCTTATTCACAATAATATTTGTTCAGCACAGTTATAGGAAAAAAACAACAGAATTTTTAAAACACAGTACATTCAAAATAAATTCAATCAACCTTCAGTTCAAGCAAAATAATATTGAATCCAGTAATATATGAACTTAAAATCACAAAGTTAAACCATAACAAAAAATGCAATAGAATACAGAGATTTTTATAAACCATTGGAGTCTGAAATGCCTTAGAATATAGCCTTTAGTCTCTTCAAAGTTCCTTGCATTCTTATCCATTTAAATGCCTATTGTCCGAAGGCAGAGTAGTAAGGGCTAGGCAATGGGGTTCAAAGGACCCGTCCAGGGCCCCACAGCTGGGAAGTATCTGAGGCCAGATTTTAACCCAGGACTGAATGTCTTTAGACCTGGCCATCAGTTCGCTGGGCCACCCAGGTGCCCCTTCAAAGTTAAAGTTGAATCTTTGGGCTGAATCTGTTCCCTGACAGGCAGGTGAAATCAATGAAATTATCAGAACAGTCAAAAGGTATCCTTTTAAACAGCCCATTGCTTAAAAGTCTGTTTGAAAAATCTGTTTCTTCTCCTCTCCCTTTTCTCTCTCCCCTGATGATACCTCCTCCTTCCCCAGTCCACATGGAGCCTAGGCCACCCATGTGGAGTCAGTACACCCCCCCCCACCCCCGTTTTGTTACCCACCAAGGATCTGGGTTTGTTGGGCAGGCAGGTCATCAGGTGATTACAATCTTGGTTGAATCAGGTGGGCCAGGTGAGCGAGAGAAAGTCCACTGGGCCGGAGCTGGAGCCAGAGCGCAGACAAGCAGGGCCTAGCAGAGCAGGCAGCCAGGGTGGGGCCGGGAGAAGCGGCTGTCTGAAGCGGATGGCGGCAGCAGGCAGGCAGGAAGGAGCTGATCAACACCTTTGGGAGGGTAAAAAAAAAGACAAGCAGGGCCAGGAGCTTGGGCACCAGGTGAGAGGCTGCAGAAGTAGGAGCAGGAGAGGGCCACAGGCAGGAGCTGATCAAGATAGTTTTCTAAAGAGCATCTTGGAGAAATTTGGCTTTAAAAAAATCATTATCTAGGCTAAAAAATTTGAGAAGTCCTCATCCAATCTAGTGGTCGCCATCTGTAACAGTTAAAATTTAGGAATATGGGGAGACTGGGGCAGGTAGAAATTAGTTTCTTTCTGCAAGGAGTATTATATTTTTTAGAGGTTTATTAAAGGTTAAAGATTAAAGAAAATACAGAATAAGAAAAAACACTTGCCTAGGCCAGAGAACTTCACATCACAGAAGAGATGCATCTGCTCCAAAACGGAAGTCCAAAAAAGAGGACCCAAAAACCTTTGCCACCAGCTTAAATTCTTCCTCGATCTCAGCCCACCTCAGAATTCCTGTGAGATTACAAAGCATTTTGGGGAAGTGGAGCAAAGGCTTGTGGGGATTGTAGTCCTGTATTCGAGTCTATTTTTTACATGCCCCCGTTTGATCGTTTGCAAAAAAATTAATTTTTTTACACTAAGCTCCAGCCTCCTATTCAGATGAACTGTTGATGCCCCAAAATAGGAAATGAATAAGGAAATGATAATTAAAGCTTATGTTGATATAGTGCTATAAAGTAACCAAAGCATGTTAAATACATTATTTCCTTTAATACACATAACAACCAAGAAGTGCCCTTATAAGCTCCATTTTACAGATGAAAAAATTGAGACTCATGAAAATTAAGTTTAAATGTGGTCACATAGGTTCCAAGGCCAGCCTACACATTATGCTATACTGTCTAAGGCAAGGGCAGTATTAGAACATATATACTCATGAAAAGGTATTGATTGTTGTTATTTCTATAAACAAATAGCACTTAATTAATAAAAAAGGATTGTCCACAATGAGTAGGCCAAGAAGGCCCAGCAGTTAGCTAACAAAAATAGACCTGCTTGCTAAGCAGATAGACATGGAAGCTAAAGCCTATATTGATCTTTACTCTGGCTTTTTTTCCTCTCTGGGATCAGGGAATCATTGGGATGGGAACAGCTATGGCAAAAATATTTGTTTAATTTCTAGGTATTTTATATGCCTCCAAGTCATTTGTGATGCTATGCTGAGGCTCTTAGAGTCAATTCACTACTTTAATGACTCTCTGGATTTGCTTGAAATACTTTTTCTTGAGTAGTCTAGGTGGGAAAGTAACAAGGGCAATTGAAGACCTTGCTATTTCTCTCAATCCCACAATAATCCCCTTGATGGTTCCTAAAAGTAAGTCAAAACTATAGCTCTAGGGCCCTTTCAGAATTTGGGAACCAGGATTATTTGTAAGGAGCAGTTCCAGAAAGAGGTAGATGATGAAATGTGAGATGTAGTACATGGGAAACTGGCTCACACTATTCATCAGTTGTTACTTCAAACTACATGTGATACCTAATAGCCTGACTTTATTTCATTGTGGCTTATGAAATAATGAAATTTGTTAGATGACCTCCTTTTGATTCCCCTTTTAAAATTTACCTAGAAGGATAAGCTTAGGCTATTAATTGTTACTTACTGGTTTGCATCAGGAATGGTAGATCATTGCTTTACTCTTACATTTCTTTTGATTAAAGCTGAAGGAGTTAAAGAATCTACAGCAGCAATACCTCCAGGTCAATCAGGAGATCTCTGAGCTACGTCCACTGAAGACTCAGCTTCAAGAGTATCAGGAACAGACAAATAAGTATCAATCTCTCCAGGAACAACTCAAGCAGGAAAATCTCACTTGTCAACAGGAGCTACAACACCTCAGGTAAGAAAACTCTTAAAGAAAAGAGTTTTTTTTTTTTAATGCTCCTCCACATACACTGCAAATCTTTCTTTGTAATAAATCCATTAGTAATTGTTTGGTGTTGTGTAGATGGGATGTGTCCTTACTAGTCTTTTGTGGTTTCTAAATTTCATTTCTAACAAAGGCTATCAGAGCAAAGAGAAATCCAGAAGCAAAATAATCCTATCACCTTTTAAGAATTGTTTGTTCTTGTTGGCACACTATTTTTGTCAAGAACACATATATTTAGTTTGAAATGACGAATGTGTCATTGAAATGATGTTTTTTGGCAGATAATGGGCAAACTTTATAAGGTGAAGGGTTTTTTATGTGAATTTTTACCAGGAGATATTTTATTACATAAACCTGCATATTTGTTCAAAAAAATAATGTACCAACATCTTGAATTTCCTTAGATAATGGAAAACACATCTTAGGCTGAAAAATGATTAAAGCTAAAATTCAGATCACTGTAAAATGGCAGTGGGAGTTCTCCCTGGGAACCCACCTGGCCTGTTGTTTCAGGGGCTGAACTTTAGTGACTTCAAGATGGCAGCTAGTGTTCATTTTCTCCCCTTCTCTTCCTCTCTGAGTGATTACATACACTCCTGAACTTGTTACATTTCCATTTGCCCAATGAATATTTCTGCCTGGATGTTGCACCAACATTTCAAACTCAACTTGTCCAAACTGAGCTTATCCTCTCCTTTAAGTCTTCTCCATCATCTTTTCTTTTGATGACACTATTACTGTCCTACTACTCATGTGGGCTGTGAAATTTGTATTATTCTCTTTCAGTCTTCCCTGTCCCTCACCTCTCCACTTACAGTTTTACCAAATTCTACCTCCACACCATCTTTCACATCCATCCCCTTCTCTTCACTAATATAGCCACCACATTAATTCAAGTTCGCTTCTTTTTTGTATGATTATAATAACTTTCTAACTAATCTCCTTATTTCCAGTCTATATTATCCAGTTCCTCCTTTCCTCATCTGCCAAAATAATCTTCCTACAGCACAAATCTAACCATGTCACACCCCATTCAAAAACTCTCAGTGGCTACCAAAATCTATAAAGGTAGCTCCCAATCTTTAAAAAAACAAACAGTAAAAGCCACTTTTTAACACTATTAAAAAAATGTTCCAGACTTTTCATTTAATAGAAATTGTATATACTGATTGAGAATCTAATAACAAAAAGATATGCCTTAATCCAATGACTGGGAACTCTTAGCCTATGGGGTAGAATATAAACATAGCCTGGCAGTTGAATTCATCTACAACCTTTCTCTAACCTGTCTAGCCTTATTTTTTATTATTTCCCTTCACACTTTCCTTTAATACTAGACAACTAGTTGTTTTTCACACTCAAGATTCAATTTCTTATCTCCCTATGAATTCATATAGGCCTTCCTATATTCTTGGAATGTATTCTTTTCTTTTTTCTACCTTTTGATATTTTCTTCCCTTAAAGTATAATCAGATGTTGCCATCTTTTTTTTTTAATTAAATAAAACTTTCCTTTATCTCCCTACCTCTGCCTGCCAGTAGAAATGCAGAATTGGAGTTCAGAAGATAGTTTGGAACTACAAATCCATAGGTTTGAGAATTAACTAAATAGATGTGGTAATTGAACCTGTAGAAAAAGATGAGATCACCAAGAGAGCATAGAGGGAATACAAGGCCAAGGATGCAACCTTATCAAGTTTACCTTAAAAATATTGGTTCTATCCTTCTCAAATACCCTTCCTTATATTAGACTTATTTGTGTACATATCATATCTCATCTAATAGTTGAGAGTCCTTAAAGACAGGTACTATGTCATGTTTCATCATTCTATCCCTGATGCCTTGAGTGAAGTGAGTTTTTAACTTGTATTTGTTTACTTGAATTGAATAGTAAGAGGGCCTAATGCCCATTAAGGGCAAATCCTGAAATCAAGCACAAGCAGCTGTCAAGGGTAAAATTTAGGGTTGTTGACTGAATATATTATATTAGTGGTCGCCAGGGATTTAAATTCAATCCCAATAAAATATTCATTTATGGTGGTTTAATTACAATAGAAGGAAGAAATTAAGAAGGAGAAGAGGGTAAGGGTAGGAGATTTTCTTCAGCTTGGAGTAAGACATAGGGAGTTCAGAGGCTTCAGCCAAGGGGCCTTCTCAGAAGATTAAATCTAGCTCGGCTTCCAGCCAGGATGCCTCCTCTGAGAAGAGGGACCTTCTAGGAGGATAGTGCTTTTCAAGAGGTCAAGGAAAGGAGGAATCAACCTTACCACTCACCAAGGTCGCTTAGGGAAGACACCTCACCTAAACCATGCTACAGAGCCAAATGCCACAAGCACGCTAAAATGCTGCCCAGAGCTCCCAACACGGCCAAGAGAGTAATCACAGGAAGTGACACAAAATATATAGGCAGTTCTTTACATCACTTCCTGTATCTCACATGTACAAGTTGTGGCTTAAGCTTGACTTAGAACAGCCCAGGGAGTCAGTCAGTTGTTTCTTATTTGTCACTTGCTAGCACATGCCAGTCCTAGGCCTTCCTCCCCAACACTTAATCCTTAAGTAGAGGTGTATACACTCCTGGTTGCTAAAATTCTAAAGACTAAGCAGGGTGGAGTAAATCTAAAATTCACACAACTGGCAAGGGCTGATGGTAAAAGGCTGTTAAAAACTGATGCCTTTATTTTTCTTAGTGTTTCCATTTGATTTTAATAAGTTGCTTCCAAAAAGCATTGCTTTTGGTTTGTATTTTAAAGTTACTCTATTTAATTTTTTTTCAAGGAGGAATATGTTTATTTTAAAGTCAAACAAAAACAAATAGAATTAGTATCAAAACTCATGAAAAATATTGACACACACATTAGCAACCTTTTCCCCAAAGATCTTTCTAGCCTCAGACACTTGTAATCCTCAACTAAGTGGCACTTTCAGAAGGCTTGTGATAAACTTCTGTAGATCTCTTCAGTTCCCAACAGGTGGCACCAGTCATCAGTCCTCTGTAGTTCTGTACTTTTCCTAAGTACTGTCACATGTCTCTAATTAAACTTTTTAGAATCCTTAGTTTCCTTAAAATTTCAGGTTAAACATCACTTTTTCACCTCATTATTCACTTTTATTTATTTTTAATTAAGCATAACTTTATTTAATTCATTGACAAAAATGTTCAAAAGAATAGGATCAGGGGCATTTAGGTTGAGAGCCAGACCTGGAGACAAGAGGTCCTTGGGTTCAAATCTGGCCTATTGATTGCACTGAGAGAAAAGGAAAGGGAGAGATGAAAGGGGGTAAATTATCTTGCTTAAAGAGGTGTGAAAAACTATTACAGTGAAGGAGAGGATGAAGTTGGTGACAGGTAATGCTTAAACTTTACTCTTATCATACCTGGGTCAGAGTGGGAATAACAGTCCTACTCATTGGGATATAGAATTTTAGCTTACTCTTTATAGAGAAGTTGTAGGGGGAATAAGACGAGGGAAGGGGGTGCTGACAGTAGAATGGAGGGGAAAGTGGGGAGAGTGATCAAAAGCAAAATGCTGCTGAGGAGAGGGACAGAGTGAAAGGAAAAAAGATCAGTATCAAAAGGGAAAAAATAAGATAGAGGGGAATACACAGTTGGTAATCATGACTGTGAATAGGATGAACTCACCCATAAAACAGAAGTGGAAAGCAGAGTGTATTAAAAACCAGAATCCTACAATATGTTGTTTACAAGAAACACATTTGAAGCAGGGTGACACACATAGAGTAAAGGTACAAGACTGGAGCAGAATTTGTTGTGCATTATCTAAAGTAAAAAAAGCAGGAGTAGCAATCATGATCTCGGATAAAGCTAAAGCAAAAATAGATCTGATTAAAAGAGATAAGGAAGAAAATTACATTTTGCTAAAAGATACTATGATCAGTGAAGTAATATCAACACTATAAACATATATGCACCAAATAGTATAGCCTCTAAATTTTTAAAGGAGTAATTAAATAAACTTCAGGAGGAAATAGTAAAACTATACTAGTGGGGGACCTCAACTTCACCCATTCAGATCTAGATAAATCAAAACAAAATAAAACCAAATCTGGCCCCCACTTCCCATGAGTTATGTATCCCTGGGCAAGTTACATCCCACATTGCTTAGCTCTTCTGACTTGGAACAATACACCATATTGATTCTAGGACAGAAGGTAAGAGGGTTTTTTTTTAAGTGCGAGATCAAGCATAGGTCTTAGGAATACCCAATTAAACACATCTGTCCAAATTAACTTTGTTTATCTTTTTATCTTTATGTTTATTTTTAAAACCCTTGTCTTCTACCTTAGAATCAATGCTATGTATTGGTTCCAAGGCAAAAGAATGGTAAGGGCTAGGCAATGGGAGTTAAGTGACTTACCCAGAGTCACACAGCTAGGAAATGTGTGAGGCCAGATTTGAACCTAGGATCTCCTATCTCTCAATCCACTGAGATACCCCACTACACCCCCACCCCAATTAACTTTAAACACTTAATGGTTACTCCTTTGGTCCAGTTATTCCATTGGATCTGAGGCCATCTAATTGTGCTATTGCCTAGACTTTAAAAGTTATTCTATTTTAGTAAAGTATTTAGTAATGATATAACATGAATCACATTTTTGTATAAAAAAACTTGAAAATCCTTGCTAATAGCTTTTCTCTGTCAAACATATGTATTATAGCTGAAGACCTTCCAGCTAACAGGAGGGAGAAGATGAGATGGGTCTAAAGAACTAGAAAGAGAAACAGCATTTAAGATTTCATTTATTATTTCTTCATTCCTACATTTGTTTGCAATGTTTTTATGCCTTAGTACATGGTTAGTCTTTTTTATATGTGCCATGTGCTGCAGAAAAAGAAAGTATATTCCTTTTTATCCCTATTTATTTTTCTCCAGATATCTATTAGCTCTTAATTTTTCTAACATTTCATTCACTTCTCTCACTTCTCTTATTTATTTTTTGGTTCAATTTATCTAATTATGATAGGGGAAGGTTGAGATCCTCCACTAGTATAGTTTTACTATTTCCTCCTTAAACTCTTATTTTCTCCATTAGAAATCTGAATGCTGTACCATTTGGTGCATATATGTTGAGTACTGATATTTCTTTGTTATTTATACTGCCTTTCATCAAGATGTAATTACCTTCCTTATCTCTTTTAATCAAATCTATTTTTGCTTTAGCTTTGTTTGAGATCATAACTGCTACTCCTGCCTTCTTTGTCTCAATTGCAGCCCAGTAAGTTCTGCTCCACCCTATTACCTTTACCCCGTGTATGAATTCATTACCTCCCAACATATGGTAGGATTCTGGTTTTTAACTCATTCTGCTATCAGCTTCTTTTTTATTGGTGAGTTCATCCCATTCACATTCACAATTATGATTATTGTCTTTGTATTCCCCTCCATTTTGCCTTCCTCCTTTAATTCTGTCTTTTCTCTTATCCCTCTTACCTTACTCTACAACTTTTCGCTTTTAGTCAGTCCTCCCCCCTTTCCCCTCCCTAATGTTACTTCCCTTCCCAGCTCCTCCCCTCTTATTATTCCCCTCTTATTATAGTGCCTTTTGAATGACCCCCCACAACCTCTCTCTCCTTTGTATTGCTCCCCTCCCCACCAGCCCACTTATTATCCTTCTACTTCTCTGTAGGGCATGATACAATTCTCTGCTCCAATAGATCTGATTATTCTTCACTCTCCAAGTCAATTCCAATGAGCGTAATGAGATTTAAGTACTACCTGTCTCCAACCTCTTCCACCCTTCCATTATATTGGTCTTCTCACTCTCTGTATGCTTCTTTATGAAATATATATTTACCCCATTTTTTCTCTTTTCCCATTTCTCTTAGTATTATCCTCATTTTACCCCAGTTTTTTATATATTTTTGACATATCCTATAGAGTTTGTCACTGTACCCTCTAAGTATACTTCTAGCTACCCTGATGATAATAACAATATTTAAGTCTGGTTTTTTCTTCAGTAATGCTTGGAAATCCTCCATTTTATTAAATGGCTGTACTTTCCCCTGAAAGAATATAGTTAATTTTGCTGGATATTTGATTCTTGGTTGTAGACCCAGTGCCCTTGCTTTCTGGAATATCATATTCCATGCCTCCTGGTCCTTCAGTGTAGATGCAGCCAGGTCCTGTATAATCCTGACTGTGGCTCCCTGATATTTGAATTGTTTCTTTTTAGCAGCTTGTAGTATCTTTCCTTGGTCTGGAAGTTCTTAATCTTGGCTCTAACATTCCTGGACATTGTCAATTGGGGATTTAGTGCAGGAGGTAATCTGTGGATTTTTTCAGTCTCTACATTACCCTCTTGTTCAAGAATATCAGGGCAGTTTTCTTGGATAATTTCCTATAGAATGATGTCCAGAGCAGGTTGATTTTTCAGGTCATTGTGGTCATAGGGTTTCTTAAGTCTTACTGCCTAAAGGAGATAACTGCTTCTCATCTATTTTCTAGAAGGAAGAAAGGAGGTGGGACCAGCTCTGGGCAAAATTAGAGGGAGGAGAAGTTTTGTCTGGTGTTTTCCTGCTGATTTTTCTCCTTTCTTCCACTTCTGACACTTTTGGACCTTTCCCTCTGACAATTTCCTGTGCCTTCTAGAGGGGAGAAGAATACTTGGGAAGTCCAGGAGAAGCGGGTTAGAGAGCAGTACCTGATGGCCCTCTCTGACAAGGAGCAGCAGCTAAGCCACCTTCAGAATCTGGTGCAAGAGATGAGGTCTTTACCCTCTCAGCAGCCTTCTGCCCTCTCAGAGAAATTCCAAAGACAGGTGAGCTGGGCCCTGACTGATCCAAAGGGGTGGCTGAAGCTTGTGTGCCTCCAAATGGAGCATACTGCCCAGTAACCTCAGGACTGGTGTAATGATCACTCCGTGGAATGGGCAGAGTTTGTCCACAGAAGATTCAGCAGTTGGAATGAGGAGTAGATTCTGTAAGTGCTTCTCTCCCAGCAGGCATCCCCAGAAACAACAACTTCCCCAGAGTCATTAAGAGCTCTGGATTCTGAAGTTGAGCTCCTGAAGGCCCAGCTTAATGACAGCTTGAAAGAAGTTCACCAGAAGGAGTTGAGAATCCAGCAACTGAATAGCAAGGTGAGTTTCTTTCTCATCAGCCCTATGAGTAAGCTGAAAGGAGACTGGGCAGCAGCAGATTGGGTTGAGATTCTAGTTTTTAAGTATCTCTGCAGGTGCAGACAGGCAGAGTATCTTCTCAGAGCCTTAGGTTGTGTAATTACAGAACTGAAAATGGAGTTCTTTTTTCCACTTTTTCCTCTACAGATCTCTTAGGAAGGATAGGGCAGGAGTTGCATGAGGAGAGATTCCCTAGTAGTATTGTATAGATGGTTCCACCAAAGCTTCATTCCCAATCAGTTGCACATATGCAACTTTTCCCTTCAGACCTTCCTTTAATCCAGGCCTGTTCCTTCAGATTTCTCCTGCTTCCAGTAGTAGAATAACCTATAATTGGAAAAGGGGAGCATGTCAAGGAAAATCAGAAAACTAGAAAGTAGAAAAGAACTGTTGTTTCCCCCCCACCAAGTGATCTATCCCATAGAAAGCTGATGCTTGAAAACTAGAGAGTAAGGTGTTTTTGGACCTGGGGACATTTTGCCAAAGACTATGCTGAATGTAGCAGATTCCCACCCTCCTTGCTAAATCCAGCTTTTCTTTTCTGGGACATTAGCCCCTCTTCTTCCCTCTCCTATCTGCCCTGCTACTGCCAGGCTTTCTAGGGCAGGTTGATTATTCAGCTGGAGTTATAGGGTTTCTTGGGCCTTATTGCCTGAAGAGATAACTGCTTCTCTTCTGTTTTCTAGAAGGAAGGGAGGAGACAAGGCCAACCAGCCCTAGGCAAAATTAGAGGAAGGAGAAGTTTTGTCTTTGGTGCTTTCCTGTTGATTTTTCTCCTTTTTTCCAACTTTCTGAACTCATCTATGGGTATTGCATCTTAAGCCTTGTTTCAGAGGATTTTTCTTCTTAGGTGATAAGACAGGGTCAAAGAAGCTGAGATGTTAACTTAAGATAGGCTTAGTTGATTTGGTTCTAGGGAATAGAACTAATGGGGAAGAAGTTATTTCCAGGATTTCTCAGTAGAAGAGAGAATTTTCTAATGAAAAGAGCTGTCTGAAAATGGAAGGGACTGCCTTTTGTAAAAATAATAATAGAGAGTTACATAAAAATACATGGGAAAACTATACCAATATATACCAAAAACTATACCAACAGGTATACAGGTACAGGTTCAGATACTTTTGATAGATCAAAAGTATCTTCAGTGATAAAGTGAAGTGAAGCTCAAATGTGAACTTCCCTTCAGGGCCAGGTGCAAGGACGCTAAAGAGACTCTTATTATAAAAAATAAAATATTTATTGAAATATATAAGGATAAAAAGGATTTCTAATTCTAAGGGATTCTAAATCCACCCAAATAAACTCCCTGGTTCCTCAAGAAACCGCTTCTCCTGTGTTTCACAGGTTACACTAATCCTCCCTGATCTGACTAACCCAAATTTATACTATTATAAATAAAACTACCATGATTATCCTTATAATTCTTAACTTTGCCTTCAAATTACAAAATAACAAAGGCTAGCTGGTTGAGTCTCAACAAGAATCACATTAGGACTCTGAGTAAGACCAGATCTTTCTTTGGTCTTCTCAGATGTAAACCAATTTATGAAGACAGAAATAGTCAATAGTGTTTCCCAAGTTGGGAAAGAAAAACACTGAGCTTCTTCAGGTCTTTCCCTCAGGCAGAGAGAGAGGCAAAGATGTTACCTCCTCTAGCCCTGAGAGAGAGTCTCTGAGAGTGTGTCTCTGCCAACTGCCAGAGAGAATAACTGACACAGAAAAAACGGTTATCACTGTCAGCATTTGAAATTGACATGCTCTCTCAGCTCTGCTTCAAACTCAGATTTTTTCTCAAGCCAACCATTGTACTTCTTATCTCTAAACTAATAAAACAATACTTATTTTCTAATATCATTCTCATACTTTGTTGTGGGAAAACACACCAGTTTGTAGCAGGATCTTGCCCAAAGAATTGGAAGCTAAAAGTATTGAAAGAAGAAGAGGTTTAATAGAGTAGTGAAATGGCCTAGATCCTAAGGGGCAGATCAGGGTTTTCACATTTATTGAGGGTCTGGGGATTTGTCACCTCCCATTCCAGGGAAATCTCCACCTTTCCTTAGAATAGTCCACCCCTAGGGATTCTAGGCAAAGAAACCCTAGAAAATGGGCATAGGAGGAGGGTACATATGCGGTAGAGATATGTTTTGGGGTCTGGCATGTCATAGGTGAATTTAAGGATACCAATTTAAGGGGTACACTTAGGTTTGAGGGAATCCCCTGAACTGCCAGAGCCCTCAATGCACATGTCTTATGTTTCCTTCATTGTCCTACCTACCATCATTTGTCAGCATACGAAAGGTCTCTATATCCTCCTGGAATACCCTTATTTAGATAGGGAACATAGGGAAGGTACAGAACAGAACAAGATCACTATAGGTGATTGGTGATACATAACAGTACAGAACTTCATGTAACTACAGAACAATATAAGACCAGCGTAGGTAATTAATAATACACAACAGTACAATACTAAGGTAAATACAGAACAGTATAAGACTGGAATAAGTGATTAATAATGACATAGATTTTGCTATTTCTGATTAACTAATGCTAACGAGTAAAAAAATAAAAGATTCTAGAACATGAGGATCCTGCTTCTATTACTGCCTACCACCATTACCTTGGTATATATTAAATTTAAATGTAGTAAAGAGCCTTCAAGGTTCTTTCTAATTCTCTGATTCTGTGTTCCTTGTATTTATGCAATAAATATTTTAGTGTTTGTTTTCCCTTACCTATTAGATTGTATGATTCCAATATCTTATATTTCCTCTGCATGGTTATAGTACAGGGTCTTGTGCAAAATTATCACTTTTAGTTTTAGGTGATAGCTCCTGATCCATCTATATAGAGAGAGAGCTAAGAGATAAAAGAATGTATTGATTTCTTAAACTTGGACCCAGGCTAATGTACTATCTAATTTGGACACCTGTAGCAATCTCTTTTTACCCCCCCCACCTTCATTCAGGGCATATTATCAGATAATCTTTTGGAAATAAAGATTTTCCATCCAAAGTGTTGGATACTCATAATCTCATCATCAAGAAGAGACAATCCAATATCTCTGTGCTGGGAGAATCCTCTGTGGGCTGGTGTTGACCTGATTTTCTTTGTTTCAGCTCTCTCAGATCTTTGAAGAGAAAAGTTCCCTTTCCATTCAGCTTCGTGGTAGCAGTCAGAGTCTCCGTGAAAGCCATCAGCGCTATAATGATCTTCTGAATCATTGCACAGGTCTAGAGAGACAAATTCAGGAGCTGCAGCCACCAAGCAAGGAAATGGTGAGAGACAGAGGAATAAATAAGGATGATAAAGCTTAGCTTTTTTTGGTGTAAAGTTAAGAATTCGAGACAAGTTCCATGTCCATATACATCAAGGACTGATAGAAACAAATTTAAGAGAATAGGAAGAAAGAAAAAAAAAAAATATATATATATATATGTATTTTTATTTAAAATAAAACCCTTACCTTCCATCTTAGAATCAATACTATGTATTGGTTCTAAGGCAGAAAGAAGTGTAGTAAGGGCTAGGCAATGGGGGTCAAGTGACTTGCCCAGGGTCACACAGCTGGAAGTGTCTGAGGCCAGATTTGAACCCAGGACCTCCCATCTCTAGGCCTGGCTCTCAATCCACTGAGCCAACCAGCTGCCCCCAGGAAGAAAGTATATTTGAGAGGTAGGCAATATATCTAAACCATTACAGAGGGAAAGGGAGAAGATGGGATATCTGAAATGATGGAAGTTGCTATAAAAAGCATGTAAAACAATGAGAATGAGTTGAGGCAACAGGATACCTGCCCAAGCCACAAGAAAGCACCTAGGAATAAAGGGGCTTCAGGGAGGTATGAGAGGCCCTGTCCCCCAAGAAAAGCTATGGACCACCACTTGAGGAAAAAGAGCTTAGCAGGAAAGTAAAGAGAGATGAGAAGGTAGGCTCCTGGAGATGAACAGATCAGGTTTAGAGTGTCAGTCACATCTGTGACCGAGCTGACTGTACTGGGTAAATGGAATCTCTGCTTTGTTTTTGGAGAGAATTATGAAAAGAGAAGGCATCCTCTTCAACTTCCAAACGGCAAATAAATGCCTCATTCCCTCTAATGTGAGTTTTCTACTAACTCTCCTCCTCCTTCCCAGTGGTGGCTCTTAATAGGCTCTGTTCTTACCAGTCTTGTTCTTCTAGGGGACACTCACAACGGATGCTGCCCCTGGAGCTCCTCAGGAAAAGAATGAACCCCACAGAGAGGGTGATCCTGTGGAGCTGAGAGAACTGCAACTTAGGTAAGTAAGATTTCTCAGGCAAGCTTCAAAACCCCGAGCTCTCTAGGCCCAGCCTGCAGCCAGGAAAGCACTGTGTTGGTGCGCATAGAATGGGGATTACTACACAAGCATGCCTGCATGTTCACTGTGACTCTACTTCTGTCCTTCTTACGTGGCTTATTTTCATTAGTTGGATTAGTTTCTTGGCCTACTTTCCAGAGGGACATAATTGGTTTCTCCGAACAGAGTGCTAGAAAGAGAACTGGAAGTGAGAGGGGAGCTACTTTGCAGAACAAGAAGTAGGATACACAATCATTTCAACAGCTAATATGAGAACATTTATTTAATTATTTTTAAACCTTTATCTTCTGTATTAGAGTTGATACTAAATATTGGTTCCAAGGTAAAAGAGCAGTAAGGACTAGGCAATTCGGATTAAGTAACTTGCCCAGGGTCATACAGCTAGAAAGTGCCAGACTTGAACCTAGGACTTACTGTCTCCTGGCCTGGCACTCTTATCCATTGTGCTACCTAACTGCTCCATGATGATTTTTAATAGGGATAAATAGAGTGACCTGCTTTCCAATAAAGTTCAGAAAGTTAATTGTACATGTAAAAGAGGATACGAAAGCACACTGTAAAATGGGAGTTGAACACCTTAAAAGATTGTATAGACTAGGGTTTTACATAACCTTGCTGGGTTAAGGTGTCCTCCCCAGAGGCAGAGAGCTAAGCCGAGAGAGGGGTCAATGATGGTTGACTGGGAATTTGACTCGACCCAGTCGAGGTAAACCCTTCTCTCCAGGATAAACCCAAAAGACAGCTTCTTTCCCCTTATGGTTTTGTTTGATGAATCTGACTGCTTCTCAATGATGTATAATTTATTTGTATGAAGTAAACAGGGATAGGATCAGGAAAGAGGGTATAAGGTTACCCTAAACTGATGAAACAAACCTCAATGTCAAGTCTTGTCAGCCCTCAGCTAAAGCCAAGGCCAATTTGAATCTCCTCTCTATCTAGAGTTTTTTTCTATGCTGTCTAATTCTAGGCTAAATCCATGAAAGGAATAAGTCTCTAGGTATTAGCTAATACCAGGTGAAAGGTCAGGAATCAGGAGTGAATTCTGTCTCCTTAGGGAATAACCCCTGAAGGTAAGTTAAGCAGTACAAATCTGCTCTCTCTTTGGTCTTGTTTTTTCCACATGACTGGAAAGATTTCAGGGCTATGCAGATCTCGGTTTTGATAGGAAATCCTTGGCAGGAGTGGGTTTCACTTCCAAGTGCTAGAGTCGGGATCTCAGAGCTCCCTCTCTCCTCAGAGTTCACAAGCAACTCCCTCTGAGCTGGCAGTTGAACTCCCAGAAAACCCCCTTCTCAAGCAGGTTCTCTCCTGTCTATCACTGCTCCACCTCATTCTATGGCACTTCCTTGCAAACTCATTTCTTTTGCAAAATACCATCTCTCATAAAAATACAGTATAGAGTAGGGGAAAGGCTAGAAAGTTGTTTGTACAAAATGACCGCAGACTTTGATAGTTTGCAAGCTTAATATGAGGCAGCAATGTAATGTGACAACCTCAAAGTTAATACAGTCTCAGGCTTCATTAATAGAAGAAAAGAGTCTATATTGATAGTGCTGATATTCTGTATTCTGCCCTGTCACACTTGGTATCCATTTCTGGACACCAGAAGAGCTTTATTGGGATGACAAGGAGTTGTAAACTCCTGTAATTCAAAAATTGTTTGAAGGATCTAAGGATATTTAGTCTGGGGGCTTAAGAAGGCCTTCTTGAGTGTATGCAGCTACCTTTCTCCCTCTACCCATCCCCTACTCCCTGCCCCCAGTAGCTGTCTTCAGATATTTCAAGGCCTTTCTCATTCAAGAAGCATTGAATTTGTTCTCCTCAGCCTCAGGATAAAACTAAGGCCAGTAGGCAGAAATGATAGGAAAGCTGATTTTGCATTCAACATAAGGGAAAATTTGCTAAGCCTGTAACAGTATTTTGAGAGCATTATATATGCAAGGTATTCAGTTGTCCCCTAACACATGCTTCCTCTTTCTTGTAAAGATAATTTTAGGGTTGTGACTTAAAATCTAAATTAATTGGTCAACAAGGAAAAAATCCCAAATAAAATACCCAAGTCAGTCTGGAAATTTATGGTAATTTCAGTTAATATAGAGGGGAGGTTTTAAGGAGAAAGCGGGAAGAGGGTATAGGGTTTTCTCCCACCTGGCCTATATCAGGGGGAGTACAAGATTTCCGCCACTAGGTCTCTAAAGGAGATTAGAGGCTTCTAAGAGGATAAGTTTGGAAAGTAAAGGCGAAAAAAAACTCAGCCAGAAACTCACCACTGAACCAGACAATAGCTTGTAGCCATGTCAAGATGCCAAAAGGCCCAGCACATTGCCACCAGCCAAATCCCCGCTGCCAAAAGGTCCCAGAGAGAGGAAGTGAGCCAAATACATAGACCTTTTACTCATGTCCCCACCTCTAAATGTCCATTCTTTAGTTCTCATCTTCTTTGATTAGATTATATCTTTAGAGTTACTTAACACTTCTTTGTTAAGTTCATCTTTTGTTAGTTACTTGACCTTTTTGTGATTAATTTACCCTTTATAGTTACTTAACACCTTTTTGAATTATGATCTAAAAATAGACTTAACTTAAAGTTCTAGCTTCACTATAAAGTATGAACTAAGTACCTTCATTGTTCAATCATGAGATTACAATTTCATCTTCTCCATAAAGTAAGATCTAATATAGGGTGGAGTAATTTAAAGTTCACATTTTATAGCCAGAATCATGTAGTATACTTGGTGTTTGTATCTTTTTCTGTCTAAAATGAGATAGGCTGCCTCAAAAGGTAATGGATTCCCTATCATTAGAGGTCTTGTGCCTCAGATAATGGTTGGACTAAAATGACCCTCTGATGCAAGACCAGAGTATAAAAGAAGTGTGTAGCCTGATTCAGAAACTAAGACTTTTTCAGGGACTGTCCTGACAGACTAGGAGGAAAAAGATTCAGCAGAGAGAAGGTCTTCTGCCATGATTTCTTTGTTCACTCTTCATGCAGCAAAAGAACAAAGGATAGAAAGGGGGCAGCCTAATATTTTAAAATTTTGAATAAAAGTTTGGGGGATGGCTGCACAAATCTACCCTTCTTGCCACAACATTTGCTGAGACCTAAGAAAATTTGGTAGTTTGATGAGACTTTGGTGCTTTCCCTATATCTAGAATGCCCTTCCTTTTATTTTCTTAGAATCCTGGCTTCCTTCAAGGCTCATCTTAGGTGTCATCCCTGCCAAGGCAATTCAGATAGCACTTATTAAGCACCTACTGTGTACCAGGCTTTCTGTTAGGAACACAAAGACAAGAAAACAATCACTGTTCTCAGGGAACTTTTCTAGGAAAAAATACATATGCAAAAAAGCAAATTTCAAAATTTATGAAGTAATTATCACCTCACACCTAGCAGATTGGCTAACATGACAGCAAAAAAAAAAGTAATGAATGCTGGAGGGGATGTGGCAAAGTAGGGACACTAATTCATTGCTGGTGGAGTTGTGAATTGATCCAACCATTCTGAAGGGCAATTTGGAACTATGCCCAAAGGGCACTAAAAGACTGTCTGCCCTTTGATCTAATCATAGCACTGCTGGGTTTGTACCCCAAAGAGATCATAAGGGAAAATACATGTACAAGAATATTCATAGCCTCACTGTTTGTGGTGGCAAAAAATTGGAAAATGAGGGGATACCCATCAGTTGGGGAATGGCTGGACAAATTGTGGTATCTGTTGGTGATGGAATACTATTGGGCTCAAAGGAATAATGAACTGGAGGAATTCCTTGTGAACTGGAAAGAGTTCTAGGAATGGATGCAAAGTGAGAGGAGCAGAACCAGGAGAACATTGTACACAGAGACTGATAAACTGTGGTACAATCTAATGTAATGGACTTCTCTACTAGCAGCAATACAATGATCCAGAACTATTCAGAGGGACATATGAGAAAGAACGCTATCCACATCCAGAGGAAGAGCTGTGGGAAAAGAAACACAAGAAGAAAAACAACTGTTTGATCACATGGATTGATAGGGACATGATTGGGGATATAGACTCCAAGTGATCACCCTAGTGCAAATATTAATAATATAGAAATGGGTCTTGATCAATGACACATGTTAGACCCAGTGGAATTATGAGTCAGATATGGGAAGGGTTGGGGATAGGGGAGAGAAAGAACATGAGTCTTGTAACCATGGGAAAATATTCTAAATCATCTAATTAAATAAAATTTTAAAAATAAAAAATATAGAAACTCAAAAACAAATTTATGAAGTAATTTCAGGAGTAGGAGATTGCCAACATGTTGGGGGAGGATCAAAAAGACCCTCATGGGGGAGAGGACCCAAAGCTAACTTTCATCACTTGCTTCTTATAGGTAATTCCCTCCTTACTCCACACATCCTGATATTCCTGATATACTACATTAGAGGAAAAACATTTCTTCATTTCCCTTCTATTTTCTATGTAAGGCTATAATCTAGTGCCCATTCTTTCAGGTTCCTCTCAGTTCTGGCCAGCTCAGCAGTTGAATGGCCCAGAACTGCAAAGAAGAGTCAGATCGCTAGAAAGTCTGTTCATTCCCACCTGCTGGGCTTGTGCAGAACATGTTGACTTCCCAGAACTAAAGAGGCTCAATTTCTTCCCCTCTTTGGCTTGATGATGCCAGGCCTTCCAGGGCATGTTAATTAGGGGAAAAGGCAGAAGGGACAGATTCATCACTTTCTGATTCTCCCAGGTGTTATCATGCTCTCCTTCCTCAAATTGTTTATAGGCACGTTGTATCCCATAAGCTGAATGTGAGTTTCCCTAAGTCAGGAGCTATTTTATTTTTGTCTTTGTGTCCCCACATATGTGGAAGTATATATTATCACAGTCCTTTGCATATATGGTAGATGTTTAGTGAAATGTTTAATGAATTTAATTTTGATTGTGGAGCATTCTCAATTTGCTAGAATTAATAGCTTTCCTGTAGCATGGTGTTAAAATGAAGGAATCATATAATGACTTTCTAGATTCTCACAAAATAGTATATAGTAATGGGGCAGCTAGGCAGCACAGGATAGAATGCTATAGACTTGAGTTCAAATTTGACTTCAGACACTTAACTAGCTCTTTGACCTTGGGCAAGTCACTTAATTTCTGTTTGCTTTAATCCCCTGAGGAAAAAATGGTAAACCACTCCATATCTTTGCCAAAAAAGCTCCATGGACAGTATGGTTCATGGGGTCACAAAGAGTTGGACATGAGTGAGCACCAACAACAGTGAATAAACATCATATATAAAAGTGCTTCAAGAGCATTATGTAAATGAAAGCTATCCAACAACCCCTTAACACACTTTATATAGTTATTATCACATAGTCTTTAGTGTTATTTTTCTTTCCATATATGTTTGTTCTATCTCCTCTGTAATAACACATTGCAGGGCCTGCATCTACTTACATGTGTCCTTTTTATCTCCCATAGCACATAGAGCAGAGCTCTGTGCAAAATGGCCATTTACCTGTTAATGACTTTATTTCCCCTTATGTTACAGATTTTCTGAGGCCCAGCAAGAGCAATGTAACACTAGACAAGAGGTAAGCCACTTAAAGAAGCTGCTAGAAGAGGAACGGGACCACCGGCTAGCTGCTGAAGAAGCCCTCTCTGAGGCTCAGGAGGAGATTAGGAGGTAAATGTTGAGAAGAGAGTTTCTTTCCAGAAGCCAGGAAGAATATATGCCTAGCATTTCCTTCCTCCCTCCTTCTCCTTTTCCCTCCCTCCCTTTCTCTTTCCTTCTTTCCTCCCTCCTTCCTCCCTCCCTCCTTCCTTCTTTCCTCGTTCCCTCTCTCCTTCCTTCCCTCCTTTTCTTCTACCCTTCCTCCCTCTTTTTTTCTCCCTACTTTCCTTTCTTCCTCCATTCCTTCCTTTTCTTCATCCTTAGCAGCAGCTTTAGAAGTCACACAAGATGACACAAAAATATCTTACTTGCTTTACTTGTTTCGCCTCACTTGTTTGGTCTTCTGAACCAAATGTCGAGCATCTGTGTGTGTGTTGTGTTGTTTTGTTTTGTTTTCCTGTACCCCAGGCTGGAGTCAAATGAGTGGCCCCTTGCCCAGAATTCCAGTATCAGTGACTCACATGAGCAGATGATATTAATAGAACCTGTGAACAGTTCCTTCCGAAAGGTAAGATGGGTAGGAGGGAAGGGTTAGGAAGAGAGTTGAATGAGAGGAGGGGAGTAAATTTTTTAAAAGAGCACTGTTAAGAAAGTGGGGTATAAGTACCCTCTTCCTGGGAGGAAGAGCTTTGTAAAAGGGTTAATTTCTAGGCAATGTATTTGAATATAAGATTTGGGAATATTGGGGAGATATTGATGAGCTGGTGGGGAGAGAGACACTTCTGTAATCTGCAGCCTAGAGCTATCTCTGACCCTCCCATCTTTCTTCTTCTAGACCAGGAGCAGTGTTGGATGGAGGCGAATCCTGCGTTCACTCTGCTATTCCCGGACCCGAGTACCCTTGCTGGCTGCTGTTTATATTTTCATGCTCCATGTCTTGGTTCTTCTCTGTTTCACTGGTCACCTATGAGCTTAGCTTCCACCTGTCAGGTTTCTCTTCTTAGAGCCACAGTCTTGAATTCTCCTATCCCTAGTCCCAGGACCAAATGCCTCCATGGACAGCCTTACTTATCTAGGCTCATCCCTTAATGTCTTCCTGAGGGGATAATATCTGCAAAATTCAGAAACACATCTGGGCTCTTTGTCATAAAAAGAAGGAGCTGAGATACTAGAAAGTTTGCTTTCTTCCACTGCCCTCTGCCTCATGTTTAGGCACAAGTATCATCATGTGTAAACACAAATATTTTGTAAATATAGTGCCTATTCCTACCCCTACAGAGTAGAGTCTGGGAAGTGACCATCTTCCATTGCCAATTCTAATAAGCCCAAGGAGCTGAGGTTGTTCCTAGGACCACAGTTATTTGGAATCATCATCTTGGTAGGAACTGCCCTAAAGTGCATAGCCTCATGAAGCACCTGGTAGGATCCATTCTGGAGATTGTGAGAACTAAGGAGCACCTTCCTTGTTGCCAGGCTTCTGGTCACTAAGAACATCCTAGGACAGGAAGAGGTCTCACTTCCAGTCACCTTTCCCTGATCTTGAGATAGCTACTAGGGTGAGAACATGTTCTAGTGGGCTATGAGACTAAGGTCTGTGATCCCTGTTCCCCTGCGTGAGTGCAGTCTGTGAGAAACCTTTAGCATGGATATTTAAATTAAATGGTCAACACTTGCCTTTTTCCCCAGACTCAGAAGGAAGAGTCTGTGGTTGAGGTAGCTATTTCCTGGCACACTCATGTTATTTGTCCATCCTGGGACTTGGAGACAGTGAGCCAGTATTAGGTGAATTTAAGTTTCTTCAAGCAGAGAAGAGTAGAATGACACTCTAGCCCTCAACTTGTCTTTATTAGTGTCCATATTCATTCCCTTTTCCTCCCCCTTACCTCTAATAAATAACCAAAAATTTTAAAAATCAAACTCAGCCGTTGATCTCAGGGATGCCAGTTTCTCAGTCTCCTCATCACCTGCTTGCTTATAATTAATTACCAGGGATAGAAGTAGAGAAAGCTGTAGAGAAGAGATGATGAAATCTAGCCTTGAGGACTACTGCCTAAACTGAAATCTGTTTACCACCTCACCCCTCTGCCAAACTGAGATGGTCCTGGCCATTTCCTCCTTCCTTACCACCAGCCACCTTTTCTGTCGCCTGTTCATTTTCACTGTTCCAGAGAAATGATAGGAGGGTCATCCAGCTGCTGTGCTCTGAATCTTTTTCCCTATGTTGACCAAATTCTTAGTCACACCTCCCCATGAAACTTCCCTGAACACTTGTAAAAGATAAAATAAAATTATTTTCAGACTTGAAGAAGTGTGGGGTCTCACTGGGAGAGGGAAAGCAAGGACACAAATGCCAAGGCAGAGAATACTTTCTCAATCTCAAACGTGCTTGTTAGGGACAAGCATAAACTTCTTAATTTCTGGATGACATCAGTGATCGGTTTAGGATATACTGTGAATCTCTCACATGAGTCTGGGTTTGAGAAGTGAGAAACAACTTTTTAACATACTTTGTTGCCCAATTACAAAACACGGTCATGAAATAGAACCTAGTGCCCCAGAGCTATGGAGTTTAGGGTCCCACTAAGAAAAGAAACAGGCAATGGGAGATGGAAGGTTTATATATTTGTGCCGGCAAATTATGCCCTGAAAGATGACCTTGAAAGAGACTCGATGTCTGCTATAAACGAAAGATTGGAGCGGGACCACTGAGTCCCCATAGAAATTAACCTAAGCTATTTGGGAGGGATAAATGCCATTCTGATCAAGAGATTCTGCTGAGATGGATGGGTCTGTGGAGGCATGCCATGTAATCTCGGTAAATAGCCTTGTTCTAAATGCAAAGAAAAGCATCATTACATGGAATCGGGACTTGTGGAACATGAAGGTAACTGTTTCTGCATAAGAAATGCAGAATGTGAAGAATAAAGAGATTAGAAGACATGAACATGAAAGTAAAATGAAGTAAGGAGAACCAAAAATACTACACAATGACTACAGTAATGTAAATGGGAAGAACCACCCATGAAACCTCCCCAACTGATCACTCTAATTATAATGGTCAAGTTTAGCCCCCTAAAAGAGAAAGCGCACCTCTGTATCTTTGCAGAAGTGAGAGGACTAAGGTGTTGGAACATTACCTAAAAAGGTGGGCTTGATGTGCTGATTGGTTTTGATGAACTGCTGCCCCTTTCCCCATTCCTTTTATTTGAGATGCTTCTCTGGGGAGGAAAGTGGAAAGTAATATATTTGTAAATGAAGGTGATAGAAAAGCAAATGATGCTGCTCCTAAAAGTGATTGACACAAATAGAATCTTAGGGTTGGAAGGATCCTTAAAAGTCATCTAGTCCAAATTCCTTCACATTAGGGTTTCTTTGGGTCACCTTTGGGTGCAACATGAAATTAACCTGTGAGCTGTCCTTCCATTTACCTATAATTTCTGGCAAGAATGTCAATAGAGATGTAGTTCAGGCCCTCTAGTAAGTGTTTTATTAACCTCTTGGTCACTGGGCAAAGATCACACATTTAAAGAACCAATAGTTAATGTCTATAAATGGAGGATACCTTCATCCCTGTGAGCCTTTCCTCTAATTGATGAGTTCCTCCTGAAACTTCGTTTTAGAGAAATGCTCAGGCCAGCAGTGCTCATTCCATTCTCCATGCTCCACTCCTGACTCAAGAATTTTCTCCCCTCATCCCTTGTGTTTCAGCTTCCTTTTTAATATTATTGTCTTCCTCCATTAGAATGTAAGCTCCATGAGGACAGAGACTATCTCTTTGCTTACTTTGTATTCCCAGAGTTTAGCACAGTGCCTGGCACAAAAGAAGCACATAAATACTTGATTACTGATCAAATGGGTAGGCTAAAAATGGATTGGGGGCAGAGGGCTATACAAGAAAAGGAGATTTTAAATCTTTCTTTGCTTCATGGCGTCACCCTGGCCAAAGATTTAATCATCTAGTGGCCAACCTATTAGCACGAATCTCTCTGAAATTAGCAAAGAAGTTTGGGTAGGTTGTCTATTTTGCTTTATCTGGGGAGGTAGATAAAAGCAGGAATCAGCTTTCTATTGTATTCCTCCAAAGCCAGCAATACTCTTAGAAGAGTTCTGAGCTGGGAACTGTACTCCTGACAAGCAAGGAAATCGGGAGTGGTATTAGTATTGTAAGTGCAATGTTGTAATGTTTGCTGAACTGAATTTCTATTCACAAAAATTGTCTAAGCTAGTGGGAAATAGCTTTAGTCTTGGAATCAGGAAAGATCTAGGCTCAGACTTTGTAATGACATTTACTAATTATCACCTAGTCCAAATCCTGATGTGACCTGAGCGACCTCCAGGACATCCTCCCTCCTTTTTCAATGAGTTCAGTGCCCAGTTAACCATCCTTTCACTCAAATTCCTGCCCTTATACTAGGAAGCCTCAATGTAAGTGTTAATGTTCCCTCTGCCTAAAATCCCAATTAATCCCCTCAGCTCTCATTACCTAGTCCTTTCCTTCACTTCAGCTATACATGGGGATCTTCAAACTGTCTTATTTGATTTTTTTTAATACTTTTTTAAATTCTTCCAGAGCATGAGACCAATTTCTGCTTTTTTTTTTTTAAGTTTTGCTTGTTGTTGCTTCGATCTCCTCATCCTCTGCTGGTTTTGCTCTTTTCCCCCCATAGATGTTTTCAAGAGTTGTGTTTCTTCTGTTGTTTGCTCATTTTCCCAGGCCTTTTGGTTTTTTAACCTGTGAACTGGGAATTCCACAAGCTTCTTGCCAATTCTCTCTCCTCTGCTGGTCTGCAGGATTAGGCAGGGTGAGCTAATTTACCCTGGGGCTAAGTCTTCCAGGCAGCCAGCCATTGAGGCTTGAATGTGCCCCACCAGATGAACTTCTGGTCCTTGCTTTTGAGCTGGTGCCAGGGCCTGGGACTTCAAGGGGTCTGTCTGAGGTGCTCTTTTACTGGTATAGCATCCCTCCTAGGATCTTGAAGTTAGCTTACACCCAATCACAGAGCAGTAGGTGGGGAAGATGGTCAGCCAGCACTCCTCTATGTACAGTTTTGCTTCCAGTTCCCCCTTAACTCGTGAAAATTGGTTCTCTCTGCCTGCCTTTCATGTTGTGTTCAGTGGGAGAGCCCTGTGACTCCTTTTGCTGTTGGGTTTGGATTCCTGACTTTTTGAAGCACATTTTAAAGATTGGTATGGAAGGATAGTCAAAATGGTTTCAGCTTTTCCACTTCTAAATTGCCATCTTGACTCTGCCCCTATGATGAAGGATTTTAACAAAGGTCTTTCTAAATCCAGTTTCCTATCCATTATGCCATGCTGCTTCTTTATAATAATAGCACCTTCCTTACAGGGTTGTTGTGATGATAAAATGGAATATTTTATGTAAATCATTTTGCAAAACTTAAAAGTCCTATATAAAAGTCAGCTACTTCAGCTACTACTACCACTATCACCATTACTACTACTATTACTACAATAACTACTACTATTATTACTTCTACTACTACTCCTGAGAAAATTGAGGTCATTCAATGAGAGCTCCCTCCTCTCCTTTCCCCTTTATGTGCTACTTCTATTACCACTACTACTACTATCACCACCACAACCACCATCACTACTACTACTACTATTATTACCACCACAATTACTATTACTACTACCATTACTACTACTATTACTACCATTATTGCTACTCCCCTCAATTTTCCCAACCTCTCACTTCCTTTTTCTCTCTTTTTTTTTAAACCCTTACCTTCTGTCTTATAATCAGTACTGTGCATTAGTTCCAAGGAAAAAGAGCAATAAGGGCTAGGCAATGGGGGTAAAGTGGGGGTTAAGCCCAGGGTCACAAGCTAGGAGATGTCTGAGGTCAAATTTGAATCCAGAACTTCTTGTCTCTAGGTGTGGCTCTCACTCCGCTGAGCCACCTAGCTGCTCCCCCCTCAATTTCTTTAAATCCCAGGTCCTATTCATTCTGCCTCTTGAGTATCATTAAAGCCCAGGCAATCTCACCATTACCTACCATTGTTCCATTCATTCCTTTCCAACCATAACCTCCTATCAGTCTGTTTCTCCTCATGTCTCATCCCTCCTAAACTTACCCTCACTGTGACCTCCACTCCATCCATTCTTTAAGACTTTCTCATTATTCCCACTCTCACTTCCCTTTCCTTTTCTAGTCTTGACTAGAGCTAGTAAATCCAAGTCTGTACTCAGTGGCTTCAACTATGGAATCTTCCCCACCCCCATCCCAGGTTCTCTCATCCTATTGCTGCTGCCCCCCCCCTTCCCCCCCTCTGCTTCTTATATTCTGAGAGGAAGCTCCACAACCACAATGACTGGACACACTATAAATTCATGTCATCCTACTTTAACTGGCCCCCACTGCAACAAGGCAGTTCTTATATTCCTTCCAAACGATTGCCAGTCTCATTCACCAGAGAAGCTATCCCCAACCTTTTTTCATACCTCAAAGCCTTTCACATCCCCTCCTCCCACCCCTGCTCCCCACAGCTGATGATGACCCTCATTTATGGAGAAAATTGAGGGCATGCAATGAGAGCTCCTTCTCTCCCTTCCCCTTTATCACAAAACCCCTTTACCTCCTGCCTCACTGTCTGTCTCTTCCTTTCCCTCAGCCTCCGGCAGAGCTGGCCCTTCTAGATCGGATGCCTTGGTATCATTTCCTTCTGTCTTCTGCAATCATCCCTCAATTTCCCTGCTCTTCAGCCTGTCATATGTCAGCTTTATGTCATTCGCAAATTTGATTAGCATGCCAGCTCTGTCTTCATCAAAGTAACTGGCAAAAAAAAAGGCTGAATACAGCAAAGATGAGCATCATTCCATGACGTTCCATTAGAGAATTCCTTCCAAGTTTACTGTTTGTCCCTTCCTTTCCCATACCACAAATACTATCATAGTTCAGAGCTTTACCCTTTCTATTTCATTTCTTGGAATAGTTTTCTAATTGATCTTCTCCAAGTCCCAGCTCTCCTCCCTCTGATTCATATTATGTACACTAAGCCAAATTCTTACTATTTCAAATGTTTGCTTTTATGTCACATCACTGTCTTACTCAGGAACCTAAAATAGCTCCTTATTACCTATTACGTCAGTTCTAAGCTCCTCAACCTCCATTACCTCATTTGTTCTAGATGCTACTCTGTTCTCAATTCAGTATAAGATCATTTTGGCTTTTTGGGCAGCCAGGTCTACATGTGGGGAGGTTGTAGTGCCTTCAGACCCCCAGATCTTTTTTCACATGAATTGTTGTGTAACCTAATTATTACCTACCTGTTTTGTACTCGTACACTTATTTTTTTGAACCCAAGTGTAGGACTTTATAATGATCTCTATTGAATTTCAGCTTATTATACTCAACTCTGTTGTGTAGCCCAAGAACACAGCCTTGTTTAATTTTTTGCATCAAGGAACCTTTTAGCTGTCTAATAAAACCTGTGGAGCCCTTCCCAAAAGAATATTATTTAATGCATATAATAAAATATGTAGAATTACAAGGAAAACAAATTATATTGAAATACAGTGATCAGAATATTTTAATTATAGACCCCAAGTTTAGAACCCTTGAGCTAAGCTGTTGAAATCATTTTTGTCCCCCAAATGTCAGATATTTTATCCTTTCTAGCCTCTTGTTCAACATTTTACTGCCCCTCCTGGCTTGTGATCATCTACAAATCTGATCAACATGCCATCTATGCCATTATCTGAGTAAATGCTAAAAATGTCAGAGAATATAGGGCCTAGGACAGATTCTTGGGTTCACTTTAATGTAAATATCATTTTCTATGAATCACTAGTCTTCAAATCCAGCCAATTAACCAGTTGCTATTTTTTTGTGAGCTCTTTCCAAAAAATCATTACCTACTGAACAACCTCTGCTGACTGCCCACTCTGGATTTTCCTGTTTCTGGGTTGATGCTTTGATAAGCAACCAACCCATGTGTTAAACCTGTCCAATTTAGCAGGACTTTCCAGAGTTTGTGTTCTAATGGTTTTGCTTTATTGTCTCCAAGAATCTTCCTAATTTGTGGCTCGGTAGGTTGACAGCCAAACATAGAGGCAAGAGGTCCTGGGTCCAAACCTGCCCTCAGACACTTGTGAGATTTAAAATAGTTGATGTCTTAAACTGTAGTGAGTTAAAATGGTGGAAGATATAAATTGTGATAGATATAAGGGAGGGTGAGTAAATTTGACCGCAGAAAATATGTTTCACTACAGTGTCTTGGTTTTTCAATCAAAATATAAGGTGGTCCCCAGGGAAATATTCCCAATTATTCAAATACCCAAGTCAACTGGGTTTTATAGAGATTTTAATTAATACAAATGTGGAATTAAAGAAAAGAGAGAAAGAGAGAAAAAGGAAATAAGTATGAAGGGCCTTAAGCCAACATGGCCTAGACTTGAGTTTTAAGAAAGAGAATCAGTCAGTCCGTTTTTTAACACTCACCACAAGGTCTGCCTAAACAAGGATTCTAGTGACACCAGGCCAGCTCCATCTCAGCTGACTTCACCAGAGAGCCTTCCAGCCAGAGACTGTTCCAAAGGGCCTCTCTCCAGAGCCTCCAGAGGGACAGAGTCCCCTTAGAGAAGCTCCAGCGAGACCTCCTTAGATTGTCCTCCAAGAGCTTCCCTTCTCCAGCGCCTCTCTCAAGAGATTCTTCCCAAGCGATCCTCATCAGAGATCCTCCAAAAGGATATTATCTTCAAGAGATTTTGCTTTTTCTTATATAGGGATTTTTCTCTCATGTCACCTCCCCTAAGTCCCTACATCTACCAATCACTGTAGATGCTTTCCAAAGGACTGCCCATCTAAATTCCTGCTAAGTCGACCAATCTCCTCAGTAAGTCTGAACAAGAGAAAACAGCTGAGTCAACTAATCTCATCAAGAGAAAACTTGCCCAACCCTTTTAGGTACCTAGCATCCCATTGTATCAATTCTAAAAACAGGCCTGGCTCAAAGAACTCCTTGCCTTATTATAAGCATGGGTCCAAGTACTTTCATTGCTTAGCAAGGAGTTTTCTCTCCTAAAGCAGTCTTAAGTACGGGTAGAGTAGGGGTCCTCCCATAGCAAGGAGTTTTCTCCCCTAAAGCAGTCTTAAGTACGGTTGGAGTAGAGGTCCTCCCATTTCTGATCCTGGCGAGTTCTCACATCAAAATGGGGAATGTTTCTCAGTAGGCAATTTGTTCCAATTAAGAATTCCCTGATGGGGAAATTTTTAACATTCACAAGTCTGAGAAATTTCAAGATTTACACACTGCCCAGCTATGTGACCCTGGGCAAGTCACTGAACCCCCACTGCCTATTCCTTAGCACTCTTCTGCCCTGGAAACAATACTTAGTATTGATTCTAAGACAGAAGGTAAGGGTTTTAAAGAAACAAACAAAAAAAGAATCTCCTTGCTGGGAGCAGGTCTGTGAGTAAGAATGTGTAGTTGCCCTCTCAATTTGACTTTTTTAGTTCCCAATTTTGGGTTAACATCATCGAGTTGTGTCTGCAAGGCGATGGGTACAAATGTACTTTTGAGGCCCAGAAATAATTAGAGGGCATGGCAAAATCAGTGGCTGGCTGAGCTGCTGCAGACCTGCCTCAGCCTAGCTAATGATATTTTTAAGCTCGATGTGCTTATGTAGTTGATTAACAGTTCAAGCAGCCACAGACAGGAAGAGCAGTAACACTGGCTACATCCTCTCCGGGTACGCTACAGCCCCACTGCTCACAAGAAGGAGTACAAGACAGGAACACGAAGACACAGGGCACCTGCTGCCATCGTAGAAAGGCTGGACGGACGGACGTTTCTGAATCCTCGGACTACGGCTCAGGGCCAAACTTTGCACCGTGTCACATCTCGTTAGGGCAGAGGGCACAATTTCCATCCCTTCTCCAGACATCTCCAGATGTTCCACTTGGCTGGAGCCTTTTCTCCCCCAATAAGATGGTCAGTTATTGGCTAGCTAGGACCTTGTTTCTGTCTCTAGTACATTAATGATGGGCCTGCAGAAGACATTCAAGAAATTGTTTTTGATTTAACAGAACTGGAATCCCCTAAGCTGACTCAGACTTCAGGAAGTTATTCTGAGTGCTAGGGCAGCAGGAAATGAAAACAAGGCTGAAACAGGAACTTAAGTAGTAAGCCCTTTCTTACTCTAGATCAGCAGCAGTAGCAGCAGCTACAGAACGAGCTCACGCTCCAGGAAGAATCAAACCGTGATCCCACAGAGAGAAACTTGTCCTTGGAGGTAGGAGACCTGAGAGGCAGTGGGGTTGGCAAACTGAGTGATGGGGATAAAAGCGGAGGAACCCCCATAGGCCCTGTCTGTGTCCAGAGCCCCTGGCCTGGGAGGTCCAGAGTGAAAGATTGAGCTTTGAATGGCTGAGATAAAAGAGACCTGAGGCTGGGAGCAAAACTGGAAGGGAAAGAGCTCATGAGAAGCTAATTCAGGACGGCTTTGGGCCAAAGCTGAAGCCGAGAAGGTGCTCTCTGTAAGCATTTAGTAGGTGTCTGATGAGCTCTGGTCAAGTTGGAGAGACAGAACACACATTGCAACACACCAGGAAGTAGAGATGTAGAAAGAGGACAGGGGCAGATGCTGAGAAGCTGAGTAAACCACAACCCAGGTTAAACTGGTCTTCAGGATCCTATGAACTGGCTGGGAAATGGACAGTAGGCCCTTTAGTTAGAATCCCCCTGCTAGCTCTGAATCTCAGGATGTTGGCTAGTCCCCACATCAGGGCTTCTTCCCTTGCTCATCTCCCTTCAAAGAGCTACAGTCAACAGGAGGTTATGAAAGAGGATGATTGGAAGAACATGGAAGAGGAGTGAGGACAGAGATCCCTCCCAGGCCAGCTTTAATAGATGCTAAAATGACTAGGCCTTCCCCTTTGCAGGTTCCTAGTCTGAGCTTCCCATATTATGTGGGAGTCCTAGGAGCTTTGGCATGATGAAATCCATAAGGGTAGAAACATAGTTCTTTTACTGACAGCTGAAACCTCTAGGAGGGAGCAATGGGAGTCAAGGGAGAGTTTGGAGGGGGTTTTGGTGACTTAAACTGTTCCAGTTACTGTTCCAGTAAGTGTCGGCCTCCCAACGTTTACCTTTTTAGTGACTCTGGAGGAGATCTGGGGAAGCTTTAATATTGTGCAGGGCAGCCTCTTAAGGGATGCAGAAGGGAGGGGGGTGGCTTCTCAAAAGGAAGTGTATGTGGAAATATGTAGATTATTTCTATTGATATCTTTTGTTTTACATCAACTTCATTTACATTTACAGTCCTCTTTCCAGCCCCATACAAGGTACTATCCTTTGTTAGAAATATTTTTTTAGCAAGAGGAAATATATTTGCATGATAATACATATATAACCTAGATCAAATTGCCTACCATCTCTGAGAACAGGGACAGAAGGGAGGGAGGGGGGCATTTGGGCTCTTATAAAAAAAAAAAGTTTGTTGAAAATTGTTATTACATGTAATTGGGAAAATAAAATATCTTTGAATTAAAAAAAAGAGGAAATGTAACAACCATGTCTTGCTGGTGTATGTAATATTACATATCTTTGCAAAGAAAGGAAGTGAGAGGAAGTTCAACTCCTCTCCAAAACCAGTCTTGCTCATTGTAATTGTACAAAATTTGATTCTGGTTTTGTTTATTGTGGGACATTACCACAAGTTATATGGGGTGCAAGGGCCCAAGGACCTGTGTGAGATCCTAGGACTGATCATAGGGATACTCCATAAGTTCCCACAGGGCATGCCAGGGGAAATACCTTCAAAATGTGCATTTAAGATCTTTCTGGGGAGCTATTGATTAGTAGAAAGTGTAGACAGCTTGTTGTGTGTTAGGGGCTATTACTTTCATTCAAGGCATAAGAGGCTACATGTGTGCATGATTTCCAGTGGAGCATATGGAGAAAGTTTTAACCAAGCCTAGAAGGGCTTAGCGTTTAATAAGTGTTTAATAAATATTTTTTGACGACTTGAGTTAGAGGACAATGGTCAGAAGAAAATTGGGGGGGGGGGGACGGTTCTCGTGTATTGCGCGTATCCGATTCATAGGGTGTCTGCAGCCACAAGAACTGATGAGCGTTCCGTCTGTCATCCCCAGATGTGGAAGTCAGTGGTGGGGCATGATGTGTCTGTTTCTGTGGAAACACAAGGTGACGACTGGGACACAGATCCTGACTTTGTAGTGAGTGTGGAAGTATCACGGGCCCAAATAGGTAGTGGGGGTTCTCTGGGCTCAGGACAAGGCAACTGGGGGACCTAAGGAAGTTCTCATGGTGGGGCTGACTGTAAGATAGTCAACTGTCATGGGTGGGCGTGAAGACTCTGCCAAGCATTGAGGGCAGGAAGGGTCAGGGGCACTGAGGACTAGTTGCCTGTCTTGAGAAAAGCAGAAAGTGATCAGATCCCCTTGATATGACATCTAAGGATAGGCTGGGGTTGGAGGAGAGGGAAGGAAAGGAGGCATCATCTCTTGGTCTCAGTTTCCTCATCTATAAATTGAAGGAGTTAGATTATATGGCCTCTAAGGTTCCTTCTGGGTCCGTATCTCTGGTCCTATCGATGCAGGAGATCAAAGTTTTCTATCAAAAGCCATTGATTAGATTTCAAATTAGAAATAGATGGGATCAGAGCAGGTGGGAAGTCCCTAAAATCTCCTCATAAGGGAAAGTATATATATACCCCAACGGGAAATTCCTGAGGTGCTGCTGGTCCCTTCTTCCTTTTGAACTCTTATTGCCAGAGGCTCTTTTTTACAGAATGACATCTCTGAAAAGGAGCAGCGATGGGGAGCCAAGACCATTGAGGGCAGTGGAAGAAAAGAACACATCAAGTAAGTGTGGAAAGGACAGGGGATGAATGGGGAGCCCCTGGGCAGCTTTGGGTCTCGTGAGTGGATGGGGATGAGGAGAAAGAAAAGATGTCTTTGTGTCTTTTGTCTTTATAGTCATGTACTAGTGGATAATATGAGCTATCCCAAAAGTGTCGTTGCAGTTATAAGCTTTCAAAGCTGGTATTGTAGAGAGGCAATGTAGATAACAGCAGATATTGTATTTATATTACATTATGCTACGGGCTTAGGAAATGGCAACCAGAATCCCCAGCAGTTGCCCATGGTGGGACTGATGGGCAAGATATTTGGCTGTCATGAGAGGGGCTTTAATTGCTTGAAATTCAACTTAAACATTTGCTACACCTTGTAAACAAGGTTTTTGCTGACATTGTTATTTCATTGATTGTCTGGGCATCTGTCTCCCCCAAATAATCTGTCTGTCATTTCCAGCAGTCCTATAAAAAGACCTGTGCGAGACAAAAATTCTAAAGGGGAAATGACTCCCATAAGACTTAGGGCAGATGTGAGTTAATGAAAATATGGTGTTTGGGGAGTAAGTTGCAACTTTGTCATGTTATCTTTCCTCTGAATTCTCAGTACGGTGCAAAATGATTTGCTGTCAATAATAGGTGCTTAATAAATATTTGTTGGAAGGATGTGTGGAAGAATGGGACGGGATAATATTAGAATATCTAAGTGAAGTGAGCGAGGACATATCTATTTTCATCTCTCTACTTTTATTCCTATATCCATATAATCTCTATCTCTATATTCTCCATTTTTACCCCCTCTTTGTTCATCTCTATCTATATCTAATGTGTATATATGTAGATAAAAATAAATTTTCATCAGATCAAGGCTGTTTGGTATTCAAAATCCTTTATAACCTAGTCCTCCCCTTTCCCGTCTTCTTAGACCTTACTCTATAAGCCTTCCATCCTGGCTCTCAGCTCTGGGCTTTTTCTTCTGTCTGTCCCACCATGACTGGAATGCTCTTCCTCCTCCACTCCAACCATTGACTCCTTTGGCTGGCTTCCTTTAAGTTTGAACTAAAATCCTGCCTCCTACAGGAAGCCTTCCCCAACCCTTCTTAGTTCCAGTAGTTATTCTCTATTTATCCTGTATGTAACTTATTTATATATATGTGTTTGTATTTTGTCTCCTTCCACCCAATTAGATTATAAGCTCCTTGAAAGCAGGGTCTGTTGTTTGCCTCTTATTATATCTCCAGCACCTAGCACAGTGGCACATAGTAGGTATTTAATAAATCTATTGAATTGAATTGAAGGAGCTCCCAAGTGAGAAAACTCTATCAATATTAGTCGATTAGTCAAGAATTGATCAAAATTAGTCACTAAAATAAAAATTTGTAAAAAAAAAAAGTGAAAAAATACTTTGCAACTTCATCTTGCCTAGAACATTTGCCTACAATCATACAGTCATGTCAGAGGCATGACTTGAACCCAGGTCTTCCTGACTTTGAGGCGCTTCTCTATCTTCTGTAGATATGCTTCCTTCAGAGAATTTTAAACAAAGAATGCTGGGTACTTTGATATGCAAGAGGTTTTGATGATGCAAGGGTACAAAACTTCAGGGAAATTTCAGACTTTTAGAAAAGCTGTGGGTTGAGAACACCACAGAAGTCGGAGGCATTTAGTTGGTTTAAATAACAGCCAGTCTGATTCTCCCCCCACCCCACCCCAAGCGTTTAAAAATGAAGAAAGCAAGCCACAGGAAGTCACTGATTGGCCCAAGTCCACCCTCAGAGCGCCTTGTTCCTCCATTGTACCATGCCAGAAGCAGCTGATGAAAATGCATCTTTGAGATCAGGGGGAATTCATGCAATGAAAGAAAGTTCAGAGCAAATTTAGGACTAGAATTAGAGGTGAGGTTAGTGCAATGGATTTTTAGGGGGGTCACCTAATCTCCACTGCCTAGCCCTTACTCCGCCTCTTCCTTGGAACTGATACTTAGTATTGGTTCTAAGACAGAAAGTCTTGAAGAGAAACAGGGATGAAACTGGGGGCAGAACTTCGCAGGGACAAAGAAAGCAGATCGAGAAATAGCTCTTTCCAGGACTGAAGGGAGGATAGAGGCAGAATTAGTAAGGAATGACAAAATAGCCTCAAAGGATGTGACCAGAGAAGGATCCAAAGCACTTGGAGGGTATCTGTGACCTTTGCCATCACTTTAAAATGTGGGTTTCTGCAGTCCAGTCCTTTAGAGGCTTATCAATTGCTCCTGGGCACTCTGCCTCCAATCTAGGCACACTCAATGCTGGTGTCTCACCAGATTGCTCTCCCAGGTGTGGATGAATGAGAGAATTGTAGTGGTCTAAATATCCAGCACAGCCATGGATGCTTTTTCTTAAGAAACAAGCCACAACTCCTTATTAAAATACGTAGCATCCATTTCCATCTCTAATTGCCATGCATTGATAAGCAGGCTATCCATTCATTTAGAGGAATAATTAAAGGATTGCAACATAAGGACATTGGTAGTCTCAATGGCCAGAAGTGCCTAAGAAACAAAACCCAAGAAAGACGTCAGTCATTGCACCCTTGCCTCAGATGTCTATAGTGAGTCACAAAACATGTGCAACAAACAAGATGGACCAAAGTTCCTAATACAAATTCTAAAACTTGCCCTTCTGTGGATAAGTGAGATTGATGAGAGGGTGACTAGGACATGGCTCTGGAGCCACACACTTCATGATTGACTTAGAGGGAATTTCAGGAGCCAGAAAGTAGATTGGGGAAAGGAGAATATATTTTGATGATTTTTAGAAATATGTTTTAGTGGAGATCAACAAAAGAAATATTGTTGTAGGAATATGCTATATACTAAAGCCACCCTCGAAAGAGGAAATACTTGAAGAAATGGAAAAACGAGTCACTAGCTTCACATATATATATATATGTATATATATATATATATATATACAACATAGAGGATAGATATCTTAGTATCAGGAAGCCAATTAAGTGGACGCCTGCATAGATACTCTCTTTTCCTGAAGCAGAACAGTCAATAATTTCTTGACTCTTTTTCATCATAATTTGGTATTTCAAAAAGTGGAGGAACCAGTGAGGAGAACCTCTGTTCTAGGATGAAAGTCATGGGAAACTAAAGGGAGAAGGGGATTTGTGATAGAAGAGAGGAAAGTTGAGCAGAGATAGATGAATGTTCTAAGTTTGGGGAGGCCACCTTTCAAAGGCTTTAGAACTTTCGTTTGAATCGTGAACCCCTTTGGCAGTCTGGCAGAGTTCATAGATGACTCCTTTTTTCTCAGAATAATGTATTTAAATTCACAAAATAAAACACATAGGATTTACAAAGGAAACCAATTATATTGAAACAGTTGTAAAAATATTTTTTGAAAAATAATTCTATAGACTGATTTATAGAAAGACTAACTGGTAAATTCTCAAAATTCTGAAGAGAAGCAATTTTCATGAGAAGGAAAAGGGGGAACTGTTTAGAGACAGAAGTACACATAATGAACTCATTGAACCAATTGTATTTTTAAATGATATGTGCTGAAGATGGAAGCAAAGGAGGATGAACACAAAGTTAAAGCATAGTCTTTTTAAAAAATTAATTAATTAATTGATGTTATCCATTGCATATCATAACAAATTTTCACTTTAGTTTTCCGAAGTTATATGATCCAAATTGTCTCCCTTCCTCCCTTCCCTTCCCCTTCTAGGAGCTAGCAAGCAATTCGATTGGATTATACGTGTATTATCATAAAGCATAACCTTTAAAGAATGCTGCCAAGACTGCTGAAATTGTGAAAGAATAAAAACTAAAAAGGAAAGCTAATTTAAAAAAAAAAAGATTATTTTTTATCTTAATTGAGGAAAAGAGGAGGCTCAAAAGAAAGATAGAATTACTGATGAAATAGATAGAATTATGATGAATGAACAAAAGGTATCAAAGAGACTCAACTCTTCAGTTTAGTCCCATTTTTCCTTCCAAGGAGAATGATTTGTAGACTGGAATGAATCTGAGAAAATTGCCAAGAAGCAATTGAAACCCCAGATAAGTAGATAAGTACAGAAACATGTAGCTGCTCCTGATTAGTTTAAGTCAGAAGGCCCAGATCCTCAGGAACTTCCTGCTTCAGTAACTTTAAAAACTATGGGGCAGCTAGGTGGTGCAATGGATATATAGAACTGGACTTGGAGTCAGGAAGACTCACTTTCCTGGATTCAAATCTGGCCTCAGACACTAATTAACTGTGCAACCCTGGGCAAGTCACTTCACCCTATTTGCCTCCATTTCTTCATCTGTAAAATGTGATGGAGGAGGAAATGGCAAATCACTCCAGTGCTTGCTAAGAAAACTCAAAACGTAACCAAAAAATTGACAAGACTGAAAAATGATTGAACATCGATGGTAATAAATGTAAGACGAGAGGGGTCTTGGGTTCAAATCTGACCTCGGATACATCCAAGCAGTGTGCCCTTGGGCAAGTCACTTAACCTCAACACCTAGGTGTTACTGCTCTACTGCCTTGGAATTGATACTTAGTATTGATTCTAAGAAGATACAGGTTAAAAAGAAATATATATGTATAAAACAAAACATGGGAGGTGGAATAGCGTAGTGAGAAGAGACTCCTACTTTGATTTATATTGAATGCATCACCCTGGGCAAGTTCCAACCTCCCAGTGCTCTAGGCAGCTCTCAAGAGAGATCAGAGAAGGTGCCCAGAGAATTGACTGATGGAGCTTCATCACCAAGGAGTTCTCTATGGCAAGGAAATCACAGGTCCAATTCCCTATAAATAACAGGAAAGGTGCTGCATGACATGGGAACAGAGAGACAGAGCGATCAGATTTTGTATACTATATGCCTGTGGTTCTGACTTCTGTTACTCAAAAACATTTTAGAATGTATCATTAAATAAATGGTCAGTAAACATCTAGAAAACAAAGCGATGATCCTGAAGTCCACATGCCTTCATCAAAAACAGATCACACCCAACTGACCTCATTTCCTCCCTTTCGGGACTTCTATGCCTCTAAGCCAGAGGAATTCTGCACCTTAAATTTTTGCAACGTATTTGACAGTTTTCTCATGTTGTTCCTGTGGACAAGATGCAGAGACGTGAGATAAGCTGTAGTTCACGTCGATGGATTGGAAACCCGGAGAATGCATGAATCCAAAGAGGCGTCATTAACGGTTAGATTTCAACTTGCTTGGCGATGTTTAACTAGTTACCAAAGCTAGGCGAGAGGAAGAAATACCCACATTTAGTGACGGTGCGAATCTTTCCCCTCTTTAAAAAAATCCCAACTGCAGAAAGCATTAGACTAACTTCATCAAGATGAGATTGAACAGGGATAAATAACATCTTGCCTTGAAAAGAATCAAATTAACAAATTCAGGGCGGAGACACCAGTTTTAGGGGTCCTCAAGTTCAATCTGTGTCAGAAGTTTGATGTGGCAACCAAAAATCCAGGTAAAGCTTTGTGTGGTGGCAGAATCATAGCCGATGAGGCTTATCTGAGGCGCAATTATTGCCAAATGAAAGCAAAAATCCAGCTATAGTTTCTAAGACTATGAAACTGATTCTGTAGGCATCCTGCCTTGGCTAGACCAAATCATGGGAACTGTGTTCAGTCCTGCGTTGTTGTTTGGTCATTCAGTTGTGTCCAACTCTCCATGGCCTTATGGACCAGAGTGAATTGGCTGGGAAGGACTTCCAATAGAGAATGTAGTGGGGAGCACCTCTGCCGCTTTTCCCCACAGTGGAGTGGCTGGAGAGCACGATTCCAGGAGACATGGGAGCACGTGGAGGCATTCTCTGATGGGTGCTTGTGCCAGGCCTCTGACACAAAAACACAGGGGGAGCCTCTGACTCCTCCTGAGTAGGAGAGTTACATGATTAGACCTGGGCTTTGGGGATATCAGTTCCACTTTGAGATCTATAATTCTGTGGTCTCCCTGCCAAAACCAGATTATCTGGGCCGATTACAGCAACCCTACCCTCTTCAATAAATCCACCAAAAAGCAGTCAGTGGGTAGATACACTGACAGAGGGATGAGTTACTCATGGTTGGCCTTTAACCACAACTCATTAAATAATGTCTATGTTTAGTAAAAAAGCAAGCAAGCCCTAGGTTGGGGGAGGGTTAGAAGAAAAGACTACCACTTCCTTTTCCTGCTCTGAGTCATTAGGGCATTGCAAGTGACTGCTCCCCATCCATACTGCCATCAAACACGCATTGTATAGTACTTAAGATGGCAACCACTAAACACTGGAGCTCCAGTTATTCCTAGTTTCCACAGAGACTCAAATGCACAATTGGCCCAGGGGGTGGGAAATGGGAAGTCTGGAGTTATTGGAGAAACTCTAGAAGGATAAAAAAAGACCTAACTTCTTTTCTAATCTTTCCCAACCAACAAAGCCCCATCTATTTCCGATTTCTCTAAATACATACCTTTAGGTTTGCGCTCTCTCTCTGTCTCTCTCTGTCTCTCTCTCTCTGTCTCTCTCTCTCTCTCTCTGTGTCTCTCTCTCTCTGTCTCTGTCTCTGTCTCTGTCTCTGTCTCTCTCTCTCTCTCTCTCCACCTCCCTGACTCTCTCTCTCTCTCTCTCTCTCTCTCTCTCTCTCTCTCTCTCTCTCTCTCTCTCTCTCTCTCTCTCTCTCTCTCTCTCTCTCTCTCTGTCTCTCTCTCTGTCTCTGTCTCTTTCTTCCCCCTACCCCCATTCCTGGTTTCATTATCCTTTCTTGTCCCCTTTTCCTAGTCCAAACTAGTCTCTCATTTCCTTCCTGTGAAGACCAGTTATGAAGTAGTTCAGGGGAGAGGAGATAGATCTAAACCAGGATAATGACTAAAAAAGAAGGGGAGGGATAGGAAAGATGCTCAGGAGGTAGGACAACTTTCCAGATTTTAAATTGTAGGGTAGTTGCTAATCTATATTGGTAGAAGAAGTCTCCTTATCAGCGAGCTCCCCAAATCAATGAAATCACAGAACTAGATCATTATTAGAAAGGCAGCTAGATGGTACAGAAGCTAGAGTTGATCCTGGAGTCAAGAAGACAAGTTCAAACCCACCCTCATACATTAACTAAACATATGACCCTGGGCAAAACACTTAACTTTTGTCTGCTTCAGTACCTTCATTTGTAAAATAATAGCATCTATCTCCCAGGGTTGTTTTAAGGATAAAATAAGATATTTAGAAAGGCACTTTGCAAACTTTAAAGCATTATATATATGTTGGCTGTTACTATTATGTAGCAAAAGAAAGTTTGAATTGGAAGTGAGTAAAATTGGATTCTGGTCCTCATTTCACCACTGACTTGTTATTTGATCCTTGGGCAAGACTTCATTTCCCAACTCTGAAATGGAAATGTTAATACCTATCCTATCTGGCTTACTGGGTATTGTGAGGATCAAAATCTAATCTATTAATTAATTATCATGTGATGAATTAATCATTTTGTGACATTTCAAATTCCAGATTTAGCTTTAGATCTAAAACCTAATTTCCTGGACAAAGTGATCAGCTCAGTATTTAGAACAGAACCAAACAGTTCAGGGCCCTTAAAGACTATCTAGTCCAACCCATATTCAGGGAAATTCTGGTAAATATTTAGCAATCAATTATTGGTTTAAAAAAAGCAGAGCACACTTAAGTGTACTTTGTATTAATAATATTTTCTCCATCACTTTTAAAAGTCTAGACAATCAAGAAAACAGTGAATTAAGCCTTACTCTCGTTGAAAATTTAACAATCTGCTCTTTTGAACTGATTCCTGTGGACCTGTGCTCATATTTAAATTAGAATCCCCAGGGTTTTCAAATGCCCAATAATTGACCATTCAGCATCCAGTCTCTGCCTAATTGACAGAGAATCTATTGACTCCAGCAGCAAATCATTCCATCTTTGGAGAGCTTTCATTGTTAGATTGTTTTTTTCTTTATTTTAAGCTCAAATCTGCCTCTCTCTTCTATTTCCATCCCTTATGCCTAGTTATGCCTGTTGCAACCATATTACAATCCATCATATCCTTGGAGACAGCAATCATTTTTATAATGTCTTCTCCTATTCCTTCATTAGGTCCACATATGACTAGATATTTAACCCCTTTTCAATCCTGGTTGCTTTCTTCTGGGTACTCTCCAGAGTATGGATGAACTTCCAAAAATACAGGGCAGCAAGACTATTACCTCCTTGGGCTTGCATCCCATTCATCTTTTGTTATAGCTTCAGTTATCCTTAACTTTTGAGACTTGTCTGCTTCCTTTTAAGTGAAAACTGAATTCCTTGATGGACTGATAATGCTAAGCTATGGTCATTTTCCCTGGAGCCATTATGTTTTCTCTGATGTCTTTGCTAACAAATCAGGAATAATAAATAGGCATTGCATATTGGGTCCATGAACAGATATTTTAAAGTGTTAATGATACTTGCTAGAATATGTTTTGACAAACATTTGGTACATTCTGGAAAAGTTGGCAAAAACTATCACTCTCTGGGAGTGTTGTATATTTTGACTTCAAGGCTAAAGTCAAATGGGAATTGAGAGTATCAAAAGGAAGATAGATGGATTAAAGAAGGAAAAGGACTGGAAGCAGAAAGACCAATTTAAAAAGTTTTTATCTACCATTACTGAGACTATATCCCAAAGAGATCTTCAAAAACTGGAAAGGACTTGTACAAAAATCTTTATAACAGCCCTCTTTGTGGTGGCAAAGAATTGGAAATTGAGAGGATGCCCATCAATTGGAGAATTGAACAAGTGGTGGTATATGATGGTGATAGAATGTTATTGTGCTGTCAGAAATGGTAAGTGGACTGATTTCAGAAAAAAAACTGGAGGGGACAGCTAGGTAGCATAGTGGATTGAGAGTTAGGCCCAGAGATGGGAGGTCCTGGGTTCAAATTTGACCTCAGACACTTCCCAGCTAAGTGACCCTGGGCAAGTCACTTCACCCCCATTGCCTAGCCCTTACCACTCTTCTACCTTGGAACCAATTAAGGGTTTAAAAAAAAAGCTGGAAAGACCTACACAAACTGATGAAGAGTGAAATAAGCAGAACCAGGAGATCATTGTACCTAGTAACAGCAATATTCTACAAGCAGCAATACAATGATTCAGGACAATTCTGAGGGACTTATGATAAAGAATCTATTCTCAAGAGAAAGAACCATTGGATCAGACGCAGATCAAAGCATATTATTGTTCACATTGGTTTATTTATAGTTTTATCTTGGGGTTTGGGTTTTATATGAGTATTCTTTTATGACAATGGACAATATGGAAGTATGTTTTGCATACAGATACAACCCAGATCAAATTGCTTATCATCACCAAGAGGGGGAAAAGGGAGGGAGACAATTTGGATCTTATAATTTTGGAAAATATATGTTGAAAATTGTTGTTACATATAATTGGGAAAATAAAGTATCTTTGAATGAATAAGTTATAATAACAGGTTAGAGGTGGTGAAGGCTCATAACCTAAGTTGCAAGCCATGGAAAATAATGATTTGAATATTAGAAATGTTAGAAGACTTAGGATATGAGATTTTTGGAAGACAGAGAAGCCCCATGACTTCATAACTGACTTAATTAGAGAGTAAAGTTTAGGGAAGAGCCAAGAAAACCCTTGGGAATATAAACTTGGAAGACTTGGAATATGGAGATCCTCTTGAAAGAAACAGGGAAGTTTAGAGTGGGGGGTGAATTTAGGAGCAAAGCAGCTCATTCCAGTTTTCCCCCTTCCCCCTTCTAAGATCATTGGAAGTAATTAGGTATAGCCAGCCAAGGAAAGCTTTATGGGGGACAAGGGAAAATAGGAGTGGTACCATGGTACTGACTATTAAAATTTTTGAAAGGTTCTAATATGGAAGCAGTATTAGACTTGTTCTCATCATCCCCAGAAAGAAGAACTAGGATGAGAGAGGTAGAAATTATAAGAAGGAGGATTTCAGCTAGTAGAAGGAAAAAACTTTCTAACAACCAGAGTTGACCAGAAATGAGATAGACAGCTTTGGGAGCTGCTAAGTTCCCTGTTGTTGGAGGCTTTTAAGCAGATTCTAGATGTCCATTGTTAAAGATGCTACAGAAGAGATTTATGCTTCAGGTGAGAAGGACCCAATTAGATTACCTCTGATGCTATTCTTTAATGTAAACTTTACATTTGAAGTTCAGTTTCATTTTTTATCTAGTGGTGGGTTATTAAGAGCAGTAAAATAATACTTTTTTTGTCTTCTTCTGTCTCTTTTAAAAGAATTATTTAAAAAATAAATAATTTCTCATTTTAAAAAATTCTAGTCATCAGGTAACCAATAGATTATTGGGGAAAAAAAATATGTACATTTTTGTTAATATGCCTGAAACTCTCATAGTCTATTTCTAAATTTGGTGTTGCATGTAGATTTTTTGGTAGGTTTTAAAAATAGTAATAATGCAGTGCCTTTTGAGAGCAAGATAATATCCTAATCCATTACTAAATCAGATCAGCAGTGCCCTGAGCAAGAAGGGCCAGAGTTGTGCCTGCTACTTCTCCTTTTTGATATGTCAGCATGACCTTTATAATACTCACCTTTACCTTCTCAGGCTTCAAACTGTCCTGTTTCTTACTCAAATCTCATCTCATCTTTGAAATCCTGAAGTTTCCCCTTTGCTTTGCTTTTTTACCAGAGCTTTTAAACTCTCTCAGACTAAGTTTGAGAATAAAGTTCTTCAAACTTAAGTAGGCTCAAGCCTTGCTAATACTCTTTGCTAAAGTGTAAAATATGTCATCGTGTGGATCTATGTGGATCCCAATATTTTCAATTGATTATCTTGTATTGCAACAAATCTTGACTTTCTCCTCCCTAGGTGACATTCTAGTGGAAGGTAGGTATCTTTGAGTCATTTTCCAAGTACCTAGAATCAGCATCACAGGATAGGATTGTAGAAAGCATCTAGCCTGTTTACTCCTTTTTATAGATGAAGAACTCCAAATCAAAACAGTTTCAATGATTTGCCTAAAGTTACACAAATAGTTAATTCCGGAGCTGGGCTGAAGTTCAAGGTCCCCGACACCTAAAGCAGTGCTCTTTCCATGGCTCTGGTCCTTGGCTGCTCTGGAATTGAGTATCATGAGACAAAAACAATATTATAGAGCAGAGGTTCTTAATTTGAGGTACATGAATTTTTTAAAAGATATATTATAGGGGGCAGCAGAGTGGCTCAATGGACTGAGAGCCAGGGCTCAGAGATGGGAGATCCTGGGATCAAATCTATCCTCAGATACTTCCTAACTGTGTGACCCTGGGCAAGTCACAAACCCCATTACTTAGTCCTTACCACTCTTCTGCCTTGTTACCAATATACAGTATTGATTCTAAGATGGAAGGTAAGGGTTTTTAAAAAAAGATACATTGTATATTGTGCAATAACTGTATTTTAGTATAACTGATTACCTTTGTAATCCTATGGTTTTATTTTATGCATTTAGAAATTTTTTTCTAAATGGGGATTCATAAGCTTGACTAGACTAATAAGGGGTCCAGGACACATTAAAAAAAGCTAAAAAGGTTCTTAACAATGGCATATAACCCAGTAGAATTGTTTGTCAGCTCTGGGAGGGAGGAAGGAAGGGGAAGGAAGGAAAATGAATCTTGTAACCATGGAAAAATATTCTAAATGAATAAAAAATACCAAAAAGGCTTAAGGAGAGCCGTCCAGTGGTCTCTCTGAGGGTCCAAGGTTACTCTGTCTAGATGTGATGATCCGGTTGAATTATGAGGTGAGAGACACTGTGTGCTCAGGCCCATGTGCATAGGTGTCACACAGTGTTCTGCCATAGCACGGAGGTTTGTTTATTATATAGGCTGGTGATTACATACTTCTTTGGCACACAATCAATTCTATACATATATGTTTCCATGGAACTTAACAACAAGATGCATAGCCTAAGGAGATAGTCAATGAAACATTGTTGCTATAGATGAATGACATAAAAAGGGTGATCTAGAGATTAGTTCTCCCTGACCTAGAAGAATCATTGTTACTTTTGGTCAGCTTTCACAATTAATCACAATTACTTAGGAGATGAGTAACAAAACATTTCATAACTAGGTACAAGGTTAGAGGGCAATTTAATGGCAGATCAGATTTGGGGTTCCCCCCAATTTACAAATTCTATTTTTCTTGTGTTACTTTAAAGCACCTGGCAATGTTGCTTGGTTTCTGTCCATGAACAGAATTCAGTGGAGTGTGTTTTATGTGAGATTTAAAATGGTTGAGGTCTTAAACTGTAGTGATTAAAATAGTGGAAGATATAAATTGTGATAGATATAAGAGAGGGTGAGTAAATTTGACCACAGAAATATGTTTCACTACAGTGTCTTCGGTTTTAAAATCAAATATAAGGTGGTCGCCAGGGAAATATTCCCAATTATTCAAATACCCAAGTCAATTGGGTTTTATAGAGATTTTAATTAACAATACAATGAGTAATCAAAGAAAGAGAGAGAGAGAGTAAGAGAGGAATAAGTATGAAGGGCCTCAAGCCAATATGGCCTAGACCTGAGTCTTAAAAGAGAAATTAGTCAGTTTTTAACACTCACTACAAGGTCTGACTAAACAAGGATACTAGTGACACCAGGCCAGCGTCCTTCCTCAAAGAGTCTTCCAGCCAGAGATTGTTTCAAAGGGCCTCTCTCAAGAGCCTCCAGAGCTCCTACCCCAGAGGGACAGAGCCCCTCAGAGGAGCTCCTCAAGGAACTCTCCTTCAGAATGAGAGTCAGAAATTGAGATTTTCTTTCTCTTCTCGGAGCTCTTATTTTTAAGGGCAAAATCTCCTCTGTCACCTCCCCTAAGTCCTTACATCTACCAATCACTGTAGATGTTTCTAAAGGACTGCCCATTTGAATTCACAGCTGAGTAGTTTTAAACTCTTTAGTAAGTCAGAAAAAAATGCTGCCGTGTCGACAAATTTCATTAAGAAAAAACCTCTGAATAAGTTATCACCCTTATAGGTTTAAGTAGTTTACAAGTTGCCCCACCTTTATAGGTACTTAGTATCCCATTATATCAATTCTAAAACAGTCATGACTCAAAGAACTTCCTGTCCCTTCCATAAGCATGGATCAAAGTACTTTCATTGGTTAGCCAACAATTTTCTGTCCTAAAGCAGTCTTAAGTAGGGTGGAACAGGGACACTCCCATAGCCCCCACACTTAAGTAGAGTTCTCACCATCTGCTAGGGAATTTTTTTAAGTAGAATATTCCCCAATGGGGAAAACCCCTAACATTCATAAGTCTGAGAAATTTTGAGGTTTACACTTAAAGGTGATTGATGTTCTTGGCTTGCCTGGCTTGTAATGGGAGTGAATGTGGCTCTGTAAAGAGGGAAAGGAGGGGGGTAATAGGCAATAATCTTTGGGCTTTAATTCTATAAATACAATCTTGGGGGGGGGGGGTAATAACCTAGGAGGATTAAAGTGAGATATTATATATATATATATATATATATATATATGCATTGATCCTATAAGTATTTGCTCTCATATTATTTCTCCTGTATTGGGAAAGAAATAACAATCATAACAAGTCCATTAGTAGGGAAAGTTGGAGAGAGAGAAGTCATAGAAGGCGGTTGGGGAGGTGGGGTGCGCTTTTTTCTCAGGGGGCTGCCTTGCAGCTTCCTGGACTGTGACCATGTCAACCAGTGTGTGTGTGGGGGGGGGGGGGGTTGTTGGCTCCCTGCAAAGGCTAAAAACCTGTGTCCTATAAAACTGTCTAGAAAACTGAGAAAGTGACTTGTCTGTTGTCATACCAGTAATGTATACATTTTATTATAAACTATATCTAAGCGGATAATCTCCAGGAGAAGTGCAGGGATATTTATTTATCCCTATCAAATGGCTTCCCCCATGGATTCAATCCATTGTTCCACTGTCAAGACCTTTTTGTTATATGAGTGGAAAACTGAACTCATAATACAGATAAATAACTAATAATACAGATCTTCCTGACTTTGAACTCAGTTTTTATTTGTTTTTACTTTACTCATTTTATTTGTTTATTTATTTTTACTTATTTGTTCATTTGTTTGTTTGTTTATTATTATTGGAACTCAGTTCTTAAGCTAAACTGCCAGGCTAAATTATCTTTAAAATTTCAGTTTTGTTGTTTGTTGTTCAGTTGTCTATTACTCTTTGTGACCCCATTTGGGGTTTTATTGGCAAAGATACTGGAGTGCTTGGCCATTTCTTTCTCCAACAAAACTAAACCAAACGAATAAGTGATTTGCCCAAGGTCACACAGCTAGTAAGTGTTCGAGGACAAATTTGAACTCAGAACTGATGAATCTTCCTGACTCCAGGCTCTGCACTATATCAACTCTATCCCCTGGCTGCCCCAAATGTCAGTTTCAGTTTCCTAAAATTCAATCATTAGTAGTAATATATAAAATCACCACAAGGTGGTGGTGTTGCTCCATAAACTAGACCTTTTTTTCTGTAACTCCTGCTCCTAATGAAAGTGATAGTAATACTAGTGTATTCATCATCCTGACAATGGAGGAGATGCTAGCAGGAGGACAGTGTTATTCATGCACTTGAAGGGGGGGAAAATTCCTTCTGCTAGGGAAATACTAGCAATATTTCCTCTCCCACCAAGCTTGGAAGAGCAGAAAGTGCCAGAGATTTGGACAGTCCAGAGACCTGAGTTTGAATCCCAGCTTTCTTTGTGATCAGACTCTACTGGTCTAGTCAGGGGTGTGCTGGTAAATATCTAACTGGCTCCCAGGGCATGGGGTGGGGGGTGAGAGTGGAGAGACAGAGAATGCCACCCATGACCCATTTTAAAGTTTAATTGCTATAATTGTCTTTCTTTCCATCACTTCCTTAAATCTAGAGTCAACAAAATAATAAACCAAGCTCTGATTTGCAACATTTCCAAAGTGTAACTGTAATAGCTAACTTGAGCACAGCCCTGCTTCTAGCCCTAAATTCTATAGTCTGTTGCCCTGTCTAGCCAATCACACCAACTGATTTTATGCTGGCCAATGAAGCAGTAGATCATCTCATATCTTTCAGGTGGGACAAGAGAATGCCTAAAACATCTGTTCATTTAAAAAAAAATATGACAAAATGTAAACATTTTGGTTCAGGAAATACTTAAAGGTGGATTTAAAAAAAATTGTTAAAGCCTGAAGACAGTCTGAATTCTCAAGGTAGTAAAGCATAAAGTGAGCTGGCTGGGAAACTAGGAAAACCTGGGTTCAAGGCTTGTTTTGAATATACACTACCTGTATAACCCTGGAGAAATCACTGCACTTTATAGTACTCTAAACATCTCTCTAAAGATATAAATTGCCAAGAAGGTCCTGATCTACAGTAATAAAGAGGGGATTCTCTATATATCAATGAAACCACAAATCAGTCAGTCCCTATCCTCTTTCTACTATAATTTGCATCAAAGATAAAAAAAAATAGTCTTTGATCAATATAGAAGAAAAAAGAAAACAGGACTGGGGAATAAACAAACATGAATCCTTTTCCCAGTTCTGTTACTAAATACTTGCATCACTGAACCCTTTGTAGCTTCATTTTCCTACATTGATCCTTAAAATCCTTCTTTCTCCTGCTTTCTATGGGACCCTGAAAGAAACAAAACAAAATACACCTAGAATATTAAATTGGGAAAGCGAAAGGGCATCATATGGATGGAAGATAAAAAAGAACAAGAAGAAAAAAGAAGCCACACAAAGTGAAATTAAAATAAGAGTTTGAAGAATGTCTTCTAAGGTACTGTAAAAAGAATGATGGATTCTTCAGATGAAACCAAGTAGAGATCACCTGATAGCAGGCAGAATGGTGGCATGATATCATAATGTTGGAGATGTAGAAAATCTTAATTCGAACCCTAGTTTTGTCTCTTATTAGTTTATGAGCTGTGTGAAATTGGATAAATCACTTAAGCTCTATGAGACGGTTTCTTCATAAATGAGAGAGTTTGACAAGATGACTACTGAGATCAAGCCCATTTCCAGCTTCATCTGTGATCCTACTGCCATAGTCCACAGGATTCCCTTAGGAATGCAATAGAGATAGCACGTGGTGGTGGATTAGACGTGTATATGTCAAATACTTTCAAGTTCAGTGTGTTGGCTCACAATGTTCCTTACATGTAGAATATCTCTTCTTCTTCATCATCCTGGTCCTGCTTCCCCTTTGTAAACCTATTCTCTTTCCAGGGCAAGCTCAAATGAAATCAGGACTGATCCTCCTAGATGGAAATTATTCTTCCTTCCTCACTATGACCTCTGACACTCTTAATTTTTAAAAAAAAGGTCTATCGTATAATATTGGGCAGGGATGGAATTATGTGAGAAAGTGAGGAAGGAAGAAAGGGTAAAGACATGCTCATGTAAGGATACGTTTCTTTCTTCCCCTTTTCTTTTCCTCTGTTGATGCTTCTTCCCATTTCTTCCTCCAGTATTTGAATGAACAAATGAAAAGAAAATGCCTTTATTAAGCACTTACTGTGTGCCAGGTCCCGCAGTAATTACTAGGGAGAAAAACAAAAGCAAACACAATCCCTTCTCCAGGAATTCACAAGGATAACATGTATAAGGGAGTGGTGACCCGGGATATTGTGGGGAGGCAGGGGTGTCTTGGGAAGTTAATAGAGGGATGCCATAGGGCAGTCAGTGGTTCTCAACCTTTCTAATGCTGTGACCCTGCAATGCAGTTCCTCGTGTTGCGGTGACCCCAAACCAAAAAATGATTTTGGTGGCGACTTCAAAACTGTCATTTTGCTGCAGTTATGATTCGGAATGTAAATACCTGATATGTGTTATATATTCTCATGGCTACAAATTGAGAGGTTGAGAACCGCTGCCATAAGGGAAGAGATTGATATACCTTATCCAGGAGTAATTGTAGTATTGATTTCATTGTAATTCTTTATGGTTCCTGAACTAGAAACAAGGGAGGGGAAAGAATTGGAGATACTAGCATGGGGGGAAGTTAGCCAGTGAGAAGATAACTGGGGATTAGAGTATCATCAATCAGACCCTGCGGGCCAAAGAGTGTGCTAGAGACAAAAAAATTAAGTCCTTGGGGCATAGTTTCTAATCCTGGCCATCCAGAAGATGGTTCTTTTCTTTGGAAGTCTTTTACCCTCTTAACTAGTAATGATATTAAACTGCATATTCTGTCATTTTCATATTCATTTAATAAAATTCTGGGCTTATTAGTCTCAATTTTTAAAAAAATCTTTACCTTCTCTCTTAGAATCTATACTAAGTAGGTCAAAGAGCAGTTAAGAGCTAGGCAATTGGGTTTAAGTGACTTGCCCAGCATCACACAGCTAGGAAGTGTCTGAGGTTGGATTTGAACCTAGGACCTCCTGTCTTTAGGCCTAACACTATCCAATGAGCCACCCAGCTGCCCCATCTTACTTTTTAAATGAAATCATTTGAATTCTTATTTCTCTTTTACAAACTACCTGTTGCCCATATTTTTAAAGGGATGCAATTACTTTTTATTCACATGTGGCCTCCAGCTAATGTTCTTATAAGGACAGTGTTTAGGACAAATAGAAAACATCTCCTATACCAAACCTAAGAACTTTTCTCATAATAATTACATTTCTATAGGACATTAAGGTTTATAGCTCCAATGAAATATTCCAGACAGTTTTTCAATACCAGCAAAATTACTTTACTCCAGGGCACCAGGGCACTGTGAAGTATGTCACATATGGTGAACCCATTTCATAACAGGAAATGTAGCTTAAGAAATCCAGGGTCTAGATAACTTTGACCAATCAAATCAGGCTCTTTCCTGTTTAGTATCCTTCCTAAGAAGTGTGTATCATTACTAGTTCTGTTTTCCTTTGACTCTTAGACCAAGCCAAGCTTCTTTCCTCTGGGTCACCAAGACCACCAGGAAGTATGTCTTTGATTTTTGTTCCTAAACTCCTTCCAAACTTTTCTCTTTCTTTCTCTTTCTTTATCTATGTTCTGCTCTCCTCCCTGGGTTCCATTTTGAACTCTCATCTTCTTTCCTCCCTTCCTCCCTTCCTCCCTTCCTTCCTTCCTTCCTTCCTTCCTTCCTTCATTCCTCCCTTCCTCCCTTCCTCCCTTCCTCCCTTCCTCCCTTCCTTCCTTCCTTCCTTCCTCCCTCCCTTCCTTCCTTCCTTCCTTCCTTCCTTCCTTCCTTCCTTCCTTCCTTCCTTCCTTCCTTCCTTCCTTCCTTCCTTCCTTCCTTCCTTCCTTCCTTCCTTTTGAAGGCTCTTTTGAACTGATTCCTGTGGACCTGTGCTCATATTTAAATTAGAATCCCCAGGGTTTTCAAATGTCCAATAATTGACCATTCAGCATCCAGTCTCTGCCTAATTGATAGAGAATCTATTGACTCCAGCAGCAAATCATTCCATCTTTGGAGAGCTTTCATTGTTAGATTGTTTTTTTCTTTATTTTAAGCTCAAATCTGCCTCTCTCTCCTATTTCCATCCCTTACGCCTAGTTATGCCCGTTGCAACCATATTACAATCCATCATATCCTTGGAGACAGCAATCATTTTTATAATGTCTTCTCCTATTCCTTCATTAGGTCCACATATGACTAAATATTTAGCCCCTTTTCAATCCTGGTTGCTTTCTTCTGGGTACTCTCCAGAGTATGGATGAACTTCCAAAAATACAGGGCAGCAAGACTATTACCTCCTTGGGCTTGCATCCCATTCATCTTTTGTTATAGCTTCAGTTATCGTTAACTTTTGAGACTTGTCTGCTTCCTTTTAAGTGAAAACTGAATTCCTTGATGGACTGATAATGCTAAGCTATGGTCATTTTCCCTGGAGCCATTATGTTTTCTCTGATGTCTTTGCTAACAAATCAGGAATAATAAATAGGCATTGCATATTGGGTCCATGAACAGATATTTTAAAGTGTTAATGATACTTGCTAGAATATGTTTTGACAAACATTTGGTACATTCTGGAAAAGTTGGCAAAAACTATCACTCTCTGGGAGTGTTGTATATTTTGACTTCAAGGCTAAAGTCAAATGGGAATTGAGAGTATCAAAAGGAAGATAGATGGATTAAAGAAGGAAAAGGACTGGAAGCAGAAAGACCAATTTAAAAAGTTTTTATCTACCATTACTGAGACTATATCCCAAAGAGATCTTCAAAAACTGGAAAGGACTTGTACAAAAATCTTTATAACAGCCCTCTTTGTGGTGGCAAAGAATTGGAAATTGAGAGGATGCCCATCAATTGGAGAATTGAACAAGTGGTGGTATATGATGGTGACAGAATGTTATTGTGCTGTGAGAACTGGTAAGCTGACTGATTTCAGAAAAAAAAAACTGGAGGGGACAGCTAGGTAGCATAGTGGATTGAGAGTCAGGCCCAGAGATGGGAGGTCCTGGGTTCAAATTTGACCTCAGACACTTCCCAGCTAAGTGACCCTGGGCAAGTCACTTCACCCCCATTGCCTAGCCCTTACCACTCTTCTACCTTGGAACCAATTAAGGGTTTAAAAAAAAAGCTGGAAAGACCTACACAAACTGATGAAGAGTGAAATAAGCAGAACCAGGAGATCATTGTACCTAGTAACAGCAATATTCTACAAGCAGCAATACAATGATTCAGGACAATTCTGAGGGACTTATGATAAAGAATCTATTCTCAAGAGAAAGAACCATTGGATCAGACGCAGATCAAAGCATATTATTGTTCACATTGGTTTATTTATAGTTTTATCTTGGGGTTTGGGTTTTATATGAGTATTCTTTTATGACAATGGACAATATGGAAGTATGTTTTGCATACAGATACAACCCAGATCAAATTGCTTATCAACACCAAGAGGGGGAAAAGGGAGGGAGACAATTTGGATCTTATAATTTTGGAAAATATATGTTGAAAATTGTTGTTACATATAATTGGGAAAATAAAGTATCTTTGAATGAATAAGTTATAATAACAGGCTAGAGGTGGTGAAGGCTCATAACCTAAGTTGCAAGCCATGGAAAATAATGATTTGAATATTAGAAACGTTAGAAGACTTAGGATATGAGATTTTTGGAAGACAGAGAAGCCCCATGACTTCATAACTGACTTAATTAGAGAGTAAAGTTTAGGGAAGAGCCAAGAAAACCCTTGGGAATATAAACTTGGAAGACTTGGAATATGGAGATCCTCTTGAAAGAAACAGGGAAGTTTAGAGTGGGGGGGGTGAATTTAGGAGCAAAGCAGCTCATTCCAGTTTTCCCCCTTCCCCCTTCTAAGATCATTGGAAGTAATTAGGTATAGCCAGCCAAGGAAAGCTTTATGGGGGACAAGGGGAAATAGGAGTGGTACCATGGTATTGACTATTAAAATTTTTGAAAGGTTCTAATATGGAAGCAGTATTAGACTTGTTCTCATCATCCCCAGAAAGAAGAACTAGGATGAGAGAGGTAGAAATTATAAGAAGGAGGATTTCAGCTAGTAGAAGGAAAAAACTTTCTAACAACCAGAGTTGACCAGAAATGAGATAGACAGCTTTGGGAGCTGCTAAGTTCCCTGTTGTTGGAGGCTTTTAAGCAGATTCTAGATGTCCATTGTTAAAGATGCTACAGAAGAGATTTATGCTTCAGGTGAGAAGGACCCAATTAGATTACCTCTGATGCTATTCTTTGATGTAAACTTTACATTTGAAGTTCAGTTTCATTTTTTTATCTAGTGGTGGGTTATTAAGAGCAGTAAAATAATACTTTTTTGTCTTCTTTTGTCTCTTTTTAAAAGAATTATTTAAAAAATAAATAATTTCTCATTTTAAAAAATTCTAGTCATCAGGTAACTACTAGATTATTGGAAAAAAAATATGTATATTTTTGTTAATATGCCTGAAACTCTCATAGTCTATTTCTAAATTTGGTGTTGCATGTAGATTTTTTGGTAGGTTTTAAAAATAGTAATAATGCAGTGCCTTCTGAGAGCAAGATAATATCCTAATCCATTACTAAATCAGATCAGCAGTGCCCTGAGCAAGAAGGGCCAGAGTTGTGCCTGCTACTTCTCCTTTTTGATATGTCAGCATGACCTTTATAATACTCACCTTTACCTTCTCAGACTTCAAACTGTCCTGTTTCTTACTCAAATCTCATCTCATCTTTGAAATCCTGAAGTTTCCCCTTTGCTTTGCTTTTTTACCAGAGCTTTTAAACTCTCTCAGACTAAGTTTGAGAATAAAGTTCTTCAAACTTAAGTAGGCTCAAGCCTTGCTAATACTCTTTGCTAAAGTGTAAAATATGTCATCGTGTGGATCTATGTGGATCCCAATATTTTCAATTGATTATCTTGTATTGCAACAAATCTTGACTTTCTCCTCCCTAGGTGACATTCTAGTGGAAAGTAGGTATCTTTGAGTCATTTTCCAAGTACCTAGAATCAGTGTCACAGGATAGGATTGTAGAAAGCATCTAGCCTGTTTACTCCTTTTTATAGATGAAGAACTCCAAATCAAAACAGTTTCAATGATTTGCCTAAAGTTACACAAATAGTTAATTCCGGAGCTGGGCTGAAGTTCAAGGTCCCCGACACCTAAAGCAGTGCTCTTTCCATGGCTCTGGTCCTTGGCTGCTCTGGAATTGAGTATCATGAGACAAAAACAATATTATAGAGCAGAGGTTCTTAATTTGAGGTACATGAATTTTTTAAAAGATATATTATAGGGGGCAGCAGAGTGGCTCAATGGACTGAGAGCCAGGGCTCAGAGATGGGAGATCCTGGGATCAAATCTATCCTCAGATACTTCCTAACTGTGTGACCCTGGGCAAGTCACAAACCCCATTACTTAGTCCTTACCACTCTTCTGCCTTGTTACCAATATACAGTATTGATTCTAAGATGGAAGGTAAGGGTTTTTAAAAAAAGATACATTGTATATTGTGCAATAACTGTATTTTAGTATAACTGATTACCTTTGTAATCCTATGGTTTTATTTTATGCATTTAGAAATTTTTTTCTAAATGGGGATTCATAAGCTTGACTAGACTAATAAGGGGTCCAGGACACATTAAAAAAAGCTAAAAAGGTTCTTAACAATGGCATATAACCCAGTAGAATTGTTTGTCAGCTCTGGGAGGGAGGAAGGAAGGGGAAGGAAGGAAAATGAATCTTGTAACCATGGAAAAATATTCTAAATGAATAAAAAATACCAAAAAGGCTTAAGGAGAGCCGTCCAGTGGTCTCTCTGAGGGTCCAAGGTTACTCTGTCTAGATGTGATGATCCGGTTGAATTATGAGGTGAGAGACACTGTGTGCTCAGGCCCATGTGCATAGGTGTCACACAGTGTTCTGCCATAGCACGGAGGTTTGTTTATTATATAGGCTGGTGATTACATACTTCTTTGGCACACAATCAATTCTATACATATATGTTTCCATGGAACTTAACAACAAGATGCATAGCCTAAGGAGATAGTCAATGAAACATTGTTGCTATAGATGAATGACATAAAAAGGGTGATCTAGAGATTAGTTCTCCCTGACCTAGAAGAATCATTGTTACTTTTGGTCAGCTTTCACAATTAATCACAATTACTTAGGAGATGAGTAACAAAACATTTCATAACTAGGTACAAGGTTAGAGGGCAATTTAATGGCAGATCAGATTTGGGGTTCCCCCCAATTTACAAATTCTATTTTTCTTGTGTTACTTTAAAGCACCTGGCAATGTTGCTTGGTTTCTGTCCATGAACAGAATTCAGTGGAGTGTGTTTTATGTGAGATTTAAAATGGTTGAGGTCTTAAACTGTAGTGATTAAAATAGTGGAAGATATAAATTGTGATAGATATAAGAGAGGGTGAGTAAATTTGACCACAGAAATATGTTTCACTACAGTGTCTTCGGTTTTAAAATCAAATATAAGGTGGTCGCCAGGGAAATATTCCCAATTATTCAAATACCCAAGTCAATTGGGTTTTATAGAGATTTTAATTAACAATACAATGAGTAATCAAAGAAAGAGAGAGAGAGAGTAAGAGAGGAATAAGTATGAAGGGCCTCAAGCCAATATGGCCTAGACCTGAGTCTTAAAAGAGAAATTAGTCAGTTTTTAACACTCACTACAAGGTCTGACTAAACAAGGATACTAGTGACACCAGGCCAGCGTCCTTCCTCAAAGAGTCTTCCAGCCAGAGATTGTTTCAAAGGGCCTCTCTCAAGAGCCTCCAGAGCTCCTACCCCAGAGGGACAGAGCCCCTCAGAGGAGCTCCTCAAGGAACTCTCCTTCAGAATGAGAGTCAGAAATTGAGATTTTCTTTCTCTTCTCGGAGCTCTTATTTTTAAGGGCAAAATCTCCTCTGTCACCTCCCCTAAGTCCTTACATCTACCAATCACTGTAGATGTTTCTAAAGGACTGCCCATTTGAATTCACAGCTGAGTAGTTTTAAACTCTTTAGTAAGTCAGAAAAAAATGCTGCCGTGTCGACAAATTTCATTAAGAAAAAACCTCTGAATAAGTTATCACCCTTATAGGTTTAAGTAGTTTACAAGTTGCCCCACCTTTATAGGTACTTAGTATCCCATTATATCAATTCTAAAACAGTCATGACTCAAAGAACTTCCTGTCCCTTCCATAAGCATGGATCAAAGTACTTTCATTGGTTAGCCAACAATTTTCTGTCCTAAAGCAGTCTTAAGTAGGGTGGAACAGGGACACTCCCATAGCCCCCACACTTAAGTAGAGTTCTCACCATCTGCTAGGGAATTTTTTTAAGTAGAATATTCCCCAATGGGGAAAACCCCTAACATTCATAAGTCTGAGAAATTTTGAGGTTTACACTTAAAGGTGATTGATGTTCTTGGCTTGCCTGGCTTGTAATGGGAGTGAATGTGGCTCTGTAAAGAGGGAAAGGAGGGGGGTAATAGGCAATAATCTTTGGGCTTTAATTCTATAAATACAATCTTGGGGGGGGGGGTAATAACCTAGGAGGATTAAAGTGAGATATTATATATATATATATATATATATGCATTGATCCTATAAGTATTTGCTCTCATATTATTTCTCCTGTATTGGGAAAGAAATAACAATCATAACAAGTCCATTAGTAGGGAAAGTTGGAGAGAGAGAAGTCATAGAAGGCGGTTGGGGAGGTGGGGTGCGCTTTTTTCTCAGGGGGCTGCCTTGCAGCTTCCTGGACTGTGACCATGTCAACCAGTGTGTGTGTGTGTGGGGGGAGGGGGGGGTTGTTGGCTCCCTGCAAAGGCTAAAAACCTGTGTCCTATAAAACTGTCTAGAAAACTGAGAAAGTGACTTGTCTGTTGTCATACCAGTAATGTATACATTTTATTATAAACTATATCTAAGCGGATAATCTCCAGGAGAAGTGCAGGGATATTTATTTATCCCTATCAAATGGCTTCCCCCATGGATTCAATCCATTGTTCCACTGTCAAGACCTTTTTGTTATATGAGTGGAAAACTGAACTCATAATACAGATAAATAACTAATAATACAGATCTTCCTGACTTTGAACTCAGTTTTTATTTGTTTTTACTTTACTCATTTTATTTGTTTATTTATTTTTACTTATTTGTTCATTTGTTTGTTTGTTTATTATTATTGGAACTCAGTTCTTAAGCTAAACTGCCAGGCTAAATTATCTTTAAAATTTCAGTTTTGTTGTTTGTTGTTCAGTTGTCTATTACTCTTTGTGACCCCATTTGGGGTTTTATTGGCAAAGATACTGGAGTGCTTGGCCATTTCTTTCTCCAACAAAACTAAACCAAACGAATAAGTGATTTGCCCAAGGTCACACAGCTAGTAAGTGTTCGAGGACAAATTTGAACTCAGAACTGATGAATCTTCCTGACTCCAGGCTCTGCACTATATCAACTCTATCCCCTGGCTGCCCCAAATGTCAGTTTCAGTTTCCTAAAATTCAATCATTAGTAGTAATATATAAAATCACCACAAGGTGGTGGTGTTGCTCCATAAACTAGACCTTTTTTTCTGTAACTCCTGCTCCTAATGAAAGTGATAGTAATACTAGTGTATTCATCATCCTGACAATGGAGGAGATGCTAGCAGGAGGACAGTGTTATTCATGCACTTGAAGGGGGGAAAAAATTCCTTCTGCTAGGGAAATACTAGCAGTATTTCCTCTCCCACCAAGCTTGGAAGAGCAGAAAGTGCCAGAGATTTGGACAGTCCAGAGACCTGAGTTTGAATCCCAGCTTTCTTTGTGATCAGACTCTACTGGTCTAGTCAGGGGTGTGCTGGTAAATATCTAACTGGCTCCCAGGGCATGGGGTGGGGGGTGAGAGTGGAGAGACAGAGAATGCCACCCATGACCCATTTTAAAGTTTAATTGCTATAATTGTCTTTCTTTCCATCACTTCCTTAAATCTAGAGTCAACAAAATAATAAACCAAGCTCTGATTTGCAACATTTCCAAAGTGTAACTGTAATAGCTAACTTGAGCACAGCCCTGCTTCTAGCCCTAAATTCTACAGTCTGTTGCCCTGTCTAGCCAATCACACCAACTGATTTTATGCTGGCCAATGAAGCAGTAGATCATCTCATATCTTTCAGGTGGGACAAGAGAATGCCTAAAACATCTGTTCATTTAAAAAAAAATGACAAAATGTAAACATTTTGGTTCAGGAAATACTTAAAGGTGGATTCAAAAAAAATTGTTAAAGCCTGAAGACAGTCTGAATTCTCAAGGTAGTAAAGCATAAAGTGAGCTGGCTGGGAAACTAGGAAAACCTGGGTTCAAGGCTTGTTTTGAATATACACTACCTGTATAACCCTGGAGAAATCACTGCACTTTATAGTACTCTAAACATCTCTCTAAAGATATAAATTGCCAAGAAGGTCCTGATCTACAGTAATAAAGAGGGGATTCTCTATATATCAATGAAACCACAAATCAGTCAGTCCCTATCCTCTTTCTACTATAATTTGCATCAAAGATAAAAAAAAATAGTCTTTGATCAATATAGAAGAAAAAAGAAAACAGGACTGGGGAATAAACAAACATGAATCCTTTTCCCAGTTCTGTTACTAAATACTTGCATCACTGAACCCTTTGTTGCTTCATTTTCCTACATTGATCCTTAAAATCCTTCTTTCTCCTGCTTTCTATGGGACCCTGAAAGAAACAAAACAAAATACACCTAGAATATTAAATTGGGAAAGCGAAAGGGCATCATATGGATGGAAGATAAAAAAGAACAAGAAGAAAAAAGAAGCCACACAAAGTGAAATTAAAATAAGAGTTTGAAGAATGTCTTCTAAGGTACTGTAAAAAGAATGATGGATTCTTCAGATGAAACCAAGTAGAGATCACCTGATAGCAGGCAGAATGGTGGCATGATATTATAATATTGGAGATGTAGAAAATCTTAATTCGAACCCTAGTTTTGTCTCTTATTAGTTTATGAGCTGTGTGAAATTGGATAAATCACTTAAGCTCTATGAGACGGTTTCTTCATAAATGAGAGAGTTTGACAAGATGACTACTGAGATCAAGCCCATTTCCAGCTTCATCTGTGATCCTACTGCCATAGTCCACAGGATTCCCTTAGGAATGCAATAGAGATAGCACGTGGTGGTGGATTAGACGTGTATATGTCAAATACTTTCAAGTTCAGTGTGTTGGCTCACAATGTTCCTTACATGTAGAATATCTCTTCTTCTTCATCATCCTGGTCCTGCTTCCCCTTTGTAAACCTATTCTCTTTCCAGGGCAAGCTCAAATGAAATCAGGACTGATCCTCCTAGATGGAAATTATTCTTCCTTCCTCACTATGACCTCTGACACTCTTAATTTTTAAAAAAAAGGTCTATCGTATAATATTGGGCAGGGATGGAATTATGTGAGAAAGTGAGGAAGGAAGAAAGGGTAAAGACATGCTCATGTAAGGATACGTTTCTTTCTTCCCCTTTTCTTTTCCTCTGTTGATGCTTCTTCCCATTTCTTTCCCCAGTATTTGAATGAGCAAATGAAAAGAAAATGCCTTTATTAAGCACTTACTGTGTGCCAGGTCCCGCAGTAATTACTAGGGAGAAAAACAAAAGCAAACACAATCCCTTCTCCAGGAATTCACAAGGATAACATGTATAAGGGAGTGGTGACCCGGGATATTGTGGGGAGGCAGGGGTGTCTTGGGAAGTTAATAGAGGGATGCCATAGGGCAGTCAGTGGTTCTCAACCTTTCTAATGCTGTGACCCTGCAATGCAGTTCCTCATGTTGCGGTGACCCCAAACCAAAAAATGATTTTGGTGGCGACTTCAAAACTGTCATTTTGCTGCAGTTATGATTCGGAATGTAAATACCTGATATGTGTTATGTATTCTCATGGCTACAAATTGAGAGGTTGAGAACCGCTGCCATAAGGGAAGAGATTGATATACCTTATCCAGGAGTAATTGTAGTATTGATTTCATTGTAATTCTTTATGGTTCCTGAACTAGAAACAAGGGAGGGGAAAGAATTGGAGATACTAGCATGGGGGGAAGTTAGCCAGTGAGAAGATAACTGGGGATTAGAGTATCATCAATCAGACCCTGCGGGCCAAAGAGTGTGCTAGAGACAAAAAAATTAAGTCCTTGGGGCATGGTTTCTAATCCTGGCCATCCAGAAGATGGTTCTTTTCTTTGGAAGTCTTTTACCCTTTTAACTAGTAATGATATTAAACTGCATATTCTGTCATTTTCATATTCATTTAATAAAATTCTGGGCTTATTAGTCTCAATTTTTAAAAAAATCTTTACCTTCTCTCTTAGAATCTATACTAAGTAGGCCAAAGAGCAGTTAAGAGCTAGGCAATTGGGTTTAAGTGACTTGCCCAGCATCACACAGCTAGGAAGTGTCTGAGGTTGGATTTGAACCTAGGACCTCCTGTCTTTAGGCCTAACACTATCCAATGAGCCACCCAGCTGCCCCATCTTACTTTTTAAATGAAATCATTTGAATTCTTATTTCTCTTTTACAAACTACCTGTTGCCCATATTTTTAAAGGGATGCAATTACTTTTTATTCACATGTGGCCTCCAGCTAATGTTCTTATAAGGACAGTGTTTAGGACAAATAGAAAACATCTCCTATACCAAACCTAAGAACTTTTCTCATAATAATTACATTTCTATAGGACATTAAGGTTTATAGCTCCAATGAAATATTCCAGACAGTTTTTCAATACCAGCAAAATTACTTTACTCCAGGGCACCAGGGCACTGTGAAGTATGTCACATATGGTGAACCCATTTCATAACAGGAAATGTAGCTTAAGAAATCCAGGGTCTAGATAACTTTGACCAATCAAATCAGGCTCTTTCCTGTTTAGTATCCTTCCTAAGAAGTGTGTATCATTACTAGTTCTGTTTTCCTTTGACTCTTAGACCAAGCCAAGCTTCTTTCCTCTGGGTCACCAAGACCACCAGGAAGTATGTCTTTGATTTTTGTTCCTAAACTCCTTCCAAACTTTTCTCTTTATCTATGTTCTGCTCTCCTCCCTGGGTTCCATTTTGAACTCTCATCTTCTTTCCTTCCTTCCTTCCTTCCTTCCTTCCTTCCTTCCTTCCTTCCTTCATTCCTCCCTTCCTCCCTTCCTCCCTTCCTTCCTCCCTCCCTTCCTTCCTTCCTTCCTTCCTTCCTTCCTTCCTTCCTTCCTTCCTTCCTTCCTTCCTTCATTCCTCCCTTCCTTTCCTCTTCCCTCCCTTCCTCCCTTCATTCCTTCCTTCCTTCATTCCTTCCTTCCCTCTTCCCTCCCTCCCTTCCTTCCTTCCTTCATTCCTTCCTTCTTCCCTTCCTTCCTTCCTTTCCTCTTCCCTCCCTCCCTCCCTTCCTTCTCCCCCCCTACCCTCCAACTCCTCTCCTCAGGGGCAGAGAAGATTCTCTTGATAACAAATAAAAAAACTTACCTACACATAAGATGTACATACATTTAAGTAAAAGATATCTCATCTATGGGCACATAAAATAAGAGAAAGGAGGAGGGAATGATTCTCAACATCAAGCTCTTTAATTGTTTCTGAAACATTTCACTGGACCTTGGATAGCTACAGCACTTTTTCTATAGCCTGGAATGCTAGATGAAGTAGAACCTGAGAAAACAATCCTAAAGGGATAGAATCCCCTTAAACTCCTTGCTCACCTAAGCCAGAGCCCTTCTCTCTAGGGAGCATCCTTTCCATACTCTTTATTGTCTATTTAGGAAACATTCAGGCTCTTTCTCATGCATCATGCCCTGGTGTCCATGCCAACCATCTGTCTCCTAGATCAAACCTAATCAAACTTCCACCACAAGAAGTCTTCCCATATTTTCTTTCTTCTGATTCCCTGGGAAGTAATTTGTTATACCATAAGATTATAGATTTATGGTTGTAAGAGACCTTCAAGGCCATCTAATCTAACCCCTCATTTTACAGATGAGGAAATTTAGGTCCAGGGAAAATAGATGAAGTTTACATTTTCTTTCTAGTTTCAGTCTCTTTCTACTTACAAGTTATCATTTTGCAGATAAGGAAACTGAGGCACAGAGAGTCTCCTATCTAGTTTGAGTCTCCCTCTTCTCCTTGTTCAAAGTCTAGCTTCTCTTTCCTGACAACTAGAAACATTTGTTTACCTCCCTGCTTTTCCTTAATTTCTTCCCACATTCCCCCCTAACCTGACTCTCACGTTTTAGAAGTACTGCTCCTTTTTTCCTGTCCTAATAGGAGATTCCATCTATAGACATCATTACTTTGGGCTATCCTGACCCTGCCTAAACGGCCGACCCCAAGGAGAAGTTTAGACATTGTGGAGATGATTATCATTTCATCCACCTGGTCTTAAAAGCCAGGGCCACTTTGATCCTGTCATCTCTGCTTCCTGTTTGTTGTAAGGAAGAATCGGAGATAGCCTTCCCTCTATCATGGTCTTCCATTAATGTTTCCTGTTCCCCTTTCCTAATGCCAGAACTGCTGTTCTGAATCTAATGAAGCCTTTGCTCCCTGACAAACCATCTGCTACTATTTGCTTTGAGGATAAAGGAAAATTTGAACAATTTAGAGATTTCTGTCATGATCTGACACAAGTTCCTAGGGAGGAACTAGCTTAGAAGGCTTTGTCAAGAATACATTTGTCAGGGGCAGCTGGGTGGCTCAGTGGATGGAGAGCCAGGCCCAGAGATGGGAGGGTCCTGGGATCAAATCTATCCTCAGACACTTCCCAGTTGTGTGATCCTGGGCAAGTCACTTGACCCCCATTGCCTAGCCCTTACCACTCTTCTGCCTTGGAGCCAATACACAGTATTGATTTCAAGGTGGAAGGTAAGATCTGGGGGAAAAAAAAAAGAATACATTTGTCATTGAACTTGGGACCAAGTCATTATCATTAGCCCTTCAGTATTGTGGGGACCTACGACCTTGGGCAGACTTCTCTCAGGACATGGATAACCCAAGGAAGTCCAGATACCCAGCTTAAGCAGCTTAGAACTAGCACTCTTCCTCCTTCCCAACCTTGATCTTTCACCTCAGATAGATCTCCACTGGCATCACCATCCCACCTTCTAGAGTTTCAGGAAAATGTGCTTTGGATGGAGTGAGCCTTACAAAAACTGATTTAGAAGTTGTGTTTCTCCTTATTTTTATCTCCTGCTGGGAGACATCCCCAGGTTAGAGACACTCGTGCATTTATCTCGGGGTTCTTGCCAGTAGCTGCTCGGGGTTCTTTAGGTAGCAGCATGGGGCTCTTGACTCCCAGGCCCGTGCTCTTCCATTATGCCACCCTGCCTTCCTAGGACACTCCCTGAATCTGTGTGATCTGCTCACTTTCAGTATCCACCAACTGCGGAACAAAGTGTCGGAAGAGCACGATGTCCTCAAGAAAAAGGAGATGGAAGCAGGGCCCAAAGCATCCCATGGGTACGGAGGCAGGTTTGGGGTGGAAAGAGACAGGATGGACAAGGTGAGTTGAAAAGAAAAGACCCGGATAGAGAGGTTAATTAAGAACTGATCATTGGAGTGTTGGTCATGCAAACCATGCCACAAGACACAATCAATAAGAGGTGGGACACGCTGTGTCCTCTGCGAAAAGCACCATTTGATTCTCATGCTACTCTAGGTGGAGCCATAGCACACAGAGTCCAGTAGACCTGAATTCACATTGGAGCTCAGACATTTACTTGCTGTGTGACTGTGGGAAAGTTCTTTAGCCTCTGCCTGTCTCAGTTTCTTCATCTATAAAATGGGAATAATAATAGTACCTACCTCCCAGCGTCATTGTGAAGACTAAATGAGATAATCTTTATAAAACACTTTGCAAACCTTTTGGCACTATATAATGTTGTTCAGTTGTTTCTGACTTTGTGACCCAGTGGTTTGCCATTTCCTTTTCCATCTCATTTTATGGATTTTGTTTTTACATTTACATTTATAGGGAACTGAGGAAAACAGGCTTAAATGACTTGCTAGCTATTATTATGCCAGGCTAACATTTGTTTACTATTCTATAGATTATTGGAGCATGTCATCTCTATAAGAGATCTTATTCTGAGTATCTACTCTAGCTCCTAAAGTCAGAGAGGGAAAATGGTACGTAGGGCCAAAATCTTAGGAATGTTAGCTTCTTATTAATCTTGCCAGTATGACTTTGGGATTTGTTTTGTGAGAAAAATCATTTTCCTGTTTATTATTTTCAATATTTCTAGTGTCTCATGTCTGCTTTGCTTCTTATGCTTCCTTTAATGCTCTTACTGGATATTATATTATATATTATAAAAACATAACCACTAACATTTTTAGCAACTGAAGTTTAAAAACCTGGGCTTTCCTTTATGATTACGTGGTTCAGAAATATTTCATGTTAAAAAAAGTTGCATATTAAATCAAACTGAACTTTTGATTCCCACTGTAACTTTGGAGATAGCTCTGCTCATCCACTTGTAGGATCATGGGATTTGGAGCCAGAAGAAATGTTAGAGACCATCTAGTCCCATTTCGAGGTCCCCTTTGGCAGAGGGACTTCTTAGAATTGTTCTAAAGGCATAAAATAAAATGCACAGGATTACCAAAGGAAATCAATTACATGAAACACATTAATTTAAAAAAAAAACTTTTTAAGCAAGTTTGCAAACTCTTAAGAACTTTGATGAGTCTGGCACTGAAGTGAAAATAGACAGTGAGGTGCCCATAGGTTTCCCAGTGAGGTTTGTGAGCAATCACAAACAATGTGATCTATTGTTTGACAGAGATGTAAGCTTCAGAGGTGTAGGAGGAGGCCACAAGGGCATCAGGGCTAGAAAAAACATATATTTCTATTTATGGCTACAACTCATCCCCTATTTCTAGGGGCCCCCCCCCCATTCATGTATCATTTCTATGAGGGATGCTGAAGTTCCTCCTTAACACAGGACTAGATGAAAAGAATATAGCCTATCTTGGCTTGAATTTCCTCTGTTCATCATCTCTCTGTTTTTCTGACACTGTTTAGTAAGATGATCCATTTCCCTGCACTAGTAACATTCAAGGGATTTGTTTCTGTCTGCCTTAGATTCAAATGTAAGGGTGACTAAGAGTGCTCTTAGAGCCCTGTTAACTCTTTTTCTCTTCTCTCTCAAAGACACACAAAGCAATGACTTTCTGTTAAATTTATGGTTGGACTGAATAATATTTTAGTTGATCGACAGGGATTTAATTACTAAATCCCAAATGAATCACTACAGCCAGAATGGATTTCATGGTAGTTTATTTACAATAAAGAGGGAAGATATTAAGGAAGAGAGAAAGAGAAGAAAGAGAGAGAGATAGCTGCTCCGGCTTCCTCTGAGCCAGGCAGGAGTTCAGAGGCCCCAGCTGAGGGAAAAGAGTCTCAAGATGATGGACCTCTCCAGAGGCTGGTGCCTCTAGAAAGGCCAAAGGAAGGAGAGCCAGCCTTAACACTCACCACGTGTCAGTTCAAAGGAACAGGGTCACCAGGAAAAACAGGTCCAGTCAGCACTCTTCTGAATGAAGAATTATTCTCCACTCCAGTAGAACTGCCAGTAGAACTCCAGCAGAAGTGAAAGTCCAAGTTGAACTTCCAGAAGAACTAGTGCCTTCAGGCCCTTGTCACTCTCTTTTAAAGACCTTTTTTCTTGCATCACTTCCCTTAATCTTTATGTCTACCAATCACAGCTGATACTCTGCTCTAGGACCGCAGTCAGTTGATTCTGATTCATCACCCACTCTTTCACAGGTGGGTCACAGACCTCCCACCCAGTGTGTGAGATGGGTGTTCCTACCTTTTTTGGTTAAATCCAAAATGGTTGGATTTCCACATATTTATTAAGTACCGCATTTACACTTATGGGGATTAAAATCTAAAAATAGACACGAGTTACAATTTAATCTTCACAATCAAGGAAGAGCTAAGTACCTTCATTGTTACAATCTGGGGAGAGCCTAATCCAATCTTCACAGTTCACCAATATTACTTTCCTGACTCCCAGGACATCCTTTCAAGAAGTAGTCCTTGATTTCTGAGGATGCTTGATCAACAAAAGCCATGTTAATGATTCTAGCATCCCTAGGATTAATAATGGGATGAATAGGATCAAGCTGTGCATATCTTTTAGCTCCTTTGCAAAAGTGGTCATAAAATTGTCTGGGAATCTTTTTCCTCTAGTTTGATTTTTTCTGGTCTGACTACACATACATCCATACCTCTGATCAGAGCTTCTCCTGATTGGAAAAGCCTGCCTCTGTCCCAGCCAATTTAGGGTACTAATAGGGGTTTTGTCCCTGTAGTCCTGGAATAACTAATCTATTTTTGGTTACTCTGACTGCAGCTATCTCCCCGGAGGAAAGTAATATGTCCAGGAGATCTATAATATCTTCCCATGATGGATTGGGCCCTCTGAAAATAGCTTGGAACTTCTGAATAACAGAAGTGGGATCATCCTCAAATCTAGGAATCTAGCTCTGTCATGTAGACAAATCAGAGGCTCTAAAAGGGTGACGGGCTAGGAGAGTAGCTAGTCCAGTATCAGTAGATCCAATCTACTTTTTCAGTGGAAAAACTCCTGCCATCTCCTTTTTCTGATTGTATTCTGGATGTGGTGATAGGCAGTGAGGGGAAGAAGACATTTTTATTTCTCTAAATCTGGCTGCTTTTTCTCTCTGGGTGTTTCCTGGCTCAGCCATCTGGTTCCTAGGTACAATGCTTTAGTTATCCCAACACCACCATGTACCCTAGGTGTTTGTCTCGTAGAGTAAGTCTTAGCCCTTTTAGGATTTCTCTTTTTAGACTTCCAAATACTGGCCAAAACAAATCAGAAGAGTTACAGGCTGATTCGAACCAAATCTTATAGTTTGGCTGCTTTAACTTGTCATGCCAGGTGGAACCAAAAACGTGTCCTGTCCCTCTGCTATGGTCTACCAGATAGAATAGAGTTAAGCTCATTTCCCATTTTCTTTTAAATATTCTGAGAGATTCTGAAGGACTTATGAGAACGAACACTATCCACATCCAGAGAAAGAACTGTGGGAGCAGAAACACTGAAGAAAAGCAACTGCTTGATTACATGGGTCAATAGGAATATGATTGGGGATGTAGACTCTAAAAGATCACCCTGGTGCAAATATCAATAATATGGAAATAGGTTCTGTTCAACAACACACGTAAAATCCAGTGGAATTGTGCCTCAGCTACAGGAGGGGAATTGGGGGACGGGAAGGGAAAGAACATGAATCTTGTAACCTTGGGAAAATGCTCTAAATTAATTAATTAAAATAAATTTAAAAAAAGAAAAGAATGCTAAATAAATAAATATTCTGAGAGGAAAAAGTAACCTAACCAGCTATCTCTAGTAAATTCATAGCCTTTGTTCCTAACCTAAGAATTTCTCTAGCATATAAGCAGAACAAGGAAGTTGTAAATTCAGTATCTGAAAATACAGGTGCCTGTGAATTTGAATATGACTTACAGGAATCTAACTGACCCTGTATCTAAAATAGAAAATGGAACAAAACTGAAATACAGACCACACAATTAATGAAACTATTCCTCCCTCCTGAAAAAGTGAGTCCCTTTCAGAGTAAAACTTCCTCTGAACCTTTCACTCAAAGCATAAAAAGAAAGATCTTGGATTTGTTGTTGCTATTTCAATAGTGAGAATAGTCTTTCTTGAGAAGAAAACTGACTGCAAAGGAAGAGAAATTCAAAACCTTAAATACGCATCCAAATCCTAGTATTAGGGGAGCCTTTAACCGAAAACCCTTAAGTACTAATCCAAGTACTCTTCTGAACTCTTAACCAAAATATCTATGTGTGCACATCAAAATATACAGATTTTAACAAAAAGGAAAATCAACAGTCTGTAAAATACAAATAGAACTAAAAATAGGACAAACATGAAATAGAAAACATAACAGTAAAAGGCCTATGAAAGAAAAGAACTGTTAATGCCCTGGGGAAGGGGGGAGCAGGCCTGAGACCAGGGTTCTGCAGGTAAAGAATGAGGAAAATAATAGAGGAATTACAGAGGTGGAAATCATAGGGGCCTTGCCATAAGTAAGGGCAAAGGAAAAGAAAAGAATCAACATAATAAGAGACACAGAGAGAGGGCACAAGGGTTTTTGCCCACCGGTGGCTGACAAAATACAGTTTATTGCAGCAACTAAGGATTTTTAAAGGTACAGATCACAAAGAATGAAGCCACGCCATTGAGGCGGGTCCCTGGGAAAGTGCAACAAGGATGGTAGATAGGACACCTGGTGCAGGAGGAGGATTCCAGGAAGTAGGGTGAGAGAGCATGTCCAAGAAATGCAGACAGGCACTTGGGGGAGAGAATGACTCAATCCGAGGTCAGCAATAGCATGTCTTTGGCACTACGATGAGAGGCCTAAAGAAGGGGAAGGAGAGGGCACTTGGGCTCGCTCTCAGAGGCTTTGACAGAGGCCGCTCAGATCTGTATCTAGATGAGCTCCAAGTTCTCAACCTCTGACAAAGAGCAAGAGGATCCTCCTAAGCAGGGAGGCTTCCCCGAACCCAGAAGGGAAAGGATTGAAGAGGGAGAGGAATTCAGATCCAGAATCCCACAGGGCGAGATGCAGGTGTCCCTAGAGGCTCACCTGAGGATCCCATGTCCTGAGTTCAAGTTCTGGTCCTGAGCAAGAAAACCACACAGGCCAGATGCCCCAGTTTGAAGTCTGAGACCCCCTATTGCAAAATACACACTTTTTAAATAGTTTTTTGCTTGTCCTTGACAGTAAGCTCTCCACCCCCATTTCCGGATACTCCCCAACCCCAAGATCTCTGGAGGCCTCGTTAGGTAATCATCTGGTCTGGCCACCCTCTGGCCTGTCAGGCCTTCCCCCTGCCCTTACAGGAACTCAATTTAATGTAATGTATAATCATACACTCAGGATTAATCTAGTCATACACACCGAGTAAAATTGTTACCAAGATACTACCTTGGGACTACGTTCTTAATCTGATGACGTACGTAGACTCTTGCCTGAGACTATATTCTTACTACAGATCAGAAAGCTGCAAGATATCAAACGGAAGGGATGCTCAAGCTAATATAAATGCGATGCGGTCTAATTAAATTTCCCTCTTACACCATTTGGTCTGGTTCAGACCACCCCATAGAACTATCATCAATGGGGATATGATTGGGGATGTAGACTCTAAATGATCATTCTATTGCAAATATCAATAATATGGAAATAGGTCTTGATCAATGATACATGAAAAACCCAGTGGAATTGCTCGCTGGCTCCAGAAGCAAGGAAGGAGGAAGGGAGGGAAAGAACATGAATCATGGAAATCAATGCAATCAAAGATCTAGTTTTAAAAAATTATAAAGAATGTTTTGCTTAGTGTTATTCTTTTGTGAAATCTCTATTTTTTTAAACCTTTACCTTCCCTCTTGGAGTCAATACTGTGTATTGGTTCCGAGGCAGAAGAGTGGTAAGGGCTAGGCAATGGGGGTGAAGTGACTTGCCCAGGGTCACACAGCTGGGAAGTGTATGAGGTCAGATTTGAACCCAGGACCTCCCATCTCTAGGCCTGGCTCTCCACCCACTTAGCCACCCAGCTGCTCCTCTAGACTTGATTTTGAAAGCTCTCTGCCACTCCTATTTAGATTAGGAGGAAAATCCCTCTAGATCCTCCATCCCTTCCATACCAGAGAAGCCTGAAGAGTCAGATTTGGGACATGAGTTTTATTGCAAGGGCCAAGTTCTTGCTCAGGTGTCACAAGAATGGAAACACCAGTGAGGTCCCATCTTTATAAGGACAAAGGAAGGGAGTTTACAAGCAATGGTGGTGGTGGTGGTGGTGGTGGTCCAAGAAAGGTCAAAGAGTGGGGAGGGGTTAGATCAAGTAGAAAAAGCAACGAGCTTCTCCAGAAAGAGAGGATTCCATTCCACCCTCTCTTACATGGACCATAGGCTGGAATTTGTGTGGTTTTACATGTCATCTTTGCCAGTCTTGTCTCTGCCTTTTATTCCTTGCCCTTCGTCTTCCTATTTGTTTTTGTCCCTATTTGTATTGCCCTTGACTCTCTTCTTGGCCTTTCCAGAGTGCACTGGGCCATGAGTATGTTGCTGATGTGGAGAAGCACTCATCTCAGACTGATGCTGCTAAAGGGTTTGGGGGGAAATATGGAGTTCAGAGAGACCGGGCAGATAAGGTAAGTGATACTCCTTTGCTCCCCAAGGAGGCATATAAAATATGTGACTGTAGGATGGGGACCCTTGTCTAAGCACTGAAGGTCTCTGGGTGTGGGGAGAGCAGGGGTGGAGTAGGGGCATAAGAAGGAAGCACCTAGGGATAATCAATAAAGAATTGATTATCAATTCTATCAATAAAAAAGTCATTTATTAAGCACTATTATTTGCCAACTTATTTCTATGCCACTAGAGATAGAAGACTAAAACAAACACAGTCCCTGCCCTTGAGGAGCTTACATTCTAATGAGGGAGACAACCATGTGTAAAACTAGATATGCACAAAAATATATACAAATATATATAAAAATATATACAGAGTAGGTGGAAGGTTGCCATAGGTACTTGGGTAGGCTAGGAGAGACCTCCTGTAGAAGCTGGTGTTTAAGCTGAGCCTAGAAAGAAGCAAGGAATTCTAAAAGCTGAAGGTGAAGAGAGAGGGCATTCCAGGCATATAGGATAACCAATGCAAAGGCTTGGAGATGGGAGATGGATGGTTGTATGTGAGGAATGACAAGTAGGGTATTATAAATTCATGGAGGATCCAGAGAAAGAACTGTGGGAGTAGAAACACAGAAGAAAAACAACTTCTTGATCACATGGTTTGATGGGGATATGACTGGGGATGCAGACTCTAAATGATCACCCTGGTGCAAATAGTAATAATATGGAAATAGGTCTTGATCAATGATACATGTAAAACCCAGTGGAATTGCTCTAAAGGAGACAGGAAATGTTTGGGAAACATCAAATTTTCCATGTGGCAGGGAAGTAGAGTTTGTAAAAGGGATTCATAAATAAATAAAGATACATATATATACATATATATTTACATATTATATATATATATGTTGGCTACAGGAGAGGGGTGGAAGGAGGAGAGGGAAAGAAATACATCACGTAACCATGGGAAAATATTCTAAATTAATTAAATAAATAAACTTAAAAAGAAAAAGAAATTTTTGTAGGGAAATTATGCATTTGGAGGGAATTTGGAGGAAAATAAGCCTACTACGTGAAGGATAGGAAAGGGATGAGATGGTCAAGAGCTTGAAATGCCAATTAGAGGAGTTTCTACTTGATCCTTGATAGAAGAGTGAGTCACTGAAGTTTAAACTGAACAATGACATGGGTTACGCTTCAGGAAAATCACTTTGACTGCTATAACGATCGTCCAGCGATTGTTATATAATATTTAGCTGTGGGTGATAACTTGAGAAGAAGAAGGGAGCCTGAAGGAAAATGGGTGAATAATAATGACTCAAAGACAAGTTAAAAGATGTAGGGAGAGGCGCTGTCTCCTTAATGTCTTCCGTGGATAATTAATTAAAGTAAAACATGAGAAATAAGAAAACACGTGGGGAGTGGGAACTCCTAGATAGAAAGCATGGGGACCACAGAGTCAAGAGGAAAGATAAGGATCAGCAGGAAAAGGTTAAGACAGAGAGACTCTGAAGATCCAGGGAAATAAGAGGGAGATCAGCGCTCTTTCCCCAGTATTTATTGGTAGTTCCAGGAATGTGGATTGGAAGGTGATCAATGAATATGTAACATGACATAGGTTTTAACATTGGTTGAATTGACAATGAGGAGATCAAAGAGGTGGAGATTAACCTGACATGTGCCTTTCAAAGGAATGTGGTTTGATAAGGTGAGAGCTTTGTGGGCTCAGGAATTTTCTTGCCCTTTGGACTGTCTATACAATGATTATTATCTGATCTGACCATGTATCTGGTAAATGAATATATATGCAATACATCAATTATACTTCCCAAATGCCAACATGCCTGGTCTGCTACAACTGCTATGTTACAGCCAAATGGTTACCTTGCCTAAATACCCTCAAATCAAATTCAAGTAACAACCAGCCTGGTGCATAAATCAAGTACATAAAAGTTCAAACTAAGTATCCCAAAAGATTCAAAGAGGGAAGAATCATTGGTGGCATTCAGGGAGGGCTTCACGGAGGTGATGGACCTTGAAATGAAAGAATGTAGTAGTTGGAGACATGGAGGAAGTTCATTCTGAGCCTGGGAAACAGATGCTTGAGAATGGATGGATAGGGATGGGGAAGGGAAGGGAGGTGAAAGGGAGCCATCTGAAATAATGCTAGAAAGCAATTTAGAACTAGGTTATGGTGGACTGTGGATGACAGATTGAGGGATTTGAGACTCTAAAATGATGATGATGACTATAAAAATTTGAATCATGGGTGGGGTGGGGTAGTGCCTGCAGATCAGGGTATTCTCCCCCCCATTACACCCTCATTTTAGCTTGGAACCCATCCTAGCCCAATCTGGCAGGAAGGGAGGGACAGAATGTATGTGCTTAGCAGCTGGAGTTTTAATTCAATCTCCCTTCTTCCTCCCCAGTCAGCTGTTGGGTTTGATTACAAAGGAGAAGTGGAGAAACACACATCTCAGAAAGGCAAGGATCCTTCTTTACCTGTCCTGCAGCTCTATCCTGACTTGCCACCTCCTTCCCCATCTCAGCTTATGAGCGTCCATCCCATCTAGAGCTTTATTGCATTATCGTCCAAAAAGCAACAACGAAGTGCTTGTAGTTTACCACCTCCTATGCTAGTTTGGGGGGATTTGGATAGGGATGGGGCTGGGCCTATTATTTTATTGGCATAGGCAATTTCCAAATGGGGAAAAACCTTTCGCCAATGTAGGTTGGTCATTTCTTGGCAATAAATTCTCTTATAGAATTTGCCTGGGGGTACTTAGAAATTGGGTGACGTGCCCAGGTTCTTACAGCCAGTATCTGTCATGTTTGCTTGTCTCTGAGGTTAGCTCTCTATCCATTTTTTTCTGGGCTGCCTTTCTAATCCCAAAATGACATTGCCCCTGCCCAAAGAAACGGAATGTTTCCATCTCCTGGAACTTGACTTGTCCCTAGATCTTAAGAAGCCGCTTTGAGTGGGGAGTGGGAGGATAATGCAGGTAGCTTCCCCAGTATGTGTTTGGGAGTAGAGAAAGGAAAAGAGAAACAAAAGAAAAGACAGGAAGAAGGGAGTAGAAAAGGTACTTTGCATCTAATCAGAAAGGAGGCAGATGAATTCAAACTGTTAGAAGAAGCCTGGAAATGCCATACCCCCTCTTCCACACTTGCTCCTGTTAAGAGAGTTGTCTTAATGTCTTCCTTTTTCTGTTGAAGAGGCCAGGGAGCAAAAAGATTTCTGGTAAGAGCCCCCATGCTGGGCAACCGGTTCGTTGGTGACAGTTAGAAGGGTGTGGCTGAGAGTTAGTCAGTTACAGCTGGCAGTTGAAAGAGACAATGTCTTCCTTTTTCTATTGAAGAGGCCAGGGAGCAAAAAGATTTCTGTGTAAGGGCCCCCCTGCTGGGCAAATGGTCAGTGGTGACAATCAGAAGGGTGTGGCTGAGAGTTAGTCAGTTACAGTTGGCATGTGGAAAGAGGCTTTTTGTCTCTGAGTCCCTGGGGAGAGGAGTGTCTGGCTAGCTCCCTCTGGGACTGTGAGAAGACTAAGAAATGGATTGAATGCCTTTAACAGCCTTATTGATTATTGATTATCTTGGGTAGATAGGTAGATAGATGGCAAATTATTAGATAGTCAGAGTAGAAAAATTAGGCAGGAGATAGATTTAGGGTTGTCTAGAGAATTTTAGTTAGGATTGGGATCTTAGGTATAGTTATAAGCTGTTATAAGATTATTCTCACTTTCCTCCTTTCTGTTTCCTATCCCTATTTTCCTATATAATAAACTAAGCATTTTGTGTTTAAGAAACTGCTCTCCTGACTTTTGTTTAAACTCCTACCCCCCAAATTTAACCCTCCATTTGGACACAAGCACCAACTCAGTTCATCTCCCCCCCTTTTCCTTAGCTTCATTCCTACTCTTCATTTACTGATTGAATTATTTTCTAAGCTGACGGGTCTGACATCTCCCTCTCATTCAACAGATTACTCCCGAGGCTTTGGTGGTCGCTATGGCGTAGAGAAGGATAAACTGGACAAGGCGGCTGTTGGATATGACTACAAGGGCGAGACAGAAAAGCACGAGTCCCAGACAGGTGAGTTGTTGAGGCTGAAAGGTGAAAAGGGCCTGTAAAGAGGATATCTCTATCCTTTCTCTTAGCTCCACAAGTGGGTATCTGAGAAGCACAGGATGTCTTCCATGAGGGATTGTTGGAGATAGGAATGTTGAAGGGAGAATATGATGTGAGAGGAGTAATCTGAACAGGTGGAGTGGGATGATTGGATGGGGAAGTAGAAGAGAAATGATGTGGGGAAAGAATAAGGAAGGAATGGCGACAAAAGAAGAAGTGGGTATCAAAATGGGAATAAAGAGATTAAGGGTCGAGGGACAGAATGACACGATGATACTCTTAGCCTCAGAAGCACCTACCATCCTACCCAGAACCATAACTAGAAACTATCATGAAATACACCTCAAAATCTACTTTGTACTTTATGATACAGAAAAAAAGCTTTTTTTTTTTTTGAGGATCAAGACCTGTAATTTCATTGGTGTAAAGAAATTGTGATGAGGAAAGCTCTTTACCAATACATGTAGATTGCTTATAATCTGCAATTTATAGACTTAGAAAGTTACTAGTACTTTAAAGTTTGCAAAATGCTTTATATATGTTATCTCGTTTGAAATTCACAACTCTTTGATGTAAGTGGTATTATTATCCCCATTTTAGAAATGAGAAAAGTGACTCAGAAAGAGGTTAAGTGACTTGCACAAGGTGATACAACTAATAAGTATCTGAGTCAGGATTTAATGCAGAAAGTGAATATATATCTGAGGTATGATTCGACCCCAGGTCTTACTGACTCTAAAGTTTTCTGTCCTCTCTACCACACTGCAAGGAAATAATATGAGTAATTAAGACAATTACCCTTCATTGCTCCTAGCAATTGTTGACCGATTATTGAGTTATTTCAGTGGAGGGAATTTCTACTATATTCAGTATGGTACTGAGAGTATTCATGAAATAAAATGTCTGAACTGTATCCTTTTTATCCCTCAAACAAAAACATTGAGAAAAAATATAGTTGAGCAGGAGAAGTAATACTGGCCAACCAGCCCTCACTTAAAGAGAGTTAACTATCTTGGCATCATAAAGGAGACCCCAAATACTGTTGCTTGGCAGGCCACTTGTGGTGAGGAACAGCAGGGTAGGCCAGGGCCAGAGAAAAGCTATCTTCTCCATCCCCATCTCTCTGTTTTTGTCCCCTTATCTTTCTGCCATCTAACTTTTTTTGGTCTGTCCCTCGCTAACTTTTTTTGCCCCCCTTTCTTTCTCTCAGCCCATATTCCTATTTCCTCATCTGTGCAGTCTTCTCTCTAAAGCCTAAGCCTCCTATCTATTGCTTCTTGTTCTCTATATTCCTTTTGCTCTCTCAAACTGTCTTCCCAATTCTTTGGTTTTGCCTTTGGAGTCTCACACCTATAAATTTCTGTTCTTCAGATTATGCCAAAGGCTTTGGTGGTCAATATGGGGTACAGAGGGACCGAGTAGACAAGGTAAGATACTCCCTTATCTGAGGGAATTCTCTGCCCCCCTCCCCACTCTACCAAGAGATGGAGATGGTGCTGGGGAGGAAGAACAGGAGAAAGTGCTTATTATTGGCCTCTTGTGTTTGTCACTCTTTGTTGCATCAAGTGGTAGGATGTCATCTCCATTTTGGGCTCTTTTCTGCTCCTTCACTTGTGCTCCTTGGTTCTGACCTCTGTTGGGTTGGCCAGAAGTCCTAGCTTGGGGGGAGTGGACTTGGAGGAGTGTGGGAGACATAACCCCAGGGACAGGTGTGAGAAGATTGTATCCTGCTACATTAGGGTCTGTTGCCTTGTGTCATCTGATCCCAACCCCAGTCTCCATCACATCTACTCTGTTGGGATAAGAACAACCTCTCTGAGCCTGCCTATTCTGACCTCCTACTCCCTGTTACCCATCTCACTTTACCTGTAGTTGTTCCATTTTGAATATGTGAGATTCAGGGTAGGCTATGCAGTCCCTGTCCCAGTCCCAGTCTATGTTGGGCTACACAGTCTCTGTCCTCCGTTCTATATGGAGGAGACAACATGTATATAGAGGATGCATACAATGTAGAAAAAAAGGTGACCTTAGATGGGAAGGCACTAGTAGTTATGGGAACTGGGAAAGGCGTCCTATGGAAAGTATAGTTTGAGTAATTCTTGAAGGAAGCCCAGGATTCTAAGAGATTGAAGAACAAAGACAACAGAGATAAGAAATTGAGCGGTGCCAAGTATGAAGGAAAGCAAGTAAAGCTGGTCAGCTGAATGGTTGTAGTCATAAGAAGTCTAGAAAGATTGGCAGGGGTCAAGCTGTGAAGAACTTTAAATGACATCCAAAGTAGTTTGGGTTTTGATCCCAAAGGAAGAGGGAGCCATTGGAGTTCTTTGAGCAGGGAAATGACACCGTCAGGACTATGCATTAGAAATATCAGTCATCTCTGTGAACAATGGATGGGACCTTACCTAAAGAATCCTGAACCATATCATGAGCCTTCCAACAAGCACATAAACCAAGCAACATAAAATATCTCTGATTGACAGAGGAATTGGTTTCTGCCAGACCTTTTGAAGGGACCCATCGTCATTGAGCTACTTGGGGGATAGGGTACACCACTCCTTTATTCCCAATCATGGAGCCAGCCTTCACAGAGAATCTCGGTCACCTACATCCCAAGGAACTCCTCAAAGAAATCCATGAGTGTTTCCCCTGACAACTAGCAAAGGGAAGAAATCAAAAGACACTTTGGACAGTGGGGACCTCACCATCTGAAGGGGAAAACAAAAGCAAGTAAAGCTGGTTGGCTGAAATGTTGAGGTTATAAGAAGTCTGGGGTTATAAATAAGAAGCATTGGGGGATGAGGAGGTAAAAATAAGATAGTTTGGTCTCATGGACTTTATAAGCTATTAGGAAGAATAACATCAGCACAAATAACTACACGACAAGTTATAATCTAATTAAATGCATGAGAGGTCCAACTAATGGTTTCAAGAGAGTTCAAGAATAAAGAATCACTTCTAGCTAATGAGAATCAAGGAAGGCTTCATGGAGAAAATAATGTGTCAAACAGACCTTGAGACAGAAGAATATCTGTAGGAAGAAAGAAGGAAGTCAGTTCAGGGCTTCGGGAACAGGGTGTGAAAATGTACAGAGATGGGAAAGGGCAAAGAAACTTTGCAACAGATAGTTGTACAATTAGGTGGGATGATGATAGGAAGGGCTATGTCTACAGTAATTGTTCTCATTATTCTACCCCCCCCCCCCATGCTTGAACTCCTCACAGTGGGAACTAATGCTTGGCAGGGAGCAGGTGGAGAGGGCAAATGTGTGTGTTTAGCAGAAGATACTTTGATTAAGTCTCCCTTTCCTTCCCAGTCAGCTGTCGGATTTGATTACAAAGGAGAAGTGGAGAAGCACACATCTCAGAAAGGCAAGGATCCTGCCTTCTATGTCCTATAACTCTTCCTGCCAAAATCCACCTTCCTTCTTCCCAATCCCAGGTTTCCAGTATCTCTGCCAGCTGTGGCTTCATTGCACTAATGCACAATGCACTAATGACTACAGAGTGCCAGGTTTGGGGAATACAAAAAGAAGTAACACCACCCCTGCCCTCAGGGAACTTACTATGCCTATGTCTCTTGGCTCATCCCTAGATTTCCAAATTCTGTGGAGGGGGTGGGGAGCAAGAATAATTGGAATGGTCTCCCCACTATGTTCAGAAGAGTCCAGAAAAGAGGAAAAGGAAAGAGCAGGGGAAGAAGGGAGTGGAAAGGGTGCTTTATACAAAAACAGAAGTGAGGCAGCTCAATTCAAAACTCATAGAAGAAGCCTGGAAATATCACACCCCTCCGCCACATTCCTTTGTTCCATAAGCAGCCACTTAGTTGATTCTCTTCCCCATTTTCCTTGGACCCATTCCATTCTCTTTGGACTACTTTCCATTCTCTGACTAAATTCTTTCCTGTTCTGGAGATGGACTGACGGGTCTGACATCTCCCTCTCATTCAACAGATTACTCCCGAGGCTTTGGTGGTCGCTATGGCGTAGAGAAGGATAAACTGGACAAGGCGGCTGTTGGATATGACTACAAGGGCGAGACAGAAAAGCATGAGTCCCAGACAGGTGATTTGGAGGGACTGGGTAGGGTTTGGGGAGCATTATTGGGAATGAGGAGCTGAGATGGGTGGGACAGAATATCTCTGTTCACTCCTGAAGGGGTGTGTGTGTGTGTGTGTGCACCCCCTACCTGGGGCTGAGGTCAGGAGCACCTAGCATTTCAGAACTGCCCCATACTTACCCTAGAAAGTTGGGACCTTCTGCTTCCCTCCACCTAAATGAGGAGGTCCTAAATGTTCCTGGCTTCCCACCACATATTATATTATTGAGTGAGGTTATGATGGGAGAGGTGTTGTAGTGACAGGTCAATAGAAATGAAAAGGCAGGAGAATACAAGAGAAATGATGCAAGTAGGGAGCAAGGAGTGGTACTTCAGAGAGAGTGAATTATGGAGTGAGTGTGGGAACTAGAAACAGAATGATACGGTCATACAAGAAGCCTCAGAAATCCCGCTGTTGTCACACATATTTCTAATCATACTCAGAACCATAACTAACAAATTTGGTGCCTGAGGCAAGTAGAATGAAATTAATCTAATGCAAGCACTCTCAAATCAACATAGTGTATGTGTATGTAAATATAGAGAGACAGACAGACAGACAGATTTAATGAATGATTGCTTGGTTAGTTGTGCCTGTGATTTAATTGTATAGTCAAATTGTGGTAAAGGATAGTTCCTCAACTTTCATCATGGCTTCTTCTCTACAGGCATGGTTGGTCAGGGTTCTTTCAAAAATGTTTTCCTTTACAATAGTCTTACTGTGTAAATTATTTTTCAGGCTCTAACTCATTTTACTCTGCATCATTTCATCCACATCTTCCCAGTCTTCTCTGAAACTATCCCTTTTGTCTTTCTTTTAGTGAAATAATGTGCCATTATATTCCTATAGTATAATTAGTTCAGCTACTCTCAATTGATTGTCAGCAATTTTATTTCTGATTCTTTGCTATAATAAAAAGAGTTGCTGTAAATATGTATGCACATATGGGTCTTTTTCCTCTTTCTCTAATCTCTCGGGAGTTATAGGTTTCGTAAGGTTACTTGCAGTTTAGTGTCTTTAAGGCATAGTTCCCAATTATATGTCAGAGTGGCTAGACCTATTTATAGCTCTACCACCAGTGCAACAGGGTACCATCTTCTCACTTCCATCAATTGTCATTTTCCTTTTTTATCATCTTTGCCAATCCAATAAATGCAAGGTAGAATTTCAGAGTTGTTTTCATTTTCCTTTATCTAATTATTGATTTGACATCTTTTTCATGTTGTTGTTGATAGCTTGAACTGCTTTCTTTGTTCTTGTCTTTTGAGCATTTATCTGTTATAATGTCTGCCATTTTTATTTATTTAAATCACTTCCTTACAGCTCTTGGGAATCAGACCTTTACCAGGGAAACTTGCCAAGATTTCTTCCTCCAATTAACTGAAAACCTCCTCTACCAATGCATGTAGGCAATGACATTGCAACTTACAGTCTTAAGAGAGTTGCCTTGGGTACTAAGAGGTTAAATGGTGTTTTCAGAGACACACCACCAATGTGTATCAGAAATGGGACTTGAAGCCAGGTCTTCTTGATTGCAGATGAATTCTCTACCTGCTGCTCTGTATGACTTCTGCCTCTTATGGAAGTGATAGAAGTAATGAAGACAATTAACTTCTCATTGCCTCAGACACCTCTAAGACTATAAATTTCAAATAAGTTACTGATTTACATCCATTAAGAGAATGATCCCACTGAGAGTATCCAATAATTATGAAACCAAAGGCCTAATCATCTCCCACACACACAACAAACAAAGAAAAAAAACTATTAAGACATGCAACTGAACTGAAGAGCTATGCTGGACCACTAGCCTTCATTTTGGAGGAGTCCATTACATTGGTCCCATGAGGAAGACCCTGAGACATTGAGAAGCTACTGCTAGAGAATCTCAGGATAGGCAGTGTGGGTCAGGGCCAAAGAGATACTCTCTTTCCTATCATCATCTCTGTTTTTGTCCCTTATCTCTTTCTTCCTGTCTCCATCTAACATTTTTTGGCCCCCATTTCCTTGTCTCAATCCATGTTCCAATCTCTTCATTCATGCCTTCTACTCTCTAGTTCTGTGATGGTGAACCCATGACCACATGTCAGCACTGACACATGTAGCCATTTTCAATGACATGTGGCCACATGCGGGCTCAGCACACCTCGAGGCCCAAGAGCCGCCCTAGGGAGCCCCCTAGTGCCAGCAGCTGTGCCCATGACCATGCCCCAGCCTGACGGTGGGGGTGGGGGTGGGGATGGGGATGGGGATGGGGATGGGGATGGCTGCTCCAAGAGCTGGCCACGGGGGACGGGGGTAAGCCCTGGGTGGCGCTTGCCAGGTGGCTGGTGTAATAGAGGGCAATACTAGGATATTTGTGGTAATAAGTCAGGGACATCAGGAAACCAGTTAAGGGGCAAGGCTGGATCTTACATTCCTCCCCCACACTACTTCCTGCCCCTTCCCCAACTGAATCTAAAGGGCCTTCTCAAGAATGGTAAGCTTCAAGGGTTTCCCCAATAATCAATCCCATAATTTAGATCTTTTAACTACAGGGATTTATTCTTTGAAGGAATAGAGGTCAGGAGAGGGAGGGGGCAAAAGGGAAATAGGTTTCCCTAATCTCCTATGATTTCCTGTTTATTGAAGATTTTCACAAGGTATTCAACTCAGGAAACAAAGTTAATTTCTCTGAAGGGGGATATTGACAGGTAAAAGGTTCCTTCTGAGCTAGGCTTCAAAAGACCTTTCAGTACTTAGTCAAGTGAGCAATCAATGACCAAGAGAATTGGTTTTGCCTTCCTCCCTTAACAATCAGAGAGAAAAAGATCCAGGTCCAAGCAGCTGGCTCCTAACTGCCCCTTGTCCAGATTCTATTGGATTCTTGTTTTGATCTGGTTGATTGGTGGTTCACCAAAATTTCCAATCTCTTGCTTTTTCTTGCAAATCCATCTGATGTTGCAATATCTTCCTTACACTGAGGGGAGAGGGGGTCTCCCTCAGGGGTGGGGAGGAGGAGCATGCACACAGGCAGGCAGGCTGGTGGGCTGCAACAGCTGCTCTTCTCCTGCTGCTCTCCTGGGGTCCCTGAACCAGCAGATTGAGGATGGAAGGGGTGGGGCCAGGCTGGACCAAAGACTGGGTGGGGCTCCAGCCCACATGCAATGGAGGAGTGCTTGGAACCAATTACCAGACATTTTTAGCATCCTGAAAAATATAGCAATGGCTTTACTCACAATTTTTCACTCCATGTACTTTTGTGAGACCTTATTCTCAGCGTTAAATAATATCAAAACCAACAAAAGAAACAGATTAACAGATGAAGTGAATAGCTCTTGCTTGGGCTTGAAGTGTACAAAATACCAACCTTCAATTGACGATTTAGTCAATGAAATTCAGCAACAAAAAAAGTCACTAATAGGCAGGTTAGTTAAAGAATTCCCCCTCCCCCTCACTTATCTTAGTTCACAGCACCCCACACATGTTAAATAATATCAAGACCAACAAAAGAAACTGACTGACAGATGAACAAAGAACAGGTAAGTTAAATAATTAGTTTTTGGTTTATTAAATACAGTTATATATTACAATTATCCATTTTTGTTATTTAAATTATAAATATCACAAAAATTGTGTTGTTTTTTTTTCTCAAAGCGACACATCACCTGAGTTATACTCGGTTTTTTGGCTAATTTTGACATACCAAGCTCAAAAGGTTACCCGTTACTGCTCTAATCCTAAATTTCTTATGGTTGTATCCTATCTATCCCTTACTACCTTCCATATTCCTCCCTTTCTCCCCATCTCTCTTCTCCATTCTTCAGCTTTGTCTCTTGGGATTGATGCCTGGATCTCTCTGTTCTGCAGATTATGCCAAAGGTTTTGGTGGTCAATATGGTGTTCAGAGGGACCGAGTAGACAAGGTAAGATACCCCTTGTACTGAGAAAATTCCCTCCAAACTATACCAAGAATGAAGATAAAGATAATGCTAGGGAGATGGGACAACTGATTGGTTGGGGATAGTAAGTGCACTCCAGGATTTATTACCATATGCTCAAAGAATGGGCAAAATCTCCACATTTGGACTCCTTTCTGATTCTTCTTTAATACTCATTGGTTCTGGGTTCTACTTCATTGGTCTGAAGTCTTATCCTTGACTGGAGCTGGAGAAGTGGTTTTAGAGGAATAAGGGAGACAACCTCCAGGGGGAAGTATGGGAAGGTTATATCACACTATGGTTTGTCACCTTGTGTTGTCTAACTCCAACCTCAGTCTCCATCATTTTCCCTGTGAATACCCTCCATGACCTCAGTTCAGATGGCCATCCTGACCTTCTCCTCCTGACCACCCACTAGTGCCTCTCACTTAATCTAAGGTCGCCCCTCTTTGGAGATGTAAGATTTGGAGAAAGAGACAGAGACAGAGACTCTGTGTGTGTGTGTGTGTGTGTGTGTGTGTGTGTGTGTGTGTGTGTGTGGCAACCCCCTACCTGGGACTGAGGTCAGGAGCACCTAGCATTTCAGAACTTTCCCAAACTTACCCTAGAAAGTTGGGACCTTCTGCTTCCCTCCACCACCCTCCACCGTGGAACCTCATCCATCCACCTGAGAAGGTCCTAAATGTTCCCAGCTTTCCTCCACGTATCTCCTGAATTAGCTTCTTTCTCCCTCCTCCTTACCCTTCAACAGAGTGCAGCCAGCTTCAATGAAATGGAAGCCCCTACTACAGCTTATAAGAAAACCACACCTACAGAGGCTGGTGAGTTACTAAAATAAGTTCCTCCCCAACACCCAGTCTAATAGCCTTTCAACCTCTTCATCTTCTTTGCCCCATAGATCTAGCAACTTTTTCATACTCTGCCCACTCCACCCTCCCATCCAGATCACATTAAGTAGCCCTTTGCCTCACCCTTTCAGAAGAGGGATTATATTTATTATGCATCATTCTAGTATGTAGAACTAAGACCAATGGGTAGAAGATAGAGTATCCAGTTTCAACTAGGCATAAAAATGAATGTTCTATTCTCATTGTCAAAAATTAAATGAGCTCCCCCTCACTAAAAGTTTTCAGGTAGAGGCAGATACTATTTAGTTTTTAATCTTTGTAAAAAGTAGAAGTAAAAATCAACACTTTAAGTTTTCAAAGAGCTTTACACATTTTTATTTTATTTATTCCTCTCAGTAACCCAACAGGTAGATGCTATTATTAGCACCATTATACAAAGGAGGAAACTGAGCAGGACTAAAGTTAAATGAGTTTCCCAGAGTCACAATTAATAAGTGTCTGAGGCTAGATTTTAAAAGATACTTTATTTTACCAATTACATGTAATAACAATTTTCTACATAAGTTTTCTGAAGTTATATAATTCAAATTGTCTCCCTCCCTTCCCTCTCACTTTCCAGAAATGGTAAGCAATTTGATCTGGGTTATACATACATTATCATGCCAAATGTATTTCTGTATCATTCATTTTTATAAGAGAATACTCATATAAAACCCAAATAAGCTAAAGTGAATAATTATATGCTTTGATCTGCATTCCAACTCCAATAGTTCTTTCACTGGAGGTGGATAGAATTCCTTGTCATATGTCTGATGTTAGATTTGAACTCAGGTCTTCCTGACTCCAGGTTCTTGCTTTCTATGCACTGGGCCACCTAGCTGTTTAAAGCATACTAGCCATTTCATAACTATTGAATTGAATTGAATTGAATTGAATTGAATTGAATTGAATTGAAGGATATTATAGAGGTGGTTCCTTTTTGGGTTTAGAAAGTTAGACTACTGTTTTTCAGATTTATTATTCTTACCTCTCTCTCCCTGGGTTCTTCCCACTGGACTAGTCAGTTAAGTGAGTGAGATTTTCAAGAAGTGAGAGCTGAGAAAATGGGACTGAAAAGTGAACTAGATGGCATGGGGATTTGATTGGCAAAATAAAGATGGGGTGGGATTGTATCTTGGGAGAACAATAGGAAGGAATGATGATTTGAAGAAGGGGCCAATAAGGAACAGGAGCTTTAAGGTGACTGAGAAAAGTAATTTAGAGGAAAGAGAAGAATGAGGTCCAGGAAAGAAAAGTATAACTGGAACCTTAAGATTTAAGGAGAAAGAGGAATCAGTTTAGGATAAAGGTTTAGGGCAGTGATGGTGAACCTATGGCATGGGTGCCAAAGATGACACATAGAGCATTCTCTGTGGGCACACAGCTGCCACCCCCCCCAGAGTCCATTATTAGAATGGCAGAGGGACTAGAGTGGAGCTGCTCCCCTCCCCCTCTCTCCTGGTAAAGGTAGGAGACATGCAGATAGCAGAGCTGGAGGGGAGAAGAGTGTTTAGGCCACTACCCTCCCCCTCTCTACATTCCCTAAGGACATTCCTCACTTCCCTAGCCCCTCTGCCCAGACATCTAATGGGAATACTTTATCCCTCCCCTGTGTAGATAAGGGGGAATTAGGGTGTGCCCAATACTTGGTGGTGGGTGGGGTAGGGGGAGCACAACATGCAGTCTGGGTTGGGGGGAGCAATAGCACTTGGTCTGCAGAGTACTCCATCTCTAAAAAGTTTGCTATCACTGGTTTAGGGCAAAATGTAGCTCTAAGGATATAGCCTTAAAGACTACACCTTCACATTCCCCTTTTGAATCCTCTCCAAATTTGCAGTATCCTCTTCATCCTTTCTGTTCTATCAGATCTTATTGATCATCATCCCCTGATATTACCCTACTATCACCTCCTTTCTTTTTTCTCACTTTTTCCCCAATTACATGTAGAAATAATTTTTAAAAAACTTTTACCTTCTGTCTTAGAATCACTATTGTGTATTGGCTCCAAGGCAGAGGAGTGGTAAGGAATAGGCAATGAGGGTTAAGTGACTTGCCCAAGGTCACATGGCTAGGAAGTGTCTGAGGTCAAATTTGAACCCAGGACCTCCCATCTCTAGACCTGGCTCTCAATCCACTAAGCCACACAGCTGCCCCTTAGAAATAATCTTTGACAATTGTCTCCTGACATTTTAAAACCCAGATTTTCTTCCTGCCTATCTCCTCCCTTCCCTCTCTGAGGTAGCGAATACTTGGACATAGGTTATATATCATGAATATATGTAGGTTTATGTATATACATAGTGAACTATGTAGATTTTATAAAGTGAATAGTCTGATATGAGTTATTTTCACGTAATACCTATTTCCATATTGCTCACATCATATTATCTTCCTTCAATCCTCATACTACCTGTGTTTGTCAATAGCTTCTAGTGGGGCCCGTGGACTGAAGGCAAAATTTGAATCCATAGCAGAAGAGCAACGACAAGAACAAAGATTAGTGTCAAAGAAACCTGTAGTGCCTGCTTCACTCCCCAAGAGACTCCCTGCCCAGGTGAGCTTTTCCCCAGTTCTTCCAGGTTCTTCTGCTTACCCAGGGCACACTGGAATAAAGTAGAGCCAACCCAAGATATTTCTTGGGAATCTATTATGTGAAAGGTCTCTGTTCTCAAAGAGAATAATGAAAGTGTCTATGCTCAGAGCTCAAAGTTCAGTGTTGGGGGAGGATAATAATAGCTTTACGTAACCCTTTGGAGTTTGCAAACACCTAAATTACCTAATGTGATCCCCATCTCAGGAAGTCGGTGCTATTGTTGTTGCTAGTGTTCGACACTTCATGCCTCTGTTGGGGGTTTTCTTGGCAAAGATGCTTGAATGGTTTGCCATTTCTCTAGCTCATTTTACTGAAGAGGAAACGGAAGCGATCAGGGTTAAGTGATATGTCTAGAGTCACACAGTCAGTAAGTGTCTATGGTCAGATTTGAACTCACGAAGATGAGGCTTCCTGATTCCAAGCCCAGGGCTCTATCCAACATGCTACCTGGCTGCCCTTTTATTGTGCTATTATTATTCCCATCTAACAGTTGAGGAAGTTGGGGCAAAGGGAGGTTAAGTGATTTGCCAGGGTTTTCACATCTCATAAGTGTCTGAGGTGAATTCAAGTCTTTCTGATGTAAAAGTTCATCACTCTTTAGTCTCTTAAAAGTTCAATAACAATCTGAGATATAAATAACATTATAATAGTGATAATAATATTATATAGCACATACGATGTGTCAGGCACTGTGCTAAACTCTTTACGATGATCTCAGGCAATCCTCACAACACTCCTGGGCAGTAGGTGCTATTATTATCCCCATTTTACAGATGAGGAAACTAAGGCAAACAGAAGTTAAGTGACTTGCCCAGAGTCATATAGCTTCTGAATTTGAACTCAGGAACTCTCCAGACCATAAATATTGAGCTAGAAGAGATCTTAGAACCTTATTAGTTTTCTCTAGACTTAGAGAATCTTACTATACTTCTTATTTTACACAGATGAAAAACAAACTAAGGCACAGGAAAGGTTAAAGGTAAGGGTTAAAGGAAAAAAAGAAAGAGGGTGAGATTTGGAAAAGGAGTCAGAAAGAGGGATAGGAAATGGGCCAGAAATCTCAAGGCATGAATTTGGTAGGGGAGGAAGTAAACGAGAATAATGCTCTCTACTCTTCTGGATAAGCCTCAGGTTGAGAGCTGCTTGCCCTCCAAGACAGCAACAAAGAAAGAGCTTCCTCCAGTGCCAGCCCTGCTCATGAAGAGGACTCCTCCAGAGGTAAGCGGAGTCTTTTCCTATTGCTCGCATTAGCGACTTTTTCCATTGGCACAATTCTGTACAATCCTTGATTTCCTTTCCAGAAGCTGAATGATTTCCTTTCCCCCTTCTCTCCCTCTTTTCTCTGCATCTCCTCACATAGTTGGGAATGAGGGTTTGGGTTCATTTGCCAAAGGTCGGGGACAGAGTTGATTGGCAGAGAGGAACAATCTCGGGATTATGGGTAGAAAAATGGTAGAGGGGAGGAGAATTTACAGTTCATTCTGACCTCCAAGGTTCAAGGGAGCTGCTTACTCCACATTCTTCTCTGGTTAGGACGAGGGGCCAGATAATGAGGAGCCCCCAGCTCTGCCCCCCAGGACTCCTGATAGGTTCCAGACCCTGGAGGAGACAATGCCAGAGCCAGAGCCAGAGCCAGAGCCAGAGCCAGAGCCAGAGCCAGAGCTGGAGCCTGAGAATGACTATGAGGATGTGCTGGAGTTGGACAGACCAGACGTTGGTGGGGATCAAGAGAATGACTATGAGGACATTGCAGAGAGGGATGAAGAAGATACAGGGGATGATTATGAGGACATCCTGGAGCCTAAAGGGTCCTCATTGCCTCCACCTTCCAATGGTGAGTTTGGGAGCCTGGGATTTCTACCTCCACAGCATCTCTGCACCACCTTAGATTGGACACTCATCACCTCTCACTTGGAGAATTGCAGTAGCTTCCTGATTGGTCTCTATGCCTCTAGTCTCTGACTTCTCCACTCGATCCACACGCTACTGTCTGACCCTATGACTCCCCTACTAAATCAATTCCAGCGGCCTCCTATTGCTTCTAGGATAGACTTTTCCCTTTGGCTTTTTTTTTTAACCCTCACCTTAAGTCTTGGAATCAATACTGTGTATTGGCTCCAAGGCAGAAGAGTGGTAAGGGCTAGGCAATGGGGGTTAAGTGACTCACCCAGGGTCACACAGCTAGGAAGTGTCAGAGGCCACATTTGAACCCAGGACCTCCTGTCTATGGATCACTTTTTTTTTTTAAACCCATACCTTTTGTCTTAGAATCAATACTAAGTGTTGGTTCCAAGGCAGAAGAGTGGTAAAAAGCTTGGCAATTGGAATTAAGTGACTTGCCCTAGGAAGTGGCTACGGTCACATTTGAACCCAGGACTTCCTGTCTCCAGGCCTGGCTCTCTATTCTCTGAGCCACCCAACTGCCCCATCTCTCTTTAGCTTTTAAAATCATATATAACCAGCCCCCAACCTCTATTTCCAGCTCACTGGACATTTTTCTTCTCTCTCACTCTGTGATCTAGGCAAACTGGCCTTCTCTACATTTCTCTCACTCATGACACTCCATCTCCAGTTTTCATGCCTTTGCCTGGCTGTCCCACTTAGCTGGAATGCACTTCTCCCTCCCTACTTAGTGGTGTCCCCGTCTTCCTTTAAGATGGAAATAGCTCATGTGTAAACAGAATCCCCTCCCCTCCCCCAAGCTCCTCCCACCTCGCTGAGTGGCTGAATGTCAGAGGTCACAGGTGGAGCACCCTAGGAACATGACCCGGAAGGAAAGGTTACAGGTCCAGGTCAAGAGAGAGGATAAAGGTATGGGGCGAGACACACCCAGGGCCTCTATTCCCTTGGAGGCGGCAGTGGAGCACTATGTCTGAGAGACAGCCATGTGCAGAACCACATGGTCAGGGTTAGGTTAGATTAGGCTTAAATCTCTATATATCTGCTTTCTCAATTTCAAGTGATTATTCATAAACTCCAGAAAATAAGAACCTGGAGTTATTAATTTAAATCTAACACTTGGGCAGAGCAGCTAGGTGGTACAGTGTTCAAAGCATCAGACCTAGAGTCAAGAAGACTCCTCTTTCTGAGTTCAAATCCAGCCTCAGACACTTCCTAGCTGTGTGGCCCTGGGCAAGTCACTTAATCCTGTTGGCTTCAGTTTTTTCATCTGTAAAATGAGCTGAGAAGGAAATGGCAAACCATTTTGCCAAGAAAACCACATTTGGAGTCATGGAGGGTTGGGCACAACTGAGAAATGACTGAACAGCATAGCTTAGACACTGTCTTCTGGAGGAAACTATTCTTTCTGCTGGAGTGGGCTCTTGATCAATTTTTGGAGCAAACATTCACATCTCAGAAATCAGCAAACATTACACATCAAAGCTTGACATGTTGTTTTGTTGATTTCTAGACTTAAGAAAATACTAATATTTATTTGTTTGTTTATTTAATTGTTTATTTTAAAACCCTCACCTTCCATCTCAGCATCAATAGTGTATTGGTTCCAAGGCAGAAGAGCAGTAAGGGCTAGGCAATGGGGGTCAAGTGACTTGCCCAGGGTCACACAGCTAGGAAGTGCCTGAGGGTAGATTTGAACCCAGAACCTCCCCTCTCTGGGCCTGGCTACCCAGCTGCCCCCTATATTAATATTTAGATTAAACTTAAAGCTGTATCATGTCCACCCCACGCACACATGCATACACACCTGGTTGTTAAATGTTCATCAGCACATCACTGCCTGATCTCCTCAACTAGCGGTACCTTCCTTTCTATTTAACTCCTTTGTGTATGTCTATACTTAGTAGCATTCTGTTATGTTCTCCATATTTTAATATCTGCTGTTGTCTCCCCGTTAGAATGTAAGTCACTGGGAGCGTGGCTCCTTTCATTCCGTGTGCTCGTATCCCCAGTGCCCAGCACACGGTCGGGCGGTGTTACCAAGTGATTCATCAGGAAGCCCGCGGGAAGCCCTGGCGACTCGCTCTGCCTCCGCTCTCCCTCTCCGAGGCCGTCTTGCCTGACAGCATTAATATCGCCCCGTTTGTCTTCCGTGTTATGCAGGCACTGCTGGCAGCAGGTCCGAGGCCGGATCGACAGGGATCTCGGCCATCGCCGTGTATGATTACCAAGGAGGTGGGTCGCCTTTGGGGGGCAGCATGATATCGGGGAACTCTCCCAAGGGAGAAGCCAGGCCCATTTTCCTTCCGGAGTAGTTTGGGGAGAGCAGAGGGGCAGGGAAGGTCCCCTTCTCAATCGCCGTTCAAGCTTCCTGCCATTTCTCCCACAGAGGGCAGCGACGAGATATCCTTTGACCCAGACGATACCATCACGGACATCGAAATGATCGACGAGGGCTGGTGGCGAGGACGTTGCCATGGGCGTTTTGGCCTCTTTCCAGCAAATTATGTCCAGCTCCTTCAGTGACCCTCTCTGCCATTATATTCCGATTAGCCTCAATCTCATTAGCCTAGACCCTTTTTCTTTGCCTCATCCTAGTCCCACCAGGAACGGCTACCCCTGCCTTGTGCTCTGCCTTGCACTATCAAATTAACAAGCCATTATTAAGTGCCTACTATGTGCCAGGCACTGGGGACACGGAGGAAGAAGTGAAATAGTGTCTGACCTCAAGGCGTTTACAATCTATCAGAGAGGGGAAAATGGCCCAGCCAGAATATATATGTAAATCAGTCTTTTCTGATCTTCAGGCAGATTCTCTGATCCACTAAGAAGATAGAAAAACATTATTTAATATTGCCTGGTCAGGGGCAGTGAGGAGACTCAGAGAGAAGATGGGAGATCCTGGGTTCAAATTTGACCTCAGTTTCCATAGCTGGGTGACCTTGGTGCAGTCACTTAACCCTTCATTGCCTAGCCCTTATTGCTTTTCTGCCTTGAAACCAATATTTAGTATTGAATCTAAGACGGAAGGTAAAGGTTAAACAAGAACTTGCCTGGCCGTCCCTCCTCTCCCCTCCCCTCAACTTCAGGTTACCTCTTCTTTCCCAGCACTCCTTTAGCTCAATCCCAAGACATTTTTGATTTCCTAATCCAAATTCAGTGGCCCTTGTTCAGGGGATCCTGAGATGGCAATTGCTAGTGTGTCCCTTCCCTTCCCTTCCATGGTTTCCTCATTGAAACTGCTGTTTGGAGTTGGAAATAAAGTGACTGGTTTTTTTTTGTCTTATTTGTTTGTTTTTGTGTTGAGACAACTGGCCTCCCAGGAGCTCCGCTTTCCTTTAGTTCTGTGTGCCAGGTGCCATCTCCAGGGGTCTTCCTGGGCACTCGATTAAAGGTCAGGAAGCATGAGTTTTAGTTCTTTCCCTTATGAGTAATGCATCATTTGCCTTTTCTAGATCTCAATTTCCTCATCCATAAAATAAAATGAGATTGGACTTTTTAGCACTTTTAGCACCAAAGAAGTCAGAAGCCACCAGAGCTTGCTTCTTTGCCTGTTATTTAAACTCTAACCACAACCAATCTTGTAGTAATGGACTATAGGGGTAAAGGACAGGATACCGTATGCAGAAGGTTTGGGAGGGAGGGACGGGGCAAAGGATATCTTAAATGGAAGTGACCATGTTCTTTTTTTGTCTCTAATTTAGTTTATTCTCTAATGTGTGTATGTAAGAAAGAGCAGGAAGAAAAGAGAGAAAGCAAAAGCCATATGTTCCCTGTGCTTCCACTTACTGCTGTCCAGAATCCTCTGTGGAATTCACAAGAAAAAGAGCAATATTTTTGGTGGAATAGTAGTAGTTGTATTCTAATATCTGTGTGTAGAAGAAAGACTGTGCTATGCAGAACTAGGACAAATAGGGAGCAGCTAGGTAGCTCCATGGATTGAAAACCAGCCTAGAGATGAGAGGTCCTGGGTTCAAATGTGCCCTCTGACAGTTCCTAGCCATGTGACCTTGGGCAAGTCATTTAACCCCCTGCCCCCAATACCTAAACCTTATCATTCTTCTGCCTTGGAACCAATACTTTGTATTGATTCTAAAATGGAAGGTAAGAATTGTTTTTTAAAAAATAACTAGCCAAATAGGTAGAAGTCACAAGGTGGCAAATTTCAACTCAGTATCAGGAATACATTCCTAACAGTTAGAGCTGTCCAAAAACATAATTGGTAGACTTCCAACATAGTGAGCCATTGATCATATGAGGCTAAAGGACCAGCTACCAGGGATGTAGGCACGATTCCTTTAAGCTTTAGGGGAGAGGTCGGGTAATGATCCTTTCTGCTAAGATTCTGAGGAACACAGTGTCAGAACTGGAAGGGATCTTAGAGATTATTTAGCTCAACCTTTTCATTTTACATGCATGCTATGACCCTGAAAAAGTCAACACTCTCTGTACCACAGTTTCCTTATCTGTAAAAGGAAGGGACTGGGTGAACTAACTCTGAAAGACAATTCCAGCTCTGATAGCCCTGGTTCTATGTTTACCAAAGCCCAAATCTGACTTTACACGAATTGGATTTAGTTTGAGGGAATTTCTATCAAATCTCTTTTTAGCTCATTTCTCTGAACAGGGTTTCCCCTAACAATCTCAGTATCTGGCTCAGGACTTTATAGGAAAGATAAAAGAACCCTTAGCACTGCCTACTGTACTCCACTGCTTCCAGGCCAGCACTTGGGCTAACTTTTAAAAAAATATATCAGGCAGCCTTTATTCACCCAAAATACATAAATGACAAAGTGTTGGTTGAGGGAGGAATGAATGTGTGACATCATGGCTCAAAGATGAGGCCAAACTAAAAGTAAAGAGATTTATTAGCGTGCTGTGGCATCCATAGCCATTGAGATTCCAGGGATACAGGTTTGGACCTTGGAGTACAGTCAAAAAAAAAAGCCTTCAGTCTCAACTTGGGTTAAAAAAGTAAAGCATTTCATAGAAGAGAGGGTAGGAAAAAGTTTATTCAAGGGAGAAGAGGGAAGCATTTGGAATTCAAAAGGAAAATTTATTATCAGAATAATAAAACACCCCTTGTTCAAAGGCAGCATGAAAAGAGAAAAGACCAAATTCTTTTACAATTGTGAAAGCACTCCTTTCAGACAATATGGCAGCCTCTAGTTCAAGAGAGCAAATTGTTACAACAGCAAACAAGGTAGGTGGCATTACTTGCTATACTGTATCCTTGTAATGGGGGTGTGGGGACTTTCTACTATTTCCTAACGGTGGTTAGGAAATGTCTACATTGTTTTTCTAGCAAGACACTGTGAAATGATTGTGGTTCCTATTTCTGCCCCACCAATCTCCATATCTATGTCCATTCCACTACCTGGTGGCTGAAGCTTTAAAAAAAAAATCATCCAGGTCAGAAACAAAAGAAAAAGTTGGAAATATGTATTTTTTCTTCCCTCCTTCTTTCTTTCTTTCTTTCTTTCTTTCTTTCTTTCTTTCTTTCTTTCTTTCTTTCTTTCTTTCTTTCTTTCTTTCTTTCTTTCTTTCTTTCTTTCTTTCTTTCTTTCTTTCTTTCTTTCTTTCTTTCTTTCTTTCTTTCTTTCTTTCTTTCTTTCTTTCTTTCTTTCTCTTTCCTCTTTCTTTCTTTCTTTCTTTCTTTCTTTCTTTCTTTCTTTCTCTCTTTCTTTCTTTCTTTCTTTCTCTCTTTCTTTCTTCCTTCCTTCCTTCCTTCCTTCCTTCCTCCCTCCCTCCCTCCCTCCCTCCCTCCCTCTCTCTCTCTCTCTCTCTCTCTCTCTCTCTCTCTCTCTCTCTCTCTCTCTCTCTCTCTCTCTCTCTTTCTTTCTTTCTTTCTTTCTTTCTTTCTTTCTTTCTTTCTTTCTTTCTCCCTTCCTCCCTTCCTCCCTTCCTCCCTTCTCCCTTTGCTCCTTCCTGCCTTTCTTTCTCTCTTTTGGGATAAAGAATCAAATTAGTTGTGGTTTGTATATCCTGGATTTGAAATAAGATCATCAAGAATTGAAATAAGGACCTCCAAGTGGAAATCTCCAGGAGGCAGCTGATGACATGGAACTGCTGCTCAGGTGAGAATTCAGCTCTAGGGCATCAGGGCCACATAGAAGTGAAATCTGAAATCAAGGGATTGAATATTAAGGAAAGGAGGAATAAGAGGACTGAGGTTTGCACTGTGACCTTATTCTCTTTTGGAACTCAGATTCCTGTCTTGGAGGCTTGAGCTCAGTTTGGTCACCTTTTACCTTATCTAGCCTAATCAGAGGCCACTCTGAAATCCTTGGCCATCTCCAAGTGATGCCATCTTTGCTCTGGCCTTCTATTCCTCCTATTAGAATGTGACTCCTGCCTCCAGGGCTCTGATTGGGGATCTTTTACTTTATTTAACCTTGTCCTCCCTCAACTTTTCTACCATCCCCTAGCTATGTCATCTTGCCCTTTCTCCCTAACTTGTTACTTCTGTTGTCCCATTATGTGTTGCCTTTTTCCCAAAACAAATGTATTCATTTCAAATATTCTTTTAAAATGTTGAGTTCCAAAATCTCTTCCTCCGTGTGATCCCTCCCCCACATACTTAGAAGACAAGTAAATGGCATCAATAATACATGTAAAATCATGCAGAACATATTTCTATATTAACCATATTGCAAAAAAAAAAAAAAGATAGAAAATCATACTTCAATTTCCATTCAGAATTCATTTCTTCTCTCTCTGGAAGTGGACAGCTTTTTTTCACCATAAGATCCTTGGACTTATCTTGGATCATCATATGGACCAGAGCAGCCAGGTCTTTCACAGTTGATCATCTTTACAACATGGTTGTTACTATGCACAATGATCTCCTGGTTCTTCTCACTTCATTTTGCATCAGTTCATATAGGACTTGCTGGGTTTTGTTTTTCCTTTTCCTAAAACCACCCGTGTCATTTCTTATAGCACAATAGTAGTATTGCTTCATATGCCACAACTTCTTCAGCCATTCCCTATCTGATGAACATCCTCTCAATTTCCAATTCTTTGCTACCACAAAAATGTGTTTAAAATATTTTTGTACATGTAGATTCTTTTCCTTTTTCTTTGACCTTCTTGGGGGTACAGACCTAGTAGCAGTACTGCCAGATCAAAAGGTATGTACACAGCCCTTTGGGCATAGTTCCAAATTGTTCTCCAGAACAGTTGAATCAGTTCACAACTTCACCAAGTTTTGATTGTAGCTATTTTCCTTCATCTCCTCCAGCATTTGTCAATTCTGATATGAATGAGGTGGTAGGTACTTCAGAGTTGTTTTAATTTGTATTTCTCTAATCAATGATTTAGAGCATTTTTCCATGTGAATATTATTAGCTTTTATTTCTTCTTTAAAAAAAGCCTATTCATATCCTTTGGCCATTTAACAATAGGGAAATAATTCTTATTTTTATAAATTTGACTCAAATCCTTATATATTCAAGAAATGAGACTTTTATCAGAGAAACTTCCTGTAAACTTTTTTTAATGTTACTTCACTGCCTGTGGTACCTTTTTAATAAAATGTAGTTTCCCTGATTGTCTCTTTTAATTGTCTCTTTTTGCTTTTTTTCTGAAATCATGATGGCTATCCCTGCCTTTAAAAAAACAACAACAACAACAAAAACCCTTACCTTCCACCTTATTGGTTCTAAGGCAGAAGAGTGGTAAGGGCTAGGCAATGGGGGTTGGGGGTTAAGTGACTTACTCAGGATCACACAGCTAGGAAGTGTCTGAGATCACATTTGAACCCAGGACCTCCTGTTTCTGGGCCTGACTCTCAATCCACTGAGCCATCCAGCTGCCCCCATATCCCTGCCTTTTTTGCTTCAGTTGAAGCATAATAGATTCAGTGCCAGTCCCTTATTTCAATTGTGTCTTTCTGTTCCAAGTGTGTCTCTTTGAACAACATATTGTGGAAATATAGTTCTAACCCTTTCGGTTATCTGCTTCCATTTTGTGGAGGAGCTCATCCTATTTCCATTCACAGTTATGATTACTATATATTTTTCCTCCATTCTATTTTCTTCTATTTATACTCCTCTCTCTTTTTCCTGTCTCTCTTCAAAAGTCTCTTTTGTTTCTGATCACTGCCTCTCTTAAACTGTCCTCCTTTTTGTCATTTCCCCTCTCCTTTTTCATGCCCTCTTCCACTCTTTCAGATAAGATGGATTTCCCAACCCAAATAAGGCTGTGTGTGTGTGTGTGTGTGTGTGTGTGTGTGTGTGTGTGTGTGTGTGTATTCTTTCCTCTTTAAACCAATTCCAATGAATGAATTTCAGGCATTGCCTGCCACCTTCCACCCACCATTTTCCAGGATAAAACCTCTTTCTCGCATGCCTCTTTTATGTAATACAATTTTCCCCATTCTACTTCTTCCTTCTGCCTCCCAATGCCTTCCTCTTACTCACCCCTCTTTTATTTTTTGAGATATCCCAACATAATTGACTCATACACATGCCTTCTATTATGTAAACTTCTTCTGTCCTAAAAATGATAAAGTTTTTAGAAGTTATAGTTATCATCTTCCCATATAGGAATATAAACAGTTTAGCTTCATTGAATCCTTATGATTTGTTTTTCATGTTTACCTTTTTATACTTCTCTTGAGCCTTGTTAAAATTTCTGTTCAGTTCTGGTCTTTTCATCAGAATGCTTGAAAGTCCTCTATTTCATTAAATTCCCATTTTTCCCCCTAAAGGATTACACTCAGTTTTGCTGGGTGATTTTGGGTTGTAATTCTACCTCCTTTGCCTTTTAAATTATTACATTCTAAATTATCCACTCTTTTGATGTAGAAACTGCTAAATCTTGAATGATCCTGACTATGGCTCTATAATATTTAAATTATTTCTTTCTGGATGCTTGCATATTTTCTCCTTGATATGTAATTATCTACTCTCTGCTTGAAGACCTCTAGATACAGACAATTTATTCTCTAAAGAGGTGACCCATTCCACTTTTGGATAGCTCTGTTTATTCAGAGAGAAGCTAGGTAGCTCATTGAATAAAACAACTGCCTGAAAATAGGAAACCTGAGTTCAAATTTGGCCTCAGCTATTGGGCAAGTCACTTAATCCTGTTTGCCTCAGTCATAAAGCTAATAAGTATCTGAGGCCATATTTGAACTTAAGAAGATGAGTCTTCTCCTCTCCAGGTCAGATCTAGAAATCATAGTTAGAGGGAATTAAGTGATGTACTTAGAGCACTGAATCTAGTAGTCAGAAGACTTGAATTCAAATATAACCTCAAACATTTACTAGTTGCATGACCGTGGACAACTCATTTGACTTCTATTTCACTCAGTTTCCTTACCTTTCAAATGGGGATAAATAATAGCACTACCCAATTAGATAATATTTATAAAGCATTTTATAAAACTTAAAGTGCTCCATTAATTCTATTATTATTAAGTCCACATCTCAGGTAAGATGAGCCTCAGAAAGATGAAGTGACTTGCCTAAGGTCATATAGATAACTAAGTAACAAAGTCAGAATTTAAATCCATGTTACCTGATTCCAAATCCAGCACTCTTCTTTGATTAAACCTATCAGGGCAATCCTCAAACAGCATGTGTGCTAGTTCTCTATCACCAGCTTCTAATATTGCCACTCAGTAGTGTGCTAGAGGCAACTTTAAGTGGCTTATGAGATCTCCTTGTTAAATTTTCAGTATGAACATTGACACACTAAAAATCTGCAATGGCTACAAAATGGACCTTGACTTATTGTTTTGTTGGTTGTTTAGACTTTAAAAAGTGTAAATAATGCAGATTAAACTTAAAAGTGTACATAATTTCTTTTTTCTGGAGAGTATAGTTGTTAAATGTTTATCAGCCTGGCAATGCCACTACTGGTTCTGTATCTAAAGAGATAATAAAAAATACTTGTACAAAAATATTTATAGCCGATCTTTTTGTGGTGGCAAAAAATTGATTGAGGAGATGTCCATCAATTGGGAATGGACAAACAAGTTTTGGTACATGTTGGTGATGGAATATTATTGTACTATAAGAAATATAAGAATTGCAAATCAAAACAACTCTGAGGTATCACCTCACACCTAGCAGATTGGCTAACATGACAGCAAAGGAAAGTAATGAATGCTGGAGGGGATGTGGCAAAGTTGGGACACTAATTCTCTGCTGGTGGGGTTGTGAACTGATCCAACCATTCTGGAGGGCAATTTGGAACTATGCCCAAAGGGCGATAAAAGAATGTCTGCCCTATAATCCAGTCATAGCACTGCTGGGCTTGTACCCCAAAGAGATAATAAGGAAAAAGACTTGTACAAGAATATTCATAGCAGCACTCTTTGTGGTAGCCAAAAATTGGGAAATGAGGGGGTGCCCTTCAATTGGGGAATGGCTGAACAAATTGTGATAAATGTTGGTGATGGAATACTATTGCACTCAAAGGAATAATAATGTGGAGGAATTCCATGGGAACTGGAACAACCTCCAGGAATTGATGCAGAGCGGAAGGAGCAGAACCAGGAGAACATTGTACACAGAGACTGATACACTGTGGTACAATCAAATGTAATGGACTTCTCTACTAGCAGCAGTGCAGTGATACAGGACAATTCAGAGGGACTCATGAGAAAGAATTCTGTCCACATCCAAAGAAAGAATTGTGAGAAAAGAAACACAGAAGAAAAACAACTGCTAGATCACATGAGTCAATGGGGCTATGACTGGGAAAGTAGACTCTAAACAATCACCCTAGTGCAAATATTAATACTATGGAAATGGGACTTGATCAATGACACATGTTAAACCCAGTGGAATTGTGTGTCAGATATGGGAAGGAGGTGGGGGAAGGGGAGGGAAAACATTCTAAATCATCTAATTAAATAAAATTAAAAAAAAAAAGAAATGATAAGCAAGATGATTTCAGAAAAAGCTGGAAAGATATGCAGGAACTGATGCAGAGAGAAATAGGCAGAACTGAAAGAATGTTGTACACAATAACAGCAATATTGGAAGATGATTATCTGTGAAAACTTGGCTAATTTCAGCAATGGGACAATCTGGGATCTGGGACAATCCTGAATGATTTATGTTGGGCAATGCTATCCATCTCCAGAGAAAATACTGTTGACGTTGTCTTTCACATCAGTGTATTTATGGTTTTATTTTAGGCTTTTAGTTATGTATGGGTTTGTTCTAGTGTGTTTTGCATGACAATAAAAATGTTTTTCTTCATAAGGTCATAAAAAATGTTTATCAGCACATCGTATAATCATCCAAGGGAGAGGGAGGGAATGAAGTTCTCCTTCAGGACCATAACCTTTATGGTTAGCCATCCCCAAAAGGCATACTCAGACAACCATTGCTTTAGGGCGCCAAGTTACTTTATTGCAATGTGTGGCATTTGTTGGTATACTCTATACAGGTAAATACTTACAGGCATATGCAATCTTTTTATTTAATTCATATTTCTTCAGTTCCACAAAGTAATAAAGCCTTTCTGTTTTGCCTCCTCTGTCTCCATCTACCTTGTCTTCCCCACCTCACTTCTCCCCCAAATCCGAGTCCAAGCCCACTTGCTTAGCTTCCTGATGACTGAAAAAATGGTCTTGTCTGTCTGATCTCTTTAGTTTCGGGATTCTTGACCTGGGGTCTGTGACTGTATTTTAAAAAAAATTAAAAACTCTATTTCTAAATAGCTGATTTCCTTTCCAACCGTATATACTGGATGTCTTCTAAAACAGTATGAGAAGGGGTTCACAGGCTTCACCAACCAGCCCAAAGGATCCACAATATACACAGAAAGGGTTGTGAACATTTGTTTGAGTTAGACCTTTCTTCTAATTCTGGCTGAACTTCATTTCAGGCAAGGCCCTGCCTGACAGCCCCTTGGCCCTCCTGCCCCCCCAAAGATTCTTTCTCCTAGGAATCTCTTTGAGCGATTTAACCTTTGCTGTTCTGCTCACTTTAAAGCTTTTCTTAGTCCCCTCATCTTCTCTTTCTTCTTCTGTCCCCGGAAGCTCCTTTCCTACCAACCATCCTGTTTTCCAATCCCCACTTTCTCTAAACAACTTCATTTTCTTTCATCCCTTTCCTCCTTCTCCTCCTCCTAACACATACTTAACCAGAACTGTGCCTAAGGAATCAGAGGTAACAAAGCTGGGGATGGACTGCCAACAGAATTGGAGTGAATGACTCCTCCTCCACCTGCTTGCCTGTGTTCCACCTCCAGGTCAACATTCTTAAACGCTTTCAGCCTCCCCAGTCACCCAAAATGCTGCCTGCTAAGCCTTCCAATTTAGCCCCTCATCTCTTTACTCCTCTTGGTCAGTCCCTGACTCTCCTTTAGTAAGTCTGTGACTTTTCACATGCTTCTTTGCTTACCTTCCTGCCCACAGGCCAGAAAATACACAGATCCTCCAAGCCAAATTCTGAGGCAGCTGTATTCTTTACTTTTAAGCACTGGTATGCTTATTTAGAACCCTCAGTGCTCCCCTTTCCCCCTGCTCCTTGATTTAACTAGTGAAAGATCTTCAAAAAGTCTATAGTTATAATCTTAGAAAAAATTGTTGTCATTGAGTCATGTCTAACTCTCTGTGGCTCCATTTGAAATTTCCTTGGCAAGGACACTGAAGTGGATTCCCATTTCCTTCTCTAGCTCATTTTACAGATGAGGAAATGGAGATAAATAAGGTTAAGTGACTTGTCCAGTTACAAAGTATCTGAGGATGGATTTAAACTCGGGAAGATAAGTTTTCCTTACTCCAGGTCTAGCCTGCTAGCCACTGTAGCACATAGGTGCCCTTAGAAAATAGTACCTTGTGGGGGTAGCTGGGTGGCTCAGTGGATGGAGAGCCAGGCCTAGAGATAGGAGGTCCTGGGTTCAAATCTGGCCTTAGACATTTCCCAGCTGTGTGACCCTGGGCAAGTCACTTAACCCCCATTGCCTAGCCCTTACCACTCTTCTGCCTTGGAACCAATACACACTATTGATTTCAAGATGGAAGGTTAAGGGTTTTAATTTTTTTAAAAAAATAGTGCCTTGTAGCAAAAAAAAAAACACAATACAGTCAGAGCAATGGGAAACAATGTTCTATTTCTATTCAAATGATCCTCTATGGTCCCCATCAGTAGGCTAAAAGTCCCTTGGGGGCAAAGATTATTTTTCATTTTGTCTACATACTTCCAAAACCTGGCATGATGTCTTGTATTGTGCTTAGGGAATATTTATTGGATTGAATTTAATTTTTTTTAAACCATTACCTTCTTTCTTATCGATTCTAAGGCAAAAGAGAGGTAAGGGCTAGGCAAGTGGGATTAAGTGACTTGACCAGGATCTCATAGCTAGGAATGGTCTGAGGTCAAATCTGAACCAGGAACTTCCTCTCTCTAGGCCTGGCTCTCAGCTGCCCCAATTGGCTTGGATTGTAATAAGGAAAATTGGGTTTCCCAAAGTCACACATCATATTTACATCCACAGCCAGGTCTTGCTCCTATAAATGATAAAACTTGTCTTTTCTCCATTTCTCTAAATGGTGCTATCCAGCTCTGAGTTAAAAATGCCAGATTTGAAATCAATCACAGCTACTCTGATGCCAGATAATCCAGTAGCTACATGTCGTTGTATCGAATCATTATTCTCTCTTTTCTCTTTCTCAAGGAATGACCATGATGAAGGTGGGAGAAATCAAAGGCACTAAATCTGTAGACTATAAGCTAGCCAAGTGACAGGGACCACTTTATTTCTGGCTTGTGTCCCCGCCATACTCCCTCTGAATGTTTATACATACAACTGGTGGAAGGAGTCCTTCTACCTTATGGCCCTTGCCTTTTCCTCTTCTCCAAATCACTGAATCTCTAACTCTGAAGTCCCCCAACGCATCCTTTTTGGATCTGAGCAGTTCCTCACCTCAATAGCACTCAGCTTGGGAGTTGTTCTGTGATGCCTGTATGAATGAACCCTGTTCATGGGGAGGGCTGTCCATTGGGTAATTGTCTTCCTTTCTCCTCTTCTAAAGCCTGTATTTTCTTCTTGATTTCCTGATTGCCTAATGAGCTACTTTCTTTTAGAATGATTTCTCAAGCAGTAAGGGAATTAATCAGCTGGGGAGAGGGAGGGAGGTAATGTAGCTAACCTCAGCAACTACAACAAGGAGTTATTAGGTTTGGAGAGTTGGCTGAAGCTTCTAAGAACCCAAGATTCCACAGATGCAGGAAGCTGATCCTCAAAATCATGACCCAATTCTCCTTCTAGGAGGCTGGGGAAGCACCTTTGGAAGGATTTCCTCCTCAGGGTCTAGGCCTGAAGGTGGTGACCAAGCTCTTCCTGGCTTGCTCGGGCTGCTCACACATGCTGGTTAGAAGAACTGGGTCTGTCCTATGTTCCACAATGTTGAAGGGGCACGTCTTCAAGTGCTCGGACATGGAGGTGACTTCATTAAACTGCCAGCTGTTAATTCTGGAGAAAAGGCTGCTGAATTGCCAGATCTGTTGGGAGGGAATCAATTCAATTCATTTCAACAAATATTTATTAAGTACATACTGTATACCGGGCATTCTACCAAATGGTGGAGACACAAAGACAAGAATGAAAACAATCCCCTCCTCAAGGAACTTACCAGCTCTAGAAATGTACTGGTAAATGTTTAACAAGTGGATCTAAACAGGGGTGAGTGATGAACTATAGGACACTTAAAAAAAAATCTCTTACCTTGGGGACAGCTGGGTAGCTCAGTGGATTGAGAGCCAGGTCTAGAGATGGGAGGTCCTGGGTTCAAATATGACCTCAGACACTTCCCAGCTGTGTGACCCTGGGCAAGTCACCTCCCCCCCCCCCCCCCCAATGCCTAAACCTTACCATTCTTCTGCCGGAACCAATACACAGTATGGATTCTAAGACAGAAGGTAAGGGTTTAAAAGAAAAAAAAGGAAGTGTCTGAGTCTGGATTTGAATGCAAGCAGATGAGCCTTTCTGATGTCAGGCCTGGCATCTATTCACTAAGCCACTCAGATGCATTACTTTTCTAAGTCCAGACACTTTACAAAACAGTAGATCAAGCCTTTGATTTGTAGTTTTTGAAGATATTTTGGGTGTGAATGCTCATGCAGGACAGTTAGGTAGTGCAATGAATAGAGTTCTGGCTTGGAATCAGGAGTTCAAATATGACTTCAGATACTTCCCAGCTGTGTGACCCTGGGCAAGTCCCTTAACCCTGTTTGCTTCAATTACTCATCTGTAAAATGAGCTGAAGAAGGAAATGGGAAACCATTCTGGTATTTTTGCCAAGAAAATCACAAATAGGGTCATGAAGAATTGGACAGGACTGAGCAACAACAAGTGTGTTAACACTGAAATTTTAATAAATAAACCCAGTGCAATTGCTTGTCAGCTCTGGGAGGGGGAAATAAGAGGGGAGAGAGCAAAAATGAATCATGTAACCATGGGAAAATAGCTAAAAATTAAAAAATCAAACATTAAAAAAAGAAAATTTAATAAATGGCTCCTGAGTTTGAACTGGCTCCAGTGTATCCCTGGGAAGGACACAACAATAACAGTAACTATGACAAAATGATGGCCATGATGAGGTCTAACTGGTGGTATAGAGTATTGGGTAGGTACTTTCAGGGTAAGTAAACTCTCTTTAGCAATGTGGGCTAACATCTCTGCAGCTTCAAGTCTTAGAAAGAAGTTACATAGATTGCCCAGGGTCACGTGGCCAGTGTGCGTCAGAGCCTGGATTGTGAACCCAGGAAGGCACTACTCTAGCCTCTGTACCGCACTGTATCTTACTTGTATTCCCAGTGCTTACCACAGTGGCTGGCACATAGCGGAGGCTTACTAAATCCTTTTGATTAATTGATTTAAGTATAGAATGACATTCAAATAGGATATTGTCCACCTAATTGGAAAATTAAACCATTGCAAAGACCAGACAGCATACTCCCTCTGTATACCACAAAGTGGCAATTCATAATTAGGTAGAAGATCACTGAACACTTAGGGAAGTAGAAACTTTAAGGGAAAGATTTCTGGGGAGGGAGATCATGCCCGATACATAAAAGAACCTAATTTATTTAAACATTTAATTAAATGTTTTTTAATTTTTTAATTAAAGTTTTTTAATGAAAATAAATGAAATTAAATAAAAATTTAAACATTTATTTAAACATTTAAAATCTTTAAAGCATGTACCAGCTGGGTTTTGGTTGCAGTGGTTTCAGGGGATTTCATGATTGTAGAGCTAGAAGGAATGAAGAGGGAAGGGCTAATCTGAGGGATATTTCAAAGGAAAAGACAATGGGATTTGAAGATGGATTACATAAAAGAATAAAGAAGAGCAAATAATGACTCCATGGCGTCTAGGCTCAGAGACTAGAAGACTACTGACAGAAGTGAGGTAGTTGGGGGCAGCCAGGTGACTCAGTGGATTAAGAGCCAGGCTTGGAGGCAGGACATCCTGGATTCAACTCTGCCCTCAGACACTTCCTAGCTGTGTGACCCTGGGCATGTCACTTAACCTCCATTGCCTAGCCATTATTGCCTTTCTGCCTTAGAACCACTATATAGTAGCACAAGCAGAAACTTATACTCTACAACTAGAAAATAAACCATCCCTAAATATCCTAACACACACACATCAGAGAGGTAGTTTATGTTTCCCAAAGAGACAAGACAGAGAAAAATGCCCAGGTGTAGACAATAGGAAGTGCTTCTTGACCCACTGAGTCAAGTTTTGGAGGGTGGAGTGGTCCCAAGTAAAGGGCATAAAACAATACTGTACTAATATAAATAATAATGTTGATATTTTTATTTACATTGATGTAAATAGTCATGTGAATTGAATCAAACTGGGCAATGGCAATTTTCCAATTACCTGTTCTACTTCTCTACTTCCTGTCAGGTTTCTGAGGGATGAAGAGTTCATCAGACTTCTGGGCGGGAAGTGTAAAAATGGAGATTTTAAACCCTAGACTTCATTCCCCAGAAGTCCTTGGTATTTCCCATAATTCCCTATAATCTCTCCTGAGTCTCCACGTTGGTGAGATCACATCATCAGTATTTAACTGGCAGTAACACCTCCCTCGCTCTCTTCTCTTCTCTTCCTTTGCAATGGTGTAGCAAGTACAGTGGTAAGCTAAGCATGGCGATTTTAAATGGGCTAATCAGCCATGGGCACATGGTTTTATTTTGTATCTTCTTTATTCCTTGATTTCTAATGATCCTTAATAAACCTCATAAAATATAATATTTTTATTATCAGAGATATCATTTTAAATTTAACAGAAGGAAGGCCAAAAGAGAAGAAAGACAGACAACCTGAGTTGGAGCCCTAGTTAGCTGTGGTCTTGGACAAATCACTTACCCTCTCTGATCAGGCTTCATCAGTAAAATGCCAAATGGTTGTAAAACCATTTGTCTCGTCTCCCTCACAGGATTGTTGTGAGAAAGTGCTTTAAGGTAAGAGGCAGTGCCTCAATGTCTAGAGGACTGAAATCAGGGAGCCCTAAGGTCAAAGCTCACCTAAGACGTTGGGCAATCTTCCTAAGTAGCTGGAAGCTGGATACTGTGCTAAACAGCAAGGATACAGCAAGGAGCACACTTGCAAACAGTCCTCAAACCCTTTTGGCTGATATGAATACATTTTTCATTCTGCTTGTAATTACTTTCAGAAGAGACCCAAACAACTACAGGCCAAGAATAAACAAATTTGATTCAGTCAAAGATGGATGAAAGAAGAACAGAAACAATTTTTACCTAGATGACTAAACTAAGAATATATATTTTTAAAACCACAAAAAAAAAAAAAACCCAACCACTCAACCCTTCCCTTCCATCTTGAAATCAATACTGTGTAGTGGTTCCAAGGCAGAAGAGCAGTAAGGGCTAGGCAATGGCGGTCCAGTGACTTGTCCAGGGTCACACAGCTAGGAAGTGGCTGAGGCCAGATTTGAATCCAGAACCTGGTGTGTAGGCCTAGCACACTAAGAATATCAACAAGACATTCCTACAACTAAATATAACCAAAATTTTTGGTGTAGAAAACTTAAATACGGTTTTAGAATTCCCCGTACAATCATCGGAAGCTGGACACATTATTTTTTATTTTGCACATTATTATACTCTAAACATCATACACTACCCCTTTTCTGTACTCATTGATAAAGCAATTCTTCGTGTAATGTTCTCAGGTAAAAACATTTCAAGTTACATGAATCACCTCCAGGTTTTCAAAACTTTGGGGGAGATTTTCAGTATCAGCACAATTTATTTATGTCCCAAATGCTGACCTGTGTTTCCAATTTAAAAAATCTTAAAGGATTGTTTCCTGTACAACACAGTTTACCCACATAGGTCAGAATAGAGACCTTTACTGGGACATCAGCAGCCAGGTATACTTGCCTTCTGGTGAGCTCTCCAGCCGGTGCCCCCATGAGAATAGGTCTTTTTCTTCCACTCCAAGAGAACCATCCCCCTCTCTTGTAAGAGCGTGGCACAGATGTTCCTCATGAGGACAGACACCTGGGACAGCTGAGCCAAGCTGACACTATCTAAGAAACCAGCGATGTACTGCAGTATCTCCAGGGGCAGGCTGGTCAGCAACCTCTGGCCATTCCCTCTGGGCCCCAGTTCTGGAGCAACCTCGGGCTTGATGGCAAACGTCCTGAGTTTCTGACTGTAGATCACTTTGGCTCTTTGCCCAGGAGGGCGGAAATGACTCTGAACAAAGGTGCACCCCAAGTAGGCTAGGGGACATCGATGCTGGAACCAGCCATTGAGGCATGACTGAATATCAGAGTGGACATTCTTGAAGTGCAATGGGAACTCATCCCTCCTAAAAAATTTGTTGCATGTAAAAGTAAAAGCTGAGCTACTCTTGTTATGTCTCCTGGTTACACACTCACTTTGGAGTTCCACGTGGAGACCTGGGGGAACTTCAGAAGTGAGATCCGCCAACACTGTACTTGAGGAAAACTGTTCTGGCTCAAAGTTGTAGGTCTGGGTTGCAAAGTCCATGAAGAGTCCATCTATGCTCCTTGCTTCGGAGATTACATGGCCCTTCAGCTCTCTTTCCATTGCACACAGAAGGGTAGTTTTGATTAGATCAGATTTTGGTAGTTCTTCTACATCAATTCCCAAATCTGATGTATCTGTAGCCTTGTGTTCACTTGGCCTACTGGCCATCATTGCATCACCAAGTCGAGCCCTCTTTCCACAGTAGCTGACCGGAACTTTGAAGGTATAAACGGTCTTGACTTCCTGAGCCTCTAGGTTGCCGTAGACAAAGTCCCTTTCTTTAGGAGTGCAAGCAGGAATCTGGCCAAAGTGGATCAGCATTCTTCCATTATGCACCAGGTACATATTATAGTCTTTTACATCAACTGCTGCCTTCAGTCTTTCCAGTACGCCATCTTGCCAAGGGGCAAATCCTGTGGTTTCCATATTTCTGTATGGGTCCTTCTCCTCTTGGTTGGCCTGGGCTTCTTTCTCCATGTCATTGCCCTTCTCAGAAGCATTGCCCTGACTGGAATTCTGTACTCTCCCTGCGTCTTTATTACTCTTGCCCTCAGGGTTTGCTGATGAATTTGTTAACAGAGATGCTGCATGCTCTTTGCTGAAAATGTTTTCCCACTTCCCAAAACTGGCCAGATCCATCCCTTCTTTGTCTTTTGCCAAAGCCTCTCGTTCTTGCTGGCTCAGCTCCACCATCTCACCATTAGGTGACATTCCACTTACTGACAGAGAATGAGAGTCCACCCCCCCAACTGCTCCTTGTTCCTCCAAAATAGCATCAGTGTCCATTTCCAGTTCCTCCTCAGTGAACTCTCTGGTTTCTGGGAAAAGCTCTACCATATTCAGGGAGCCAAAAAGGACCTTTTGATCCTGGATGGCCAGAGCTGTATCCAAACATTCCTCGCTATGAGGCTCTTTCATAATATTCTCATGAAGAATCGTTTCTGAGTCTATATTTGGCCAACGGTTCCACTCCATGGAGCAGCAGACCACGCTGGCTGGGCACACCTGAAGGTGCTTCGCCAATTTATGTCGGGCCATAGAGAGAGGACAGCCATAAGCAGAGTTGAGACAAGGAACCTGCTCTAGGGGACACAGTAACTCATGCTCTTCCTCTTTACACATGTGAAAAGCTGCTCCACAAAGCCGGCGGCAACTGATCACCAGGCAGGAGATACTTGGCTCGATTGGAACCTGACACTGTCGATGGAAACATTTCTCACAATGTCGGTGCTGTCCAGGTGGAGGTCTCTGGACTCTGCCCTGTGTGTCAAGGACAAAAGGGACAAAGAGAAAAACAAATCCACATTAGAATGAAGCCCTTTGGAAAGGACTTACTTGTACAAAAATACTTATAGCTGGGCTCTTTGTGGTGGCAAAGAACTAGAAATTGAGGGGATCCCCATCAATTGGGGAAATGGCTGAATAAGTTGTGGTACATGTTGGTGATGGAATATTATTGAGCTATAAGAAATGATAAGCAAGATGACTTCAGAAAAAGCTGGAAAGATCTGTGGGAACTGATGCAGAGGGAAATAAGCAGAAGAGGGAGAATGTTGTACACAGCAACAGCAATATCGGACGATGATTATCTGTGAAAACTTGGCTACTCTAGCAATGCACTGATCTGGGACAATCCTGAAAGGCATGATGGGGAATGCGCTCCACCTCCAGAGAAAGAACTGCTGGAGGCATCTTTCACATCCCTATGTCTTTGGTTTTATTTGGGGGGTCTGATTATGTATGAGTGTGCTCCTACAACAATGACCAATATGGAAGTGTTTTGCATGACAACAAAAATGAAAAAAAAAAAAAAGAATGAGACCCTTTGTAGTGTTGGGTTCTCTCCCCTCTTCACTCATTTCTCAGAGAGCTTATTTACCCTCACAGTAGTAATTGCAGCCTTATATTCCCCCAAATAACAAATGTATGTTCCCTTCCTTTGCCTTTGCATCTGACTACTTGGTCCCATGTGTGAGCGGGGGAATCCTTAGTGGATTTTGTGGGTCCACCTGCTTCCCATCTGAATAAGTTACAGGAGATATACACACCAAACGCATTAAAGTAGGAGTTCTTAATCTTTTTTTCTGTTATGGACTCCTTTGGTAGCCTGGTGAGGCCTATAGACTCCTTCACATAAAATAATATCCTCAAATGCATAAAATACATGGGATTAGAAAGGCAACCAATGATACTGATATAGTTAACAAAATATTTACAAAGCAAGTTCATGGACCCAATGTAAGGACCTCTTGCCTTAAAGCTTCTGTTGAGCACTCCTATTACGTGGATTTCTGTTGTTTCCAGAATATCTCCAGCTGGAGGTCTGTCCTGCCATCTTGGGACGTAAGTGGGCTTCTTCAGTTTCTTCCTCTCCAAAATGAGCCATTTTCCCACTTCCCTATAATAAGCAATAGTCACCTGCCATTTGTCTGACCAACATAGAGTCATAGGAAGAACAATTCAAAGTTCAATTTAGAAGTGGTCCAGGGTTCCTTATCCATGAATTTGCTTTTAAAATATTTTTAAATGTTTTAAAATTTTATTTTAATAACAAATTTCTATATAAGTTTTCCAAATTTATATGATTTATATTGACTCCCTCTCTTTTTCCCTCCCCCATTCTGGAACTGACAAGTAATTCCTTCTGGGTTATACATGTATTATCACACAAAACTTATTTCCACATTATTCATTTTTGTAAGTGAATAATCTTATAAAATCAAAACTAGAGTGGTTTGCTGTTTCCTTCTCCAGCTCATTTTATAAATGAGGAAACTGAGGCAAGCAAGGGTAAGTGACTTGTCCAGGGTCACCCAGCCAGGAAATCTCTAGAGGCCAGATTTGAACTGAAGTCATCCTTACTCCAGACCCAGTGCATTATCCACTGTGCCACCTAGCTGCCCTAAACTTACATGTATTGCCTTATGCTAATGTGTCTGTATGCTCATTCAGACAATTCACTGGACAGTCAGCTACTGAAACTGAAGCTTAAATATCTTGGCCAAATAAAGAGAAGATGCTGGAAATGAGGAGATGATGGAAAAGACTCTAATGCTGGGGAAAATGAAAGGCAAAAGGAGAAGGGGACAGCAGAGGATAAGATGATGAGAGTCCCAGAAACAATGAGCATGAACTTGGCCAGACACTGAGAAAGAGTTCAGGATAGAAGGACTTGGAGAGCTCTATGGACCAGTGGGTCACAAAGAATCAGATACCATTGAACGATTCAACAACCCATTCTTGGGAGTGTCAAATCCTTTTCAGAGGAAAAGGGCAGATTATCAGGACTAGAGGTTCAAATGCAGTCCTAATAATAGGTGATGTTTAAATACCACTTCCAGGTCACTTCATTTGAGCCTCATAGTCAATACATTTGTAAGGCTCAAAGTTGTAATGGTGCAAATAGTATCATGTCCATCTTATAGAGAAGACTGAGATTTGGAAAGGACATGGGGCAGGGGGGGCAGAGCTGAAACATAAATGAGGGCTTTCTGGTCCCAAACACAGCCTCTTTTTAATTATACTTGGCTGCTTCCTAATTCCCAGTTGGTAGAATTGGAGCAACAAAATAATTAAAAGGAAGTTGATGCCTGAATTTTTTTTAAACAGAGAAGTATCAGGAAAGCAGATGGGAAAACAGAGACATTCTTTCTGATCAAGCTCCAAAATCCCTGGAAGAGGCTAGAGTAAGTTTGGAAATGGTAGATGAGGCCCTAAGGTAGCTCTGGAGAGGCAATTCCTGGGGCAGACATTTAAGATTTTTCTTTTTCCCTTTTGAATAAGTTTATTTAGTCAATTTAGAACATTATTCCTTGGTTACAATAATCACATTATTTCCCTCCCTCCCCTCCACCCACTCTTCCTTCAGCCAACATGCAATTTCATTGGGTATTACTTGTGTCCTTGATAGGAACCCATTTCCATGTTGTTGTTTACACTAGGATGTTCATTTAGAGTCTACATCCCCAACCATATGCCTTCAACCCATGTATTCAAGCAGTTGTTTTTCTTTGGTATTTTTACTCCCACAGTGTTTCCTCTGGATGTGGATAGTGGTTTTTCTCGTAGGTTCCTCCAAGTTGATCAGAGTCATTGCATTGCCACTAGTGGAGAAGTCCATTACATTCAATTGTACCACAGTGTATCAGTCTCTGTGTACAATGTTTTCCTGGTTCTGCTACTCTCACTCTGCATCACTTCCTGGAAGTTGTTCCAGACTCCATGGAATTCCTCCACTTTATTATTCCTTTTAGCACAATAGTATTCCATCACCAACAGATACCACAAGTTGTTCAGCCATTCCCCAATTGAAGGGCATCCCCTCATTTTCCAATTTTTGGCCACCACAAAGAGTGCAGCTATGAATATTCTTGTACAAGTCTTTTTCCTTATTATCTCTTTGAGGTACAAACCCAGCAGGGCTATGGCTGGATCAAAGGGCAGACAGCCTTTTATCACCCTTTCGGCATAGCTCCAAATTGCCCTCCAGAATGGTTGGATCAATTCACAACTCCACCAGCAATGCATTAATGTCCCAACTTTGCCACATCCCCTCCAGCATTCATTACTTTCCTCTGCTGTCATGTTAGCCAATCTGCTAGGTGTGAAGTGATACCTCAGTTGTTTTGATTTGCATTTCTCTGATTATAAGAGATTTAGAGCACTTTTTCATATGCTTATTAATAGTTTTGATTTCTTTAACTGAAAATTGCCTACTCATGTCCCTTGTCCATTTATCAATTGGAGAATGTCTTGATTTTTTGTACAACTGGTTTAGCTCTTTATAAATTTGAGTAATTAGATCTTTGTCAGACGTGTTTGTAGTGAAGATTGTTTCCCAATTTGTTGCTTCCCTTCTAATTTTGGATGCATTAGTTTTGTTTGTACAAAACCTTTTTAATTTGATGTAATCAAAATTATTGATTTTACATTTTGTGATTTTTTCTAGCTCTTGCTTGGTTTTAAAGTCTTTCCTTTCCCAAAGATCTGACAAGTATACTATTTGGTGTTCACCTAATTTGCTTATAGTTTCCTTCTTTATATTCAGGTCATTCACCCATTCTGAGTTTATCTTGGTGTAGGGTGTGAGATGTTGATCCAAACCTAATCTCTCCCATACTGTCTTCCAATTTTCCCAGCAGTTTTTATCAAAAAATGGTTTTTGGTCCCAAAAACTGGGATCTTTGGGTTTATCATAGACTGTCCTGCTGAAGTCATTTACCCCAAGTCTATTCCATTGATCCTCCTTTCTGTCTCTTAGCCAATACCAAATTGTTTCGATAACCACTGCTTTATAGTTTAGTTTGAGATCTGGGATTTCAAGTCCTCCTTCCTTTGCATTTTTTTTCATGATTTCCCTGGATATTCTTGATCTTTTGTTCTTCCAAATTAACTTTATGTTTTTTTTTCTAATTCCATAAAGAAGTTTTTTGGTAGTTCAATGGGTTTGGTACTAAATAAGTAAATTAATTTGGGTAGGATGGTCTTTTTTTTATGTTAGCTCGTCCTACCCATGAGCAATCAATGTTTTTCAAATTGTTTAGATCTAATTTTAATTATGTGGAGAGTGTTTTGTAGTTGTGTTCATGTAGTTCCTGTGTTTGTCTCGGCAGATAGATTCCTAAGTATTTTATATTGTCTAGAGTGATTTTAAATGGAATTTCTCTTTCTAATTCTTGCTGCTGAAATGGATTGGAGATATATAGAAATGCTGATGACTTATGCAGGTTTATTTTGTATCCTGCAACTTTGCTAAAGTTGTTGATTATTTTGACTAGCTTTTTGGTTGATTCTCTAAGGATTCTTTAAGTATACCATCATGTCATCAGCAAAGAGTGATAGCTTGGTCACCTCATTGCCAATTTTAATACCTTCAATTTCTTTTTCTTCTCTAATTGCTACTGCTAGTGTTTCTAGTACAATGTTAAATAATAGAGGTGATAATGGGCATCCTTGTTTCACTCCTGATCTTATTGGGAAGGCTTCTAGTTTATCCCCATGATAATAGCAAGCAGTGATAAAAATGGATATAACATTTATCTCAATTGGAAAGCATCCCTAATTCAGAGAAGGAATTGTTGGAGTTGCAGATCTTCCACTCCATCTCCTTCATGAGGTTTTTACTATATGTCATATGTGGCTTCTGTCATGGCATGAACAATGTGGAAATACGGATTTCATGAAAGCACTGGTACAACCTATATCAGACTATTGGCCACCTCAGAGAGGAGGGAGAGGAGAGAGAGAACCTGAATGACAAAATGTCAGAAAACAACTGTCAAAAATTGTTTCTACATGTAATTTAAAAAAAAAAGAAAAGAAAAATGACAGTAATTAATCTGGTTGATACCTTAGGCTATATCAATCAACAATCATTTATGAAGCTCCTACTATGTGCCAAGCACTATGGCATTAGGGATGCAAATACAATAAATAATATAATCCTTACTATTATGGTCTTGTGATTTGTGAAAGATCTACTTAATGTATATATATGTGGTAACTTAGTGTCTGGGGCAGGTAGGTGGTACAGTGGATAGAACACTGGGCTTGGAGTCAGGTAAACTCCTCTTCCGGAATTCAAATCTGTGGGGGACATTTCCCAGCTGTGTGATCCCGGGAACAGCACTTAGCCCTCTTTGCCTCAGTTTCCTCATCTGTAAAATGAGCTGGAGAAGGAAATGGCAAAGTATTCCAGTTATCTTTGACAAGAAAATCTCAAATGGGGTCACGAAGAGTCAGACACAACTGAAACTACTAAATGACAACATGCACATAAGCTTATTGCTGAGCTTATTAGGGATGAAATTAAGGTATTTAGCAGCTTATAATTTTAGTCATTTATCTAGGTTGCCACCTGAATAACAACAATAATAACAAAAATTCGAGTCATCATGGCATGGGACGGTGTACCCCCAAATTATAGAAGTGTTTCAGGTCACTGTAAGAAGGAAAATTCCTTTGCTTCCTTGCATCCTTGTGACTAGTAACCCTAAAACATAAAAAAACCTCCTGATAAGACCCTGTCACATTAAAGGGAAAGCCCCCCCTTCCCCCCAGGATTATCCTCCTTAGATTATCCTTTAGGTGTTGAGATGGACACAGAGATACACCTCCAAGCTATGCCTTGATACCATCTGGTTGTATCTACAATATCTTATTTGTCCCCTAAACTATGAGGATCACCCCCTATGTATTCAGGCTAACTAACCCCCCTCCTTGTGCCTAAGCGCATACCCTCCTCAAGTCATGTATCACCTGTTGTAAAGAGTATGAAGACCCCAGAAATGATGACCTCTGGGAGGCAGCTTTCTGTCTATGCTGCCCTCCTAGCCAAATTCAACATTACCTCCTAAATTAATAAATTTCTCTTTTTATTTTCAAGCTAAGTTTTGGAGTCTTGCATTCTTGCAAAGGGTACCCTTCCCAAACCCAGGGAGTTCACCTCAAGCCCCCCACAACAATCATTTTTCAGATGGGTGGAAAGGGAATTGGAAACTGAGTCAGAGGACCTGGATTCAAATCTTGTGTCTGCTACTAATTATCTTGCATTAACATCCCTGAGATTCTGTTTCTTTAGAGGGAAGTGGAAAATGAAATAGACCAGGAGGTCAAGGTCTAATTCCAAGATACTGGAGAGGTTTACCATTTCCTTCTCCAGCTTATTTTACAGAGGAAACTGAGGCAAATACCTCCTAGGGTTATTGTGAGGCTCAAATGAGATATTTATAAAATGCTTAATATAATACCTGATACTTGATATACACTTAATAACTGTTAGCTATTATAATTATTATTAGACAGACTAAAGTGATTTACCCAGGGTCCCATAGTTAATAAGTATATAGGAGAACACTTGAATTCAGGGATTCCTGGACTTCTGGCCCAGTACTATATTCCCAGTACAATTTAGCTGCTTCATAAACAGGTTGCTGTCTCATTATTTCTTTTCTTTTCTAAATCCTTACCTTCAGCCTTAGAATCCTACTGTATTAGTTCTAAGGCAAAAGAGTGGTAAGGGCCAGGAAATTGGGGTAAGTGACTTGCCCAGGGTCACACAGCTGGGAAATGTCTGAGGCCAAATTTGAACCCAAGATTCCTGTGTCTAAACCTGGTTCCCAATTCACTGAGCCATCTAGCTGCCCCCTCTTTGTTTCTTTAAAACCAACTTCTAATCACCTGCCATTGAACATCAGATAGGAAGGTATTATCCATTCTGTTTATAAATAAAACATAAAATTCCTAGCATTTAGTAGTGTTCTTGCATGTGACAATAGCAATAAACACAGTCTATTTTCATGTAGCACCTTTTATCTCAGCATGGAAAAGCACTGAGCAAAGAGTATTTGGTGAAAACTTTGAGCTCATCTTAATGAAGCACCAAAAAAGGAGCAAATCCCAAGTGCCCAAACTACTTTCTCCAAAACTAGTTGGTGTTTTGTGCCAGGCTCTGGTCCAAGACCTTTGGTGCAGACAGTGAAGAGCAAACATTTCCAGAAGGGGAAAGAAGGTCTGCCAAGCAAGTACTTTATATGAAAGGGAGGGCATAAGCCAAGCAAAGACAAAGAACAGCAGGGCCCATCAAAATCCAGGACTTACCATCTCGCTGACAAGTCTTCTTGCTTCTTAGCTCTAAAGGAAAATGTAAATAATTAGCAATAGAAGTAAGACACCTTTTTTGATTGTTTATTCTTTTTAAAATTCGGAATTTAATAAATTTCCATAAAAATGAGCATGTTCCTAAATATAGCAGAACTGAAAGGGCTGTACATGAAAATGAAAATCTTTATTATGTACAGCTTGTGATTTTCTTTTTAAATCTGAGATGAATTTAGCATCTTTCAAAGCTGTCTTGTTTGTCCATGATCCTCCACCCTTTCTTCTCTTCCCTGCATTTGACATGTAGTTTTGTTTTATTTTTTAACATTATTTAAATTTTTTTAAATTCCAAATTCTCTTCCTTCCTCCCCTCCCTCCTCCCTAAGATCGTAAGCAATCTGATATAGATTTGCATGTGCAAATCATATAAAGCATTTTTCCACATTAGTTATTATGTGGTAGAGAACTCAAGGAAAAAAAAACCAAAACGAACCAAAAAAAAAAAGAAAGTGAAAAATAATATGCTTCAATCTGCATTCAAGCTCCATCAGTTCTTTCTCTGGAAACAGATGGCATTTTTCATCATGAGTGTTTCTATGTATGCCATGGTTTTTTTTCCCCTAAAATTTAACTTCCATTGTAAATCAATATTATGTATTGGTTCTAAGGCAGAAGAAGAGAAGTAAAGGCTAGACAATGAAGATTAAGTCATTTGACCAGGGTCACCCATCTAGAAAGTTCAAATCTGAGGCCAGATTTGAAACCAGGATGCCTGTCTCCAAGTCTAGCTCTCAATCTACTTACAACAATGTATTTTTAACAGATATTCCAGACCTCAACTACCTTAGCTATAAAATGAAGGAGCTGAACCTCTGGCCTCTGTGGTGATCCCATGATTCTCTAGGATTGTCTTTTGAATCACCGTATTGCTAAGAATAACTGTCATGTTTAGTAGTTCATCAAAAAATATTGCTATCACTGCGTAGAATGTTCTTCTGGTTTTGCTTGATTCACCTTTCATCAGTTCATGTAAATCTTTCCAGATTTTTCTGAAATCAATCCGCTTGTCATTTCTTATAGCACAATAGTATTCTAAAACTTGTATTTCAGCTCAGCAATTCTCCAATTGATGCACAACCCTCAATTTCCAATTCTTTGCTATCACAGAAAGAGCTGCAATAAATATTATTGTACAAATAGATCCTTTCCCTCCTTTTATAATCTCTTTGGGATACAGTCTTAGTATTTGAGGGATCAACGAGTATGCATAGTTTTAGGGTCCTTTGAACATAGTTCCAAATTGCTCTCCATGGTTGGATCAGATTGCAACTCTACCAATAGTGTATTAGTGTCCCAATTTTCCCACATATGATCCAATGTTCTTGTGACCCATATAAATCCACAATTCCTGGGTTTATTCCAAGAATGAAGACTGGCTTAATAGAAAGAAAATCATGAATATAAGAAAAGTATATTAATAATAAAAACAAAAAATATGATTATATCATTAGATGTTGATTAAGCTTTTTTAAAAATATCAATCCTGATTCTAAAAAAAAAGCATAGAGTCCTCGAGGCTCTGGACTTTCCAAAGCTTTCAAGACAACTAGATGTAGAGATATGAAAGTTTGCAGTGCTTCCAAGGTGGTGAGATCCCAGGAGAAGTATAGTCATTGTTTTCCTGGTCTGCACTCTAATCTTTTCCCAAGGAAGGACCCTGATTCTTTATAAATGGACCTTTCTTTACTATGGAAAAATAATGTCTATAGGAAACCAACAGCCAGCATTATATGTAATAAAGGCAAAAGATTTTTCAAAATGATCAGCAGTAAAGGATGTCCACTATGGCTACTCTTATCTGATATAGTATGGGAAAATGTTGATTGTAACATTGACGAGGATGAGAAATTGAGAGTATAAGTATAGACAAAAAGGAATCAGAACTATCACCTTTTTGCCTCTTTTTAGAGATCCTTCACGAAACTAAATTAATTGAAACAAAAATTTATTTCTGTATAATATTAGGAAGTGATAGAAAAAATTTATTAAAAGTAACTATAGAATATATTTGGGAGTCTACCTACCAAAAATGATACACAGAAACTATATGAACATAACTAGACACTCTATAGAAATAAAGACCTGAATAATTAGAGATATTTGTTCATGGTTAGACTGAGTCAAAATAACAAAAAAAAGACAACTATCACTTAAACTCATATTCTTATTCAGTACATAGCTCTCAAACTACCAAGGGATTCCTTGAAAGAACAAGAAAAAACAATAACAAAATTCATCTAGAGGAACAAAATGTCTAGAATCTAAAAATACATAAAGAAAAAAAGTATGAATTTGGTCAAGCAATTCAACAATTCAAACTATATTCCATAACAGTTATAGCCCTCTCTTCATCCTGGTAAGTTTCAGGACTGGTTTACCATTTCATGATTCCCATGCTTACTTTGCTCCCAGCTCTATTATGAACTTTATGAACTCTATCTTCTTGCCAGCAGTCTTTTCATGCAATATCTACCTCTCTTCTGATTGGTGAGTCACACATTATTCAAGCCATGATCATTTTACTCTCAACACCACTCTGAACTCTCTAGATTTTTTATCTCCTCTCCAATAGATTTTACCCACCCCACCTGATCCTGCTGTCCTGTTCCCTTTCATATATATATATGAATATATATATATATATGTTGTCTTCCCTCATTAAGTTCTTCAAGAGTAAAGATTGTATTTTTTCACTTGTATTTGTATCCCCAGTACTTAATATAGTGCCTAGCACATAGCAAATGACTAATAAATGCTCTGTCTAATCACCAAAATCAATTAATACTGGTATAAAAAACATAGAAAGTTAATCATTGAAATAATTTAAATATACACAACATATAGAATAAAGTAAAGGTAGCATCATTTTATTATAGCTAAAGACTCCAATTGTTGGGATAAGGGCTCACTATTCAGCAAAAATTGTAGTTTGGCAGAAATTAGAATTAGCATACAGCATACTACTGTAACAGTTAAAATTATATTTGAGACTGAAAAAAATCTAATTTTAAATGGTCACCTAGGGAAATCCCAAATAACAAAACACTCAAATCAGTTGCCAAATTTTTATGGTAATTTAATTACAACAGGAAGAAGAAAATATTAGAGGGAGAGAGAGAGAGGGAGAGAAGGAAAGGAGTTTAACTCAGAACCACTCTGGCTCAGGCTGAGCCAATGCAGGCGTTAAAGCCTTGGAGAGCCAAGGCAGGGAAAGGAATCAGTCCTTATCACTCATGTGACCAATCTGAAGGAAAGCAGTCTGCAGGGCTCCTACAACCTCAAGCTCCAGGATTGAACTGAACTCTAGCCCTCCTCACAGGAAGTCCCGAGAACTCCAGAGGCTCTTCTCTACCTCACTTCCTGCGTCTCATATGTGCCAATGGTGGCTCAAGCTTGACTTAGGACCACCCAGAGGTCTGCCCTTTTTTTTGCACATGTCTCTTGAAAGCTATTTTCTCAAATAATTAAATCTTGAGTTTGATGCAGCCCTTCCTAATCTTGTTACACTGAGTAGGGTGGAGAATGTGGGTTTCCAAGACCTGATTCTGTTATTCCAAGTATCTCTATCGTTACTGATCAGAAATTGCTAAATCAGATCTTCTAAAGAATGGTCTGATTAGGGTGGAAATGTATACATGACTTAGATATCAAAGGCATCATAAATAAATCAGAGGACTGAAGAAAGAAAGACATTTCATAACTGGGGAATAAGCTGGAAGAGAGAGAAGGGGCCTAATGTTAAGGTTGTCAGGAAAAAAAGAGGACATTATCAAACACTTTTTAGGCAAATAAAGTCAGATCTACACAATTGGAAAAATGTAAATTGCTCATGGGTTGGTGGAGCCAATATAATGAAAATGATAATCCTACCCGAATTAATCTACTTATTCAATGTCATACCAGTTGAATTATCCAAAAATAATTTTATAAAACTAGAAAAACATAACAGAATATATATATGGAAGAACAAAAGATCAAGAATATCAAGGGAATCATTGGAAAAAATATGAAAGAAGGTAGCTTAGAGAATATCAGATCTCAAACTGTATTACAAAATTAATCATCACAACAATCTGGTCTAATCATTGGAACAGATTAATTATACAATATATAGTAGCAAATGACAATAGTTATTTAGTGTTTGATAAATCCAATGATCTAAGCTTTTGGGATAATAAATCACTATATGACAAAAAATGCTAGAAAAACTGGAAAAATACAGGGGAGAGACTGCACCTAGACCATTATTTCATATCTTATATGTAGCAGTCCACCCCTAGCTATGGGCAAGGGGAACAGTTGGTATGTGCAGATTGCCTTAAAAGAGAGCATACTCAGTCTTGAGCATGCTCAGTATTGCACATGGCTGGGAAGGCCTCTGACCCTTGACCCCAGCTTCCCCCAGGTTAGGCGGGAAAACAGGTTTCTTTGTGCTCGCCTGGTTAAGAGAAACCACACCTATGCCTTGTCATTAACCAATGAGGATCATCCCTATGTACTGTGTATATTTGCATATCAAAGGGTATATGTAACCCAGCAAGCTCCGCCTCTAGCTCTCTCTCTCTCTTTCAGGCTAGCTGATGGCTGTCCTGGCAGGAGCTTGGCCAGAGCCAAGCTCCATCTTTAATCTTTCTCTATTCACCTCTCTGACCTGTGTGGTATTAAATGTGGATCTCTGGACTGGTAAAAGCCTTCGGAAGGGTCCTTTGATCAGAGCTTAGCTGTGGCTCATGGAAAATTAATAAAGACTCACTCCTGCCACCTCATATCTCTAATTTGACTCCGTCATCCCCCTTGTGGTATCTAAAACTTCTATCCTGTCTCTATCTTCCTACCTTAAAGCTTCTCTCCCCTCTGAGGAAGCTTTATTATAGATAATATAAAAATAGATACATGATTTAGATATAAAGGGTTCTACAATGAGCAAATTAATCTACCTGTCTAATATATGTCTACCTGTCAAATCTATAGATAAGGGAAGAATTTATGACCAAATGAGATAGAAAGATAGGCTCTAAAATGGATATCTTTGATTATATTGAATTAAAAAGGTTTTGCACAAACAAAACCAATACAAACAAGATTAGAAGAAAAGGAGAAAGCTAAGAAAAAACTTTATAGCAAATATCTCTGATAAAGGCCTAACTTCTCAATATAAAAAGAATGGAGTCAAATTTATAAGAATACAAATAATTCACCAATTGATCAAATAGGTCAAAGGATACAAATAGGCAGTTTTCAGATGAAGAAATCAAGGCTATATATAATCACATGAAAAAATGCTTTAAATAACTTGAGTAGAGAAATATAAATGAAAATAACCTGCAAATTAAAAGGATCCACCTCATACCTATCAAATTGGCTAATATAACCATAAAAAAAATAATAAATATTGGAGAGGATGTGGCAAAACTGGGACACAAATGCACTGCTAGTGGAGTTGTGAACTGATTCAACTATTCTGGAGAGCAATTTGGAACTATGCTCAAAGAGCTTTAAAACTGTATATGTTCTTTGATCCAGCAATTCTGTTACTAGATTTGTAACCCAAAGAGGTTTTTTGTTTAATGGGAAAAGAGACTTATGAGAAAGAACACTGTCCACATTCAGAGGAAGAACTGTGGGAGTAGAAACACAAAAGAAAAACAACTGCTTGATCACATGGGTCAATGGGGATATGATTGAGGATGTAGACTCTAAATGATCAAACTAATGCAATTATTATCAATAATATGGAAATGGGTCTTGATCAATGACACACATAAAACCCAGCTGAATTGTGCATTGGCTATGGGAGGGAGATGCAGGGAGGGGAGGGAAAGAACACGAATCTTGTAACCATCAAAAAATATTCTAAATTAATTAAATAAAATTTTTCAAAAGAAGCAGGCAAATAAATAAATAAATAGATAGATAGATAAAGTGGGAAAAGACCTGTTTATACAAAAATATTTATAGCAGTTGTTTGCAGTAGCAAAAAAGTGGAAACATAGGGGATGTTCATTAATTGGGGAATGGCTAAACAAGTTGTAATCTTATAGCATTACTATGCTCTAAGAAATGTTGAGAAGAATAATTTAAGAAGCTCCTGGAAAGATCTACATGAACTGATGCAAAGTAAAGTGAGCAAAACCTGGAGAACATTACACCAATAACAGCATTATATGATGAACATTTATGAATGACTTAAGTATTCCTAGCAGGACAGTGATCCAAGAAAATTCTCAAGGACTCATGATAGGAAATGTCATCAGTATCCAGAGAAAGAACTGAATCTGAATACAGACCAAGACATACTATTTTTCACATTATTTTTTCACTTCTCTTTTTTTTTTTTGAGTTCTCTTTCACAAAAAGACTAATATGGAAAGATGTTTTTCACTATTACACATGCAAAATCTACATCAGCTTGCCATCTCAGGGAGGAGAAGGGGAGAATTTAGCTCAAACTTTAAAAATGAAGGTTAAGAATTTTTTGCCATATAATTGAGGAAAAAAAATTATTTTTTAAAAAATAGAATAGAAAGAAGTCCAGAAGAAGACTCAGGGAAGTAGCATGCTACATGTTGAATTCATAATATACTTAAAAGGAAAAGTAAGCAATATATGCATGGTTGTGGTTCAAGGTACAATTCTGTTTTCTGTTCTTCATATAAGAGAAAACTCATTTTATTTGGAGTTTTCTAAATTCAAAATACAATAAAGGAAAGGTATAAATAGAACTGAATTACAACACAGTAACTTATTTAGAGAAGCATTTGCTGCCAAATATAGGAATTGTGACGGATAGAAGCTAAATCTTTGAAACTCCTTGAACTGGCACAAAGAACCCTAATTCCAATTGTTGCAATGAGTGACCCTGGTTTATTTTTATAAACTAAGGAAAATCACTTCACCTGATTGAATTTTCCCATGTAAAACTGGGCTAATTGTCCCTGCTTTGGAGACATGTTCCAACAAGACACAATTGACAGAAATCCATTCATTGGAAGACATAAAAAGAATAAAAATAGAAGAGGAAAATGAAGGGTTGTATTCTAGGATATCATTAAAGATGAATTATAGTATGAAAACCTCATTAATTCTGCCAAAAATGTTAGATAAATAGCATGAGAGAGAGAGAGAGAGAGAGAGAGAGAGAGAGAGAGAGAGAGAGAGAGAGAGAGGAGGGAGGGAGGGAGGGAGGGAGGGAGAGAAGAGAGAAACTCTACATCTGGAGTACTGAAGAAAATGAGAAATAAATGGGGTCTAGAGATTTGCTGGAGGTGGGGTCTAGGCAGGTCTTGTTCCAGGGTAGGACAGGCCCAGCTCTGGATCTTAGAAAAAGTCAGTGACAACAGGACATGAGATCCTCTGTACCACTCTCAGTTGCCAAGAAGAGTTCTCTAGAAGCTGCAGCAATAGTGAGCCAGCCTCTCATTCTCTACAGAAGGAGATGTCTTTGGTAAAAAGAACTTTCCCTTCTGACTCTCTACTTCCCCCTTTAGATTTACAGGATTTTAAAAAAAGGTCATTTAAATGGAACTAAATTGAACTTATTGAGTTCAGTAGCATTTCTTGACATGTGTTTACAGTGTTTACAGGCAGAATGTCAGGGTGATAGAGGGATAAAATTCTGGCCCCTGAGGGTGGGTAGAATTATTGTCTTTGGACAGGGGTAGGATATGGACTAGATCTATGATTTCGTGGTTATAAGGACTCCGTGGTGAGGGAACCCCCTCTGCCAATGTAGGTTGGCATCTTACCTACAAGTTAGGGTCTTAGAGAATTGCTTAGAGCATTTAGAGTAAAATGACTTATATAGTCATATAACTAGTGAGTGAGTGGCAGAAGCAAGAACAGAACTCAGAGCCATTGATTGTACTTCTATCCAGTATGGGATGATGCCTGACAGAATCAATGGATAGAAGTTTCCAAAAAGGCAAATTTAATATTGATATAAACAAGAACTCCACAATAATTAAATGATAGGTGTGAGGTAATGTCTCAGGGTTGTTTTGATTTGCATCTCTCAGATCAATAATGATTTAGAGCTTTTTTATATGGTTATATATAGCTTTGATTTTTTAATCCATATCTTTTGACAATTTATCACCTCCAGAAAAAGAACTGATAAAAAGAAATAAGCAAAATATAATTTTATGCATACATATATATCTTTGTGTTAAATGATGCCTTCTCTAGTGTGAGGAGGGGAGGAAGGTGGAGAATTACTTGGGAATTTAAATGCAATGAACAAACAAATAAATTTAAAATTAAAAAGTAATTAAACGATATCAAAATAGAATGTGATGCCTTAGTAGGTTGTAGCTTCCCTTCCACTGCAGGTTGTCAAGAAAATATTAGATGGTCACTTATTGGTTATATTTTAGGGAGAGTTTTTGTTTCAGTGTGGATTGGACTCTGAGGCATCTTCCAATTTGGAAATTTCTCTTCCTCCTTCTCTCTCCTCCCTCTTCCTCCATTTTTCTCTCTCCTAGGCTAGGTGCAAAATGACTACTTGTGGTCCCAACCTCACTGCAGCCTGGGACAGAAGCTCTGATCTGGGCTACTCTACCCCTTCTTAGGCAGCCTAATAGCCCTCATCTCTCAGGAGCTTACCATACTGTTTAGACTTATCGTGGGCACCCCATTGGCTTTAGTCGCACAGAACTCTTGAACTCAAACAATCCACTGGCCCCAGCCTCCAATAGCAGGATCTATAAGGGTGCCCACAACCATCACTATTGTAAAGATTAAAATTTATGGAATATGGGGAGACTGAGGCAGGTAGAAATTAGTTTCTCTCTGCAAGGAGTATTATATTTTTTAGAGGTTTATTAAAGGTTAAAGATTAAGAATATACAAGTAAGAAACATGTGCCTAGGCCAGAGGCCTAGACAAAATAACCTCACATCATGGAAGAGACGCCTCTGCTCCAAAACGGAAGTCCAAAAAAAACCAAGACCTCTTCAAAAGCCTTTGAATCCACTTAAATACCTTCTCGATCTCGGCCCAGGTGAGATTACAAGGCATTCTGGGGAAGTGGAGCAAAGGCTCATGGGGATTGTAGTCCTGTATTCGAGTCTATTTTTTACATTCCCCCGTATTATCATTTTGGAAAAATTAATTTTTCCCCAAAAGGATCATAAAAACATAATAAACTTAAAAGATTACAATAGTGTGAGGATAAGAGAAAAAAGAATAAAACCAATAATTGTTGAACACAACATTGACAAAAAGCCGTTAGGGGGCAGTCCCCTTTGGCATAAAAGTATACATACAAATAAATGTTCAATCAACCACACCCAAAGTTCAATTTTGTGCAACTTGTGGTCTGGAGGCTTCTTCATGGTGGCTTCTCCAACAGTTCAGTTCTGGATTCAGAGAGGTAGCATTTTATTTACCTAAACTTCTTCTCAAAAGGAATTTAAACTTTGCAATTTAAATAATGATTTTTTTTTTACACTATCACCAATCACACCCACCCATCCAAAACCTATAATTCTAAGGAATATGAAAGTGCTTTATAAATTATGAAATGCTATGCAAAGGAGGAGATTCAGATCCTGATTGCCTCACATCTGAACTTCCCAGATCACCTTCCAGGCTACCACTCAATATTTCCTCAAATAAACCCTCTCCTCCAGCCAATCTCCCTGTCTCCTAACTTACACCCTCCTCTCCTTTCATTTCTTTTTATATCCGTCTCCACTTTCTTTTCTTTTCTTTTCTTCTTTTCTTTCTTCCTTGGTCACAGGAAAAGAAACAAGCAAGAAGGATGCAGGGCTTTGAACTAGATCTCAGAAACCTTGGGCTGCTTCAGATAGCCAACATCCTTCCCTCTGAGGGCACTGGACTGAGTGCTTAAAGGTGCTTCCTATCTCCCTTTTTTTGTGCTATGTGGGAGTTGGAGGCTGAAACTGTTAATCAGAAGCTTAGAGCAGCCTTGGAAAAGAAAGGGAGACACAAGTAGAACTTCAGGTGCTCCAACTCACTGTAGTCGACAAGGTCAAGTTAAGTTCAAATTAGCACAGTGCCTGGCCAATAGGCAGCACTTTGGTGCTCACTGACTTTGTGAAAGTAGTTGAATTATTGTTGCTGTTGCTGTTATTATCTACATTTCATAGATGTGAGAACATAATCTCAGAGAAGTTCAGTAAATTAAACAGAGCTGCTTAGCTAGTATCAGACTGGAATTCAAACCCATGTTTGTCTCCAAGCCCGGGGATCTTTCCTTTATTACGTGCTGCCTTTATAGATTTCTCCAGTAATTTATGCTATTAGAATTCTATTGGAATCTCCTGACTGTCTCCTGGGAGTTTCTGCCTGGAATTTTCTCCCTCCCTTTGTGCATCTCCCAGCTTCCTTTTGGATTCAGTTAAAATCTCATCTTCTATAAGAAGTCTTTCCCAATCCCCCTTAAGAGGTAGTTCTTGTCCTCTCTGTGGATCAGTTCCAGTTTATCTACTCTAGATCTTGTTTATACACTGTATTTTTGCGTGTTGCTTCCCTTGTTCAAATGTGAGCTGCCAAGAACTGGGCTGCCTCTCTTTGCATCCCCCAGTGATCAGCATAGTGCCTAGCACCTAGTAGGTGTTTAATAAATACTTGTTGACTTGAAAAAAAGAGGTGTTTTATTTTTTAAAGAAAAAGACAGCATCTTTATCATATAACTTCTTTATCTACACCATGTGCATACACCACCATTCACTCCCAGGAGACAGCTACCCAAATAGTAAGGGGGTGATGCTTGAGAAGAAATAAAATCTTGTAACAAATTTATTAATATGCAAGATAAGAAATAAAATCTTGAAACAAATATATTATTAAACAAAACAAGCCAAAACACTGGCCATATCTGAGAACATACATCACATTCTATGCCTGTAGTCTCTCTCTCTCAAAAATGTATAGCAAAAGGTCACAGTTTGTCATAAAATGCTCTATTTTACTCTTATTTTTAAGTTGTATATTGAACTATTTGTATCTAAGATGATTAATGTCATGATCATGTAAATCCAAACCTTAGAGCAATGAATGATATTACACTTTTCCTTCCCTCACCGTCTATTGTTCTAATCTCTGGCAGCAATATCAATCAATCACTTAATCTACACATATTTCTTACGTATCTACTTTGTGCCAGGCACTGCTCTAGATGCTGATGAGGATACAGTAACAAAATGTCTCTCCCTCACTATTGGGAGACACAACATGTACATATATAAGGATAAAGATAAGGACTAGACCAAGAAATTCATTACAATGGAGAACTCCCAGGTAAGGAAATTTCCTCTACTAGTGTCAGTTGGCATCTTCTTTGCAACTTAAAGTCTTACTAAGGTACTAAAAAGTCAGGTGATTTGTCCAGAATTACATGTTCAATGTGTCAGAGACAGAAACGTGCCATTTTTTCTCTTGTCAGAGAGAACTTGAACCTAGGTTCTCTTGGCTTCAAGGCTACTTCTATATTCATTATACCATACTGCCTGTCTGCTTGTCTGTCTGTCTATCTCTCTCTCTCCATCTCCTTTTTTCTCTCTTTCCTTTCTCCTTTTTCTCTTTCCTTTTTTCTCCCCTCTCCTCACTTTCCTTCTCCTCCTTCTTTCTCTCTCTCTCTTTTTGTTATTGATCCTGGAATTGTGTTTTAGCCTAGTTAAATTAATATAACCTTTTTTTGAGCTTAAAAAGAATCCATCATATTCTAGGATGATTCTGGAAGCTGCCAGACTCTTATTGGGGACAAGAAGAGAGGAAGAATTTCTTATGAACTCTGTAGGAGCTAGAAAGCCAGACAGAGGACTTGTTTCTTAGAAATGGAAATGATAAAGAAAGTGAGGATATTTCCACTAGGTTCAATGGCAAAACCCAAACTGGGAAGTGTCAAGGGAACAAGGAATTGGCTGATGGGGACAAAAAGAGATACCTTTGAGTAATTCATTCAGGTAAATGAAAACAGAATTAACATTGTAGTTTTAATAGTGGTGGAAATAGGGAAGATATTTTGGAGGAAGGGGACTTCTTTGACCCCTTCAAATCAGACAATATCAGTCTGTAATTAATCATTCTATTGATTTAAGTTTGGGCCTAAATATTATAATTAACTTCTGTTCATAAGTTAAACATTGAAGAGGTTCTTTTAATTTTTAACTAGTTAACTGAGCCTAATTCTCACGTCTGCATCAGTAATCTTGCCTTGTTGGACCATGACATCAATATGACCTCTCTGGATTATGACATCACTGTCTTTCCCTCCAATGACAACAACCTCAAAGCATCATTGTTGCAGCCAACTGAACAGTTCCATCTTTAGCTCTCCATCTACACTGGGAATCTCTTTACCTTTTAATTTTTAAATTAGTTAATCCTTATACCTATTATTGTACTTTTTCTCATCAGTGTAAGGAATTCTCAGATCAGAAACTTTCTCCACAATACAAATTGACTATTCCTCTGCAACTTCTAGTCTTAAGAGACTGGCTCTCTATCAACTATGCTATGCTGGCTTTCACTGTATTATTTGGTTCATACCTTCATGTCATATTATTTGTATAACCTCCTTTGTGCTGCCAGAGTCGTAACTAGCCATGTGGGTGGTTTATGTGTAGTTAGAGGTCATGCAAGGAAAAGAAGATGGCCCCCAGAGGATGGTCCTGTGGGGATCCAGGTTCCTGGCCTGGTCTGGGGAGCCATAGGCCCCTTAGTAAGATCCGTTATGCAGGGCAGTCAGAATAATAGCTGACATTTATCAAGTGCATGAGAGATTACAAAATGCTTCCATATATATTAGCCCATTTGCTCCTCATGACAACCATGAGTTGTACAAATATTTTTATCTTCATTTACATAAGAATAACTCAGAGAGGTCAAGTTACTTGCCCAAGGGTCAAATAGCTATTAAATGACAGAGCTGGGACTTGACCCCAGTTTTTCTTGCTTCAAATATAGTGCCTTTTCTCCTAGTCTATGTTATTTATAAGGAGCTCATTGCATTCTTCCTTAAAACCTTGGACTCCTCCATTCAGATAAAATCCAGTAGAGCGCTTAGTAAATATGTGGGAAGATGAGCTCTTTCTATACCAAATAGCAATGATTCACATCTCTGAGCCTTTTTTCCTCCTTCTTACCTCCAAACGGAGGAACAGAAGAGTTGGTGGTTGGGTTGGGAATGTGGCCACCTAAATTATTTGGAGTTTTGCATTGATCCTTGGTTTTGCTTTGCCTGAGATAGTATGTTGAACCTTAGGATCCCCCAAGTCCAATATCCTTCCTTTTAGAGAGCAAGTGAAGTAGCTGGATCCCATGTTCTTCCCAACATCCTAAGATCCCTAGCTAAATACACACCAGTTGGTATGAAGCTCTCAGCAGAACCTCAGCTCAATAACACTAAACAGAAGTCTAGATAAAAGCAAGAAAGCAAACATGGAACTGCAGTCATTCAATAAGACCCCTGGCTGGGAGCCAAGGCTGGAAATGTCTAATTTTATTTATTTATTTAAAAGGTCCTCCAATCTCTTGGGTCATTAATATGTAGATGGTTCCCAAAACCTTTTTCCTTTGATCCCTCAGGAGCAATTGTTAGTTTTAGTGATTAGATCCTGGTCCCTAGCCTGAAGCTCCAAGTATGCAGTATAGATTTAGGTCTATCCTTATTTGAATGACAGGATTTTGTTTTAAAAGTATACTTTTATTGCTTTCTGGTACATAGTTATCTTAAATTAGGTTAACTAAATGTTTCCTTTTTTAAAAAAATGCTTATCTTCATCCTAGAATGGATACTATGTATTGGTTCCAAGGAAGGGCAATAAGGACAAGGCAATAAAGCCTAGGGTCACCCTGCAAGAAAGTATCAGAGGCCAAATTTGAACCCAGTACCTCCTCTCTCTAAACCTCACTCTCAATCTACTGAACGACCTAGCTGCCCACTTAGCCTCATGTTTCTGGGCAGAGATCCTTAGGGGACCCAAGCTTGGATAGCTGAGAGAACACTGGACTTTTCCTTAGAGGATTTGGCTTTGAATCCTGACTCTGCCACTTAGTAGCTTTGTGACCTTGGCCAAGTCAGCCTCTCTGGGTCTCAGGTTCCTCATTTCTGAAATGATATTTTGGAAGTTGACAACTCTTAAGTTTATTTCTGGCTCTAAATCTCTAATGTACTTTGGGGTTCGGGGTAGTGGAAAGATGATGACAGAAAAGAGGCAAGAAACTTGGGTTCTAGTTCCCTTGCTCCCACTTTGATACAAAGTCACTTCCCCTTAAGATTCAGTTAAAATGAATAGCAATAGAAACTGGCCCTCCACATGGGTGATTTCATTAGTAAGGTGAATTTTCAGGTGAACAAATTGAAATGGCCTCTAGCAATGCAAGTCTCCTCCTCAGAGTTGCCTAGAGCATTTTGAGGTTAAAAGACTTGCCTAGGGGGCAGCTGGGTGAGTCAGTAGATTGAGAGCCAGGAGGTCCTGGGTTCAAATCAGACCTCAGATCCTTCCTAGCTGTGTGACCCTGAGCAAGTCACTGGACCCCCATTGCCTAGCCCTTACCGGTCTTCTGCGATGGAAGGTAAGGGTTAAAAAAAAAAAAGACTCATATCTCATATAATATATATACATTATATGTATATAATAATAATATAGACTCATATAATCAGTCAGTCCGGACTTGAACTCGTCTTCCCTGGCAAAATAGAAGGGTTACATTAATTGATGTGTGAAATCTCTCCTTTACTGTTATTTTATACCTTACCTGTCTCCTCATCTGCAAAATCTGCAAAAGATTTGCCCAATCTACTTCACTAGAAGGCATTTTGTGAGAACCAGATGAACAGTGAGCACAAAGAAATAGCAGATAAAGGGGAAAAAACAATAGAATGAAACTGCGCTAAGTAACGGTTCTAAGGACTAAGTTTAGCCCTGGAGAAGAAAGGCGAGATAAACCTTCCTCGTTCCTGGGCAAGGTGGGGGGCCGCTCCTATGCAACATCAGAACGCGGGTGTCAGAATTACTGATCCAGGCAGGATGGCTCACTCTTTTCTTCTGTTACAAAAGAGCATTCGTTGGGTGGAGGGAGGGAAGAGAATATTTTTAAAATGACGGTGATGTCAAAATAAAAAGCAAGTCTATAAAAACAATTTTCAAGTGCTTGGTCCTTTAAAGGGATATACAAATCGAGAGGGATTCCTTGTAAGCGGGGGGGGGGGGGGGGGGGGGGGAAGGGGAGGAGTGGGACCTTAAAGCTTCTTTTCGCTGGAAACGCTAGCATTCATAGGAATTCTGGAAAAGGGCCCCTTCTCTTAAATACCCTCCCCCCACACACACATCTACTATTCTTTGTCGGGGAATCTCTGCTTGAGGTCCTCGAGAATACCGAAGTAAATTTCACACTGCCGGATCCCTGCAGACCGCCAATCCCATCATCCTCATCTTAAAGGAGCCGAGTTTTAAAGACCTTCCATAGTCTTTTGCAGTCTGAGGACAAAGACCGCCGCGCGGACTCTTGGACTTCCCCTTTGAAAAGTCTTACCTTAAAGATATATCCCGTGCAATGGCATCTACCACACGTGGGTCTCCGGGAAAGAGAAGGGAGTGTCCGAGCGGAGGCACAGAATAAGGAGAGGCTGACAGAAAACTTCTGCAGAAATAGCTCAAGTGCCTGGATGTTAAAAATAAAACTATATCACACTAGGCAATGTGACCAGGCTCAGCTTACGAGCTTTTTCCTTCCCCGGTATTTACTAACAGTCTGTTACTACTGGCTTGTTGTTTAACAAGGGAAACTGGGTGGAAAGAGCAGCTGCTTTCTCGCCGTGGTCTTTGTCTGGAGAAAGGAGGAGAAACTCCGTAGGCAAGTCTTTTGTAAATACACTGCCCTCGGGTCCCAAATGCCTCTGTGTGCCCTCAGTAGACCTTAGTCCTTCCTTGCTGGTATATCAATCAGTAGGTGCTGCTGGTCTAATTTTAACTGTGCTTTTTCATCTAGGACTGTCATTGGCTGAAGCTGCAACTAGGAGAGATGACATGTTATTCTGTTTCTCCAATTTCTTCTCTGGAAAGAAACAGCTATAGTCCTCCAGTCCTCGCTAATCCAGAGTAGGGACTGTGCTAGGGGGAAAACCCCAACCCTACATTGAATTTATTCTCTTTATATTTATAATGTGATATATGCTTACAGTGTCCTGGTTGTTTCCCTGGTTACAGTATAAGGAAGGATTGGTTCAGTTTTGGCTTTGTATTTCTGGTCCCCAGCCCAGTTCCTGGCACCCAGTAAGGGAACCCCCATCAATGGATTGATTGATTAACTAATTGCTAGGCATGGGGAGTTGGGAAAACACAAGTAAAGATAGGACATGTTCTAAAACAGTTAAGCGGTTTAGGATCTGAGTTTAGTGAGGATCTGATATATCACTAACACAAGGTAATATGAGTTAATTGCATAAATGTTTTGGTATGAGGCAGCAAAGTTCACCTGATGAGCTCCTTCAAGAAGGGAAGCACAGGAATCTCTCCCCTTGGAAGGTATTACTAGTTTTTTGCAGTTATTCCTCTTCTCTTCCTGTTAAGCTTGACTTACTCTCTAATCCAAATCCTCAGCTCCATCTCAGAAGTGGGGTTCCTTTGGGCATTCAAAGAATGGGAATAATGAGGAGTCTAGCATGCTTTAAAGTAGTTATTACGGGGGCAGCTGGGTGGCTTAGTGGATTGAGAGCCAGGCCTAAAGATGGGAGGTCCTAAGTTCAAATGTGACCTCAGACACTTCCCAGCTGTGTGACCCTGGGCAAGTCACTTAACCCCCATTGCCTAGCCCTTACCACTCTTCTACCTTGGAGCCAATACATAGTATTGACTCCAAGATGGAAGGTAAGGGTTAAAAAATAAAATAAAATAAAGTAGTTATTCCCCAGCCCCCAGATAGCAATGATGACTGGCTTACTTCCACCTAAGAGGAACCCTAGACTCAGGAGCTCTTTGGAATTTTTGTTTAAAATATTTAAAAATGAATAAGATTCACTCTCTTATAGTTTCTGAATCCCCAGTCAGGGAGATGTGCTTTTTCTTTCTATCCCCCAGATTCATATAATTTCTGATCTCTGTCTCTATGCCTCTCTGTGTGTAACATGACTCCCTTTTTTTCTTTTAACACCTTAGACACAAATAATGAAGCACACAGATAAGAAGCAGCTCTGATGGATCACTGGCAAATTAAAAACTAATTAAGTAAAGGCAGTTAGGTTGCTCAGTAAAGAGAGAAAGGCAGGCCTGGAGATGGGAGGTCCTGGGTTCAAATTTGACTCAGATACTTCCTAGCTGTATGATCCTGGGCAAGTCACTTAGTCCAGTTGCCTAACCCCTTAACTCTCTTCTGCCTTGGAATAAAATAGTATTGATTCAATGACACAAAGTAAGGGTTTTCTTTTTTAACTAATTAAGTGGAAATTGTAAACAAATTTTGAAGAACAAGAGAACTTTGGATTTAAGATCTGCTGCATGCCCAAGGGATAGAAAAAGGAAGGACAGGGCATATTACCCTCCTTTATTAGACTTCCCAGAGAGAAAAGTTTCACAAGCTTCCATCTACTTGAGTCACACTTATCCTTAGAGGCTTAACAGATGGAGTTAGTTGTTCAAAACCCAGCTATGCCAGCTACCTCTATGCCCTCCTCTGTCTCCGTCACTCTTTTGAAGCTCTTGCTCATACTCTCTTTGAAAAAGTCATGTGCTTAGGGTGCCTCTACTATCCCTCTGTCCTAGTTTTTATGTTTCCCTTCAAGTACCAGGAGGGAAATAAATCAATATTTTCTTGTTAAGAAATATTTAGTTCCTACATCTCTCAAATGGTCACTCAGTGAGGACTTTCTCTCTCCACTTGTAGAGAACTGGTTTTCAATGACCTGTTGCAAGAATTAAATATGTTCTACCATAAAGTTTCAGTTGGGGAAAATCATTAGTGACTGACAGGATCAGGGAAGATTTCTTAGAAAGTATGGCATTGGAATTGGGCTTTAAAGGAAGGGCAGAAAGTTAATGGTTGAGAGGAAAAGAAAGAATAAAGCATTCATTACAGGAATAGCAGAAGAGGAAAGATCTATTCAATCATCCAATTTATCCTTGATAGATCTTCCCTTTCCCATAATTCCTCCTCCAATTTACCCATCACACAGCCATTCCATATCTTTCAAATGCATAGATCTGACTAAGCAGAAAAGTCCTCATTTTCCAACTTTGAAGATAAGGAATTATTTTATTTCAGTTGTATTGAAAATATTCTGATTATAAATTAATTTTAAGCTTCCCATGTTATAAAATCATTACATATTAATGGCACTTATTTTTATTTCATAATTTTTAATAAGTCTGTATACATTCAAGGCCCAATACAAATTCAGCATCTCCTTATCTTTTCAGCTTAGTTTATACTATTCTCTTCCTCCTTACATTCACTGTGTTTCAACCAATCTGGATTACCTATCCCCTGACCTTTCCTTTCTCTGATCCTTTTCCTATGCTGTTCCCAGTACCTAAAATGCCTATCCCTTTTCCAAGGAGTGGGATGGGGGAAATAGATGACAAAGCTTAGGATAGGGTCCAAAACAGAGTTTATAATTTCTCCAAAACCTGGTCCTTCTCTTGGTTTTCTTCCTTCTGCCTCCTACCATTTTCCCCTTGTTCGATGCCCCGTGGTGGATTCCATCTTTTACATTCTCTTTTTTCTTACTACTTTCCTTCAGAAAGAATGACATATATCTTTCTGGAGGCTAATTCTGTGCATGTAGGTTCCAGGCCAGCCTCCTACCGAGGAAGAGAAGGGAAAGACATCACTCCATGAGATCCATCTCCCTTCTCATGTCAGTCTAGAGGTCCAAGACCTGACCCAATCAGGGAGCCTGAAGCCAGAAGGATGGTGGCCCTAGGAACTGCAGACCTTTCCTTTCAGAGGAGTTGGTAACATTCAAGGATGTGGCTGTGGACTTCACCATGAAGGAGTGGGTTCAGTTGGACCATGTTCAAAAAGAGCTGTATAAAAATGTCTCAAAACTCACTCTCTGTAGGGTTCCCAGTTTCCAGAGAATATTTCATCCCATTTTGAGCAAGAAGGCCTGCGGAACTCCTTTCCATATAGAGATCATATTTGATGTAGAGACCTGTACAAATCTGCAAATGACTTCATGGAATGACTACTGCCCTCAATATAGTGAATATAGGGCTGGTCTTGCTAAATGTGAGAGAATCCTCCCTTTGGAGAAACACTGCCAATAAAATCAACATGGAAAAGCTTTCAGAATGTTTCCAGTGTTGCTAAATGTTAGAGAATATATCCTGAAGCAAAACCTCCTAAATGTCATGAATGTGATAGATTGTTTCGTGTACACACTTCCTTTATTAAATACCAGAGACCTTTTTTTGGTGTATACTCTTCCTTTATCACACACATACACACACACACACACACACACACACACACACACACAAATAAAATAAAGTCAGGAATGTTAACATTTCTCTCCTTTCCCACAGTTCTTTAGAACCTTTAGGGGAATTTGGAATGTTTTTAGGCTTTCTCCTAATGGTACCAGTTCCCACTGATGTTGTTCTCCCAAATTTAGGGGATCTCCTGTGCCCCAGTTCTATTTAGCCACTAACAGTAGGATTAATTTTTACAGAGGAATATTCACTTCAATAGGTATAATCACAAATATGCAAAATTATTCCCCACACAGTTGGGAATAATCCTCCCCCTACCCCAAAATCTTTGGAGAGTGGGAAGGAATTAAGTTTATGGTTCGATTCTCATAGAACACATTCCCAGTTCCAAGTCCAAAGTTTCCCTCCAGCCCCAGGCCCAGGCACCCCAGCTTCTCAGGGATTCTGTGCTGGGGTGGCTGGCTGCACCATCTTGTCTAGAATCCTGACTCCAAAGTAACCATGGGTCCAACTCCTCAATCCAGTGACATTTAAAGCTGGGAAGGACAAATGAAACAGAACAGAAATAAACACCTCCAGTTCCATTTCTTGGGGTCAGGGTAAAAGGAATAGCTGCGGAAGGAAGTCCTTTCTATTTCAGTGGTTCCCAGGACAGACAGGGGGGAATTTTCTGGAATAACCAGATAGAAACTCCTGGAGATCACAGAACTGGAAGGTACCTTAGACATCATCTTTTTACCAAAATCTTGAATTGTATTGACCAACATCCTTGAGGTAACAATGGCTTAACCCCTCCCTTTCCCAACACAAGTTAAGCTAATTTTCCTTAAAAGGAAGATTTGGTTGGCTTTAAATGATGAGTCACTTTCTGGTTGAATACAGAGCAGTATAATATTAGGATAATAAATGACGTTAATAAGGAGGATACTATGGTAATATAATTTGCTAGATAACCACAAAGTATTCATAGCTTCCCTCCTTAGGGCTCAGTGCACAAATGGATCTGGAGATCCTTCTCACAAAAAATGTAGAACTTTTATTCCTATAATAAAGGTTTAAGGATATATAAAAGGGTTCCTTAACACTAAAAAAAAAAAAAGCTAAATCACTCTACCCATTGCAAGACAAAGTCTTCAGATCTCAGGAATTCACCTGAGCTCTACTATGGCTCCTTAAGTCTCACTAAGCCCCAAACTATCTGTGCTAAGCTTACTTCCTCCTTAATGATCTAGTATTTAAGGTTATCTCCAGAGTTATGAATATAGCAAGCAAAATGGCTGAGCTCACTACAGCTGAGTGTGGTTCCAGAGGTTTCCCTCAGAGTCCAAGGCAAACAAGGTCTTCTGGTCTTTCTCCTTTCACACAACAGTCTTCACAGCAGCAGCAGCAGGTCCAACAAGTCTCTCACCTTGAGGAAAGTGAAAAACTCTCAAGATATTTCAAGATTTCCTTTTCTTTCCTGTCACAAGCAGAGCTATGATCAGAGAAAGAGAGCAGAGCTGGCTAGTCTCCGCGAAAGTCAGAGATTAATTGTCTCAGAACTCTTCTTGCTCTTCTCACTTCAAAATTCCAAACCCCTACACATAATTCTTTCTTGCCTCAGCCACTATCCAGCCTCTGGGACAACTTTGAGATTCTTTACTTTACCAAAACCTTATCATGGGGGCAGCTGGGTAGCTGAGTAGATGGAGAGTCAGGCCTAGAGATGGAGGTCCTGGGTTCAAATCTGACCCCAGACACTTTCCAGCTGTTTAACCCTGGGCAAGTCATTTGACTCCCATTGCCTAGCCCATACCAAGACAGTAGGTAAGGGTTTTAAACAAAAACAAACAAACAAACAAACAAGAAACCCTTTATCACTATAGATTTCTTATTTCATTTCTATAGCAACCATGAGCTAGAAAGGACTTTCACGTGCTTGTTTGGTAGATAAACATAGAAAATCAGCTAAATCAACTCAAGATGTCTTCCTTGGCCATCCTTCTCCTACTATGACTAGGTAAATCTCTTTGGGTTAATTTAGTAATTGTGGAATTACCTCAAAGGGTCTTATTTTGTTCTGGCATTAAAGTTAAAACTACCAGAAGACTGTCCTAAGTCAGGCCTAATGAGAACAATTCTCTATAAGAAGTCACCTGGCCTCTCTTGGAAGCATGAAGGAACTTCAGTCAATGCTAACTTAAGCTGTCTTAATCTGGCATTTATATATTAAATCTCTTATTTTTAAATCCTTATCTAGTAAGAGCAGTAAGGGGTAGGCAGTTAGGGAAGATTTGTCCAGGGTCACACAGGTAGGAAGTGTCTGAGACTAAATTTGAACCCAGGACCTCCCAACTCCAAGCCTTGTATTATTTTTACCAGAGCCACCTAACTGCCCCTAAATCTCTTATTCCTAATTGTGAGATGAAAGACTACTTCCCTGTTAAAAAACTAAGAGGCATCAGCGTAGAGAGACATTTTCTTGAGGAAATAAAGGACCCTCTATTTTTCTTGTAAGATAGAATCATAGAATATCAGAATTGGAAGGTGGCATTTGAAAGGAGCCTCAGAGACCAACTAATCCAACCCATGTCCGAACAAGAACGTCCCCTAAAACGTACAGGACGAGTAGTCATCAAACTTTGCTTGAAGACCTGAAGTGAAGGGGAACCCATCTCCTCTGGAGGCACTCCATCCCTCTGAGAAATTCTAGTTAATTTTTCTTGATTATCAAGCCTAAATCTCTCTCTTTTACCCACTGTTCCTGGTTCTCCACTCTGGGGTCAAAGAGAACAGGTTTAATTCTTCTGCCTACAATTTGAATTTAGTGTGTCCAGTTCTGTTCAATTACAACCCAACTCCTTCGTTTTTCAGTCTTCTTACAATCTATTCACCTCCACACTAAGTAACCAAAACAGCCTATTTGCTGCTCCTCACACACAATGGTCCACTTTTTGTCACTATGCTTTTGCACTGACTGTTCCCCATATCTGGAATGATTTCCCTCCCTCGTCATCTCTGCCTTTTAGAAGAATCTCTAGCTCCCTTCAAGGCTCAGCTCAAATGTCACTTTCTGCAGGAGACCTTTCCTTTCCCAGCTGCTGGTCTTCCCCTCACCCCAAGGTTACCTTATATTTACTCTGTATCTTGTATGAACTGATTTATTAAACCTTGCCTCCTGTGTTTTAATGTAAGTTCCTGGAGGTCAGAAATTGTTTTGGCCTTTTTTTTTGTATCCCTAGTATAAGTGGGACAGTGACTGTTTTTATTAGTATCTAATAAATGCTTATTGATTTAATTATATAATAGTTAAAATTAATCTTGGAGACTGTATAGTTAAATTACAATTATTTATTAGTAAAAGTGTGAGAGAGAGAGAGAGAGAGAGAGAGAGAGAGAGAGAGAGAGAAATTACCAGGTCACTCTTACTAAAAAATACAAAACAGCACAAACCACTTCCTTGCTTGCTTCCCCTGGATCCAATACCCATCCAAGGTTCAAGTGGAGTATTAATTGATGCAGCTCCTGGTGGGGAAGAGTCCCTAGCCCAAAGAGAGGCTGCTGCTGCTCAGCTCTGTCTCTTCTAAGGCCAATGATGTCACTCCTACATTTTTATGTGTTTCACACAATGATTGATAGCAAGTACTCCTATGAAATCAAATTTGTGAAAGTACTTTTTAAAAATTGAAAATGTTGTATATTTGATTTGACCTTCCCAGCAACCCTGTAACTAGGTAGAGTGTATTTGACACTGACAATTTTGCAAAGACATGTTGGGGAATAGTAATTGCCAAAATTTGGGCAGTCCACAGTTTCATATGTAGAGTGTCTACTCTGCAAACTTCTTTCCCCTCCCCTCAATCAGAATGTAAGCTCCTTGAGGGCAGGGTCTATTTGGTGAAATAACTTTGAAAAAAGAAAAGTAAGCTGTACATAATAGAGATATGTTGTTTCATACACACTTTATTTTCTCTTCCACTATGTATATAGAAATGCTCATTTTATTTTGTGCTTGTTAAATGTGGGATAAAATTTTTTGTAATTTTTTTAAAAAATCTATAAACATGTAAGTTATTGTCATTCATAAATTAGCATCACTGGATATCCCTATCCATTTTGGGGTACAGAGGAGCTTTACTTCCTTTCCCCTTTAGCTCATATCATTTCCAAAAGGAAAAAGAGAAATTTATATGTCTTGCAAAGTCACTTGCTCATTCTCTCCTGCATAGTCTCAGATTTGGGACTAGTCTTTCTAAGGCTCTAGATTGCCCAGGATGCATTTTGAAAAGGAAGAAATGGAGTGCATCTTGAATCTTGGTTGTGTCACCACACATCCTTTTCTTGATATCCTCTGCTTACTGAGGTCTGATGAACCTTTCCCAGGCTGAAAATGCCATAAAGGGAAGCAGCAGAGGAAGCAGGAGGCTATGTCCTTTAAAAAAAGAAAGGAAAAAAGAGCTTGCTCACTGTTTTCTATATTCCTCTAATGAGCTAATTTGTCTGTCTGCCACTGACAAGTTCCTGCTGGTATTGAAGCAATCTCTAGGCTGGTATTTTACTGACACAGAAATTTCTCTTGAACTGTCATCATTGTCCCCTTTTGGTTGCTGCTGGGGAACCCTGGAACCTGGGAATGTTGGTCATCAGGAAGCAGATGGAGAAGCTTCACAGGAGCAAGAGAGCCTCTGAATGAACATTATGTTTACATAAGGACGATTCAGAAAGTAAACCATCATTTGAAGAGTGGAAAGGGAAGGGGTGAAAGAGAAAGAACCTGGCAGCTTTGGGGTTGATTTCTATCAAATCAGACTACAGGTTGCTAGAATATGACAAAAAGGAATAAGAACAGCCATAAACCCCAAGAGAATTTACTGGATTTCCAAGTGTTATAGGATCAGAGCATATTGGTCTGGAAGGGAAATTATAAATCATGGAAATCATATTCTGAATGTGCCTTAAATACTTAGAAGACCTCCAGCCTAGTTCAATCCTGGAAGACTCACCTTAATAGGGCATCAAAGAGTCACATGTCTTCATTTTGTCAGCCTGGCAAGTGAGCTTCCTGACTATGGTATAGTCAAGGGATGTGACCTGTAAGGACTGGCCAATTAGAAAATCTTGGGGGAAAGGTTTAGCCTGAGCTTAAAAAGCCATAGCAGTGAAGTGGGCTGGCCCTCTCTGCCATTTTTTCTTCTTTTTCTGTTTCTCTTTCTTTACTAATAAATACTTATGAATTTAGTAGAAAGTCTCTAAGATTAATTTTTATGTGTAACACAAAATATTCCTAGTTGCTCTTGGTGGTAGCAAAGAACAATAAATACAGTGAGTGCCCATCCACTGGAGAATGACATAGAAATAGGTATATAAATAAAAAGGCATATTATCACAGAGTAAGAAATTATAAATTTGAGGAATTCAGAAAAACATGGGAAGATTCGTATGAATTGATACAGAACAAAATAATAATAAACACAATGACATAAACTGAAAAGATTGTATAAGGCGGTCAATCTCTGTATAACAGGAAAACCAAACTAGTTTCCGGAGATGAGATTACAAGGCATACATGACTCTATCCTCAGAGTAGTAGTAACATATCTTTGAGTGGGAGAGGGGTGGATGGGTGAGAGGGTCTATTAGAACAGAATGTTCTTGACAATTTTAGATTAGGTTTGGGAATGGTATAGTTTGTTTTTCTTTGTTGCCAGGAAAGCTTTTTTTCCTCTCCACCAGAAGGGTTATTGCCTCTGTCGGGACAAAGACAGAAAGACAGAACCTCATCTGGGGGTGTAGAGATGACTTGCATTTATATCTCTTTCAGTTGCAAGATACATTACAGATAACTCATTTCTTTTAAGCTGACTCTTCAGTCAAGCTGACTCTTGCGGTTTCCAGAAGTCTCTCTCAGCATATCACACCCTCCTTCCGAGAATCAAACCCAGGACCTTCAGCTTTCTAGACTAATGCCTACCTACTGCACCAAATCTTGGTCTATTGTTAGTCTGAGGACAGTGAAGTAGGACTTTCCCTCAGGGAGGAACTCTCTAGTGACAAGGTCAAACCTGGGCTTTCTACCTCCAAACTAAATAAACTGGGGATCATCAAATCCCTCTAAGCTACAAGTTTGGGGACCTCTAGATTCCACAATGACACTGTTAAACACAAATAAATCCAGTGCTTTCTCTCCTCGAGAGAGGCAGATTCTACCTGCACTCTCCCTCCTGGTCATTCAGCTTTTCCTCCTAATACATTTTCTTTTCTTTTCTAAAAAGGTTGTGGGGGCCTGGTAATTCTTTAAGGGGTCACTCCTCATGAGCCAGGAAATTGCTCTTCCACAATATTTTTGATGCTGAAACCTAGGAAGAGGATTGCTGCTCAGGTCCTGGGTCCCCAACCCTAACTCCTTCCCCCAAGTTTAGGATTTGTATTGTGCTTCCCCCTTTCCTCTTGGTCAGGAATCCCAGTTGCATGTGGTGGCACCCTTCAGCTCACTAGCCAGACTCTGTCCTGAATTCTATTTCTCTTAACAGTCAGGAGATGCTCCAGCTTGAGAAATGCCTGTTCTTCTTGGCATCATTCCTCAACAAGCAATTGGTCACCTCTTGGTGACCTTACCACTGTTTTGCCCCAGCAGTTCTCAGTGAGGTCAACATGGGACAGAGGAAAAGTATCCCATGAGATTCACCACATGGGTGCATTTTGGCCAGTTGGAAAAAATTAGGTCTAAACAGCTTGAAAAAGAAACAAATGATTTCCTACTGCAATATGGAATGGCTGTATTATGTCTTAGAGAAGCAAAGGAAATGGCTGATCAACAGCATTCTAAGCTATAACACTATCCTTCAGTTGGATTCATTTTGCAGGAAAAGGGCAAATGAACAGAAGTCCCTTCTATTTTGGCCTTTATGTCTCTAAATCAAAACTTGGAGCTGTGGGATGCCTTACCTCTTCTCTGATGATACCTAGTGGAGGCAGCTGCCTCCCAGGGCCCCACAGTTTCCCCAAGGGAGGAGGCAAAATCCTTTAAAGGGATTGATCAAGTGTCGACCTCTTAAGTCCTCTTCCCCTCCTCCAAAGCTGGCACCTCCTCAGTCTCTTCAAAATCTCTTAAAGGGGGCCAACCAAAGGTTTCTCTCTGAATCCTTTTCTTCTTCTACAGGGACATGACCCTCCTCTACCGCTTAGCCTCTTCCCTTACCTCCTGGTCCTCTCTGCACCAGTAGGGCAGCAAGCTCCCGCTGCCCTCACTTCAGTGAAGTCTAAAGCAAAGAAATCATTCACAAAGTTCAGTGCTTTTATGCCTCTTCGGTTTGTCTCTCTGCATGTTCATTTCAGCCCCTGGAAACATCCAGGGAAACTTTTTCTAAGAGATAGTAAACCAGTCAGGCAGCATTAGGAGATTGTTAACTGTTTCACATCCCTCTGTAAGTCTATGTTGGTCTGTGTATATACAAACTAAGATTTGAGAAAGCAAGTCTGTGTGCGCTTGGGATCCCCCTGTATCTCTCTGCATTCCGGATTGCTGAGTATATTTGGAAGATAGGAGAAGAGGTTAAATGAAATTTAGGTGTGGAGCTATAATCCCGGAACTTTCTTTAAATGAGTTTTGAGTTGATTTTCTTTTCACTCACAAAGAAGAGAAATTAGTTTAACAAGTGAAAATGAACTATTCATCATTCTTACTCTCATTTTGGGTCACCTTGGCCCAGTGTAAAGCCAAGTGATAAAAATAGTAAAACAAACAAACAAACAAAAATCTCTGCCTGTCCTCCTCCCCCTTTTTCAATGTTGGCCACATAGAAAAAGACTGGGAAAAAAGGACAAACATAAAGCAAATAGAAACCAGTCGTCTGACAAAGAGAAAAATATTTCATCTCTCAACTGGATTTTCAAAATTGTGTTTATTTTGTTGACTGGGAAAAAAACAGAACTATTAAATAGTCAGCAAAACCAAACTCTTTTAGTAAGGAAAGGGGTACAGGGCTGAATTAGGCCCCCACAAAGAGGTGCGGGCCACCCGCCCATGTGGAATGAACTCTGGATGCTCTGGTCACTGACCCCAGGGAGAGCCAACCAGGCTAGATGGATAACTCAAGGAACAAAAGAACAGGGCAGGGAAAGATGATTGACATCACCATAGCTACCAGGAAATCCCCCTCCAACTATACTGACTGGACACAACCAGGCTGGGGAAAGGAACCATAGCTAGAGACTAGGGTGTAAGGGAGGGGGCTGCTTACAATGGATACTAAAAGGGTGCTCTCCACCCAGGTGCGCTCTTCTTGGGAAAGGGTCTCGGATACTTTGGGGAAGACTAATTAAGACAAAAAGAGTACTTAGCACCTGCTTAGCCCCACCTAAGTGGGATTGTCATTCATCTGAGGGTGCATTATTCAGCCTGAAACTGCTAGCCCAAGATTCCTGTCTGGGTGGATTCTCTGGGAACAGGAACAAGTACAAGCTTTGGGGTCCCCAACTTACAAGCTAGTCCTGAAACTTGGGGTTCATCAGATCTTACTGGGCTACAAGTTTGGGGTTTCTCAATTCCATGTTGACAATTTCAAAATTAGAATGTGTGTACATATGATTTTGAAAATAACACCCTAATTCTTTTTTTTTTTTAACCCTTACCTTCCATTTGGGAGTCAATACTGTGTATTGGCTCCAAGGCAGAAGAGTGGTAAGGGCTAGGCAATGGGAGTCAAGTGACTTGCCCAGGGTCACACAGCTGGGAAGTGTCTGAGGTCAGATTTGAACCTAGGACCTCCCATCTCTAGGCCTGGCTCTCAATCCACTGAGCTACCCCAGCTGCCCCCTAACACCCTAATTCTTAACTGTGCTTGCTAACCTTGGGAAAATTTTCAGATTCTAAATATGAAGTCAGGATTCAGTTTTTGCAAATTCTCTATGAAACTTCATAAAATTGTAGATGCTGTGTGTATTGTTAATTGTACAGGTAATTATACAATAATCTCATGTTCAGTGTATAATTATATTTATAAAATTATTATTTTAATAGGTTTTATTAGGGGGCAGCTGGGTAGCTCAGTGGATTGAGAGTCAGGCCCAGAGACAGGAGTTCCTGGGTTCAAATCTGGCCTCAGACACTTCCCAGCTGTGTGACCCTGGGCAAGTCACTTGACCCCCATTGCCTAGCCCTTACCACTCTTCTGCCTTGGAGCCAATATAGAGTATTGATTCCAAGACAGAAGGTAAGGGTTTTAAATAAATGAAAATAAAAGGTTTTTCTGCTAAATTTTATCATAGCAATTGTTCTAACTTATGGAGAAGGATTGGTTGGATATTATTTGACCTACCTAAAATTTGATATTAACCTCAAAGGTAAAAAAGCATTATTTCTTAACCTACCCTTCTGTCAACATAGAAATCTAGAGATCCCTAGTTTATTTAGTGGGGAGGTAGAAACCCCAGGTGTGGACCTTGTCACAGGAAAGGTTTCCCCTGAGGGAAGGTCCCACTTCACCAGACAATAGACATCCACTTCAGCTTTGTCGCAGTAGGTAGTGAGTCAGTCTCTCAAGCTGAGGGTCGCCAGTTCCATCCTCTGAAGGAGGGTGTGATACACTGGGAAAGACTTCTGGAGACAAAAGAGCTACTTGACTTCAGAAGGGGTCTACCTCCCACCTGAAGTGGATGTCTATTGTCAGGTGAAGAGGGACCTTCCCTCGGGGAAAACCTTTCCTGTGACAAGGTCCACACCTGGGGTTTCTACCTTTAAACTAAGTAAACTGGGGATGTCTATATTTCTATGTTGACACTTCAAAAGGAGTAATACTATTGTGAGGATCTATTTATTGTAGATGTTTAAGCAATCCATAATAAGTCAGTGACTTGGGAAGGGTCACACTTGCCAACATGGAATCTAGAAGCCCCCAAACTTGTAGCCCAGAAAGATTTAATGACCCCCAGTTAACTTCGCTTAAAGGTGAGTTCCTCCCAGAGGGAAAGTGTGATGGGGAATAATTCAGGGACTTTGAATGACAGAGACTGGAAGAAATGCAAAGGTTTCCATCCATTTCTGGGGATGGGTGAGAAGGTTTGGAATCTGGAGGGAAGAGGAGTTTCCCGGGGAGAGGCCATTGATCTCTCCCTCAATTGAGACAGCCAAGGAGAAGGCCCTACTGGAGACTAGATCCTGAGCAAAAGCTCCTTCCCTGAACCTGTTCACGATCCTCCCCAAACCCAACAAATAGTGGCAGAAGCCCGAAGAAAAGAAGAAGCAGTCCTAAAGAAGATCCCTTCACAACCTCTATATCCTGGATTTGAACATTGCTCTGCTGTGACCAAAGGCAGGCTCCACCAATCTGAACCTCCCTGAGGCTCAGGCTCCCTAGCCTAAGTCCCTCAACCTTTGGGGGAAGATCTAGTTAGAAAGGGCTCTCCCTCACCCTCTTTCCTCTAGACCTCCATCTGTCAGCCACCTTGCAGTTTTGCTCTTTGTCCTTAAGACCTTAGAATAAAAGTTATCTACCTTCAACTGACTGCAGTGTGGGTGAAGTAACCAGGTAGGGCTGAAGGGGGAGAGAACTGATTTCTCTCTCTTCCCCAAGGGAAGAAGTTCATCTTCCAGAATACCTAAAAGAGGGGAGTAAAAGGCAGGTTTAGTGAGTGAGGAGACCTAACTGGAGAGGACTGAGGGGGAAATAACTGATCTCAAGACTCCATTCTCCCTCTCTCTCTTCTCCAAACCACCAAAACACCCTCAATTGCAAACGGCCTACTTCCGGAGTCTCAGACCAACAATAGACTTTTAAAGTAGTTTAGGTGGGGATGGCTAATCCCATCAACTGTTAATTATCCCTTTGGTCTCAATGGTTTCTCCCCTTAGGCCAAAGTCCTCTACCTCCTTGGCCCAGCCCTGGGCTGGGTCTTTCCTTTTTGTGTCCATTGTAAAGCATCAGCCCCTCACTGTTATTTCTGTATGGGAGTCCTCATTTTCCTTTGTTACCATTGTAAAGTCAATCAACTATCCTTGGTCCCTCCGTTCCCCCCAGAAAGGTATTTAAGCTTCCCAATTTAAATGGCTCCTTGGAATTGTCCAACTTTGCATGGTTGGGATGGGGGGGGAGGGGAAGCGGGGTCAGTGACCAGAGCAACCAGAGTTTAATCCTATGACTCTGCGTGGAGGCCTAACTCGGCACTGAACCCCCTTCCTTAATTAAAGAGTGGTTTTTCCCAGTTAACAAATGGAGGTTCCCCACCAAGATTCCGAGGTCCCAGCTGCCTGAGCCGCCCTGCTAACGAGGACCCCAGGACGACGTGGGGTACCCGCACAACGCCTCTGGGGTTGGTCAGGGGTCCAGATTAGCAGAGGGGCCAGGTAAGTGGCTCTCAGAAAAAGGACTCAGTCTTGGGTATTTGGGGGTGACCCACTCCTTAATTAAGGGGGCTTTAGCGGAGGTCTGTGCTTGCCCAGAGGAACCCCATAATCCAGAGCCTCCCAGGGGCTGCCGGAATGGGAAACGGCAAGTCTGTGCTCCCAGGAGGAGGTGGGGGCAGCCCGCAGCCCGAGGAACCACCTAACAATACGGCCGAAAACCCCATACTTTCCAAATCTGAATCTAGTGCTGGCGAGGGTTTAGATAGAAGGCAGACAGTAGCGGAACCTGATTCCAAAGGGAGGCCGTCAAACTGGGACTCTCTTGATAGCAAAGAGATGATCATTCTGAAGTTGCTTTTAAACAAGGCGGGTCGCTGGATCGGAGACGCCGAAAGCGAAGTTTCTGACCAGCGGCTCCAGGGAGGTGTCGGGATACCATCAGAAGCAGATCCATCCCCAAGTCAGGAGAAGGGCAAAGGCGAAGAAAAGGTAAGCAGAGGGGAAAATCGGGCTGATCCGGACAGGGCGGGAAAGACTAGGGAGCTGAACGGGGACCAAATTGAGAGTCAGATTGCCCAATTACGGAGAGACATCGAAGAGCTTAAGGAGGGTTTAAAGAGCCGCTGTAGTCCAGCGCTCCTGGAAAGCCGCCGCCGCCGCCTGGAGCCTTTCAGCTTACCCGAGCTCCCAATTCCCCAGTTAGCGTTTAAAATAAAGCAAGAGGAAGATGCTGGGGCGATTCGGGCATCTCTTACCCCCTGGACGCAGGCTAAGCTCAGAGCCATAGCTAGGGAATTCCCCAAAGCTAGAGAGAGCACCAAGGAATTCGCTAGAGAATTTGGGGTCATTCTCTCTACTTGCCAGCCTGGCCTCTTGGACCTTTATCAGCTAGCCCAGATATTGGTGGGCCCAGGGGATGCAGATCACTGGTTTAAGGCAGCCCAATGGGAAAATCCGGTAGAGCACATCATTCAGGTAATGGTGAAAAAAACCGAGCCTGAAGTTCACCTCCAAAAAGCCAGAGAAGTTGGGGAGGCCTTATTAGAGGCGATTCCCAAGGCTTTTCCCAAGCGGGTCAACAGGGGAAACATTCAGGTTTGCACTCAGAAGGCGGGAGAAGCCGTTTTTAGGTCTTATAATGAGTTTTTGGCTACATTTGAAGCCAATTTTGGCTTTTCCCCAGATAACCCTGATACTGTGGGCTCACCCTTGGATTCTAGATATTTTCCTTTCAGGATCCCAACCAAAAGGCAGAGGGAGGGACGCTGTCATTTTTGCTGTCATTTTTGCAAACAGCCTGGACACCTAAAGAAAAATTGTTGGAGGCTGCAAAGTAAGCTAAAACGACGCAAAAGTAAATCTCAATCCTCTGCAGGATTATCGTCCAAGGCTTTGTAGTTGTGGGCAAAAAGAGGCCCAAGATTTCTGAACGTTTATATTAGCCTTTTCTCTGGTCTTAGATGATTAAAGTGAAAAATAGTCTATCAAGAGCAGTTATATTAAATTGTTCTCCTGAATTTCCACCAAAGAGGTCCACCCTCCCCAGGAATGGGATCAAGTAGGGCAGAAAATGAAACGAAGTCAGGAAAAGGCACACATCCCAGGCAATTTGGAACACGTGGAATTAGAAGAGCCAATCAAAAATTCCAGGGGTCTACCCATGGCCTTATTAGAATTTTACAACTCGGCTACTCCACCCCATCCTTTAATTCTACACCTGACCCTTCTTTCTCCACTCTACTCCCCCCACCCCCAGTTGTGCTTGGGATCTCTGCAGCCAGGGCTGCACCTTCCCCTCTTCACCCAATCCCTCCACCCCTGGCTATTCCCTCTGCTCTGCTGCAGAAGCAGACTTGCCTGCTGTTAGACATCTGCCAGTGCAAGATGCAGGACTTGTTCCGTTTTATAACACCTTTGCTCTCACATATACCCGAAGATTCCCTATCTGAAGGAATTTCTAAGGTAAATGGCCTAGTAGTTAGTCACTGCTTTTCAAGAAGCAGTTAATTCGCACTCATTACTACATCAGAGGGCCAGATATATCGAACCTCAATTTTTCTATATGGGGATATACATTTTGTGTTCACAGAACAGCCCAAATTCAAAACCAAAAAGGTTATTATTATCAGGCAAGAAAAAGATCCAGTGAGTTTTTCATTTGGGGTCGAGATTTTGCTTCTATTTTTACAGATCTCAGAAATCTAACCATAGAAGAATCATCAAGCATGCCCAGAGAGCAGAGAAAGCTGATGTCTGTCCAGCACCAGCACCAACCACAGCACCAGCACCAACCACAGTACAACAAGGACAAACAAGGCACGGCCACTGATTTAAGAACAGTTCTAATGAACTATCCACACATGAACTTTCACTAAGACAGTTTACTTGCAAAAGACTATTATTAATTTACTTACAATCATTTTCTAGATATCTATGCATATTTGTAATGAGATTGACTCTTCATGTACCTAAAAATTTCAAATTGTATTGTACAAAATGCAATTATTTTGATGAAATTGTTCCATGTTACTCAAATTTGATCAAAAAAGTTTTATAATTGGAAACGTCATAACAGTACATTGGATACTGTTCATTTGCAACAGAAATTGTTCATGTTGTCCAAAATATATATGTGCTAATTCTCTTAACCTGTTTATTCAATATGCAAAAAAGTATATTTACTAGAATTAAGCTTGTATATAAACTATTTGGCTTGAAATTGCAATTTAGTAAAATATTTTAATTGAAAAGAATATAATAGTTCTACATATATATAAAATGTTTTAGTTTGGGGAATATTGATATTGTTGTACTATTGTTTGTTGAAAAGTTTTTTACCTGGTGAAAAAAATTTTGGTCAAGTTAAAATAGGGAAATGGATCTCATTTTTTTAGTGAGAAATATTTGTTTCATCTGATTTTTAAATTAATTTTGTTTTTATTTACAATAGGACATTTGATTTTTATCTTTTTCTTTTCTCTCCTTTTTTCATTTTATTTTTTCCTATTTTCCCCCCTATATTTTTAGTCCTGAAGTACATTAAGATTTTTATTTTGTAGGTTAAGCTCATTACATATATTTTGACCCTATAGGCTTACCCAAAAGCTTGAGACTGTAGGAACCTGCAAGCATTTGTTAAATATAATGGGACTGGTACGAATTATTATGTCTGATTTCAGAAGCAGGTATTGGAATAGAGCCATTATACTTTGCCAGAAAGCCTAAGATCCTAAAGAGATCTGAAATCCCTATGAGATGGTTGCATATCCTTGCTTAAGGTCTGGTTGGAGGTAAAAGGGCGCGGTGTTTTGACACCTTCAAACACAGGACGGCCTGGTACCAAAGTTCCAACAAAATCTCTGGCTGGCATCTTGGCTCCACCAACCCTGGAATTCAACTTAAAAGATCAGACAAGGGAATAAGACTTCCCTTCTTTAGCTTTAAAGTCTTGACAACTTCCTACAGCCTTGACTACCAATGGGTAAAATGCCATACTGTTAAAAATGTCCCATAGGCTTGTGGAACATATATTTCAGATTAATTCAGGCCTACTGATGATTATAACACATTTGTCAGACCTAAAATTTTTTTTTTCTATTTTAGTTTAGAATCTTTTAATCACAAGATTTCATTTTATATTTTTATTTTATTCTAAACACATTGTTTTCCTGCAGTAACTAACCTTTGGGATTTTTTCCCCTTTTCTCTTTTTTGATTTTTAAAAATTTTTAGTTTTCTTTTTAAGTTACTCTAATCATTATTTTTTCTTTTATAAAAAGGGGGATATGTAGGAGTCCAGGCTAATCTTGATAATATTTTAGGGGTGCTCAAAGCTGGCTCTTAGGATATTTCTTATGAGTGTTTTTGTAACCTTTAAGTTGAATTAAACCTCCACCATGAATGTTAAACTGCTAGCCCTTCCCTGAGGCCAGTTATCTCAGTCTCCTTGTTTTGCCAATAACAATCAATACAGGTTACTGTATCAAACTGACTTAGATGCCTTGGGCCATAGGATCTGGGCATTGGCTCTACCTATTGTCTTAGCATCCAGCAGTTTTTTATATCTTGGCATGATTGCCTCAGAATGTTTGTTAACCACTTGTCTAATGATCCTTCTCCCTTCCCCTATACTGTTGTAACCCCAATAAAAGCCCTAGTATGCCTGCTCTATTCCACCAGACTACTTTGTCTTCTTGCCCAGACTAACCTGGCGTCAGCCATTTTTCCTCAGTCCCTGCTTCCCCTTTCTGAGGGTTTTCTGCCCACCAGACTCCTGTGAAGTCTCTGGACCGCTTCAATTTCCATCGACTTGGAAATATTTCTGTAGCAGGTAGAAAAGTGGCCATTTTGTTTCTCCTGGCAGCCTAAAACCACCCTGAGCAAAGTCCTTTTAAAGTAGGATGCTAGAAAGAAAGTTAGTGCCCGCCTCTTCACAGTTCTGTGGGTTTTCCCAGTTAACACTTGCTGCAAATTCTGCCAACATGGGCTCGCTGTGATATTGAAAGAAGATTGACATTTGGAATATCTCATTAATGGCTTATAAACAGTGAATGGAGATTTGAGAGAGTCCAAGTAATGCCCAAATGAGGACAGCAATGTTGCTCTGCAAACTTGTGGCTTCCTTGTTATTCTTAATACAGAAAGAAGACTCACAGCCTTACATCAGAAAACCTCTCCTGATCACTGGGAAGGGTTCAGTTTACCACACTGTAAGACCAGTGTTAAGAATGTCACAATTGTGCAAACGGGGGCTGACAAGATCTTAAACATTTTAAGAAAGCACTAAAAGGGTAGCTGGGTAGCTCAGGGGATGTGTTATGGGCATGGAAGGATGCCTTTTGGGGTTCGGGAAGGATGATGCCTTTTGCAAGCATGCAATGACTCCAAAGCTTAGCTTAAAAACAAAAAGATTTATTAATTTAGAGAGTAATGTTGAGAGTGGCCAGGAGGATAGCAAGGTAGAACAGCAAGATGGGGAGCAGTTTTTTGGGAGGACAGCATGAAAGGAAAGGCTGTTCCCCCATGGGGACAGCATGGATGGAGAGGCTGTCCCCCAGAAGACATCAGTTCTGGGGATTTTATACATTCTTCACAACAGTCACTCAGGCATGAGGTGGGGTGATCATACTGGGGTCTGCCTGGGGACATAAAGATTCCTTAGTTTAGGGGACAAGTAGATGTCTGATAGGATCCAGGTGTGGTCTGAAGGTGCATCTTTGTCCATCTAGAGGAAGATAGTTATCTCAGGACTCTAGGTGGGGTCATCCAGTGTTTTTAGTCTCAGTCAAGAAAAACAAGGGAGTTCCCCTAACAATAGTTCGCCTGGGTTTCTGGGGCACAGTGCCCATGTCAGATGGAGAGCCAGGCTTAAGAGATGGGAGGTCCTGGGTTCAAATTTGGCTTGTAAATTGGAGACCCCAAAGCTTGTACTTGTTCCCTGTTCCCAGAGAATCTACCCTGAAGGGGATCCTGGGCTGTCAGTCTAATGGACCCTCAGGTGAATGACAATCCTAGCTGGGTGAGATAAGTATATGCTAAGGACCCTCTTTGTTTTAGATAGTCTCCCCAATAGTATCAGACCCTTTCCCAAGAACACCTACACCTGGGTGGAGACCATTCTTTAGTCTCCATTGTAAGCAGCACCTTCTCTTACACCCTAGCCTCTAGCTAGGATTCCTTTCCCAAGCTTGATTGTATCCTGTCAGTGTAGTTGGAGCACTCCCAATTCCTTGTAGCTATGGTGATGTCAATCATCTTTCTCTGCCCCTGGATTCCCCAAATGGTATAGAGGTCCCCCAAATTCTTTTGTTCCTTGGAGTTGTCCTCTACAGGGGTGGCACTCCCAGGGGTAACATCCCCAGAGTCCAGGGTTTATCCCCTGAAAAAGTTGTGGTGTCAGACTGAGTAAAGAATTAAATACTGGACTTACCCCTCTCCTGATTAAAGACTTAGTTTTTCTGACTTTTTGGTAGTTCTGTGTTATTTCCAAGGGAACAGGGGCAAATGTGATCCATAGTGTCAAAGTTTCCTGCAGGTTCTCATTGGGATCTATATCATCTAATGAACACTGTCAACATGGAATTTAGGAATCCCAAACTTGTGGCCTAGTGGGATCTGATGAACCCCAATTTTAGATTTAGTTTGTAGATTGGAGACCCCCAAAACTTGTACTTGTTCCCTGTTCCCAGGAGAATCTACCCTGAAGGGAAATGATAATCCTGGTTGGGTGAGATAAGCATATGCTAAGGACATTCTTTGTTTTAGGTAATGTCCCCTATTGTATTAGAACCTCTCTGGGGAAGGTCAGACATGGGCATGAACCATCCTTTAGTAACTTTGTAAGCAGTCCCCTTCTCTAGCACCCTAGCTTCTAGCTATGATTCTTTTTCCTAGCTTGATTGTATCTTGTCAGTGTAGTTTGAACACTCCCATTTTCCTTGTAGCCATAGTGATGTCAATCATCTTTCCCTGCCCCTGGATTTCCCAAAGGGCATATAGGTTCCCCAAGTTCTTTTGTTCCTGAGTCCATCCTGAGTCGGTGGCACTCCCAGGGGCTGGTGACCAGGGCATCTTGACTCTGTGCAGTCATGGTAAGCAGCTCTGTTGTTGCATTAGTAGTGCTAACCCCTTTTCCCTTGGTTAAAGAGTGATTTTGACTATTTAAAAGTTCTGCGTTTTTTCTAGTTGACAGCACCCACTGTAAGTCAACAGCGCCAAAGGAATGAATGGCTGAAAACTCGGTGACATGGGCACTGTACCCCCAGAAACCCAGGCAAGCTCTTATCAGGGAAACTCCCTTGCCTTGCATCCTCTTGACTCTAAACCAAGAAACACCCAATGACCCCCCTCCCAGAGTCCCAGATGTTTATCCTCTTTGATTGTCCTCTAGATTTAAGATGGACAAAGAGATGCATCTTTATGCCTCCAGGCAGACCCCAGTCAGATGACCACCTCACCCCCCCCCAAGTGCCTGAGGGACTAACACTCTACAGGTCATGTCCACACCATGACACAGCATCTGTGGTAAAGAGTATAAAAGCCCCAGAACTGATGTTGTCTGGGGGACAGCCTCTCCATCCATGCTGTCCTCTTGGGGGAACAGCCTTTCCATTCATGCTGTCCTCTCAGGAACTGCTCCCCATCTTGCTGTCCCACCTTGCTATCCTCCTGGCCATTCTCAACATTACTTTCTAAATTAATAAATTTCTCTTTTTGTTTTTAAGCTAAGTTTTGGAGTCTTGCATTCTTGCAAAAGGTATCCTTCCCGAACCCCAGGGGTACACATCTGAACCCTATAACATCGGGATCCCCCCTAGAGCTCCGGTTTGTTTTCCATCCTGGACCCTCTCCTGACTCCTTTTTTGATGATATTCCTCCTCTTGGTTTTGGTTCCTGCCTCCTAAATACTCTCACTATGTTTAGCGTCTCTCGGTTATACTCCGTTAGATCTCAGATGGTACCATCCATTGCCATCCTGCCTGCAACCACACTCTGCCCCTCTGGATCAAGCCCATCAGTGCTCCTCCAAGAGCTGACCAGGGCCAGTGCACCGTCCCAACTCATCCTGAACTAGTCACAGAAGTTGAGACCTCCCATTCTCCCTAGATTTCTAGATTGCTGGGCTTTTAATGGGGGGAGGGGGTAACCCCTTTTCCCTACAAATAAAAGAGGGGGGCAATGTAGTGATATGCAGGAAATCTAGAAATCCTAGGAGATACCTAAAGGATTCCTCCCCTTCTTATCGCAGGAATGCAAGGTGGCTGAAATGCTGAAGTCCCTATAAATACAGATAAACAGACAAAGATGGCCTGCCTGTTCCATACTTTTGACATCTGCATATGTTAGTGACTTCAGGCTAGCCGCCCCCCAATACCCCTCCACTGTTAAATACACAAGCCAGCCTTTTCTCCTCTTAGATAGGGGCAGATTCTACCTGAACTCTGCCTCCAGGCCATTCAACTTTCCCTCCTAATAAATCTTTCTTTTAAACTCTTACCTTCCCTCTTGGAGTCAATACTGTGTATTGGTTCCAAGTGTCAAATAGAAAAAAGAACTATTAAATAGTCAAAGTCACTTTAATCAAGGGGAAAGGGGTCAGCGCTACTAGGTTGGGACAACAGAGCTGCCCCCCCTGCCCCCCCCCAGACTGCACAGAGTCTGGACGCCTGGTCACTGACCCCTGCGAGTGCCACTGACTCAGGATGGACTCCCAGGAACAAGAATTTGGGGAACCTCTATACCATTTGGGGAGTCCGGGGACAAGGAGAGATGATATCTCTCTAGCTACTAGGAAAATGGGAGTGTTCAAACTACACTGACTTGATACAATCAAGCTTGGGAAAGGAATCCTAGCTAGAGGCTAGGGTGTAAGAGGAGGGGCTACTTACAATGGAGACTAAAGGATCCTTAGCATATGCTTGGTCTCACCCAACTAGGATTGTCATTCCCCAGAGGGTCCCCAACTCAGTCTATTCTGCTAGCCGGGAATTCCCTTCAGGGTAGATTCCCATGGGAACAGGGAATAAGTGCAAACTTTGAGGACTCCAGCCTATAAGCTAGTCCTGAAACTTGGGGATCACCAGATCTCACTAGGTAACAAGTTTGGGATTCCTAGATTACATGTTGACACAGGGCAGAAGAGTGGTAAGGGCTAGGCAATGGGGGTTAGGTGACTTGCCCAGGGTCACACAGCTAGGAAGTATCTGAGGCCATTTGAACCCAGAACCTCCCATCTCTGGGTCTGACTCTCAAGCTGCCCCATTCAAGCTGCCCATCTCAAGCCTGAGCTACCCAGCTGCCTCAAATCTTTATTTTCTAAAAGGAATGTGGGGGCCTGGTAATTCCTTAGGGGGGAATTCCTCACTAATCAGGAAACTGCTCTCCCACAACAAAGAGAGCAGAACCAGGAGAACAATATATACAGTAACAAAAACATGATGATCAACTGAACAACTAAATCAGCAGTAAAGCAAGTTGCCAATGACATGGGCACTGTACCCCCAGAAACCCAGGCTAACTATTATCAGGGAAACTCCCTTGCCTTTGCATCCTCATGACTCTGAACTTAGAAACACCCAATGACCCCCCTCCCAGAGTCCCAGCTGTTTACCCTCTTTTGTCCTCTAGATTTAAGATGGACAAAGAGATGCATCTTTATGCCTCCAAGGCAGACCCCAGTCAGATGACCACCTCATGCCTGAGGGACTAACTCTAGGTCATGTCCACACCAAGACACAGCATCTGTTGTAAAGAGTATAAAATCCCCAGAACTGATGTCCTCTGGGGACAGCCTCTCCATCCATGGTGTCCTCCCAGGAACTGCTCCCCATCTTGCTGTCCCACTTTGCTATCCTCCTGGCCATTCTCAACATTACCTTCTAATTTAATAAATTTCTCTTTCTGTTTTTAAGCCAAGTTTTGGAGTCTTGCATTCTTGCAAAAGGTATCTTTCCCGAACCCCAGGGGTACACATCTGCACCCCCACAACAGAATGACATAGATGGCCCCGTGTTTGGGGAAAATCCCTTTAGTGATTAAAAGAAGGATGAACTGGAGCAGGAGAAATTCGTGGTAGGCAGACAAACCAGGAGACAATTGCTATAGTCCAGACTTGAGGAAAGGAGGGCCTGCTCTAGAGGGAGAGAGGGGAGCAGATCTGGGAGAGGTTGCAAAGGTGGACTTGACAGGACCTGGCAACAGGTTGGATATGGCAGAGGGTGGTGGGCAAGAGCTCGGGGAGAGATAGTGCAAACCCAAGAGACTGGAAGAATGATGGCACTCTCCATAGTAACAGGGAAGTTTGGAAGAGAGGAAGGGTTGAGGGGAAAGATGAGTCCAGCTTTGGACCAGACATCCAGATGTCTAAGAAGCAGTTGGAGATGTGAGACTGGAGGTCAGCAGAGCCATAAGGACCGGATAAATAGACTTGAGTCATCTGTGGATCTCTGGGAATTGATGAGATCATGTGAAATAGTATAGAGGGAGATTCCTGTTGGATAGTCATAGTTAGCAGGGGTGGCCTAGATGAACATCCAGCAAAGGAGATCAAGACAGGGTGGAAAGAAGACCAGGAGAGAGTATCAAGGTGAAGAGAGTGACGGACGATGTCAAAGGCTGCATTGTCAAGAAAGAGGAGGACTGAGGAAAGGCCATTGGATCTGGGGATTAAGGGATGGATGACTAGTAATTTTGGAGAAAGGAGCTTCTGCTGAGATTGCAAGTCAGATTGTAGAATCTGAAGAGTGTGAGAAGAGAAGTGAGAAGAAAAGAAATGGTGCCTGTTGTAGATGGCCTTCTCAAGGAGTTTAGTCACAAAAGGAAGGAGAAATGTGGGGAAATAGTTAGCAGGAAGGGTTGGATTAAATGAGGGATTTTTTGAGGATAGGTCACAAATGGACCCATTAGTAGGCGGTAGGGAAGGAGTCAGTAGCCAAAAGGCACAGTGACTCTGAGCAAGTCACTTAACCTTTACTTGCTTCCCTTTCTCTATCTGTAAAAATAAAGATGATGACAACGACGACGACAATGATGATGATAGCGCTTACCTTCCAGAATTGCAGTGAGGATCAAATAAGAAAATATTTGTAAAGTAGAAGAGCAGTAAGCACTTAATAAATGTTTTGAATGGAGTGCTGAGCCCAGTTCATTGTTCATCTGCAGTGCAGGTTTAAGTTAAATGTTCTGATGAACCAATTTAAGTGGTTTTCTTTCAAACCGGATGTTTTAATCTGGCCAACATGTAGCTTCATCCACCTGTTTTTCTGTGTGTGAATTACCACTCTTGAGTGGCCGTGGATTCCCCATGGAAGGGTCCACTGGCGTTCCAAAGTTTATTGCAATCGGCCCAAAGTCACCCACCAAAAGAAGCTCCTGGGGGATGCCATCCTCTCTAGGAGTTTCCTCACACTTAGACTTTCCCGGAAACAGTGGTGAAAACCTTTGGTGAAAGTGTCTCCCTGACCTATGCCTGCTTAATATAGAGTAAGAGATGGTAAACAATCATAGCAGTTTCCATTTGACCCATAACCAAACAAGAGGCTTCAAGAAATTTGCCTAGAATCAGTGACACACCAAGTTATATCTGTGGCTCCTTTTAGCTCTCAACGTGGTGACCTCTTGCTTGAACGACAACAGAAAAAAGCTTCTGAATCATGGTCTGATATGGAGGGCCAGAGAGCTATAGTGGACTGAGTAGGTGTGTGTGTGTACTCTTAATCACTGGCCCATTGGGTTGGGTCCTAACTACAGAGGTTAGCGGGTCATCCTCCCCAGAGACATAGAACACGGATGCAGAAAGGCAGAGGTAAGGAGGGCTGGCTCTAAAGTCTGACATGGAGGGTTGTGGAAGAGGCATGCATTTTCTTGTAATTTCTCTCTTCTCCACATTCCTCCCTTTTTTGTCTTTTTTAAAATGCACCAGCACAAATGTGGAGAAGAGAGAAATTACAAGAAAATGCATGCCTCTTCCACAGGGTGCCGGTTCAATTATAGAGACAGATAGATGGAGAGACAGCCAGGCTGAGCAGGTGAGGGTGGAAGAAGGATGTACAAGAGAAATACTGAGATGTGAGAGGCCAAAGGAAGTGGTTGATGAAGACGATAGTTTGCTATAGAAATTCTGGTTGTTGGTATATGTTGCACTAATTTATATGTTGAATTTAAATTCATGCTAATTTTAAATGTAAACATAAAAAAATAAAATAATGCTGTGATCTATCCAAATACCCTGCAATGTAAAAAGAATTTGATGGATAAAAAGGAGGAGAGGCAATGACACTTGAAGCATTAATGCCCATTAGAGCTTGAGAATTCTAATCTCAGTTACAGGTTTGAACCCCATTTTGATAATTTAAGAAGCAGTATGGTATGGCGGAAAGAGTTCTGGATCTGGGTTCTCTTCCTGGATTTGCCACTAATTAGCACCTAAGGGGAACAGTGGATAGAGTGCTAGGCATGGAGTCGGGAAGACTCATCTTCATGAATTTGAATCCAGCCTCAGACTTCCAGGAAGTGATGCAGAATGAGAGGAGCAGAACCAGGAGAACATTATACATAGAGAATGATACACTATGGAACAATTGAATGTAATGGACTTCTCTACTAGCAGCAATGCAATGATCCAGGACAATTCTGAGGGACTTATGAGAAAGATGCTATCCACATCCAGAGAAAGAACTGTGGGAGTAGAAACACAGAAGAAAAACAACTGCTTGATCACATGGGTCGATGGGAATATGACTGGGGATGTAGACTCTAAACAATCACCCTACTGCAAATATTAATAATATGGAAATAGGTCTTGATCAATGACACATTTAAAACTCAGTAGAACTGAGTGTTGGCTAAGGGAGGGGATTGGGAGGAGGGAAGGCAAAGAACATGAATCTTGTTACCATGGAAAAATATTCTAAATTAACTAAATAAATTTTAAAATAAATAAAAGAAAGGGTATTTTACCTAGTCAAAAAAAGGTAAAAAAAAATTTAATGCTTTTTTTCCTTCCTTTCCAGGGCAGGGTGTTTATGTTTCTCTCAACTTTTGAAGTGGATCAATCATATTTCTGAATTTTAGACCTGAATTTTAGACGTAGCCTGGCATAGTGGAGGGCATACTAGGTGTATAGGAGAAAGTCCTGACTTTGACACAGAAAGCTGTGTGACCTCAGCAGGTTATTCTTAATCTCTGTGTCTCAAATACCTCTTTGTAACCCATTTTCTAAGTCACGGACGATTGTGTAGGTGGGGGGGAATTCCTACACAGTAAGGCTGCCCATGAAGATCAAACCATATTTCCTTCATGTACTTGAGTATGTCTATGTGATAAAAATGCATTTTTTACTTCTTTGCTTTCCTACTACTTTTTTTGAATTATTTTAACTCTAAGTACAGAGGAAGTAGCTCAATTCAGTGGAAAGAGTATTGGATTTGGTGTCAAAAGACAAGGGTTCAAATTCTACCTTTCTCTTAATACCTATGTGGCCTTGGGCAAGTCATTAATGTCTCTAGGTTTCCTTATCAATAAGGGGATTGGACTAGGTGACCTATAAGGTCTCTCATAACTTTAAATCTAAATCTGTGATCTGCCATAATAGATCACATGGCAATGAGATGGTTCAGAGAATAGAACACTTGACCTGGAGTCAAGAAGATAGTTCATTTTCCATCCTTAGTCTCTTAATCTAGCTGCCTCAACTTTCCCATCTTTTTCCCTCCCTCCCCCCAAATTTCCCTTTCTTTTCTTTTTCTTCCTCATTTCTAATTTTCAAGCATGGTATAGAAGAAAGAACTACTATTGGAGTAGGAATCAAAACATCTCTTTTCTAGCCCCAGATTAGACAGGGTGAAGATGGACTTCCCCTTTTGGGATTGTTATTAATAAAATGGGCTAGTTGTCTATTATCTCTGAGTTTCCTTTTAGCTCTTAGCTGATGGTTCTTCTCATTCTCTTCTGCTAGATCTTTATCCCTGGCATGGTTAGGGATAACTGTGAATATTCACCCAAGTTCTATCCTGGGTCCTCTTCCTTTTTCCTTCTATACTTTCTCTCTCAAGGACCTCATCAGCTCCTATGGGTTCATTGATCTTTCTCCATAATTCCCAAACCTATATATTCAGACACAATTTCTCTCCTGAGCACAAGTTCCACATTACAAATTTCCTAGGGGTGGGGGGACAGCCAACTAGCTCAGTGGATTGAGTGCCAGGCCCAGAGATGAAAGGTCTTGGGTTCAAATCTGGCCTCAGATATTTTTTAGCTAGGTGACCCTGTGCAAGTTACTTAATCTCCATTGCTCAGCCCTTCTGGCTTTTCTGCCTTGGAACCAATATATATGATTGATTCTTAGATGGAAGGTAAGAGTTTAAAATTTTTTCTTATTGGCTATTTCCAGCAATGTCCCACAGATGCCTTAAATTCAATACGTCCACATGTCCAAATAGAATCCATTATTTATTGTCCCCCAAAAAATCTTCTCCCAATTTTCTTATTACTGTCCAAAACACCATTATCCTTCTAGTCATCCAAGTTCACAATCTTGGTGGTCACCTTCTTCTCACTTTCCCATTCCACATAGGTAATCAGTTGCCAGATCTCATCATTTTTAATTCCACAACATCTCTTGCATATATTCCCTCCTCTCCCGCACTCAGACCTTCATCACTTCTGGACCATTGCAACAGCTTTCTCATTTGGTCTCCGTACCTCAAATCTCTTCCCATTTCAAAGCATCCTTCACACAACTGCCAAACTGGTTTTCCTAAACATGTTTGATATTAAAAGCTCTTCCCACCTTGGCCAGCTTCTTACTTTTAGCCCCCTCCTCTACAGTCCAATCATAGCAGCCTAATGCTTATTTCATTCATAGGCATTTAATGTCCAAGCAAGTCCTCAGCCCTTCTTACCTTTGATTCTTGGGATCCCTGGTTTCCTTTAGATCTCAGTTCAAGGACCACCTTCTACTGGGAGCCTTTCTTAGTTCCCCTAGCTGCAAGCACATCCTCCAATGACCTTGTAAATAAATACATTCTCCAGATACTCAAATGTGCATTTTCTATCCTGGCAGAAAATTAAGCTGCCAAAAGCCAAAGACTTTTCACTTTCATCTTTCTATCCTCAGGACTTACTTAGTACAGTGCCTGTACATAGCAAGAACTTGATAACTATTGAGACAGTCACACAGATGTAAAAAAAAGCAAAAAGCAACCCCCCCCCAAAAAAAACCACCACAAAATCCCACAACTACCACCAATCAGAATCTTTTATTTTCCCATGGGTAGCACCTTAAAACTGATGTGACCCTAAAGCAGCATGAACAGAGCTGCGGGGCTAGAAATCTAAGGAGGAAACAGGTAGAGACCAAGTTTCAACAAAATGCTCCCCTTACAGCTGCTGTCTACACAGAGGCACACAGAGCCAAGTCAGCTCTCTTGATCGTCCTGGGTATACAGTTGCTTCATAAAGATTCCTGAGTTCTATCTGAGATTAACCCTTAGTTCTGATACATGAAACTGAGTAGAAGCTGAGCTCTTGGTAGCCCTATATCTTCATTAAGGTCTCTTTCTGGATCCCCAGTGCCTAGCACTGTGCTTTTTGATTAACTGGTTTTTCCTTTGTAACATCAGGGTTTAAAAACAATAGTTGGTACATAGTAGATACATCATAACTGCTTGCTGAATGAATGAAAGAGCAAGCCAAAGATCAAATGTAGTGGGCTTGAAGCTTCCCGTCACTTTGGCTTGATTCCTGGAGTCCAGTTCAGAAAGATGAATTTCTGGGGCTTCTGAGTCAGAAAACTGTCATTCATTACGATAGAGCAGCCAGGGAGATCCCAGGTATTAGATAATGACACTCCTTCCACTATGGGAGCTTTCTCTCTCCTAGCAACAGAGAAGGACACAGAAAAGAATTAATCACAAACTGTGAGGCCAATATTCAACTTAATCCCATTCAACCAACATGTATTAAGCACCCTCTAGATAGGAAGCTCTTTGAGAGCAGACTATGTTCTCCTTCTCGCCCCAACTTTTCACCAAACATCTTCTAACATAATTTTACACAGAGGAAGACCCATTTTTGTGAGTTCAAGTCTGCCCTTGGACACATAGCTAGCTCTTCATCCTGCTTGCATCAATTTCCTCATCTGTCAAATGAGCTGAAAAAGAAAATGGCAAATTACTCCATCATCTTTGCCAAGAAAACCCCAAATGGGTTACAAAGAATTGGATACGCCAAAATTACTGAATAAGATGGCACTCAATGTTTCTGTTTCCTTATTTAAAGCATAATTATCCCTGAGGTTAGATAATATGTAACCAATGTTTGTAGAATAATAGCACGTTTGGCTTAGTGATTGATATGGACTAGATAAGAGAGAGAGGGAGAGAGGGAGAGAGGGGGAGAGAGAGAGAGAAGGGGAGAGAGAGAGAGAGAGAGAGAGAGAGAGAGAGAGAGAGAGAGAGAGAGAGAGAGAGAGAGAGAGAGAGAGAGAGAAAGAATATGAAAGAGAGGAAGGGAGGGAGGGGGGAGATTTATCTCTGTAGATATAGATATCTAGAACTCTAGAACTCTGAAGAGATAGTACTTGGTTCAAAATTAGTGTGTATGAATGGTTCAGATGAAAGTTGTCCAACTCAATAGAAATGGATCCCACTTTGGGAGTTTTGCTGGCATTGAGTTTGACTCTTTTGGTCTAGGTCACTGAGGGACATCTTTACACCACAGAGCTAAAAGAGACATTAGAGGTCATCTAGTCCAATCCCTTCAACTTTATGGATAAAGGAACTGAGGTCCAGATAGGCTAAATGACCTGTTTTTGTTTTTACCCCTCACCTTCCACCTTAGAATGAATATTGTATATTGGTTCCAAGGCAGAAGAGTAGTAAGGACTAGGCAATGGGGGTCAAATGACTTGCCCAGGGTCACACAGCTAGGAAGTGTCTGAGGCCAGATTTGAAGTCAGGACCTTCCATCTCTAGGCCTGGCTCTCTATCCACTGAGCTACCCAGCTGTCCTGTGAATGACCTGTTTAGGGTTATAAAGGATGTGAGTCTGCTCGTGCAACTTAAAATCTAATACTTTGTTCCTATTATGACATATCTCATTTACATTAGTTTTTACTATAGCCCTGTAGGAGAAAGGAAGAGAGGGAGCAGGGGGGTGGAGGGAGAGAGGAAGGAGAAAAAGAGAAAGAAAAAAGAGAGGGACAGAGGGAGGATATAGAGAAGAGGAAAAGAGGAAGGAGAAAGAGAGGAAGAAGCAAAGAAGGGAGAGAGGAAGAAACAATGGAGAAGAAGAGAGAGAGAAGAAAGGGAGATCTTCTTCATTTGAACATCATTACATCTCTAAATACCACAGAGATGGAGAACAGCTGTCAGGGACTGAGGAATTAATTAGTTCTCATGAATCTTAACATTTTTTCACATTTCCTGGCACCCCCCCCCCCAATAGATCTTCATGAACACCTTCAAGTGATAAAATTCAAATCATTATTTTTTTTTCTTCTAATTGTTAGCAGTAAGGATGGAGGAGGAAAGGGAGGAAAGAAAGGATGGGGCTCATCTTCTCCCTGCCCCTGTACATGCCCCACGTTTCTTATGCTGACTCTTCTGAGTACTTCCTCTGTCTTTCCAAATCCCATCTTCTTTATATATATTTATATATATATTTCTTTATATATATGAGTTCATAAAATTTATTGTGTCATGGACCCTGGTGGTATTCTGGTGAGGACCCTTTTTGGAAGGTCATTTTTATATGAAGAAAACATTGCCTGTCACATCCACTCATTTACAATTCTGAGATGCAGGCACTCACACATGCAAGTTCAGAGATTCTGGGTAGAGGACCCTCATCTAGGGCTAGCCTGAGGGCCAGGCTCCAAGAAAACTCCCCAGACCTTCCTCAAGGACTTCAACTTGCTTAATTCTTTACTTCAGGACTTACGGGGTTTTATCTGTTGTTGCTGTTCCATATGGGGCTACTGTCTCCCCAAGTTCAATGGACACTTCTCCAACCTACAACAAGGACTAACAGCGTTGGATTGAGAGGAAGTGCTCAGTAAATATTTCCCAGAGATTTGTATGTTTTGAATGGATTTCATTCATGGATCTGCTACCTCTGAATTACACAAAAATGGCTGAGAAAAATTCCAGCATAATAAAGACAAAATAGTGCAGTGGACTTGGGCATGAGAAGCAGTGAGTTCAAATTCTGCCTCTGATATTTTCTAACTATATGATCCTGTCATCTCTTCTGGCTTCAGTCTCTTTATCTGAAAAATGAAAGGATTAGACTTAATGGCCAATTAAACTCTAAATGTCCAATTTCAGTTCTAAATCTACTATCCTATGAATTCTCTTATTGCTTCTCCTCTCAATAATTCACTCATAAATACCTGGTAGTTATGAGTCTCGTTTTCTTCTCTTTTTGCTCAACACAGTGTGTATAGTAGTTGAGCTATGTTGAATTTCAAGAAAAAAAGAGGAAGTCTTAGGAAGGCCACAGAAAATTACTCTGGGCTTATGCAAACAAGCCCCAACTTGCCCTCAAAATCAGTTATTTTAGAAAGTAGGTGACTACCTTGGTTATTAAAAAAGTTCACCAAAAAAAAAAAGTGAAAGAGAATAAGATGGCCACCAAGCATCAGGTATGTTCAGACACGTTGGACCCTTTGACATTAGAACTGTAAGTTACTATTGGATTTATTTCTACGAGATCACAAGGGCTTCAGAGAAAGAGATGTTTAGATAAATTGAGGTTTCAGTTTGTGTTTTGCTCATTTGATGTTTTGAATTAGTGTTTTGCAAATGCCTTTTCATACAGTCTTCTGTAAAGGTTTATAAGAAGAACTTGTTACAAAGTTCTAGATTAATAGCAGAAAAATGTATAAAAAGAAGTTTAAGACGTATCTCCTTGGATTTCTAAGATCAGGCTGGAGGTACGAATGGGGGGTGGGAGGAGGTTGTCTGCCAGTCCTTTAGGGTGGCTATTCTCGTGGTCCCTTAGAGGAGATAGACCTTGAGATTGTGACTTACAGTAGGCAAGGACTGCATGTCTTCAAAATGGTGGTGGGTAACAGTTTCAGTGAAAAATACCCAGAGATTTTAGTGAAAGTGTGACCAGTTGGTCAAATACCGTTCATGTAACGTCTTTCAGTTTGGCGCCAAAACCTGGGCTAGAAACCGTTTTGCTATTTTTAGTCTTTAAAAAGTTGCCTGGAGTCACATAGCCAGTATGTATTGGAAGCTGGTCTTTCTGGACACAAAGCCAGCTTACCGGTTCATTGTATCACGCATGTTGCCATTAAGTGAAATCTTAGGCTATATCAATAAAACCAAAGCGTCTGCTCAGAAGGAGTCAAGCGATAGAACCTTTCTCTTCTGCCTTAATCAGACTACATCTAAATAGAATTTATATTTTAGAAAGGATGGAAGACCTGGAGGCAGTGTCATATTTAGATGGACTGAGGGAACTGGGAATGTTTAGCCTGGTAGGGAATGAGAGGGTTGAAACATGAAAGCTTTCTTCATGTATTCAAAAGTTCAGAGATTTAGAACCAGAAGTGACGAGCTTATTTAATCCAACCCCTTCATTTTATAGATGAAGAAATTGGCTGAGAGATAAAATGCCTTGCAGTGAGATGTTAGATTCATTTTTCTTGGACCTTCAAGACAGAAGGTGGTACAGTGGATATAACACTAGGTAGAAGTGGAATTGTGTGTCAGATACAGGAAGGGAAAGAACATGAGTCTTGTAAGCATGGAAAAATATTTAAATCATCTAATTAAATAAAATTAAAAAAAAAGAACACTAGGTAGACTTGGAACAAGAAGGCTCATATTCATGAGTTCAAATATTGCTTCAGACACTTGCTAGCTGTGTGACTCTGGTAATTCACTTAACCCTGTTGTCCTCAGTTTCCTCATCTGTAAAATGAGCTAGACAAGGAAGTAGCAAACCATTCCAGTATCTTTGCCAAGAAATCCTCAAATGGGGTCACGAAGAGTCAGACACATGAAATAATTAAATAACAACAAAAGATAAAAGTAGGAATAATGGGTGGAAGTTACAGAGAGGCAGATTTTTGTTTGATGTAAAGGAAAACTTGATAGAGCAGAATCAAAGGAGGCACCATCTTGGGAAGAAATGAGATCATCGGGCAAAGGCTGCATGGTGTTTTTCAAGTTTCTCTTTCTAATTTTTGCTGCTGAATTTTTGTTGGAAATATACAGAAATGAAACTCATTACTTGTTGGCTACAGGAGAGGGGAGGGAAGAAAGGAGGGAAAGAATATGAATCATGTAACCATGGGAAAATATTCTAAACTAAATAATTTTTTAAGAAAAGGAAACCTACCAAAATGCTGATGATTTATGTGGGTTTATCTTGTACCCTGCAACTTTGCTAAAGTTGTTAATTATTTCCACTAGCCTTTAAGTTGATTTTCTGGGATTCTTTAAGCAGACCACAGTTTAGTTTCCTCATTGCCTACTTTAATCCCTTCAATTTCTTTTTCTTCTCTAATCGCTACCACTAGTGTTTCTAGTACAGTATTAAATAATAGAGGTGATAATGAGCATCCTAGTTTCACTCCTGATCTTATTGGGAAGGCTTCTAACTTGTTCCCATTGCAGATGATACTTGCTGATGGTTTTAAATAAATGCTATTTATTATTTTTAGGAAAGGCCCTTCTATTCCTATGCTTTCTAGTGTTTTCAATAGGAATGAGTGTTGTATTTTGTCAGAGGCTTTTTCTGCATCTATTGAAATAATCATGTGATTTTTGTCAGTTTGCTTGTTAATATGGACAATTATGTGAATGGTTTTTCTAATATCGAGCCATCCTTGCATTCCTGGTATAAATCCCACCTGGTCATAGTGAATAACCCTGATGATGACTTGCTGGAGTCTTTTTGCCAGTATCCTATTTAAGATTTTTGCATCTATGTTCATTAAAGAGACTGGTCTGTAGTTTTCTTTCTCTATTTTTGACCTGCCTGGCTTTGGGATCAGTATCCCTCTTTGCTTAGTATGTCAAATAGTTAGTATAATATTACATGATGCTGTAATATAATGTAAATGATGCTTTAAGGAGAGATTGCTCTCTAGGTTTAAGTAGTGCTAAAAGATTTTGTAAGTTCTTTACAGCTTTGAGCTGATTTTTTCCCCTCCATGGAAAAATTTTAAGTTGCAAGCAATCAAAGGTCACCACCTAGTGGTAAATAATGAAACCAAGTAGTCAGTAAAAGTTACTGAAATAAGTAAAATAACACTATCGAATCATTGATTGGGGCAGCTAGGTGGTAAAGTGAATGGAGCCATAGGGTTGAAATCAGGAAAACTCCTCTTCCTGAGTTCAAATCTGAACTTTCAGGGTGATCCTGGGCAAGTCACTTCACCCTGTTTGCCTTAGTTTCCTCATCTGTAAAATGAGCTAAAGGAAATGGCAAGCCATTCTAGTATCTTTGCCAAGAAAACCCCAAATGGGGCCACAAAGTGTGAGACACAACTAAAACGTTTCAACAACAACAAAATGGCAACAGTGAGGGCCCTGCCAAGTGGAGTTAGACTTTGAATCTTGACCAAGTTCTTTCTGAAATTTCATTTGTCCTCAGGCTCCCCATCAGTATATTGAGAGAGTTGGACGAGTGGATTCTAAGGTGACTTTTTAGCTCTACCCATCTATGATGCTACAAGAAAGCCAGTCCAATGAAAACCTAAGGGGTAGGGTCAACCGAGTCCTCTCTGTCTGCTATACTGCAGTAGAGAGGTGGCACAGTGGATACAGTGCTTAGGCCTATAGTGAAGAGAGCTGAGTTCAAATCCAGTCTCAGACACTTATTAGTTGTGTGACCCTGGGCAAATCACTTATGTTTCAGTTTTCTTAGGTATAAATGGGGATAATAATAGCATCTATTTTTCAGGGTTGTTGCAGGATCAAATGCAATAATTTAATTTATAGAGTGCTTAGCACAATGCCTGGTGATAGTAGGTGCCTACTTTGATGCTTTTTTCCTTCCCCTTCCTTTGCCTTTCCCATCAGTTTCAAGCCCATTTGAAGAGAAAAGGACCCGAGAGGCCATCAAGTCCAATTTCCTTACTTCACAGATGAGGAAATTGAGGCCAAGACACATGACTAGCCTAGAGGGTCACACTGCTAGAAAGTGTCTGAGGCTGAATTTGAACTCGGGTCTTACAGATTCTGACCCAAGAACTCTATCCACTGCACCACCTAACAGCCTTTGGCTCCAGTTCCCAAAACTTAGTTCGGCATTAAGCATTTATGCATATTTCCTAGGCTTGGCCCTTATCTTGCCTATTCTACCATACTTTCTAGGGAAGCCCATTTATGTTAAAACAATTAAGTGGGCCCCAGATGGTGGCCTGTGTCTTGGAACAGATCAGGTAATTGCCAGCTAGAGAGCAGACTGCAGTCCCATGAGACATCTCTAATCTGAACCCCCCAAAGCTTTCAGGAAGGCATGAAGCAGACCTTCCCTAGCCTATTTCTCTAGGCATATATTTTTGGTTAAGGATACAATGACAGTGATAGGACATCTTGAGACTAGTTCCATTACCCAAGATGTTCCTCACCCTCAAACTTTGAGAGGTTCCTGGGCTATTCAGACACTTTCCCTTCGGGCTCACTTAAAACCACTGCACCCTCTGAGTGTTTCCAGTATTATCTGACATCTAAAAAGTGAATCACCATTTCTAGCCACCACCCCACAGGAAAACAGAAGTGAATCCCCCAAAGCCACTTCTAGACCCCAAGGCTAGGCAAGACCAGAAGCTCAGAGGAGCCCTTCCATCCTAAGGACAAGAATAGAGATCTCCTCTCAAGATGATAACATGGTAGAGGTAGCTAGAAACTGTGAAGGGTCTCCAGTGGCCATCCACTCTGGACTTAGTATCAGGAGGAAAAGTGGCAGTATCAGGGATTCCTAGTGGTTGCTTCAATGTAAATCACAGCAACACAGAACTTTGGATCTCTTGTTACTCTCTCATTCCAGGAGGCCAGACCTTTTCCCAGTTCCTGAGGAAATGGCTAGGGAGTAGAGAGCTTATGCTCCATCTAAATTGTGGACACCATCTTCTAGGGGAAGAGGGATTTCCTCAGTTGTAAAATGGGGAAGTTGGAGATGACCTCGGAGGTCTTCTCCAGTTTTGTGTCTCATGACCTCTGAGTCTGGAAACCTGATCAGGGAACTAGCAATCAGAAGGGACATAGTAGCTCTGTTAATGCTTTGACATGAATCATTTTCCTTCATATAGCATTTTCAGGTGTCTTGTGTATATTATTTCATTTGAGGTAAGTACCACCAGGTGGCTGGACCTGGAGTCAGGAACACCTTGAGTTCAAATCCAGCCTTTACTGGCTGTTTGATTCTGGAAAAGTCATTTAACCTTGTTTGACTCAGTTTCCTCATATGTAAAACAAGTTGGAGAAGGAAATGGCAAAGATACTGGAGTGGCTTTCCACCATTAAATGTAAGCTCTTTGAGGACAGATATTAAAATTTTACTTTTGTTTTTTGTATCTCCACTGCTTAGCATGATGTCTGGCCTATAGTAAATATCCAATAAATATTTGCTTTCTGGCTGGCTGGACACTCTGTAAAACTTGATTAGAGTGGGTCACTCCTTGACTAGGAGAGATCACTCCTTTTATCCATGCCAAATACATTGACAGTATCCCAGGCTAGCAGGTCTTCTCTTTCCATGCCCTACCATCACAGCAAGTTATCCCCAAGCTCACCGAACGCCTTTCCTCATTCCCTCTTTTCCTGACTTTCTTGCCTGGAATGACATCTAGAGAGCGGTAGCTTGGTGGCTTCTCCTCTGACCAGCTTGGAGGTTGAGGGGGACGATGAGCTTTCCAGCCCTGCTGCTGCTGCCGTTCTTTCTCTTCTTCTGAGCTCCAGGAACTGTGGCAAGATGGCGGGGAGTAGCTTCGGTGTCGGTGGCTCAGGAGCCTATTGGAGCTATCTCTTTGACGAGGTCGATGGCGCCTCCCTGGAGAGCGGCTCCGTTGGGTGGAGTGGTTGGGGCGCCAGTGGGCATCCCGGGAGTAGGACCCATCATCACTCAGGCTATCGGAGTGTGGCCAGGAGGTGTGGGAGACTTCCTCCCTGGAGGTCCAATGCCTTCCACTCTTATAGTTTTCACGGCCTCTATGCTCTGAGGCCTTGAGCTTTGGCCAAGGTTCCAGTGACTCTTGGCGGAAATTGGAGTAATGACTCTGCCTTCTCTCTGCTTGCCCTTCCTCTAGAGCCCGAGGTCGCCGGGAAAATTGGGGGCCCCATTGTGGATGAGATGAGTCACTGGTCATCTGGGAAGAGGGAGGATCTCTGACCAAGGGAGGAAGGTGGATAATCCTGCGTTCCACAATTTCTGAGCCCAGAGAGGACAACATGCTGCAGTGACGACCAACTCTTGCTTTGTGGTCTGGTGGGAGAGAGTGGGCAGGGTTGAGTTTCTGCAGTTCCTTCTCTAAGTACTCTAGCACTCCATTGGCAGCAGCAGGGTGAGTTGGTGTTGGGGGCCCTGGCATCTGAGGAAAGCTGGCCTGTGGGGAAAAATCTAAACACAAAGAGAAATGACAATATCACTGTATGAGCAGCCCCAACATAAACCGATTTCTGTGCCGCATGAGGAGGTACCAGAAAGTCCCCTGAACACCCTCTTTATCTGATTTTCAAACTAATCTTTTGATTTGTGCTTCCTCTCTCTGGGCCAAAAAATCAGAGTTGTCCTGTTCACGAAGGCCCCATGCAGCCCATGTTCTTACCCTCAGTTCTCCTACATTTCTTTGGTAGGGTTTACCTCGCTGCAGCAGCGGGTTCATTTGGTAAGATGAAACCTGGGAACTCCTGTCAGCGCCCCAGTAGAGGGGTTTTTCCATCATCTGGGGGATTAGTGCCCGAGCCTGCTTCATATACCGGTGCCGGGCCAGGGCTGCAGGGGGAGAAGGAGAAATGATTACCTTCACCCTGTGTAGTTTCTCAACCCCTCATGAGACCAGAAGGCAATGTGGTGTATGAGAGGAGGTGGGAAAGAGCACTGGGTTTGGTGTAAGACACCCTGGATTCAAGTCCTACCTTTTCCATTGATTAGCTAGGCAAACTATAACCCCTTAGCTTCAGTTTCCTCATCTGCAAAATGGAAATTATGCCCCCTATCCCATTGGATTAATTTTGAGGGAAATGCTCTATACTAAAACTATAAGTGTGAATTGGCATTTGCTACCCTTTCTAGAAATCTGCCTCTCCTCCAAATCAAATATGCCTCATTATTAGTGAATAGAGGATCTGGAAGGACTCCACAGACATCAGCTAGAACCTGGACCTCAATCACCCCTGAAATGTAGATTCTTCAAAGATTTTTTCATAGAGAATAAAAACCATTAACTTTAAATATGTTGCCACCCAGCTTTCCCCCAAGGTGACACAGCATGTGTTTTATGAAGCATGTAAATAAATTTTGGCAACTGACTGAGATGACATCCAGTCACTAGACAGAAATAGAAGGCACAAACACCAAGTCATTAAGGTCTGGAAGCCTGGGAGGGCAGAAGGAAGTATGTAATCCTGTAATAATGTGTCTTCTGCTTCCTTCCAGGTACAAGTGTGAGAGATAGTCAAGGGAAAGTGCAGGGCTAACAAGGGTGGTAGCCTTCTGCCCTTCTTCTCCCCATTCAGAGAATCACAGCATCTCAAGAGTTGGAAAGGAACTTGGGAATCACCTGGTCTGACCTATACCTGAACAAGAATCTCTTATAGCATCCCTGATGAGTGGATTTGCAGCCTCTGATTTTAAGGGAACCCATTAGGTTGTGAGGCTTTCTATTCCACTGTTTTATAACTCTAATTAGATTTCCTTATATAAAGCCCCAACCTATCTTCTGCAGTTTTTGTTCCCTGTTCCTAACTCTCTTCTCTGGGACCAGGCAGAATGAGTAGAATCCCTCTTTCACATGACAGCCCTTGAAGAATTTTTTGTCTCTTCCCCTGACAACCCCACCTCATCTTTTCTTCTCTAAGCTAAAAATCCCCAGTTCCTTCACCCAAACTGCTCACTACAGGGGCTTTCTAGAGTGACAGGAACCTGGCAGGAGGAGGAAGGGAAATACCAGCCCCAATCAAGGGTAAAAGAAGGAAGGTAGGAGAGAGGCCTCATGATCTATCTACTCCAGAAAATACCACTGACCTTTAAGAGCTTGCATACTTAAGTGATAAGAAAACCACATCACACATAGCTCATCCATCAAAACAGATACTGGTACATGGAAGAATTCTTTGCTAAACGTTCAGCTTTCTTTGTCCAAGTATGACTGAAGTGCACTTAACAAAGTCACACATCTTTTACCACCTGCCTATTCATTGCACATGCAAAAGGTGCTGGTATGTTTCAAAGTGGAATGTAACTCCCCTGGACCTCTCGAAAAGGACTTCTCCAGAATCTTCCAACCTAGAGCTCCATATCTCACACTTAAAAACCTTTGCATCCCTGGCCTTTGTTACCTATACCAGATGTAGCGGTGTATTAGGCAGATGATGCATATAGTGTTGGGTTTGCAGTTTTGAAGACCAAAGTTCAAATCCTGCCCCAGTCATTTGCTAGCTTTATGGTCTGGGGAGAACCATTCTTTGGACCTGTTTCCATGGTTTTAAAAGAAGAGGAATGCTAGGCTGTAAGAAATGATGAACAGGCTAATTTAAAAAAATTTGAAAACACTTACATGAAATTATGAAAAGCAAAATGAGTAGAACCAAGAGAACATTATATACAGCTACAGAATTAATGTTTGAAGAATAACTTATGAATGCTCACCTCCTGAGAAAGAACTGATAAACAGAAACACAAAAGACATAGTTTAAATGTACATTTTTTTTGGTCAGATGATATCTTTTCTAGTGTGAGGAAGGGAGGGAGGAAGGAAGATACCTGGGAATTTTAATGTACCCAATAAACAAATAAATTTAAAGTAATAAAATAATAATAATAATAAGGCCTTTAATACCCAATCCAGTCTTATAAGGAAATGAGGGCATACTTACAGATCTTGGCTCATAGAACTTTATTGCCTAGTCCCAACCTGAATGACCCTGGCCAAGTTATTTGACATCTCTGTTAAAATGGGGAGGTTGAGGCCCCTAAGAGCCTTTCTCACACAAACTCTGTGATCCCATGATCTTTTCATTCCACAGTTGAAACTGAGGTCCCAGGCAAGGGAACTAGTTTGCCCAAAGTCATACAATGAGGCAGAGATAGGATTTGAATCCAGGTCTTTTAATGCTAAATTCAATGCTCTTTCTACGAGGTTATACTGCTTGGGATTTTCTAGACTGTACAGTTGGCTGGGAAGGAGTTAAATGTGGATTTGGGGAACTAGCTGTGAGGAATAGAGGATGTAAGTGTAGTCAACTGATATGAGGTAGAAGATGCTACTTCTGGGGAAGCAAACAGAAGCGCTGTAAATCTAGAACCTAGAGAGCAGCACAACAGTAAAGTCCAGAAATATCCCATGCTCAAAAGTCTGGAAATGAGCCACAGACAAGTTCTAAGGAAGCTACTCACACCAAAGCAGCGTGTCTGTGGAACACTTAGGTAGGTGGTTGCCCTTTTGCATCATCGTCTTTCATGTAATGCTGAAGCTGCTCCATCCCCTCCCTCTCACAGTTCTCTGTGTATTCAGCATTTCCTCTTCACCAGCACTAGGACATACCTGCAGGAAGCCTCTCATCACTATGGTCCAGTTACCAACTCGGCTACCTCCTCCATCACTCTCATTTCTTTCCAACTCCATCTCCCCCTGCCCAGGCTCTCACTATTGCGATCGATCTGCCCTTCTGCTAGTCTTGTTGGCTATTCTTTATGTGCCATTTCCCCTATATCGTAGACCTTTTCTATAAAGTTTCCTCTCCTCCCATCATCTGACTTTAATGAAAACCTATTTTTCCTTCAGAGCCTTTCCAGAGAACATTTCCTCCATTTACTTATTAGGCAAGAAGAGGGCAGTATTAATTCATAGTAACTACAGCTCATATCTAAGGGTAACTAGTGGCGCAGTGGATAGTGTTGGACTGGAGTCAGGAGGACTCATCTTCATGAATTCAAATCTGGCCTCAGACTTACTAGCTGTATGACCCTGGGCAAGTCATTTAACCCTCTCTGCTTCAGTTTCTTCATCTATGAAATGAGTTGAAGAGGGAAAGGGTAAACCACTCCAGTGCCTTTGCCAAGTAAACCCCAAATGTGGTAAAAAAAGAAGCCAATGACTGCAAAATGACTGAATAATAGCTCATATTTATATAATACTTAGTTTTGCCCCTTCCTCATAAGAATCTCATGTTATTCATCATCCTTGGCCATAATTTTTATACTACTTTCATTCTCAGGGAAGGTGCTATTGGATTTTCTCTTTCCTTTGATAGAAGGTTCATTCCTTTCTATATTCTCCACCCTTAAATGGGAGACAAAGAGAAAATAAGAGAAAACGTTAGGTCCGCTCTTGGGAAAGACTTACTAAATTGCCCTACATTTTAGAGGAGCTAATGCTGAATTTAGATGTTTCTCTTTACCAAGGAAGGCTACCTTAGGTATCCCAACATAGACTTCTACCTCATTGCTCCTCAATGACTTCATCTTGTCTCCTGCCAAGACACACTCCCAGCCCTTCTCAATGATTTTATCCTGACTCCTGCCATCATCTTTGTTGACTTGAAAATCTGTTGTGTTGACCAATCTATCACTTGGGCTTCAGTTCCCTTAATTATCTTTCCTCTCTTTTTAGTCTTGAACATTTTCTTTCTGCTATCTTCTCTTCTGCCTAAAAATATACTCAGCTTTTTTCCCCATCTTAAAAACAAAGATCTTTCCTTGCTCCTACTACTCCAAAGGACCCAACTATCTCATTCCTTTTTCACAACAAAACTGCTCAAAGTAGTCATCTACACTTGTTGCCTCCCCTTTCTCATTACCTCCTCATTCCTTTGTGCCTTGACATTTGGCTTCTGCCTGTGTCACTAATGACTTCCTAACAGAAAGATCCAATGATCCCTTCTTAGTCCTCATCTCTTTTGCTTCTCTAAGATATTTCCTTTCCTCCTTTTCCCTTTAGATTCTGTGTCATAAGATTATCTCAGGTTTTTTTCCCAGTGGCACCACCATTCTTCCAATCATTTAGGTTTGCAGTTTTCAAAGTCATCCTCGCCTCTTCTCCCTCCCCATCTGATCAGTTGCCAAATCTTGATTCTCTCATTTTCATTCTTCCCTCTCCTCCTCACTTTGCTACCGCTCTTGTCCAGATCCTCCTCCCCTCACACCTGCACTATGACAATCATTTCTAATTAGAGCTCTCTGTCTCTTCTCTCACAATCCTGTCCCCCACAAAGTTGCCAAAGAGAGAATTTTCTGAGCACATGTTATTCCTTTGCCCAGTAAAACAGTGACTCCTTGGACTTGGAACTGAAAGGAACCTGCAACTAGTTCCCTGCCTTCCTCCCTTTCCATTTTATAGAAGGGAAAACTGAAGTCCAGAGTAGTTGTGTGATTTGTCTGGGGTCACACAGCTAGCAAGAAGCACAGATAGGACTGGAACCTAGGGGTTCTAAGTCTGGTGCCCTTTCCAGTATACCATACAACAATCCTCTGCATGTCCTTATGTGATGAATGCCATTCTCCCTCTATTATAACTATATCTCTATACATTCTAGAAAATTTGTCATATTATATCAGCTTCCTCAGAAACACAAATTACAGTGGTCATAAAGGGTAAAACAAAAGGGAAGGAAGCCTTGAACACAGATAGCATGCATCCTGAAGCAGAGAATACTTCCATATTTGCTCAGTAACAGATACACTACAATCTATACCCATTATCAGGTTGACATGTGAGCAGAAGAGGCAACCACTGACTTGTGTGAACTGAGGAATGTCCCCAAGAAATGTCTTCTATTGTCCTAGTGCTGTGACTGGGTTTCCCACCATGGATTTTAGATAATGCAGTGAAAGCCCCCATGACATTTTCCCCTAAAAGGTGAAACACATAAAGTCATCTTCAGCTATTAATAGCAGAACACTAATAATGGAACTAGACCTCTATCAGTGTCCTTGGCACAGCAGTTAGTAACAGGAGTTAAGGGTGTGTCTTTTGGGGCAACCTCAGTTCCCAAAAAAGGACAGTGGAAAAGCACTGAAGATAAAAGTAACGGGCTTTAAACCATGAGCTCTTTCGTGAAGAGGCAACCGGTTTCATGAAATCCACCCACCCACCCAAATCACTAGCATTGTGACCAAATATGTCCTCCCTACTGCACCTTTGACTCCACCCTTGGACCCACTAGCTTTGATAGAAGAGGCTTTTGCTTTTTCTTACACTTACCCAAATCTCTGAACAGTCACTTCCTGGCCATCCTTACTCCACCCCACGCTACCCCTCTCCCTCTTTCCAGTTCCCCTCTATCTTCCCTATTTAGAATGTAAGCTTCTTCCAGACAAGAATTATTTTTCTGTTTATATTTGTATTCCTAGTTCTTAGAACAATTACTGGCACTTAATAAGCATTAATAAATCTCTTTCTTTCCTTCTTTCTCTCTTCCCTCTTTTCCTTTCTTTCTTCTGATGGTTAAAAGAGTGGGAACTTGGAAAAACATTTACTACATACAGTTTTTCCTTCAAAACCAGCCTGCTATATTGACATGATCAATATTAAAAATGTCAAGTGTTTCAACCTCTTTACATGCATTATCTTATTTAAATCTCACTAGAATGGGTGAAAAGTAGATATTACATGGATCATTTCCCCAGTTTTCCCCATGTGAAAACAGGATCAGAAAAGAGAAATAACTTTACTGAATGTTATGCTATTAAGTGTCTCAAGTGGGATTTGAATCCATGGCTTTCTATTTCCAAGTCCAGTACTTTAGCCATTAAGACACATTGCCTCAGATAATAGCTGATATTTATTTAAAGCTTTACTGGCTGTCTGCCACATCTTTAGTGACCTCCCATCTCACCTGTACCTCTTAGACTCCTGTGTATTTTTTTTAAACTTTTCCCTTCCATCTTAGAATCAATACCATGTATTAGTTATTGGCTCCCAAGACAGAAGAGTGGAAAGGGCTAGGCAATGGGGGTTACGTGACATACCCAGGGTAACACAGCTGGGAAGTATCTGAGGCCAAATTTGAACCCAGAACCTCCTATCTCTAGACCTGGCTTTCAATCCCCTGAGCCATCAAGCCGCCCCCCAAAACCACACCTTCTACATAAAAATGTTCCCGACTCCCAGTGCCCTCCTTGCCTAAAAGAAAAAACCTGATCCTGTATTTATTTTATATATACTAATTTATGTACATGTTGCCTTCCCCAGTAAAATGGAAGCTCCGCAAAGGCAGGGGCTGTATCATTTTTGACTTTGTGGATAATGCCTAGCACATAGTAGATCTTTAATAAGTTCTTATTGATGGATGCTTTAAGGTTTACAAAATGCCTATTTCATCTCCTTTTGTAGACTATATACTTCCAGAGGGAAGGAGCCATACTACATTCATTTTTGGCATTACTAACTCCACGGTGCTGAATATAGCACCAGATATATAAGAAGAAAATAAGCACATTTTAAGTGCCTACTATGTGCCAGGCACTTGATCCTTACAACAACTCGATGAAGTAGATGCTAAGTAAGTGTTTGCTGAAGGAATAAATGAACACGGCTGGCCATGGCACGGCCTTCAGAGAGCCAAGGGGGGATAATGGACAGACAGTTGGCCTCAGGTCCAGGAAGGAGCCATATTGATCACATTTTAGATGTGTGACACTGATCTTCTCAGTGCTTTAGGAGTTGATCTGCACTGGTAGAAGGAATTCCTGTTGCCATGGAAATTGTAGACCCAGATCCTAGCTCCATTGCCTTCAGAAACATTCTATAGGCCAAAGCCTGGGGTCATTCAAGAATGATGGATCCATCAACATGGGTTATGCAAAGGCTAATGTTCCTATGATATAGGCCAGGTGTCCTAGCCTAGTTCCTACTAAACTGCCTTTACCTCTGGCCATTTGTATTAGGAGCCACCCTGACTCCCCACTCTCCTCCATCTCCTACCATTCCATGCTTTAAAAATTTTTTTTTATTTACTTATTTTTTTAAAGATATCTTTTCATGTTTCCATGATTCATTTTCTTTCCCTCCTTTTTCCCCTCTCTCCTCCCAGAGCCAACAGACAATTTCACTGGATTCTACAAATGCTGTCACTTGCTATCTATTTCCATCTTATTCATTTCGTCTATAGAGCAGTTTTTTAAAGCCTAAACCCCAACTCACATAGCCGTATATGAGTGATGTTGTACGCTTTGCTTTTGCATTTCTAGTCCCATAGTTCTTTCTCTCCCATTCAATACTTTTTTACAATTTTATTTTATTTATTTCTTTTTTTTTATTTGGTCAATTTCAAACATTATTCCTTGGTCACAAAAATCATGTTCTATGCCTCCCTCCCCTCTCCCTGCCCTTCCCATCATGCAATACTTTTTGAAAGTCGCAACACCTCCCTGAAAGCCTGTGTCATTGACTCTTTTCTCCATCATCTATATTGATCTCTAAGGAAGCAGCTCACTGGCTAGTTCTCTAGGCAGAAGTATAGGAATAAGGGGCACAGGAGAGCCAGCATGGCTTAGTGCTAGTTGATGGCCTTGAACTCAGGAAGACCTGGGGTGAAATCCTGCTGTTATTTCCCTCTTGGGTGACCTGGGCAAGTCGGACCCTGTTTCTGGTCCTCTTTGTCCTCAAATGAGTAGTTGGATTTGAAGGATTTTCTGATTCTGGGATCAGACGGCTTCCGTATGGCTCTGGCATTTATTTTTTCTTTACTTCCTTTTTACTTTAGTTAACCATTGGGCTTTAATTTCCTCATTTGTAAAACGAGAGGGCTGAACTCCAGGGACAAGGGGCATGCTACAGCTCTAGAATTCTGTGAACTCTTTTTAGTCTGTGAAGAATGAACGGGGATACAGAAGAGTCTAGAAGATTAAAAAAGCAAAAAAGCAAATTTCTTTACTTAGCTTAGGAAAGCCAACCCCCAACAGCCCCCTCACCTTCCTCAGGGCAGCAACACCGGGTTGGACAGCAGGGACAGCGGACATAGCAACAGCAATACTGAGGACAACACTGGCACCAGCACACACTGACCAGCACGATGAGGAGAATGGCGCCAAGGATGATGAAGATCACTGTCAGCCAGTCTAGAGGGACCAAGTCAGGGACAGTTAGTTAGATACAGCGGTTCCCACTCCAGGCCATCACTCTCTATGCGGTAAAACCCCTGCACTGGTCTAGCCCAAAGGAGTCAGCTCCATGGGCAACACTGGTGTGAAGGAACAATTTTATACCATGACAACGAGGTTCACAAAATTCAAGAGAGCCAGACATTGTGATACACCTCCTAATAGAAAATGCCACAGATGACGTTTTACACACACAAACACGCACATTGTACAGATATCTGTCTATTAGGCTAGAGCTTATACAGAAATTTGTTTTGACTGACTATACATAGTTGTTACAAGAATTTGTTTTCCTTTTCTATTTTTTCCTAACAGAAATTAAATTAAAAATTAAATGTAATTTTAAAAATAAATGCTTGTTAATTGAAATGATTTTAATTTACCTTGTTTTAAAAAGGTGATTTAGAGACAGAGGGAATAGGCAAAGGGAAAGCAAAGGGTCCTCGAATATATCCCTCCCCATAATTGACACCTCCTCCAGTTTTCCACCATACTTTTCTTCTGTTTTCAGTCATAGCTCTGTGACCCTGGGCAAGTCACTTAACCCTCATTGCCTAGCCCTTACTACTCTTCTATCTTGGAACCAATACGGAGTTTTGATTCTAAGATGGAAGGTAAGGGTTTTATGAAAAATAAAAATAAAGTATGATTATATTTAAGTCATGTAAATTCTCTTGATTTCAGGTAATTTACTTACATAATTTCTTATTCAATTTCACAGTTTCTCTGCTTTAAGAAAAATTACTAACATCGCTACACCATCATTTTGTACTATTTTCATGACAACTAACAGTATTATAAGTCCAGTATGTACTATAAAGTCTTTAGTAGATGACCTAGGAATTTAGCCATTATTTATAATAATTCTTCTAAGGGAAAAAGTGTTCTAAGTTCCAAACAACTGACTTATAAATGAACTTCGGAGGGGGCAGCCAGGTGACTTACTGGACTGAAAGCCAGGCTTAGAGGCAGGACATCCTGGATTCAAATCTAGCCTCAGACACTTCCCAGCTATGTGACCCTGGGCAAGTCACTTGACTCCCATTGCCTAGCCCTTACCACTCTTCTGCCTTAGAACCAATACACAGTGATGGTAAGGTCTTAAAAAATAAATAAATTTAAAAAATAAATGAACTTTGGGATCACAAAACCATGCAGCACTGATTATTATTATACATAGTTTTTCTTCTTTTCTTTTTGTCTTCACATCCCCAGTGACTAGCACAATATAGGCACTTAATAAATGCCAGCTGATTGACTGGTCTATTGAATGACTCTAATTAATTTATGTAGTTAAATAAAGCTCCAAGTTATATGGTATATGGTTATATAGTGTACTTAGATAACTTAAAAAAAAAACAAACACCTTACCCTCTGTCTTAGAATCTATACTAGATATCTGTTCCAAGGCAGAGTGGTATGGGGTAGATAATTGGGGTTAAGTGACTTGCCTAGGGCCACACAGCTAGGAAATATCTGAGGCCAGATTTGAACCCAGGACCCCCTGTCTTTACCCCTGGCTCTCTAATTGCTGAGCTACCCAGCTGTCTTATTTAGATCATTTCTATACCATTCAAAAAGGGCTTTCCTTGAACCTCCCCAGAGAGCCAAGTAGTACAAGTACCATGTCTGTTTAACAGATGAGGAAACAGGGAGCTCAGTGACCTGCCTGTGATCCCATAGCTAGTCAGCATCTGAGATGGCACTGGAACTCGGGTCTCTAGACCTCACGTCCCAGCACTCTAACCACTACACCATGTCACTGGGCACCTCCTATAATATTTTTTCCCTTTGCACTTCTCCACCCTGACCACACTGGCTTTGTGGTATGGTAGAAAGGACAAAGGACTTAGGCTCAAAAGGCTCCTGTCTTAGTTTTCTTGTTTGCTACCTGAACGACTTCGGGCAAGTCCATTTTCCCATCTATTAAGTGGAGATAATCGTACCTGTACTACCTAAGAAGTAGACACTGGGATTGTTATTCATCTTTTTCAGTGGTGTTCTGACAGAAATTGTCCTGGGACAAGTTATCAACAAGCTATCAAACTAAAAATAAAATGTTTTTGTGGACCATTGCAGGCAGATAAAGGGGCTATTTTTTGTAATTGAATGAAAATAGGAGACAGCTAATTGGCTTAGTGGATTGAGAGCCAGGCCTAGAGACAGGAGGTCCTGGATTCAAATCTGGAGCCAGATAATTCCTAACTGTGTGTCCCTGGGTAAGTCACTTAACCCCCATTGCTTAGCCCTTACCTCTCCTCTGTCTCAGAACTAATACTAAGACGGAAGGATAAGGATTTTTTTTTTTAAGTATATGGCTTAAGGCTCATTGAGAGCTTCTTTGTGATTATTATTATTATAGTAAAATGTGCACGTTCTAGAAATAACTTTCTCAGTTTGGACACTGTAGGAGACCTGGTGTTTCCAAATATCTAGTTTCTAGTCACATTTCTATCACCAATTTCCTATCTAACCATGAAGAAGTCGCCCCACCCTTATGAATCTTGGTTTCTTCATCTGTGAAATGACTAAGTGTTATCTTAGGCAACCTCTGATGTCACTTCCAAAAATTCTGAGAAACGTGATACAATGGAAAGTCAGTAAATCATTCAATGGCTCTAAGCCTTAGTTTCCTCCATCTGAAAAATCAAGAGATTGGCATGATTCCAAAAGACTAAGACCAGCCTCCTGACCAAGAGGTGATAGATAGACTTAAGATCCACAATGAGACTTACATTTTTTGACATGACCAAGGCTGGAAGTTCTTTTGTTTGACTGTGTACTATTGTTATAAGGGTTGTTTTGCTCTTTCTTTCCCAATGGGAATGTGTGAGAGGAAGAGAAAATACATATTTGTTCATTGAAAAAAATAACAAAAAAGTTACATAAAAATAACCTCTTATTAGACTAAATGGTTGTGATGCTCCTTCTAGTTCTAGCTCTGATCTATGCCCTAAACATAGATTTTTCCCTATAAGTCAGGGTAAGGGGCACACCGGCACTAAATAAGGATTCTGCTATAACTGATCATTCAATGAATCTAAACTTGGAGCAAGAATTCTTAACCTTGTTTGTGATATGCCCCCTCCTCCCCCCAATCTGGTGAAGTTTATGGATCTATCTCAAAAGCTTTTAAATACATAAAATATGTATGATTTCCAAGGAAATCAATTATACTGAAACCAAGCTTAAAAAAGTTCTTTTTTCAGCCAAGTTTACAGATTCCTTCAAATCTATTCATGGAACTGTGGAACACAGGTTAAGAGCCCCTGCTTTAGATTTTTTTTTTTTTAAAGTGTCAGGCCTCAGAGAAAACAGAAAAAGATACTTACGCAGAACAATGAGCTTCACTTCCTTATCTGGGTCTCCTGCAGTATCCCCTGGAGCCTCAATGGCACAGTAATAGACTCCATGGTCCCACCACATCACCTCATTAATCACAAGATCTGCTCCTGTGTAGGACGGAGGGAGGAAACAGCCCAGTCAAGTGGGGAAGGCATTGAAACTTCCACATTGTCCTTCCAAACCCTGTAAGAATTTCTTGTGGCCTGGGCTTTTACATTAAAAATATTTCCATCCAAACACTTACTTTCCTTTCTCTCTTGAATGCAGTGGAAAACAAAACAAAAACTTTTATCATAGGGTCATAGCTACAGACCTCGAAAGGATCTTAAAAAAAAATTTAATCCAACTCTTGATTTTATATACAAAGAACTGAGGTCCAGAAAGGGCTAAATGACTTGTCCAATGTCACAAAGGGAGTAAGCATCAGAGATGAGATTTGAAAACAGGTCCTTTGGCACCAGAATCAGTATTCTTTACCATGGACCACGTTCTGACAACTTTTTTGGTCAATGATGTTTTAAACAAAGGACAGCGAGGTGGTGTAGTAGACAGTGCCCAGGTTGGAGTCAGGAAGACCTGAGTTCAAATGTGGCCTCAGATAGTTACTAGCTGTCTGATATTGGGCAAGTTTACTTCATCCTGTTTGTCATTTCCTTATCCAACCCATTTTGCAAGTGAGGAAACTGAGGCAGAAAGAATTTAAGTGATTTGCCCAAGGGTTACACACAGCTAGGAAGTATCTGATGCCCATCTTTTTTACTGCTCTCCTCATTGCACTACCTAGTTGCCTCTTGGTCCCTCATCCAATCACAGGAGCACAGATGTAGAACTGGAAGGAACGTGGAATCTACTGAGTCTAACACCCTCATTTTACAGGAAACTAAGGAGCAGGGAGGGTCACCTGCCCAAAGTTGCACAACTTATAGGTGTTTCAGGCTTTGAAACCACATCTTTCTAACTTTAAGTCTAGTGACCTATTCCCTATCCACTATGTCATGTAGACTCTGAAAAGTCCTATGATCTTAAAGCACTATCCCAAGGCTCTAAGCTTAAGTTGAGAATTCTTTTGTGGCATTTCACGTAGGTCAATAAATATTATTTTACAATGCTACAAATTTGACTTTTAGTTAGTATCTTTTAGTTTTAATTAGTATCTAATATGTTCCAAGAGGACAAATGGATAGAGTTCTGGGCCTGGAGACAAGAAAATTAATCTTCCCAAGTGCAAATTTGGTTTTGGACACTTATTAACTATGTGACCCTGGGCAAGTCACTTAACTCTTTTGCTTCAGTTTACTCATCTATAAAATGAGTTGGAGAAAGAAATGGCAAATCACTCCAATTATCTTTGCCAAGAAAATCCTAAATGGGGTCATAAAGAGTTGGATAAAACTGAAAAAATGACTGTATAATATCTCATATTTTGTTTTTAACAATACCCTATATTCCTATATCACTCTACAGTTTACAAAGTGTTTTTTCCCCCCAAAAAACATATATTATCTCATTATATGAAAGGCAGTCCAATCTAATTATAAGTTAGGAAGACCTGTGTTCATTTCCTGCCTTTGGTATGTATATATTAACTGTGTGACCTGACTATGAGTAAATCATTTACTCTTAGTATCCTGGGTCACTCGCTGAGATAAAAAGTTACAAAGCAGTGGCTAATCAGTATTGGGAGGGTATGGGGATTCTATACTAGGAGGTCCTTATGCTGATGAATTCATCAGTCTAGACCAAAAAAAAATTTTTTTATTTCATTCTAACCACTTCTTGTTTCTGAGACTTAGAACCTACATCATTATAGGCAGATCATTTAACATCTCTTGAATTTCAATTTCCATTCAAGAATACTAATAATAGCTAACATTTATATATCACTTTAAGGACCTTTGGATTTATCAAACACTGTATTACTATGGTCATTTACACTGTGTATTACGTCCCTAATCTATTCCATTGATCTACCATTTACTTCCTCGAAATTTGATATCTAGGTTCTTTTGTTGATCGAAGTTTTTGGATAGTACAATAATTTTTATATTGTCTCTCCTCAATCTATTTTCCAGGATGTTTTCCCAATGAGAAATGTCACATTTTATTCCATATTTTCATTCTTTTGACTTGGTTTTTGTTTCTTGATGTTTCATGGAATCATTAGCTTACGCTTGCCCAATTTTGATATTTAAGTAGTCATTTTCATCAGTGAGGGTTTGTATCTCTTTTTCCATTTGGCCAATTCTATTTTTTAAGGTGTTATTTACTTTGGGATTTTTTTTAATGCCTATTTTACCAAGATATTATCTTTTTAAAATTTTCTTCCTTGTTCTCATTTTTTACCTAATTTTTCTTCTATCACTCTTGATTATTTTGGGGGGGGGGCGGCTAGATTTTATTTTATTTTTTTGAAAATTGTATTTAATTAGTTCATTTAGAATATTTTTCCTTGGTTCCAAGAGTCATGTTCTTTCCCTTCCCTCTCCCCACTCTCTCCTGTAGCTGATGCATAATTCCACTGAGTTTTACATGTGTCCTTCATCAAGACCTATTTCCATATTATTGATGTTTGCACTGGGGTGATCATTTAGAGTCTATATCCCCAATCATATTCCCATCGACCCATGTATCACTCTTGATTTTGAAAATCATTTAAAATAATTCTTTTCAGGAATTCTTATTGGGTTTGTGTCCAATTGACTTTTCTTTCCCTTTGAGACTTTGCTAATAATTGTTTTGACTTCACTGTCTTCTTCTGAATTTGTGCCTTGAACTTCCCTGTCACCATAGTTTTTTTATGGTGTGTTGCTCATTTTTTCAGTGATTCTGAATTTATGTTAAAGTTGGGCTTTTTTCCTGGGATGTTTCAAGCTTTAGGTTTTTCCACACTGCTTTTTTCAGCACTAGATCTAGATGTCTGGAATTTTTTGGTGCTTCCAAGGTAGTGTGATCTGGGAAGAGGTGTGGTCACTGCTCTTCACCAGGAAGAGCCTTTAATCCCTTAGAATTGCAATTGATGCTTCTCCTCAGAGCCCCTGCTCCCTCACGATTGAAAGTGATCTTCTCCATTTTTAAACTGTGATCCAGAAGTGGGTACAGGCAATAAATAGAGTTGGTAACCAGCTTCCAGTCCTGGTCCAGTGCCAACACAAGGGTCCCGCGTTATCTCTTTTTGATCAGTTGCCAGATTCTCTTATTGTCTCTGGTTTAAGAGCTCCTACTGCTATCACCTAGTCTTACCACTGATGTTGTACCTACATGGGCACTGGTCTAGCCTCCACTTCACATCATAGATCTCTCCTTCCAACCTCCTAAATTGTCTTGGGCAGGGCAACTATCTCATCCTGACCTTTGGTTCTGCTACTCTAGATTTTGATTTAGAGTGTAATTTTAAAGTTGTTTGGAAGAGAATGTTGGGAGAGATTGGCTGGCTGATTTCTCTACTTTGCTGTCTTGGCTCCAGTACTGTTTTCATGTAAATACAGTGAAAAGATCAGATCTGGGATATCATGATAATAACAGTGATGATGATTATAGCTCTCATCTCTGTAGCACTTCTTGGTTTACAAAGCACTCTCCTTTAAACAGTCCTATAAGGTAGGGAGTACAAATAGTATCTATTGAGCTGATGAGGAAACTAAGGATCAGGGAATTAAGTGACTTGCCTAAAATCACTGGGCTAATAAACAGTGGAGCCAGGACTGAAGCTTAGGTCTTCTGACAAGTGTAGTGTTCTTTTTATTGTGGAGTGTAGATTGTGTAGAACTATGGTATAGAACTGTATCTATTGTATAGGAAGAGAGGAGCCAAAGAGGTTAGAAGAACAGAAGTGAAGGCACTAGGAGTCTGGTGAAATATTTCACTCCCCAGAATAGATGTATTTAAAGTATACCCTAACTTCTTGTGATAGGCACAAGAAATTACCTTAGGAGAATGGTAATAAAAGTAGGATTTGGTGGAGGTAATTTAAAAATCAGCCAAGATGGGGGCAGCTGGGTAGCTCAGTGGATTGAGAGCCAGACCTAGAGATGGGAGGTCCTAGGTTCAAATCTGACCTGAGACACTTCCCAGCTGTGTGACCCTGGGCAAGTCACTTGACCCCCATCACCCAGCCCTTACCACTCTTCTGCCTTGGAGCCAATGTACAATATTGACTCCAAGATGGAAGGTAAGGGTTTAAAAAATAAAAATCAGCCAGGATGAAAGAACACTGAAAGGCAGAGTAGAATAGAGGGAAAGGGCTTGTGAGGTAAGGGAAAAAAAATGAAAGGGAAAAAAAAGGAGAGGTAATATTCTATTGGGGGAAAGAGAGAGGGGGATAATTTGATCAAGATTTACAATGGAAAACTGTTTAGAAGGAAATGAGTTAAGAAAAAGGTTAAAGAAGAAAGGTTTTCCCTAATCTGAAAGGATCTGGTTAACGGAGATGTATTGTATAATAACTACAATCACAACAACAATGACCATCCTCCTTCCCAAACCCCTCACCCCTACTCTCTCAGTGAACTATATTTTCTTTTTTTCTTTTTTTAAACCCTTACCTTCCATCTTGGAGTCAATACTGTATATTGGCTCCAAGGCAGAAGAGTGGGAAGGGCTAGGCAATGGGGGTCAAGTGACTTGCCCAGGGTCACATAGCTGGAAAGTGTCTGAGGTCAGATTTGAACCTAGGACCTCAGGTCTCTAGGCCTGGCTCTCAATCCACTGAGCTACCCAGCTGCCCCCGGAACTGTATTTTCTGAAGAGTGTACAGCTTCCCCCATCCACAGGGCTATAGCTGTTTCAGGAGCCTTGCCTAGTTGTCAATTGCCCTCCATCATTCCCTGCCACTGTCACCTCTCCCCAATGCAGGAAACCCAAGGAGTCTGGAAGAAACCACTGAGATATTTTGTTAAGCTTCTGAACTGACAGGAAGTGCCCCCTTAGGCAAAAGACACCATTTAGGAAAGAGAGTATCAGGCTTTCAAGTCAGAGCATATTGACCTACACAGTGACTTAGAAAGGAGAAAGACAGAGTGAACATTCCTGAGCAGCGAGAGGGCAGGGGCTGGTGAGAACAGTATAAATGCAGGGGCGAGAATCCTGAATTAGGTCCCTACGCATCACTGTAACAAAGATGCAAAGAGATGTTTGATTTCCTGCTGAGTGGTAGTGCAAAGTCAGAGCCCAAGACCCAAATGAGTTTGTTCCTGGCTAAGGTTTAGTAATGCCAGAGGAACAGCAACAGGGAGCAGGACCAATACCAGCTGATGGGAACAATCCAGAAGCATAGGAGAGCCATAACAGCCTCGGACAAGCTGAGAGAGGCAATGCTGCTGGAAGCCCTACAAGTGTATATGACAGCATCTAGAACAGTTACTCATTGGCACTGGATACTTTTAACTTCTCTAAACTTGTCGTATTGTTTCAGTCTATAAAGCTTTTCTTTTCTGCGTTTTGTAACATGTACTGGAGATAACACACCATAAAGCGGTTCTCAGATGTTCTGGATGAGGACAACCAGACAGAGAGATGGGAAATCCCACAAAATGTACAAGAACACTTTGTCATGCGAGCCTCTGGCAAAAAGGTTATAATAATAGCAGGGGAGGCAGCAAGTGGACTTTTGATTTCATTGGTTAAAGTGAATACCCAAATGTGGAAACTCTCTCCATACTTACTGCAAGGCAGCATCTTCTCTGCAGCTTAGAGAAATACAGTGAGATGTGAAATTACTTACCCAGAGCCACTGTGTCAGGAAAGAGACTCAAACCCAAGTCTTCCTGGTTCTGTTCACTTCTCAGCAACATCACCAACAATAATAATTCATATACTTCTTTACCATTTTATTTATTTAATTTCAATAACATCAACTTTATACTCTTTTTATAGTTTTATAGGAATCCAGTGAAGTTAATATTATTATCCCTACTTTCTAAATGAAGGTAGGTAATGCTATTTGCCCAAGATCACACAGGTGGTAAGTATTTAGGGTCCAATTTATGTCCACATTTACTAATTACTAAAATGCCAAGGTCTTTCTATTATGCCACATTGACTTTTTGAGTAGCTCCATTACAGGAAAAGAACCAGATTGGGACTTAGGGGACACAGGAGAGAGTAGTTTCATTCTGAAATCAGGGGTTTGCCAAGATTTTAGAAAGTAAGAACTGAGCCACCCCATTGGACTGAGGTTAAAAGGTAGCCCACGGGGGCAACGAAGTGGCACATTGGAAAGAAAGTCAGGCCTGGAGTGTGGAGGGTGGTTTAAATCTGGCCTCAGATACTTTCTAATTGTGAAACCCTGGACAGGTCATCTAATTTGCCTAGCCCTTGCCCTTTTGTTTTAGAGTTGTTACTAAGACAGAAAGTAAGCATTTACAAAAGAGGAGTTACCTGTGGACTTTGTGGGAGAAAAAGACTAAATATTAAGAATCAGATTGACAAGTTAAACTGACACATTGGATTTAAGGACTGTATCTGAAAAGAATCAACTTGCATAACTTACTTCAACATTCTCTAGAGGCAAAACAGTTTTGTCCCTTAAAAAGATTTGCCTCTCTATTTGACACATCATCTGACACATAATTAGGAGTATAGATACTGTGCTAGGAATATTGAAGCAGTGTGGCAAGATGAAAAGAACACCGAGTTTGGAGGCAGAGAACCAGGTTTCCAGTATCAGTTTTACATGGTACCTTGATACTTGCCAAATGAGCAAATCATTGACCCTCTCTTGGCCTCAATTTCCTTCCCTACAAAATCATTTTAGGAGATCAGATTTAGAGCTAGAAGAGATCTTAGAAGCTATTGAGTCCAATGCCTTTATTTTTTATTTTTTTAAAGCCTTACTTTCTGTCTTAGAATCAGTACTGGATATTGGTTCTATAGTAAAGGAGTGGTAAGGGCTAGGCAATGGGAGTGACTTGTCCAGGGTCACACAGCTAGGAAGTGTCTGAGGCCAGATTTGAACCCAGAACCTCCCATTTCTGGGCCTCACTCTCAATCCACTGAGCTACCCAGCTGCCCCCTAATGCCTTTATTTTTGTAGATGGGGAAAGGAAAGCTCAAATGGTTTGCCCAGGGTCATATAGCTATAATAATATTTCCAATACATAAACAATAATATCTCTATATTATAAAAAAAATATATAAATATATAAATAAATGTATACATAGTTATTATAATGTAATAATACATATAAATGCCTGAGATAGGATTTGAAGCCAGGTCTTCCAGACTCCAGGCCCAACCCTCTAGCTTGTAACTCAAACTAACACCACCAAAATCAAGGAGTATGATGGTCCCCAGTTAATCAGTTGGAAAAGGGAAACACAGCCTGCCCGTGAGAGGTCCCTGTGCTCATTGAGATCTGTCTCCTCTCATTTCACTCACGGTTCTGGATAGTGATCTTGCGCTGCCGGTAGTCCACACCCAAGACTGGCTCGTTCTGTCCACGCCTCTGGGCCACAATTCGGACAGTCCTCTGGCTATCATTGCAGTCATTGGACGGGTCTTGACCCAGAGCTAAAGCTGCTTGATATGCTGCAAACACAAAGCATGATAAAATAACCAATGACATGGCACTGGAATTTCAGTCACATCCCGCCCCAATTGCATGCTTAATTTAATCCTGCATCACAGATTCATCCAAACAAATACCTGCTGTTTGAATCATTTCTCTTCACAAAGACCCATCACAAATTCATCAGAATAACTAGATAACAGATTATATGACTTGGGGCAGGCTTTAAACACTTGCACCTAAGCTGGGGACTAGAGTTTGAGATTCTTCTCTTTAACTGTGCTATTAATGAACATCATCTGTTGGGAAAAGTAGAAAAGGAGAGTCTGCTAATCCATCTCTTCTCCTTGCTGGACTCGAGGCTATTCCTCCCAGTTTCCCACCTACTATGCTGAAGGTCATTTTCCTCCTCAGTGTGTCAATTATGAAAAGGAAACACTTGAAAGAAGCTGAGATGGGCAACTTCCCTCTGACTCACAAACAACGAAATTATGGAATTTCAGTCAGAGGCCGTAGAGTCTGATCCATACCTAGAAAAGAATTTGCACTAGACAAGCTCTTAGTACCCCAGTCCCCAGCCACTAGTTTGCAGACTTAGAAGAGAATCCAAAAGAGAATCAGACAGAATCAAGAGTGTGTAAGGAAACAGGGAAATTTTAATGGACACAAGCCCTAACATGAGAAATGTTGAGTCAAGTGATAAAGGAATATACAACAAGGGAGGGAAGTTTAAGGCAGAAGCATCATGAAGAATAGAAAGAACCTTGGATTTGGAATCAAAGGACCTGGATTCGAATCCCACAGCTATCATTTACCATTCATGCAATCTCAAGGAGGTCATTTAAATGCCTTAGGTCTCAGTTTCCCTTTTTGTAAAATGAGGGATGTTCTTTAAGATCTCTTCCAGTTCAAGATTTGTAATAATAAAACTACCAGGATTTAGTTGCTAGAGTAGGTAGATACATACAGCTGTTTTAGTCATCAATAGGGTCCTCCTTCAGTCAACCAGAAGGCTCCCCTTGGGCTTGGCCTACTGGGTTCTACCAAGCCTTCCTCCATATTACTCAGGCAGCATTATAAAGAAACCAGAGCCCAGGGATTTTCTAGGGAGGGGTTTCACCTGGATTCTAATCTAACCTAACAGGCAAGAAGCTGCTAAGGGGTAGCCAGTATATCAAATAGGGAAATAACCATGGCATGTGGAAGTTTCCAGAAGAAGAGGCTTGGCAGTGGGTCCAGAGGCGATACGCCTCCAAATATGAGAGAAGCCTCCAAATCAGAGAGATTAGGAGAGGTATCACTTGAAGACTTCTATTGAGGGATAACTCATTACTTTTTTTTCCCCCAACTCTTACCTTCCATCTTAAAATCAATACTGTGTATTGATTCCAAGGCAGAAGAGTGGTAAGAGCTAGGTAATGGTGGTTAAGTAAGTCACACAGCTAGGAAGTGTCTGAGGACAGATTTGAACCCAGGATCTCCCATCTCTAGGACTGGCTCTCCATCCACTGAGCAACCCAGCTGCTCCCTAACTCACTACTTCTTGAAGCAGACTATGTAATTAAAAAAAAATTTTTTTTGACTCTTAACTTCTATTTTAGAATCAATACTATGTTTTGAATCCAGGGCAGAGGAGTGGTAAGGGCTAGGCAATGGGAGTTAAGTGACTTGCCCAGGGTCACACAGTTAATAAGTATCTGAGGCCACATTTGAACCCAGGACCTCTTGCTTGGCTCTCCTCTCAATGAGTCACCTAGCTGCCTCAGACTATGCCATTTTTTAGTAGTTCTAATGATTAGGAGTTTTTTCTTTCCATAGAGCAGAGATATTCCTTTTTGCAATGCCAATATTCTTTTTTAATTTCTTCAGGGGAAACAAGGATAATCCTTATTCCATCTGACAGTTCCACAAGTACTTGATGATGGTTATGGTGTTACCCTTAAATCAAGGATACTCTAAATCAATGGATCAACTTCGCAGTCTGGTAAAGCTTATGGACCCCTTCTCAGGTTCCCATCAGTCAATAAGTGTTCATTCAATGCCTACTCTGTGCCCAGCACCGTCCCAAGCATTGGAAATACAAAGAGAGGCACTCTCAAGGAATTCCCAGACTAATGGAGGAAACAACATGTGAACAATGAGGTACAAGGAAGTTATATACAAGATAAATTACAAATACTCGACAGGAGAGAAGGTACTAGGATTAAAAGGAAAGGAAGGTACTGAGGATTCCGAAAGGCTGCTTGGGGGGCACCTAGCTGTCTCAGAGCCAGGCCAAGAGATGGAAGGTTCAAGGTCCAAATCTGGCCTTAGACACTTCCTAACTGTGTGACCCTGGGTAAGTCATTTAACACCCATTACCTAGCCCTTACCATTCTTCTGCCTTGAAACCAATATACAGTATTAATTCCAAGACATTTTCAAATATGGAATTCAAATGTGGAACTAGTAATAAAGTGACTAAAATGTCCATGTCTTTTGACTCACAGATCCCACTACTAGAAATATACTCCCAAGGATGTTAAAAATAGGAGTTTAAAAGAACCCTCATAGACACCAAAAATTTTGTGGCAATACTTAAAAAAACTTTTAAAAATATTTTTATATATTTTATAGAAATAATATATTTTATTTTTACTTAATCTTTATTTCAGTTCATCAATAAACATTTATTAATCACCTACTATGTACCAGACACTGTGCTAAGCACTGGGAAACAATAAGAGACAAAAGACAGTCCCTGCCTTCAAGGAGCTTACAGTCTAATGGAGAAAACAACATATAAATAACTATATACAAAGCAAGCTATACACAGCATAGATAGGAAATAACTAACAGAGGGAAGGCCCTGGAACTAAGAGGGGTTGGGGAAAGCTTCCTGTAGAAGGTGGGGTTTTAGCTTGAACTTAAAGGAAATCAGGAAGGTCAGTAGTCAGAGAGAAGGAGAGAGTGTTCTAGGCACAGTAGATAGCCTGGAGCTGAGAGATGGAGTGCCTTGTTTGTGGAATGTCACTGGATCAAAGAGTAGATGTCAGTGAGTGGTATAAAAAGACTAGAAAGAGAGGAGGGGGCTAGGTTATGCCAAAATGCCAAACAGAGCATTTTGTATTTGATCCTGGAGGCAATAGGGAGCCATTGGACTTGATTAGTGGGTTGGACCTGCACTTTGGGAGACACATTAGTGGCTGAATGGAGGATGGACTGGAGTGGGGAGAGACTTGAGGCAAGCAGACCCCCCTCTTCCCACAAAAGCTATTACAATAGCCTAGGCAGGAGGTGATGAGGAGGGCATGGCACCAGGGTGGTGGCAATGTCAGAGGAGAGGATGTATAACTGGAAAGATACTTCATAGGTGAAATTGATAGGCCTTGACAATAGCTTGAATATGGGGGGCTGAGAGGCAGTGAGGCTATCTCCAGGCTGACTCCTAGGTTGTGAGCCTGAGGGACTGGGAAAATGGTGTTGCAATCAATAGTAATAGGGAAGGTAAGAGGAGGGGAGAGTTTAGGGACAAAGATAATGAGTACCATTTTGGATTCATTGAGATATTTACTGGACATCCAGTTCATGATGTATGAGAGCCAACTGAAGCATGAGATTGGAAGTTAGTAAAGAGGTGCTAATTAAATCCATGGGAACTGATGAGATCATCAAAGTGAAGTAGTAGAGAGGGAGAAGAGGGCCCAGGACAGAACTTTGAGGGACAACATATGATTAGAAGGCATGACTTGGAAAAGGATCCAGCAAGAGTCAGAAAAGGAGCAATCAGATGGGTAGAAGAGAACTATGAGACAGTGGTGTTGCCCAACCTAGAGGAACAGGGTATCAAGGAGGAGAAAATGATCAACAGCATTAAAGGCGACAGAGTTTGAGAAGAATCCAAATAGATTCCTCTCCTTTTCCCTTCTCAGTGACCAATTCATAGTTACAATGAATAAAAAAATGGAAAGATCCCCAGAAGGAGCCAATGAATTGAGTCTTAATATATGCAATATACTCTCTCTACTTTGCATATGCTGTTTTGCTTGGTTTCACCTCAAGATGCTCCCACTTTGGGGTCCTATTCCACTCTACTCCTCTCTTCTTTTTCCTTCTGGGTGCTACTTTCCCCTTTATATAGTGAGTTCCTTGAGGAAAATGATTTTATTTTTGTGATTTTTATAATTATTTTATTTTATACATATACAATATATAGTATATTATAACATAAATATGTATTTATATATTTTATAAAAGTCTTTCTTTTTTGTCATTTTTATCTCATGCCTCTAGCAGAGTATCTGGCACCTAGTAAACAATAACTGTTTATTGGATTGGATTAGATTGGCATGTTGCAAATCCTTGGTTCCCCACTTCTGCACAGAAGGAAGTCAATTTTTTCCCCTCTCTCCTTCATGGCCCAACTGAATCATTATAACTAAAAACCATTCAGTTTTGTTTTGCTTTGCTTTTTTGGCTGTTGTTGCTTCCATCAACACTGTTGTAGTCATTCTGTATGTTGTTTACCTGTTCTGTTTATTTCAATTTGCATCAGTACATACCATCCTCCTCATGTTTCTTTTAATTCTTTAAAGTAATTGTTTCTTATATTGTACTATATTATACTCTATTAAATTCATGTACTACAATTTGTTCCGTTGTTCCCCTATTGAGGGGTATCTATATATCTAAACACAACAGTTTGTAAGAGCTAAGAAATGGAAATGAGGTAGGTGTTTCCATCAGTTGGAAAATGGTTAACCAAAACATGATACATGAATTTAATTGTGTTATGATGCCATAAGAAGTAATGACTACAAAGAATATAGTGAAGCAGGGGTCAATTAGGTGGCTTAGTGGATCAAGAGAGCCAGGCTTAGAGATGGGAGGTTCTGGGTTCAAACCTAACCTCAGAAACTTCCTAGCTGTGTGGCCCTGGGCAAGTCACTTGACCCCCACTGCCTAGTCCTTACTACTCTTCTGCCTTGGAACCAACATACAATATTGATTCTAAGACAGAAGATAAGGTTTAAAAAAAAAGGGGAAAAAACTGGGAGGTCGCCTCTCTTTTGCCTTAACTCAAGAGAGGAAATTGAAGTATAATTTTTTTACTTTATTTTTCTTGCTATTAAAAAAAAATTGGCTAAGAAACAGAAAGGAGGATCAGTGGAATAGACTGGGGGCAAGCGACCTCAGCAAGACAGTATACGATAAACCCAAAGATCCCAGCTTTTGGGACAAAAATCCACTATTTGATAAAAACTGCTGGGAAAACTGGAAGACAGTGTGGGAGAGATTAGGAATTGATCAACACCTCACACCCTACACCAAGATAAATTCAAAATGGGTGAAGGACTTAAACATAAAAAAGGAAACCATAAGTAAATTGGGTAAACACAGAACAGTATACATGTCAGACTTTTGGGAGGGGAAAGACTTTAAAACCAAGCAAGACATAGAAAGAATCACAAAATGTAAAATAAATAATTTCGACTACATCAAATTAAAAAGCTTTTGTACAAACAAAACCAATGTAACTAAAATCAGAAGGGAAACAACAAACTGGGAAAAAATCTTCATAGAAACCTCTGACAAAGGTTTAATTACTCAAATTTATAAAGAGCTAAATCAATTGTACAAAAAATCAAGCCATTCTCCAATTGATAAATGGGCAAGGGACATGGATAGGCAGTTCTCAGATAAAGAAATAAAAACTATTAATAAGCACATGAAGAAGTGCTCTAAATCTCTCATAATCAGAGAGATGCAAATCAAAACAACTCTGAGGTATCACCTCACACCTAGCAGATTGGCTAACATGACAGCAAAGGAAAGTAATGAATGCTGGGGGGGGATGTGGCAAAGTGAGGACACTAATTCATTGCTGGTGGAGTTGTGAACTGATCCAACCATTCTGGAGGGCAATTTGGAACTATGCCCAAAGGACGATAAAAGAATGTCTGCCCTTTGATCCAGCCATAGCACTGCTGGGTTTGTACCCCAGAAAGATAATGGACAAAAAGACTTGTACAAGAATATTCATAGCTGCGCTCTTTGTGGTGGCCAAAAATTGGAAAATGAGTGGATGCCCATCAATTGGGGAATGGCTGAACAAATTGTGGTATATGTTGGTGATGGAATATTATTGTGCAAAAAGGAATAATAAACTGGATGAATTCCATGGAGACTGGAACGACCTCCAGGAAGTGATGCAGAGCGAGAGGAGCAGAACCAGGAGAACATTGTACACAGAGACTGATACATTGTGGTACAATCGAACGTAATGGACTTCTCCATTAGTGGCGGTGTAATGTCCCTGAATAATCTGCAGGGATCTAGGAGAAAAAAACACCATTCATAAGCAGAGGACAAACTGTGGGAGTGGAAACACCGAGGAAAAGCAACTGCTTGACTACAGCGGTTGAGGGGACATGACAGAGGAGAGACTCTAAACGAACACTCTTAATGCAAATACTAACAACATGGCAATGGGTTCGAATCAAGAACACATGTGATACCCAGTGGAATCATGCGTCGGCTATGGGGGGGGGAGGAAAAGAAAATGATCTTTGTCTCTAATAAATAATGCTTAGAAATGATCAAATAAAATATTAAAAAATAATAATAACAAATTAAAAAAACATTGCTAATATGGAAATATTTTCCACAATTTATCACATATAATGAATATATTGCTTGCTTTTTCAAAGTGGCTTTGGGAAGGAGGGAGAAAATTTGGAACTAAAAATTTAAAAAGAAAAGAACTTTTAAAATAAATAAATTTTTTTAAAAAGAAAAAAACAAGACAATTCAATTAAAAAAATAGGCAAACTAAACTTTGAAAAAAAGAAAGAAAATATAGCCCCATCAAGAGAACATTAGGGATTTTATTGGCACTATTCGGGGGATGAATGATACTACATGTGAAGAAGCAAACTCAGAATTTGCCCTTCTGGGTCATTGTGTCATGTGGACTAAACTAGTCTAGGGAAGCCAAGTCAGCTTTCTAAGGGCCTGAAGGGTAGAACTAGAAATCTGAAGAACCATATGGGTCTCTGTGAAAGTGAGGCCTACTGGAGAGAGAAGGAAAAGTTACTTATTTATGGGCTTGGGTTCAAAACCTTCAAGTTTTTCATTTTCTGTGTGTTGAAAAAAATCTTTTATTTGAAAAAAATTAAAACAAAGTTGAACACGGTATTCTAGAAGTAGTTACACCTGAGAGCAACAGTGTTATTACTTCATTATTCTAGACAATGTCTCCTTCTGAACCTTATCCATCAGAATAACAAAAGATTCAGTCAAATGTTTTTCTGAGTTTTATATATACTTTAATTCCAATGGTCTAGTAGCCTAGAAACTGTCAGGAGGAAGAGGACATGAAGTCAGGAAGCCACAATCTGTGCATAATGAATGAATATTAGTTCTCTGTGATCACTGCTTTTTTTTCTAGTATTCTAAAGTTTTTCATTTTTTCCCTTTGCTGTGGCCATTTTGTCAATTACTCTTTTGATTGTGCTTACTTTGCTCTGTGCCCCTTCATATAAGCCATCACAAATTCCTCTGAATTATTCATATGACCATCTTATGATTTTCCTTTGCATTCTTGGGCCACAATTTATCCAGCCTTTCCCCCGTAGATGGTTACCCACACTACTGCCAGTTCTTTGCTACTAGAAAAAAGTATGTTTGCATAAATGGGACTTTTCTGTCTTTGACCAACTTGTCAGAAAAGTAGAAGTGAAGATAGCTCTTCTGGACAGAAGTTTGGATTAGATGCCCTCCAACTCTCTAGCCTAAGTGCATGAAAGCAAGTACAGGTATTCTTCCTACATTGTGGGAGCTAAAGATGTGGCATCCCTGCAAGCTAGAAAAGCTGTGTAGTTTTTTGGCCCTTGCTTCATACCACAGAAGAAGTCTGAATTTTTTCTTTTTAAAAGAGAAAACACATTGTTGTTATATAATACTATACATATATTTTATGCATTTCTAAATGTTTTCTGTGTTGTCTGCTGGCCTTTGTGGGCTTTCTGTGACTTCCACAAAACTCCCCAAAATTCTCATTTAATTTCTTATTGCCAACCTATATTATATCAGAATTTTGATGGGGAAAGTTGTGACGTGAAAAGGATACCTATACTTTTTTAATTGATGAATTAATTTAGAATATTTCTCCATGGTTCCATGATTCCCCTCCTGGAGCCGATGAGCAGTTCCACTGGGTTTTACATGTGTCACTGACACCTATACTTTTAAATAGATATTAAGCTTGAACTGAGTGGGCAAGGTGACCAGAAAGGTATGGAGTTTGGGTATATCATGATCTCTACCCTCCTGAAGCTTATTGTCTAATAAAACTTTTTAAGAAATCCTCAGGGATAAGGAATAGAAGAGAACAAATATATCTGGATCCAAATCCCAAAGAAAGCATTCTTCTGTAGGCTGAAGCTAGGAAGAGAATCTCTGTTAATTTCCATACTCCTTCACTTACAGGGATAGGAGGAAAGCTTTTGGGAGATGGAGAGGAAAGGAATTGGGGAAAATACTCACATGCAGAGTAGTAATCTAGGATAGGGTCTTTGCAGAAGGACTTGAAGCGCCAGGTGACCACCACATCCTGCAGCTGGGCAGATGTGGTGTAGTCACATTTCAGGACAACTGAGGCAAAGAGCGTGACATACCGTTCAGTATCCTGCACTGTCACCAACAAAGACAGGCATCCTAAAGCCAAGAACACAAGAAAAAAAGTGAAGTGAGACAACAATACCTTAAAGGAATCTGAGATAACACCCTAAAGAACATCAACAAATCATGCTGGCTGACTGTAAGGAATTCACTCCCATTAGCAAGGCTCCTTGGAATAGTGGGGAAAGCACTGATTTTGGAGTCTAAGGAATAGGTTTGAATTTTGACTCAGTGGGGTATGTGTGTCTATCAATGTAAAAAGAAACCAAAAGGAAGGGAAAAGGAACCACCAGTATCCACATTCTGGGATATAACTACACTGGGGAGAGTATAGGAGAAGAGGGGCAGAAGGAGAACTTATCAAGAGAGAACTCATTAAAGAAATGAGGAAGGAGTTATGATAAAGTTCAGTTATGGGAAGGAGAAAAGAAATGAGCTCATCTAATGCCTGGTATTAGTGACGTATCCTTCAATTCATTTGGAAGCCCAAGTATTTGGAGCTGTTGGACTCAAGTGTTTACTGCCAAATAAATCAGTCAACAAAAAGTGATCTGTTATGTGATGTACAAGAAGCCTTTCCTTCAAGAAGTTAGTAATTGTGGGGGCAGCTGGGTAGCTCAGTGGCTAGAGAGCCAGGCCCAGGTCCTAGGTTCAAATCTGACCTCAGACACTTCCCAGCTGTGTGACCCTGGGCAAGTCATTTAACCCCCATTGCCTAGCCCTTCTGCCTTGGAACCAAAACACAGTATTGACTCTAAGAAAAAAGATAAGGGTTAAAAAAAAAAGTTAGTAATTGTGTGTGTAAATGGAGTGGAGAATAATGAGATATACATTACTGTATAGTACATGATTTCATAAATATTTATTATGTCTACTGTTAAGATTAAAATTTTCTGGGAACTGCATCTTAATTTATATGTATTAAACCATATATATATATATTTTTTTTTTTTTTAAAGCAGGTCAGAGAAAGAAAAGGCACTAACCACATGTGGCTGCCTGTTCCCTTTGCAAGCCTGCCCCTGAGCCAGCTGTGGCAACACTATGGGTATCCCTGTGCTTTCCTCTCTCCATGGTTCCCAGTCAAAAGAGATCTACTGCTCTTCCCCAAGTCCCTACTTGTGATGTCACTTTTCTGAGTCCCTCTGATTTGGTGGACTCCAACCTCAGCCTGGATCAGAGGCAGGTCTTCTGGACTCCAGAAGTCACATTAGATAAGAGGCAAGCATCTTCTGAGCACCAGGGAGCCACAAGGGCTCCCGTGTCCCTCCCCAGAGTGCAGTCCATGCATGGGTCTCCCACTGCCTTGAGTAGTTTGTGGACAGATAAGCACCAGGCTTGTTCTACATTTAAAGAGTGGGGTTGAATTACAACTTAATTCAATCAGAGAATGGGCTATTTTCAAAATCAAAATGAGAGTTTCCCCTTTTAAACTCTAAAGTCAATCGTAGAGTACCAAGAAAAAGGTTATGGGCTAGTGTTAATTTTTCACCCTATATTATATATATATATATATATATATATACATATATATATATACATACACATATATATAATGTTTATAACATTGTGTGTATGTATTCATATACTATGTGGTATATATACAATATATGTGCATGCTTACATACATACACATTGTGGGTAGTTTGATTAGTAAGGAAATATGCTATCAGAATTCTGAGGAGAGAGAGAGAGAGAGAGAGAGAGAGAGAGAGAGAGAGAGAGAGAGAGAGAGAGACTGAGAGAGATCTTCCAGCTGGGCATCTGAGCTGGACCCTGAATGTGAGTAAAATTTTGATAGGTAGAGATAAAAGCTCAGGAAGAGGAAGGCATTCTAGGAATAGGGAATGGAATGAGCAAAAGTGAGGGAGTTGCAAAGCAAAATGATGATGAATAAACCCATTTGCCTTCAGAAGAGAATCTGTGTAATGGGAGATAAAAGTACAAATATTGGTCATAAGATCATAGTTTTTGATCTGGAATTCCAAACCCTTCATTTTATATATGAGGAAACTGAGGCAAAGAGAAGCTAAATTATTTGCCCAAGGTCACATGAATACTAAATGTTTGAGATGGGATTTGAATCGAGATCTTCTTGACACCAAGTCCTGTGCCCTATCCATTATATGCTACTGCCTCTTAGGTGGGAGTGTCTTGAATGCCAAATTAAGGACTTTGGATTTAATGGGGAATCATTAATGTTTTGACCAGATTTTTGCATGATCAGAGCTAAGCATTAGGAAGATTACTCTGAATTATGTAAAGGAGAGATCAGAAACAGGAGCATTGTATTGATTTGTTGGTTTTGTTGAACTGTTTATTTTTAATCCTTTCCCAAAGTGGGTGATTCTATGGGTTGAAGAAGGAAAAGGGATATGTTGGGGGAAAATGAAGGTGATGCAAAACCCAAAAATATCAATCATTATTTATTTCTAAATCCTTACTTAGGCAATTGGGGTTAAGTGATTTGCCCATAGTCACACAGTTAGGAAGTATCTGAGGCCAAATTTGAACCCAGGACCTCCCATCTCCAAACCTGGTGCACTATCCACTGGGATACCTAGCTGCCCAATCAATCATTTAATTTTTTTTTTAACATAGGAGGAACTAGAGATAAGGGATCAGTGAAGAGGCTATAACAATAGTCCAGGAAAGAGGTAATAAGATTTTCATTTCTGAGAGAAATTAAACCAAGAAACCAGATCATTTAAAAGAAACTTCCTATTTTTATGCTTGCTCCTTGACAAAAACAGTCCTGTGGTTTCCCTTCCTATTGACCTACAAACATATTCTAGTCTAATCAGCTAAGCTAAATGCATCTGATTGGGGATATTCAGGGTGCTGGGAAGTCAGGCAGGGAAGTTACTTAGCCTAAGGACCAGGCCCAGCATTTGGCAAAGTCAAGTCTGCATGGCTGTCTAATACCCTTACCCTCCCACTTAGAGGTCCAGAGTTTTCCCCTCTTTCTATCTATCAAGGCTGCTCAAAGGCAACATTTGAATAAATTCATTTATTCTATGGTCTTACTAGTCCAGAACTAGACCACCCTGCCCCTAATCTCTAGGGTATTCGAATCTTTAAATAGAGCCTTTTTTTGGTAGTTCAGTATGCAAAACAGGTGACTTCCCATCTCCCTTTCTACAACTTGTCTCATCATCTCCACAGATCTCCCTTTCTTCTCCCTTTAGATTCTGAGAAAGACTCAAAGCCTTGAGCAGGGTGCTCTGATGACAGCTTGGGGGAAGTCTTACAAAACCATTGACATTTAATGGTAAGGTGAGATTTCTTTTCAAAAGGGAAACCTTGTTTAGTTAGTATGAGATGTTCTTGGTAAACAACAGCCAAATATTTGTGAAGTACCTACTATGTGCAATGCAGAGGCAGCCTAAGGATAGAAGGCTAAATGAGGAGTCAAGAAGACAAGGGTTACAGTGGTCTAGATGCAAATACATTGGATTTAGAGTCCTAAATATCTGAGTTCAAACTCTGGTGATGTCACTGTGTGACATCAGACAAGTCAATTACCCTTTCTAGGTCTCAGTTTCCTTATCTGTCAATGAAGGGGTTAGACAAGATTACTTTTAAAGCCCCTTTCAACTCAAAATGTATGATCCTATGAAGTTCATTAAATTCTAAAATGTTTCCCCTTTTCTCTCTTCCCCTAAATAAAAATTTACTTTATTTTTTTACCCAGTAACAAAGAAAAAGGAAACCCAGATTGCTTGTTTGGCATAACCCACACAAAAATGTAGATGCCTGATACTCAATGCCCTTGCAAGATCTTACTTTTAAAAGATGAGTTTTGGGGGCAGCGAGGTGGCTCAGTAGATAAAGAGCCAGACCTGGAGCTAGGAAGTCCTGGGTTCAAATTTAGCCTCAGACACTTCCTAGTTATCTGACCCTAGGCAAGTCATCTAACCTCCATTGTTTAGCTCTTACTCTCCTTGAAACTGATACAAAGATATTAAGCAATGATTCTAAGACAGAAGGTGAAGGTTTTGAAAAAATATAAGAGGAATTTTAATATTTTAGATTTCATTTTGTTTTATTTTCAATTAAGTATTTTTAATCACCTCTTTTCCCTCCCTCACCCAATTAAAAACAAAATCCTTTTAATAAATAAGCATAGTCAAGCAAAGTACAATTCCCTTATTGGTGACATAGAAAAAGGTATGGTTCATCCTAAAAAGAAGTGGATGGGAGATTGCATATTTCATTATCAGACTTTCAAAATCACAAAGTCATAGACAGCTACTTCCCGTGATCAGTTTTTAAGCAGAAAAGCTTCACTTTTGACCACCCTTCCCTACCCCACTCCCACCCCACATACATAACAAGAGTCAGAAATTTTAACAGCCCCCTTTTCAAAGTCAGTTGACCCCCAGTCTTAGGAATGATAAATAAGAAAAAGAATAAACGTTCCCTCATTTCTAAAGCATGTTACAATCTACAAAGCATTTTTGACATAGTAATCCAGTGAGATATCATTATTCTTATTTTAAAGATAAAGAAATTGGCTCAGAGATTAAAGAAATGTCCCAAACTTACAGAAATAGTGGCAGAGCTGAGATGTGACCCCGTTTGAAGCCACAACATATTTGGTATAATGTCTGCCTTATGCACCGTTTTATGGCTCTTTGGGTAAGGTTTCTGATTGCCCTTCAGAATGGTTCTATGAGTTCCAGTTAATTTTCCCACATCTCCTTCAACATTTATAATTTTAATTTTTGGTCATATTAGTCAATCTGATGGGTGTTAAGTGATATCTCAGTTGTTTAAATATGCATTTCTCTAATCAAGAGTGATTAGGATCATTTTTCCCCCAATGGCTAGAAATGGTTTATTTTCTTCATGTGAGAACTACTTGTTCATATTGTCTTAGTCAATGAATTCCTGGGAACAAATCTGATCTCAGACACTTCCTAGCTGTATGACCCTGAACAAGTCACTTAACCCCCATTGCCTAGCCCTTCCCACTCTTCTGACTTGGAACCAATACACAGTATTGATTCCAAGATGGAAGGTAAGAGTTTTAAAAAAAAGAAAAGAAAAGAAAACACTCCCCTCTAGTTTTAGTTTTCTGACTCCACTTTGTGGGGAGGTCCTGTCCTCATAGGAGAACCATTAGGATTCAGAAGGACCAGCTATGGATAAGGAACAAGCCAATGAGTCTTTTCCTATTCTTCTGCTCCTCTCCTATACTGCCCTACCATATCCTTGGATTCTCTCAGACATACAGTGATATACAGACACAAATATGCAAGAGTTATGTGATAGAGGTCCAAGGGGACAAAATTAGGGAACAAATGACTTGGCTGTAAGACAAGGAAAGCATAGACATGGAGAAGCACACCTGGAGGCAGGGTGGGAATACTACCAGCAAGTCATTGGATACCTGCCTGCTCCCATTTTCCCTTTTTTCAGTTTGAGGAAGGACACTTCTACACCTGGAAATCCTGCCTAGTGACCTGGCACCATGGGGGTTTTCCCAGGCTGTTGTGAAAGCGGCACCTAACTTTGTATTGCTCTGGATCTGTTTTCATGAGTGTAGGAAGTTTCAGTGCCGATCAACCCCTTTTCTGTCATTTAGAGATTGACTTAGAACACTCAAAGGTCAAGTGATTTGTCCATTATCACACAGCTAATATGTGTCAGAGCCAGGTGTTCCCAGACTCCTAGATCAATCCAGTAGACATTGCCCCATGCTACAAGGCTTCTCGTGAGACTAAATGTAAGACTAAAAATAAATGTTGACTAAGACATCCTATGCATATATGCATAGGATCTCTCTTTCTCTCCCTCCATCAGTCTCTTATCTCTCCCTGTCTCTATTTCTTTTTTCCCCCCCTCTCTCTCCTTCTATTTGTCTCTCCCTCCATCTCTGTCTCTCTCTCTCCCTGTCTCTATTTCTCTCTCTCTCCTCTCTACCTCCAACTGTCTCTCTACCTCTCTCTCTCCCCCTCCATCTCTGTCTCTCTCTCTCTACCTTTCCATCTCCATCTCCATCTCTCCCTCTGTCTCTCCATCTCTCTCTCTCTCTCTCTCTCTCTCTCTCTCTCTCTCTCTCTCTCTCTCACACACACACACACACACACACACACACACACACACACACACACAAACATATAGTCACACATGTGCAGTGGCCGAAACAATAGGATGACTACTCACATAAGCTTTGTAAAGGGTACCTTAAATACATAAAGACATAGTAACACACAGGTCTGTTTTAGGTATGATAGACAAGTGGACCTGACCTGCTGCTTATCTCTTTTTCTGCGCATTTTTCATACAGAAAATACACAGAATGGAGGGTAAGAGAGGAGGGGATGGACTAGTCCTTCTAGGGTTAGACTTGAGATTAAAAGACTTCACTTTGTTCAAGGTATTAATACAAAGTCTTTTGGAGGAGGAGATAAAGAACTGATACAACTGATACAAAAGTTGATGGAGAAGTAGAAACAATCATTTATTTCCTATAACCACTGCAGGAAAGGCAAGAGCTAATGAGTAAGGTTAAATATTTGGGAGGAATAATTATGTCAGATCAATTAAACTCATCCTTTCATTCATTCACTCAACAAATATTGATTGAGAACCTGTTACATGCAAGCACTTAGTCAATCCTTAAACAGAATAGATGCTTAATAAATGTATGTTGACTTGATTTCCAAGCCCAGAAAACAGTATTTTTTTTCTCTTTAAGCATGATCATATTTGAGAATCTCTAAGTAATTGTTCCTCCAGGAATGCCCCTAGATACTTAACTAGTATAGGACAGAAGGTTAGAATACAAACAAACAAAAAACTCTAGTCTTTTCCTGAAGAAATGGTTGTACTGATTTGATTATTGGGCCTGGAGAAAGAGATAGAAAGACAGGATTTAGTGCCCTGTTGTAGGACTGATGGGAGGATGGCTGGAAGGAACTTGAAGACTGGTCTAATTGAAGACTAGCTGAAGATACTGGGTCTCCCTGGAGAAGTAGACTCACTCCACGCGTGGATAAGCAGAGCCACAGAGCAAGAGTTCCAAAGCTCAGGGTGGTTTAACAACATGATTATATTTTACACAGACCTAATGATATCTCCAATTGTTATTTTGCTCTATTTCTCATTAGGTTTGTTGTTCAGTTGTGTCTGACTCTTTATGATCCCATTTTGGGGTTTTCTTGACCAAGATAAGATAGATTTGCCATTTCCTTCTCCATCTCATTTTATAAGATGAGAAAACTGAGGAAAATACAGTTAAGTGACTTCCTCAGGGTGACACAGACAGTAAGTCTGAAGCCAGATTTGAACTTAAGAAGATGAGTCTTCCTGACTCCAGACGCAGTGTTCTGTCAACAATGCTATATAAGCACTTAGTTACTGAAGTTGCTGAAACCAACTAGTCCATTTTACACATGAGAAAACCCAAAGGAATTGCTTGTTTTGCCCAAGGTCAGAGTGCCAGTAAGTAGCAGAGAAAGATCTAGAACCCAAATTCCTTGACTTCCAACATAGTGATTTTCTAACACATTACAATCAGTGTCACTTTTACAAAGCTGAAATCAAAGTTGGAAGGGGACAGGGGGGGGGGTGTCATAAAGGCACAAAAGGGGTAATTAAGTAGAACAGGAAGCTGCTCTGAGGTCAGTCCCAGAAACCCTGGGCTCCACATCCCATGAGTGACTCAGTTTCTCTACTTCTTTGGCAAGGGGTATCCATGATGCATATACCCCCAAATTTTGGGAACATAACTCTTTCTACTAGTCTACTAGTCCCTCCCTCCTAGGATCTCTTTTTATTTGTAGGTGAGCTTGATTAAAGGAAAGACTCTTGTCCCAAAACAAAATTTAATTTTATTCATTAAATCAAATTGCTTCCCTAACATTCTTTTTCGGTTGTATTTAAATCTTTATGACCCTGCTTGAGGTGTTCTTGGCAAAGATACTGGATTGATTAGCATTTCCTTCTCTGACTCATTTTATAGATGAAGAAACTGAGACAAACAGGAGGAAGTGACTCGCACAAGGTAACATAGCTAGTAACTATATGAGGCTAGATTTGAACTCAGGAAGATGAACCTTCCTGACTCTGGGACTGGTGCTCTATCCACTATACCACCTAGCCGCCCTTCCCAAACATTTGGCACTAAGATATAATTGATTCTTGTTGGAGAATATGTCAGGGGGTCACTGAAAAGGTCCTGGCTGCCTAGGCAGCAGTAGCCTCATTATTAGCTAAAATTAAATTGAAGGTAGATTTTGTTCTATTTGCCCTGAGCACATTCTGGAGTTTCTTACCATGGGAACAAAAAGTATTAGTTATAGCTCTGCATGCGAGGATTCATGGATGAAACTATGACTATTCAGTTTGGAGAAGAGGAAACTTGGGAAGTGAGGAAATGGAGGATTTTAAGCAAATTCTGGATAACCACTTATAGAACCTGATATAGAGAATTCTTGCTCCAATACAGATACTGGAAGAGATGGCCACTCAAGTCCTTTCCAAGTTTGAACTTCTGTGATTCTTAGGGAAGAATGAATACCAAGGGAACCGTGCTTTTGGAAAATCATATATGTCTCCATTCCATTTCTGTCTGTTTATCTTCTGGCTCTTTTTTCCCTCCCTACCCTCTATTCCTCCTCACCTCCATCTTCTTCCCCACCATGCATTCCTCTGGTTTTCCAAAACTCCACACAATAGTATCCCTTCTACCTTTGCTCTAAATGACCCCTCCCCACAACCCAAACTCCCATTATCTTAGTACAGAACCTCTCATTTGCTGAGATCACATTCTAAAGGTTTCAGAAAAAGGAAATTTCCTTAAACAATTCTGCTAGGAAACTGTAAGAGAGAAAAGGAAGAAAAGCAAGCTTGGGAATATACCCATCTGCCCATCCTTTTCCATCTTTCTCTGCCTTCCTCCCAAAATAAAAAAGGGGACAAAAAGGCTGAACTGGAGGGAGATAAACGCAACTCCTTGAGGACAGGGATAATTATTGCTTTTGCATTTGTGTCTCCTGCACTTGGCACCACATTTATGGTTTAGTAAGTCTTTTTAAAAATGCTTTTTTATTCTTTTTTTTTTACCTTGATAAATAGTTGTCCATTGAGAGGAGTCATCTTTAGATTGATCACAGAGCCAGGGTACCACACCATGAGAGTAGAAGTCAACCCAGAACTCTAGGATCTCAAACAGGGGCAGCCTGGAGAATTAGAACCTACTCAGGTGGAAGACCATTTATGGGGTAGAGTTAAGTGACTTGCCCAGGGTCACACAATGAGTAGTTGAGGCTAGATTTGAACTCAAGTCTTTCTGGCTTCAGATTCAGCACTCTATCCACTGACCTTCTAGCTGCCCGTGATTGAATGAATAATGAATGAAAAAATTGTGGTGCCAGAGATCTTTTGTGGCTACAAAGCACTGAGTAACTTAAGTAAACAAACAAACAAATAAATATATATAATTTGTCAATTATATATAAATTTCTATAAATCAGCATAACCATAAACACATGGCAAAGTGGAGTTATGGTACACCCAGAAGAAATGATGTATCTAATGGAGATGATATAGCTAATGGAGAACAAAGAGGCAATCCCCTACAGAGGGCAGCATAAAGGGAAATATTGTTACTTCTATTAAAAAACAACAACAAAAAACACACACCTGGAAAAGATCTTGCTTGGAACTGATATGGGCACCTCTGGTCATGCCTGTACCCCGAAATATGGTATGAATAGAATATGGATGGGGCCTTTCTGAAACAGTGGTCAGATGGCACCATTACCAATCAGAACAACCATTTCCCATCTCCTTATCCCAACAGACACCCAATAAAAGGTGGACCTCTTCCAACTCTACCTACTCACCTACCTACCTACCTACCTACCTACCTACCTACCTACCTACCTACCTACCTAATTAATTACCAACCTACCCTCACAGGCTTATACTCCAATAGCAAAGTTCTTCAGGCAGCAACCTGGTGCTTAAGCATTAATAATTTATAGTGTACTGCAAGTGGGGCTAATGACCCAAGGGGACCTTTTGTTTTTAAGAGGAGCTAAAGAGGTCTTGAATGTAAATGAAACAGCCTAGTAGTAGAAAGGATTTGGAAGGAGATAGTCAGGCACCAATCCCCTCTCTCCCCCCTTCAGGCAGGGTTCATAAAATCAAAGAAGCTTGCTTTATTAGTACAAAACAAATAATCCTGACCTTCTCCCACTCTTGGCAAACAGAACTCAGAAGCAGGCAGAAAGCATGGCCTAGAATGGTCTAATAAACTAGACCAAGGAGATTTGTGTTCCAATCCCAGCTCTGGCTGCAATGCTTGCTGGGTGTGTAGCCTGGGAAGAGTCACTTAACCTCTTTCTAGGGTTGTTGCCTCATCTGTAAAAGGGATATCTGCAATTCCTACATAGCAGAATTATGGTGAGGAAAACACTTTGTCAACTCACACACATACCCACCTACCTAGGTGGCTAGAGGGCTGTGCCTGGGGTCAGGAAGATCTGGTTCAAATTCAGCATCAGATACTCACTAGCTGTGTGGCCCAGAGCAAGTCATTTAATCCTGTTTGCCTCAGTTTCCTCATCTGTAGAAGGAGCTGGAGAAGGAAACCACTTCAGTATCTTTGTCAAGAAAACCCCAAATGGAGTCGTGAGTGGCCCAGAGCAAGTCATTTAATCCTGTTTGCCTCAGTTTCCTCATCTGTAGAAGGAGCTGGAGAAGGAAACCACTCCAGTATCTTTGTCAAGAAAACCCCAAATGGAGTCGTGATGAGTTGAACACAACTGAAATGACTGAACAACATGTAAAATTGCTGGAATTGTGTATGTAAATATAAAACAGTTATAAGTATTATTGAGCTAAAGAGGGACTTTGATGGCATAGATTTCAGCCCTATTATTTTATAGATGTGGAAACTCAGGCAGAGTGAGCCCTTCAATGTCTTGCAATACAATATATGGTGGGAGAAGTAAAACTATAATCCTGAGTTCCAATTCAGTGCTCTTGGTGTTCAATTAAAAATAAAGAAAAATGGCTTCTGCCTTAGAACCAATACATAGTATTGTATAAAAAATAAAGAATAAAGAAATATGGAATAAAGAAAATAAAAATAAAGGGAAATGGGATGACTTACAATTAGGGAGATTATATAGTTGAATCAGATTACTTGAGAGAGTGAGAAGAGGTCAAGTTAAAATGGTCTGGCTTCCAGCTGACTCATTTGGAGAAGCCTGAGGGCATAGTATAACTAGTTTCATGAATCAAACCAGTGTGTGAAAGAATATTTTCTGCTCTTTCAGGGGCATGGGGATTTTTGAAAATGGCAGAACAGATTAGATGGTGTTTTCAGAACTAGAAGAGGGAAAGGTGCAGACCTGGGGCAGGGACAAGTGGGAAGTGGGGAGCAGAATTGGGAAAAGGGCTGAAAGTAGGCAGTGGAATGAATGGAGTACTAACTTGAGCAGGAACTAAAAGGAACATGTTGGATTAAATGCTTTCCAGGATCCCTTCTATGGCGCTTTTTTTTTTTAAAGTGACTTGCCCAAGGTCACACAGCTGGGAAGTATCTGAGGCCAGATTTGAACCTAGGACCTCCCATCTCTAGGTCTGGCTCTCAATCCACTGAGCTACCCAGCTGCCCCTGGTATATGGCTTTTATTTTTTGTTTTTGATTTTTTTTGTTTTTGTTTTATATATCATTTCCAAAATAAGATTAGAAGCTCCTTGAGAGCAGGGAGTATTCTCTTGCTTTTCTTTTGATGTATGTAGTATATATAGTTTCTTGCACTTAGCAGGTGCTTAACAAATATTTAGTATTTGGTGAGTTTGTCAATGAAAGTACTTGAAAGAATATATTGCCACGTATAACCCAGTGGAACTGCTTGTCAGCTTTGGGAGGAGGAGGAAAGGGTGGGGGAATCATAATTCATGTAACCATGGAAAAAATATCCTAAAAAATTTTATTTTAATTAAAAAAGTATATTGCACTTTGTATTCCCATAATACCCAGGGTTGTCATATCTGAGGTCTTGACTACTGTTATACAGGTGAAAATAGGGGGAAAAAAATAAACATTCATTTAATTATCAAATTAATTTAAACTTGTTGTAGTTATTCCAATCATTTTGAGTTGTGTTTGACTCTTAATGACCCCATTTTGGGTTTTCTTGGCAGAGATACTGGAGTGGTTTGCCATTTCCTTCTCCAGGTCATTTTTCAGATGAGGAAACTGAGGCAAACAGGGAGAAGTGACTTGCCTAGGATCATAAGCTAGTAAATGTCTATGTGTAAATAGAATTCACTCCCCAGGGCTCATCTGACCCAGCTCCTCTTACTCAGCCTCCCATTTGCACGCTTATGCTATGTGAACACTGCTACAGGTGCATAGGGGGAGGGGAGGGACAGAGGATAAAAGTTTTGGTGTGGCACTGCCCCCTCTCTCTATTTCATGTAACTGGGCTGGGGAGCCTGGCTGAGAATCCACACAGTGGTCAATTAGACTAGATTAGACTTTAATCTGCTTCCTCTATCTTAAGTGATTATTAATGAAACTCTATGGAAAATAAAAACCTGGAGTTAGTGATTTAAATTTAAATTTTACGTGTCTGAGGACAGATTTGAACACTGGAAGATAAATCTTCCTGACTCCAGGACTGGCATTCTATCCACAGCACCACCTATCTGCCTGAAACAGAAATTTAAATGAGATTAAATTGAATTAATGTATTTGTTAACTATTTAACAACATTGCTAAAAATTAATGTTAACAAATATTTGTTAATAAATTTGTAAGAAAATTAATATATTTGCTAACAAAATAATTTAACAAATTATTATTTGTTAACAGTTAATTTAATTGAAAAAAAATTAATGATGTTTATGAGGGCTCCAAGTATCTCATTTTAGTCTAAACCAATATTCCTGACTCCAGGCTGAGAGTTCTATCACTGTGACACTTAGTTATGACCTTTTGAATGGAGGTTAGTCATTAGTTTGTTAACAAACAAGAGAACTTTCCAGGTTGGGAGAGAAAGGAAGGAAGTGAGGAAATGACATGAACATTTGGTTCAACATGGCTACAGAACCTAACAGGCCTGAAGGGAAGTTCCTAGCTAATGTCTCCAATCCGTTGCTTCCATTTTCTTTCTGATTTTATGCCAAGATGGAATTTCACATTTTATTCCTTCTTCTCTTTCCTCTTAAAATGAGGATTTCAGAAAGAAGTTACTCATTTCTGGATGTTATAGAGGTCATACAAACTGGAAATACAAGGAGGTTCAAGAAGGGAGAGTTTAGATAAATAATTCACAGGTAATAAAAGATCAGCAAACTGTGAGACCTTGGCCAAATCTCCTGCTCTTTTTTTGTGGGACTCTTTTATTTCCTCATCTATGAAATAAAGAATTTGAGAGTATTTTCCAAGGACCCTTCTGGATCTAACCTATGGTCACTGAAATCTTTACCTCTGTGCCTTTTCCTCTCCCTGAAGCCTTAGATTCCAAGAGGAAGAAACTATATTAGGGAATCATTCACTGAATTAAAAAATATGAACTACCCATAGTCTAATGCTATCTGCCCAACACATCCTAAATAACACTTATATAAAAATCCTTTTCTCCATCCAAAATTGTAAATTTTGATAAAAATTTACAGGTAAAAAAAAATAGGGGGAAAATTTGGGGGAACTTGTTGGGGGAGGGTAGACTTATTTTTTGACCAGAATTATGATTTCATCAGCAAATGATGGAGACTTTACCAATGTAGATAAGCATATAACAGCTAGTCTGTGTAAGAGGCAGGTTTTGAACCTAGATCTTTAAACACTCTACTATATTATCTCAAGTATGGAAAGATATTCACACACAAAAAATATAGCAACTTCATATTTGTAATATATAGAGGTATCCTTTCCATATCTCCCAGATTCGGGATGTGGTACCTCTTTGATTTGGATAATCCACATAAAGTTTTCCTTTCATATTCTTTTCACTAACTTTTTGTTTACTTTAATTAAAAAAATTTGTATATTTATGATATAAAAAGATAATGTCATCTACAACTTCTGCAAAACTCCCCCTCCCCCAAAATCCCCATTTAATTTTTTCTGCTAAACTGAGACATATCAAAATCACAATAGGGAAAGAACCCTATCCATATCCAGAGGAAAAACTGTGGGAGAAGAAACACAAAAGAAAAACAGTTGCTTAATTACATGGGTTGAGGGGACATGATTGGGGATGTAGACACTAAAGGAACATCCTAGTGCAAACAACAACATGGAAATAAGTTCTGATCAAGGACACAAGTAATAACCAGTGGAATTGAACGTTGGCTATGGGAAGGGTGGAGTAGGGGAGGGAAAGAATATAATTCTTGTAACCAAGGAATAATGTTCTAAATTGACTCAATAAAATTTTTTTAAAAATCACAATGTGGAATGGATACTTGTATATATATATTTGTGGGAAAATGACTAACAAATACATATATACTTATTTTTCTTTTTAATACAGACAGTCCTTGATTTTCATTAGTCTGACCTGATTTTATAGATGAGGAAACTGAGGCCTAGAAATATTAAGTGTTAGTATAAAAATACACTAGATTTGGAGCCAGCAAACTTGGATTTGAATTCTAATTTTGTATCTTCTGACAATTAATTTTTCTTCTCCAGGATTTGTTTTTCATCTATAAATTTAACAGGTGGTCCCAAAGAGATCAAAAGGAAGAGGAAAAGGACCCAGGTGTCCAAAAATATTTATAGCAGCTTTCTTTATTATAAAGAACTGGAAGTTATTATAGATATAGATTGCACATATACACACACATAAAAAATAACTTGAATCAAAAGGAGTGTCTGACAATTGGAGAATAGCTGAAAAAAATGTGGTATATGAACATAATAGAATATTCTTGTTTCATAAGAAAGGGTGAAAGGCATAGTTTCAGAAAAACCTGGGAAATTTGGTATGAATTAATAGAGTAAAGTGAGCAGAAGGGGAAGAACAATTAACAAAAAGATTGAAAAGACAACTTGGAAGGCTTTAAAAATGAAAAGCAACCGAGTATTAGAAATTCATAGTTTTGTATAAAACCCTCTTGGAAGTGTTCATTTAGGTTGATATTTATTAAGTTTAGAATTTTTTTTAATGGGTTCAAAAAAGACTTAAGAACTGATGAAAATAGTGACCAACCACAATTCCAGAGTACTAAGGATGAAGTAGGGTTACACTTTTCTTGACAGAAAGGGCATGGATTCAAGTTACAGAATGAGCCATGTTTTCAGAGAGAGTCAATGTAGGGATTTGTTTTGCTTGATATGCACATTAGTTATAAAGATTCTGGTTTTCTTCTTTTCCTCAAATGTAGAGGGGTAGAGGGGGGAGAGTAGGAAAGGAGAGCTAGTGAGAGATGGGAGCAGGGCAGGAAGGAGAGAATGTGGAGGAGAAGAGAGAGAAAGAAGGAGGGGGGGAAAGGAGAAAAGAGAGAAAGGGGATGGAGGGAAAGAAAGAGAGTCAGAGGGGGGAGGGGAGAAGGGAAAGGGAAAAGTGAAAGGGAAATAGAAAGGGAAAAGAGAAAGGGAAAGGACAGAAAATAAAAGGAACATGTTGGATTAAATGCTTTCCAGGATCCCTTCTACAATCCTATACCTAAACTTTCCCTTTCGAGGTCAGGACTAGAACCTAGTTTCCCTTGCTTATAGGATTTGAGAGCTAAAAGATACATGTCCAAAATGGAGCTCATTATCTATCTCCCTCACCCTGCCCATCCCTCTTCATTTCCTTTAACAGCCCTACCATCCTGCAGGCATCCCACATCCCATCATCTCAGGGCGATCCATAATTCTTCCTTCTCCCTTTCTAATCAGTTGCCAGATGTTGGTGTTTCTACCTTCATGATGCATGGGGGTCCTCTTCTCCATTCAGAGAGCCATCACTTTAGGTGAAGTCCTCCTAACCTCTTACCTGCACTGCTCTAGCAGCCTTCTAATTAGTCTTCTTGCCCCACTCTACCTATTTCCACTAAATTGCTCTCTGTGCTCCAGCCAAATGGGCTGTCTTGCTGTTCCTCACACATTCCCCCTCTTTAAATCTCTGTATTTGCTACCAACCCCCCCCCCTCCAACCTTGAAACATACTCCCTCCTTCCCTCCCCCCTCTAGAATCCCGTAACTCCTTTAAAGCACAGTCCAGCTTCCATTGTCAATGTGAAGCCTTTCCTGGTCCCCTCCTCCCAGCTACTAGAGTTCTTCCCCCTTCAAATCACCAAGGATTTTTCTGGTCCTTCTTCTATATGTACATATTATCTCCTCCAGTTGCATAGGAGGGCAGGGACAGTAGCATTTTTGTTTTTGTATCCCCAGTGCCCAGCACATAGTTGGCACTTAATAAATGCTTACTGATTGATTTGCCCAAAGTCACTGTAACGATTTTTTCTTTTGCTTTTGGAAGGTTTATTGAAATAAATGATCTCTGCCTACACGTTTACTCTTCCATCCTTTCCCCAATTGCCTTTAAATCAACTAAAAATCTGCCATTAAAAAAAGAAAAACACCACAAAACATTAACTTTGCCAATAATTCTAGATAATACTGAATTCTTTCCAAAAGGATTGTAGTAAGGCTATATTTAGTTGTGTTTTTTTTTTAATTACTATAAAGGGACAAACTCAAATGTGTAACCTATGATTGTGTTTCAGATCTTTAACATTCAATGTGTAACGGATTTGAAAAGGAGAACCAGACCTACTCCAAAAGGAGGTGGACTAAATTTCTTACCTGTTTTAAGTGTAATTAAAATAACTGGAGCAAAGTTACCAAAATGAAGGGTTAAGACACCAAAGTTTTCTTTATTTCTTCAATAAAGGCTTACGATAAAGATGTCTCATTTACTAGACCTACGTCTTTTGCCACTCCAAGGCCAGGATTTAAACCTGGCTCCAAATCTAGTGATTTCCCCTGTACACAATGAAGGGAAGGGAAGAGATTATACAAACTCAACCCTTTATATTCGAGTTGCTCAGTTATACCCCACTCTTTGTGACCCCATTTGGAGTTTTCTTGGTAAAGCTACTGGAATGGTTTGCCATTTTCCTTCTTCAGCTCATTTTACAGAGGAGAAACTGAGGGAAAGGAGGCTAAAAGATTTTCCCAAGATCACGCAGCTGGTGTCTGGGGCCAGGTTAGAATTCAGGAATGTCAGTCTTTCTGACTCCAGGCACAATGCTATATCCACTTTGCCACCTACCAACCTTGAACCATACATAGTTTATCTCTAATCTAGATAATTTAGCAGGTATATTTGCCATTAGCAATAATAATATTATTATAGATAACAATGTCAACAGTTCCTTATGCAGATATTTGAATCAAAAGGTAGAGAAGGAAGGACCTAATCTCCTGAGGTTTGAATTACACACTAAGGAATCTGATCACATAATCCTTTACTTCCTTGGGTTCCCACATACAAGTTAAAGGAATACTCAGATATACTTCTAGCTTACTAAGTCAGTCAGAGCTATGCCTAGATATTTCTTCGATCTGGTCTTTTGGGGAGCCTTTGTCTCATTCCCTTTCCTTTTCCCCATCACCTACTCATCCATGTTCAGGAGAGTGGAAAGAACTAGCAAAGCCACTAATATAACCCAGAAATGAATGTGTCTTTGGTAGCAACAGGAGTGAGGGGAAGCAGAACTTGGGACTCAGAAAGCCTGGTTTCAAGTACCAGTTTTGTTGTTATTAAAGGTCTGACTGTAGTTTCCTTGTCTGAAAAATGAGGACCACTAAAAACAAAATGAGTGTGTTGGATGAAATGATCTCTAGCATCCCTTCTTTGGTCCTTTGCCTAAACTTTCCTTTGCAAGGTCAAAACTAGAACCTAGGGTCGTACTTATGGGGTTCGAGGGCTAAAAGATACCTTAGAAATTATCTAATCCAATTAATCCTATCTATATGTTGTTTATACATATTATTTTCATGGTCTCCCCCATTAGACTGGAAGCTCCTTGAGGTGCTTTTCCCTTTTCTTTGTATTTCTAGCACATGGTAGGCTCAATACAGACTGATCTTGCCACTACTCTATTCAGTAAATTTCAATGGTTTCCTATTAACTCCAGACCAAGTCATAAAGCTTTTTAGCATTTAAAGCTGTTCACAAACTAGCCCCTTCTCACCTTTCTAATCCTATTAAACTTTATTCCTCTCCACAAACTCTGTGATTGAGCCTTACTGGTCTATTGACTCTTCCTTGTCCCTGAGATTCTACCTCTAGTCTCAGTGCCTTTAACTCAAAGATCTGCCAGGCCTGGAATCCTCTGCTCACTCCCTTCTACCTCTTACACTTCCCTGCCTTCCTCAGCTCAGATTTTACCTTCAGTAGGCTTTTCCTGGTCCACCCCATCCATCCCCACCCCCAGCTGCTAGAGCTTTCCTTTCAAATTATTTATTTCTATTTTTCCATTAGAATATTTTCTAATATTCCATTAGAATGTAAGCTCCCACCATAACAAAGTTCATTTGGAAGAACAAAGGGTCAAGGATATCCAGGGAAATAATGAAAAAAAAATACAAAGGAAGGGGGCCTTGCAGTCCCAGATCTCAAACTATATTACAAAGCAGTGGTCATCAAAACAATTTGGTACTGGCTAAGAGACAGAAAGAACGATCAGTGGAATAGACTGGGGGCAAGCGACCTCAGCAAGACAGTATATAATAAACCCAAAGAACCCAGCTTTTGGGACAAAAATCCACTATTTGATAAACACTGCTGGGAAAATTGGAAGACAGTATGGGAGAGACTAGGAATAGATCAACACCTCACACCCTACACCAAGATAAATTCAAAATGGGTGAATGACTTGAACATAAAGAAGGAAACTATAAGTAAATTAGGTGAACACAGAATAGTATGCATGTCAGATCTTTGGGAAGGGAAAGATTTTAAAACCAAGCAAGACATAGAATCACAAAATGTAAAATAAATAACTTTGATTACATCAAATTAAAAAGTTTTTGTACAAACAAAACCAATGTAACCAAAATTCGAAGGGAAGCAACAAAATGGGAAACAAGCTTCATAGAAACCTCTGACAAAGGTTTAATTACTCAAATTTACAAAGAGCTAAATCAATTGTACATAAAATCAAGCCATTCTCCAATTGATAAATGGGCAAGGGACATGAACAGGCAGTTCTCAGCCAAAGAAATCAAAACTATTAACAAGCACATGAAGAAGTGCTCTAAATCTCTTATAATCAGAGAGATGCAAATCAAAACAACTCTGAGGTATCACCTCACACCTAGCAGATTGGCCAACATGACAGTTATGGAAAGTAATGAATACTGGAGGGGATGTGGCAAAGTAGGGACATTAATGCATTGCTGGTGGAGTTGTGAACTGATCCAACCATTCTGGAGGGCAATTTGGAACTATGCCCAAAGGGCGATAAAAGACTGTCTGCCCTTTGACCCAGCCATAGCACTGCTGGGTTTGTACCCCAAAGAGATAAAAAGGAAAAAGACTTGTACAAGAATATTCATAGCTGCACTATTTGTGGTGGCCAAAAATTGGAAAATGAGGGGATGCCCTTCAATTGGGGAATGGCTGAGCAAATTGTGGTATATGTTGGTGATGGAATACTATTGTGCTCAAAGGAATAATAAAGTGGAGGAATTCCATGGAGTCTGGAACAACCTCCAGAATGTAAGCTTCCAGAGGGCAGGGATTAGTTTTGCCAGTAACAGAATCCTCCCTCACTTAGCTCAGGATACTAAGGTAAATACTTAATAAATATTTACTGGAGGGGGCAGCTGGGTAGCTCAGTGGATTAAGAGCCAGGCCTAGAGATGGGAGGTCCTAGGTTCAAATCTGGCCTCAGACACTTTCCAGCTGTGTGACCCTGGGCAAGTCACTTGACTCCCACTGCCTAGCCCTTACCCCTCTTCTGCCTTGGAGCCAATACACAGTATTGATTCCAAGATGGAAGATAAGGGTTAAAAAGAAATAATAAAAAATAAATCTTCACTGATGACTCATTGTTAGTTAAATGAAAGGATGCATATAAAGTATTATATAAATGTTAGTATAATGATCATGATGGTGAAATTAATAGCTTCCAATCAGAAGGAACATCCAACAGTAAAAAGGGCAGGTGCTTGGTTGTGTTTGTGTCTAGGACTATGGGTTTATGGCCTCTTGGACCTAGAGCTGGAAGGGTCCTCTGAGGCCATCTAGCACAGCCCCCACAGGACAGAAGAGGCTCTGGAAGCCATAGGAAGCCCAAGACATTCCAAAGGAAGAAACTCCTATTAAAACAGATCAGCAACTTAAGACAGTCTAAGATAGTCCTAGAGAATTCCCTAGAGCCACTGAGAGGGGAAGTCATTTGCCCAGGGTCACACAGCCAGTCTATGTCAGAAGCAGCCTCGTCTGCTCTCAGTCCGCCATGCAACATTGTTAATTCCATCTAAATTTCAATTATTTCAAATTTAAAGAATGTCTTAAGATAGATTTTCTCCTATGAGAGATAGAGAAGAAATTAGAATAAATTCATTTTTTTCATGGAATATGAGCTTAATATTGTATGTGTGTGTCTATAAACCTTTACCTTCCATCTTAAAAATCCATACTGTGTATTTGGTCCAAGGCAGAAGAGCTGTAAGGGCTAGGAAATGAGGATTAAGTGACCTGACCAGGGTAAAAAACTAGGAAGTGTTTGAGGCCAGATTTGAACCCAGGACTTCCCACCTCTAGGCCCGATTCTCAGTCCACTGAGTTGTTTAGTTGCCTTTTACATCGCATATTTTGGGAAACCGCAGGGCCAGCTCTGTGGCCACAGCTTCACCCCAGCAGTGGCAGGTAGGCCCTGCCTAGGGAAGCTGCTAGCTCAGATGGAACGGTTTTAGGTTGCTACCCATAGAACTGTTCTCCTCCAATGGTTTCTTTGCACTTCTTTTGAGAAAGCATTAAGGAAATGTTTTTGCAGCAGCTGCCCAGGAAGTGGGTAGAAGGAGAGTTTCCATCCAGGATAACAACATTAAGAAATAAGAATACGGCATCCAGGCTAAGAAAGGGGAGAGGAGGGGGGGGCCCAAGCGCTCCCCTCCAGTTCTGCCCCCTGTGAGCTGGCCACCTTACCATGGACTGCCGGGCAGGTGGTAGGGAAATGTGAAAAAATGTGTCAAGCACAGTGGAGCAGGGGAGAGGAATGGCTCCCCAGAGTCCCTCTGCCTTTCTAGTAACAAACTGGGGGTTGGAGGGGTGGCTGAATGCCCGCAGAGAGTACTTTGCGTGTCATCTTTGGCACTGGTGCCATAGATCTGTCATCACTGGACTAGAGTATATATTTGAAGTACCAATATAGCATATTAAACTGTGACTTGAAAAAGAAGTTTTATTTATCTCCTTTAAAGTAGCTAGCTTGAAAATTAATTAAATTAATTACAAATTTGATGAAGCAAAAAATAAGAGTATTTAAAAAAACAAAACTTTAAAAATTTTCAGCTCACTTTACCTCATTTCCTTCTTCTTCTTTTTTTTTGGATCCTGGCCAGATTATTTTTTTCTCTTAAGGGAAAAAGCTAGGGATAATATTTGCATTACTATATATTACAGGTGGTTGAATCAAATGAATAATGTGAGAATGCTCTGTATCAATAGCTTTAAACCATTATACAAATGTGAGTTATAAGGTATTTATGGGTATCAGTTAAGTGCCAGCACTGCCATGGTATAAGGGGATGTGTTATTGGTCAATGACAGTATAGCAAAACCTTTCCTACATAGAAACTTTGAAAGAAGGAATCATAGGTAAAATCTTTAACTTAAAAAAAATCGTTATATTTTGTTATTCTGAACTTGAAAGAAAAACAGTAAGCATGAATGTTTTCATATATCAAAAAGAACAGAAAAAGAGGACTGTATGTTTTTAAAATTTATAATAAATTCAATATACTAGTTTCAAAGTTGTCCTACTTCTCTCTTTCTCCCTAAACTTCCTAATGTTTTTGTTAAAAATGTTTCAATGGCTCTTTTCCTGTCTTTTCTTTTGTGGGGGGAGTGAGAATGCTATTACTTCTCTTTCCCCCAACTCTTCAACTTTTAAAAATTTTACCATCTGCATCCAAATCTTTTAAAAATGTATTACAGATATGCTCACAATCCAAAATAATATATATTGCAATAATTTTGACTCAAAATGACAGAATCATCATAAATATCAGTTACTATCCAGGACTCCTCTGGTAGTAATGCCCCAAGAGGATGGGTTTGAAGTGCTATATTTTCTTTTGGACGTGTATTTGAAGTTTTTAAATTTTAAAATATTATTTCTCTCTCTTCCTCTGATGTCAACCATTTCTTATTGCTAACTGTACTTAAAAACGAAATGATTATGAACATGATGTGTCTAAGTAAGGTCTGAGGAACTCTCCTGTAAGAAGAATACATGAGCTTTGGTGTGAGGTCTTTTGTGACATATTTTGGCTGTTCAGGAATCTTTTTTTTGGACTCAGATACCACGATAAGTTTGGTCTTTATTTTGTTGCTCAGAAAAAGTCACTGAAAGTTTCTGAAAAGAGGGGTGATATCATCAGAGTACTGCCTTTTGGCACTACTTTGGGAAGACCAACTGAGCAATGGTGGGTAGAATGTCAGGTCATTAAGGACAAGAACTTTTGCATAAAGATCCTAGATCTAGAGAATTAAGAACCGCATATCTAAAACTCAAAAGTATTTCAAAGGCTTTCCAGTCCAGAGAAATTCAATGAATCTGAACTAGCATCAGGGGTCGGAGTTGAAACCAGGTCTTCTCACTCCATAACCATTGCCATTTCCTCTCTCTTTTTTTTTTTGATCTTTATAACCTCGATGTCTAGCATATTTCTTTGTACATAATAGCTATTTAATAAACATTTGCTTAATTGAATTGTTGGGGAGAGGGAAAAGAAGAGGAAGAGAGAGACAAGAGAGAACTCAGTGATCTGTAAGAAAAAGAATCAGCAGGTAGGTGGCACTGTATGCCGGTCTGAAGTCGAGAAGACCTGAATTCAAATTTGACCTCAGCTATTTGCTAGCTGTGTGACCTTTGGCAAGTACCTGGCCCTATTTGCCCCCATTTCCATTTCCTCATCTATAAAATGAGCTGGAGAAGAAAATGGCAAATCACTTCAGTATCTGCCAAGAAAACCCTAAATAGGATCACAAATACTTGGACACAACTGAAATGACTAAACAACAACAAAGTAACCAATTAAATATGGGAAATGAAGTCAAAGGGTTTTTTTTTCCCCTGACTTTCTGATTTCCGAGACAGTTTTCAAGGGAAGAAATGTGAACTATCAACAAATATATCACTAATAATTTGAGAAATGCAAATGAAACGAATTCCACATTCTTTTCTGTCTCACATTCTCCAAATTCTCCAAAATCTGTCTCACATCCATCAGATTATCAAAAATGACAGAAATAGATAACTATAAGATTGGATGTGTTATGAAGGAAAAGACCCAATAACATAATTGTTAGTAGAGTTGTGAATCTGGAATTCACAATCATATATTAGTCATTTTGGACAGTAATAAGGAACTCTGTCCCAAAAGCCAAGAAACTAAACAGACCTATACCTATATGAGAACAAAAAAAGGGGGAAAAGATGTATATGCATAAAAATATTTATACTATTTTTTTGTAGTGGTAACTAGGTAGGATATTTATTAGCTGTGTGCCAGTCTCTTACTCTCTGTCTTCCTCAGTTTTTTCACCTGTAAAATGTAGATAATAATTGTACCTATTTCCCAGGGTTGTGAGGATAAAATGAGATGATATTTGTAAAGTGTTGGTACCTGGCACATAGTAGGCACTTCATAAATTCTTATTCTCTACTCCATCTCCACTTTCAAACTAAAAACTAAGGGTGCTCATTAATTGAGGAATGGATGAATAAATTACAGCATAAGAATATAATGGGCTATTGTTGTGCCTGAGAAATAATGAAGGGATGGTTTCTGAGAAATCTGGGAAGATTTTTATGACTTGTTTCGTAATGAAGTGAGCAGAACTAAGAGAACACTGTATACAACAGTATTGTAAAGATAACTTTCAAAGTCTTAAGAATTCTGATCAATGCAATGATTAACCATGATTCTAGCCTGCTACCCACCTCCTAAGGAAGAGGTGAAAGACTCAAGAAACAGAATAAGACATACATTTTTGGATGTGACTGAGTAATTTGTTTTGATTGGCTATGTATATTTGTTAAAAGGATTTCATTTCTTTTCTTTTTAACTTGAGGGGGAGTCAGGGAAAAAAATCATAATAGCATTTATAATGGCTTTTTAAAAATTGTAAAGTCTTGGGGGCAGCTGGGTGGATCAGTTGATTGAGAATCAGTCTTAGAGACAGAAGGTCCTAGGTTCAAACTTAGCCTCAGACACTTCCTAGTGGTGTGACCCTGGGCAAGTCATTTAACCCCATGTTCTACCCTTTACCATTCTTCTGCCTTGGAATTGTAAAGGATAATTTTAGGATTTTTAATAAAAATCCAATATTTTTAATAAAATACAGAACCAATACACAGTATTGAATGTAAGACAGAAGGTAAGAGTTTAAAAAAAAATTGCAAAGCCTTTTACTTATTATTTCACTTGATAAAAAACACTGGAAAAAAACCTAGGTGCTCTCTGCGAAACCTCCTTTTTAGTAAAACCAGATTTATAAAAAATACTATTTTAGCCTAAAAACCCTTTTAAGAAAAGTAATTAGAACAAAAACTAAGGCCTTTCTTGGGAAGATGGATTAAAGGTGACAAATCAAACTTATTTCTTGGCTAAATAAGAGCATAACCTCCGCACCTGCCTGAAGTGATTGGTGCTAGGACCCAGGAAAGAAAAACATCCTCTCTACCATTAAAATTAAACCAATCTTGGTACAGATCTCCCATTGATTGCTTTCTGTAGGGAACTTGTCCAGGAGGCAATAACTTCTACAACTACTCTGGAATGTTAAGCCAAACTGCATTTTAAATACTATGATTTTCCAAATTCAAGATTCCTGAAAAAGTTTCCTTGTATGTCGAGACAGAAAGGCACAGGGGAACCATGAATTTGGACAGCTGTTTCCAAAACAGAAATATCTTGGATATCGATTAATGTTAAATGAAATTTTTTTCTATCAGACTTGTCTTTAAAAGGTCTTATTAATTATTTTTCTTTGACATATTATGATCCCTATTTTAGAGATAAGGAAATTGACCCCGTGGGAAGTTAAGTGACAATATAGAAATGTGTTTTACATGATGATAAAAAATGTTATCTCCATCAAAAAAAAAATGGGGTGGACTAGATAGCCCAGGAGGAAACTTCCAGCTCAGGAAGTCTGTGAATTTGTTTGCTTTGTGAGAATTTAACTGGGTCAAGGGGAAGAGTGGGAGGGTTGGATGGTTGTCTATCAAGATCTAATGCCTGCTCTTTGGGGTGGGACTCACCCCAGCACAGGAGGTGTCAAGTGTCCTGGGGGATGGGGGGAGGAAGAAATCTGAATGGAAAGTATGGCAGTCTTACAGTAAACTGAGGCCTGAATGACAGTCAATATTATCCATATTCCCTGGGAACTTCCATGCTTTAATTTAGGTCTAATTTAATCGTAGCTTTGGTCTCTTTTCCTTTGCATTTTTGCTATTGTTGGTTAAGGTCTAAGATTTCACTGACATAAATAACTCTCCGTACTCACAGGCAGCCCAGCCACCTTTCCCTGATGATTTATAGCCTATAAGGAGTGCCTATTGACACTGAAGTATTACTGAAAGGCTTGCCTCTAGAGTAATACAGCCACTATGTTCCAGAGGCAAGATCTGAACTGGGTCAAAGGAGGCAGGCAGCCTGGCATATAGTGGAAAGAGTATTGGCATTGGAGTTAGAGAACAGAAGCAAGTCCTGCCTCTTTGATGCTTGTTGCCCAGTCATACAACCTTGAATCAGATGCTTAGAAATCTTCTGTCTCCTTTTCTTTGTTAAAAGTGAGGGGACTTTTTGTTTATTTGTCTGGTAAAATGAGAGATTCTGAGTAGATGATTTCTAGAAATCCCTTCAAGTGACTCCTGATTCTGAACCTAGACTGTGCTATTTGGTATTACACGTTCTTTTCCTTGTACCTAGGACTTGTCAAACTCACAATGCTAGGGAATTGGGATAATTTAGTGTGGTGGATGGAGTGATGGTCCTGGAGTTATTTAGACCTGAGTTCAAATCTTGCCTCAGACACTTACTGGCTGTGTGATTCTAGACAAATTACCCACCTTCTTTCATTTTTCATTTCTCCTGTAGAAATCAGGGGTTGGATTCAGTGATCTCTAGGGTCTCTTCTAGCTCTAAATCTTATGAGCCTATGATGATTTGGGGTAACACTGGAGACCCCTAGGAACCCCAAGAACCTGATCCCCTTTTGTCCTTCTCATGTCTCAATGTGGTCATTTGCTTCAATTTTAATAAGGCTTGATAATTTTGCCTGAGGAGTTTCAATGCTTTATCAAGCTTGTTAAATGGGGTCTTAGCCCTTTTAACATCCATAATATGGTTGCATATGATGGTAATATTGCCAGAAAGTGGCAAGAATAATCTATTTGGATTTCAAGAAACTGAATTCAAGTACCAATTCAGCCACATAATAACTGTATACAGTAAGCATTTCACTTTTCTGAGATTCAGTTTCCAGATCAGAAAGATGGAATGAATATATTTGCACCACCTCTCTCATGGAATTATTGTGAACTCACTTTGTAAACCTGAACATGCTTAAAAAAAACCATATACACAAATCATTGTAGTTACTCATCTCTCTCTCTCTCCCTGCCACACAGGATTTTTACTGTAACAATCTCTGATATTTTCATTGATAACTAGGAGAAAGGGGGAAATGGAATAAGATTCAGAGAGCAGCCATTTCTAAAAAGTAGTAAAAAGATATTTTAAAGGGAAAGAAATAGCATTAAATAACCTCAGGCAGGGGTACATAGGAATAAATCTAAAAAATAGAAAGTAGTTTACTGTATAAGGAGGGGGGGGGTCCCCCATTCTAATTTTAGTTTATGGCTTACTTTAAAGGGTGATAAGATTACTAAAATCGGAGATGACACCGAACAGCTAGGCAATTACCTTTTTTTATACATTTGGAAGTAATTTCCCTATATCCTAGCTGAGCAGATTCAAATTCAGGACCATTGATTCTAGTAGATCATAGTCTTAGAATTGGACAGGACCTTAGCCATCATGGAGTCTGACTCTTTTACAAATAAAGAAACTGAGGCACAGAGAAATTATATGACTTCCAGAGTCATACAATAAAAATCTAAGGAAACATCTGAACTTGGTTCTTCCTGATGTCTAGGGTATTTTCAATGAAAGAGTACATGCATTTATTTAATCATGTACTCCTCTCATTTCCAGACTCAGGAAAGCAGATTAAACTTCCACAAATCTTCAGAAATATGTAAGGATAGATACTTCCCGAGGCAGGTAGTTGACAAGCTATACAGCTGGCTAAATAACTGGCAGGAACTTTGCTGGGAGCTCCCCCAAATCAGTGGAATCACAGGCCCAGTCAAATCCCCTAGCCTAGTAGTTACTACTTATTGTAGTTCATTTGGGGAGAGAAAGGGTGAATGAGAAAACATACCTCCTTCCTCTTGGGAGACAGGTGGGTGGTCTACAGGTGTGCCGGAAGCATCACGTGCAGCCAAGCACAACCAACAAGTTTCTTTTGCTTAACTCTACTTATTATAAAAGAGGAATTGGGGGAGGAGTAATGAGAAAGACTGGCATTGTTTGTTTACTTTTTAAGCAACAGTAATTTTTAAACCGAAAGGTAGGTGTCGTATACAAGAAAAGCCGGAGTGGAAGGGAGGGAGGCATTGAAAAAAAGTCCCAGCGGAGCCTCCAGCCCAGAGTGACCGGAGGACCATTTCTCCCTCCTCCGTAGCTGGAGAGAAGGGCAGCCAGGCCGCCTACCCAAACTCCGGGCTCCTCTCTAAATTGCACCTGTTTCTCCAGGGCCTGAGATAACAGAGAAGGGAAAAACAGGTTCCTTCAAAAGAGAAACTTGATCACATTCCTAACCTGGTGGGACTAGGGCCAACCACATCCACAGCTCTTCGAATTCCCTCCCACCTTCTTTTCTCTCCCTTTTCATCTCCACCCAGGCTGCCCAACCCAGCCAAAGGACAATGGCTCCCTGGGGCCCCTGGCCTGGAAAGACCAGCCCGCTCACCCTCCAGGGCTCACCTGCTGGGAGCCAGGTGAAAAGGAGGAGAAGAGGTGGAGGCGGCTCTGGGCCCATCATGGCCCCTTTTCCGCTTAGGATCTTCCAGGCACAGTTATTTTCTTCATCAGATGCAGCTCCAGGAAAGCTTAATCTTCTTTAGGGCCTTCCAAGCGCTCCCCTTCAGGAGGCGGAGCAAACTTCTGCGGTCCTCCCCAGACCCAGGAGCTTGAGGAGTGTCATCTCTACCTGTAGCACTCTCCCCTCCGCTCACCCTCCCAAACAAAGCTGCGGCCGCTTCCTGCTCCGCCCCTTGCTCTCAGGTGAGCAGGAAGGCTCTCTTTGGTTCCCCTGAGCATAATTTACCTCTCGACTCACCCGGGCTAAACTCGTCCGGGGAGACCCTCTCACTGATGCCTTTTCGCTCACTACTTCCCACATTCCACGGGGAAAAAATGCTTTTCCAGAATGAAATTCCAGAAAGAATGGCTTTTAATCTGATACCTCCTCTGATACCCCCATCTTTTTCTCCATTACCATCTCCCCCCACCCCACCCCGTCTCTCTCTGTTTTTCTATTTCTCTCTTCGTCTCTCTCTCTCCCCAAGTCTTTTTCTGTCTCTCCGTGTTTCTCCCCCAGTCTCCTTTCCGTTTCTCTCTGTATCTCCCCCCCATCCTCTTCTTTGTCTCTCTGACCACCATTCTCTCTGTCTCTATTTCTATGTCCCCCCCTTCCCATCTGTCTCCCCTCCTCTTCTCTCCCCCCTCAGTCTTTCTCCTCTCCTCATCTTCTCTCTGTCCACCAGTCTCTCTCCTCTCTCTGTTTCTGTATTTCTCCCCCTCCTTCCCTCTGTCCCTCTCTGTCTCCCCTCCTCCTCTTCTTTCTCTCTCTTCCCCCTCCCAGTCTTTCTCTATCTCTCCATGTTTCTCCCCCAGTCTTTCTCCTCTCCTCATCTTCTTTCTGTCCACCAGTCGCTCTTTCTCCTCTGTTTCAGTATTTCTCCCCTCTCCTTCCCTCTGCCCCTCTCTGTCTCTTCTCCTACTCTTCTCTCTTCTTCCCTCCCTGTTTCTGTCTCTGCCTGTCTCTCTCTCTCCTGACTCTGTATGTTTCTCTCCCCCACCTCTCCTTCTCTGTCTCTCAGTCTCTCTACCTGCCTCCCCAGGATTGATCTCACATGGATCTAGTTTTCTGTGGCATGTTTCCTTCTTGTTTTCCTATTGTTTCCCCCTTAACCCAAAAGCCCTGTTTGTGTTGTCCACAGTGCCTGATGCTAACAGCTGAGAACACCATCTCTTTCACTTTGATGAACATTAACAAGAAGTAAAGGGGAAACAGTGTAAACTTCAAACATTTGGACAAGATGAACATGTTTAAGGTTAAGATCCTTCCTCTGATTCACTGGATTATACCTCTAGAGATAGAGGAGGACTCAAAGGTTGTCTAGTCCAGGCTTCTCATTTTACAGTGGAACTTTAGGGACTTATTCTGAAATTTATCTGAGTCAGATGTAACTGGAGAGGAAAATCTATTAACAAAATAAAAATTCTAAAAATCACCTGGAGGTTGTTGCTTGATTCAAATTTCTACAATAACTGTCTGAGACAGGATCTGACTAGGTATCCAGTGCCCTTTCTAGCTTGTATTGAAATACCTGCAGACTGATAAAAATTTTGTGTAAATGAACTAGCTATTATCTATATAAGGAATTGTTTCAAACCAGTATTATAGCACCATGTTGTATCATTTTAGTTGTGTCCTGACTTCATTGACTCCAGTTGGGGTTTTCTTGGCAAAGACACTAGAGTGGTTTGCCATTGCCTTCTCCAAATCATTTTATATATGAGGAAACTGAGGCAATCAAGGTTAAGTGACTTGCCCAGGGTTACAAACCAAGTAAGGGTCTAAGGCCAAATTTCATCAGAAAGATGAGTCTTCCTGATTCTAGGCCTGGTGCTCCATCCACTGTAACACCTAGCTGCCCACTAATTACTATAGTTATGGATATAATTAACAAAGAGATCAAATACCAAGGGATGAAGTATAAAGTCAAGACTGTTGGTTTTGGAGTCAGAGGACCTAGGTATGTATCCTCACCCTTCTACTTAACCACCACTATAATCTTTGGAAATTCATTTAATTTCTTTGCATCTCAGTTCTTCATTTGTAGAATGAGATTTGGACTAAATGGTTTCTAAGATCCCTTTTAGCCCTGAATGCATAATTCTATGATCTTTAGGAGCTATTTATGGTCCCATTTTGCATTTTACTCCTTGTAAGACCTTGGACTTTATCTTTATGGGGCTCAATTGCCTTGTCTATAAAATGGGGATAACAACATCACCAACCTCACAGGGCTGTTGTGAAGATCAGATGAGAGAGGCCCCACAGAAAGGCAAAAGAAGTAGCAGATTTGATTTGAATCTAAGTTTTGCCATATCTCACCTGTGTGACCTTGGGCAAGTCATAGCTCTTCTAGGCTTGTTTTTAGTTTTAAAATAAGGAAGCTAGATTGCCTCTATGCTCCCCTCCAGCCTTAAGTTTATATCAAGCACTTTACAAACTTCAGGAATGAAGATGTATATTGTTTGAAATTGAAAGCCTCCACACAAATAGATGTTTGGGTGTTACTAGTTTTACTAGTGAGCCCGTTCATTTGAAAGCCTGTTCTGTTGATTGCTTCTTTTCCAGATAAGAGAAAATAATTTCAGAAAGTTCTTAGCCTAAATGTTTCTGAAATCCCAGCGCTCTAATGAATGATTCATGCTTTCACATCTAGCCCAATCTATATGGCTCTGATCCAGAGTCCAACATGCTACCTAGATGTGAAATGTGTTCAAAGAGATTGGCTCCCCCCCCCACACACACACACACATGGCTAGGCATAGAGCTGCGTGCACAGTTGCACCCTTGCCTTTGTGGATGGGATATGTGCAAATGTACCCCAGTGATTTGTATGATGTGAGCTCTTGATCTGCAGGACATTTAAGCACTGTGTGAAGCTAGTCTTCAGCCCTTTTAAGTCCTTGGCTGGCTTTCCCCTTGTCAAAGCACTTTGGAGTCATTTCCCCCAAAACTTCTTATAAGCCACTGACCTCCCACGTTTGCTGTAAGGGATTTGTCCTCAAATTAGTCTGAGTCAGATCTAATTGGGGAAGAGAACCTGCGACACAAGTGAACATTCTAAACTTTACCTGAAGTCATGTAGAAATCATGTGCATGTAGCATTTAAAATTTTATAAATTGTGTCTTACTTAAGCTTCATGATAACCCTGTGCTATGGGTACTATAGATATCACTCCATTTTATAGCTGAGGCAACTCAACTAGACTCAAAAGGAATAGGAATAGCTCAAGGACACATATCTAGAACTATGAAGGGCAGGATCTGAACCTGTCTCCCTGAATCCATTCTGTTATTCTGTCTCTCAAAACAAATACCATTCATTATCTGCCTTTATGCATTACTCATTCTATGGGCTACTCTTGAGGAATAATAATTACTCATTTATTACTCATTATTATAGTAGTAATAAAAGCATTAAATTAAAATTAAAAAATTTTAAATGCATAAAAATGGACAATTGGCTATATTTAAATTTGTCTGTACCTACTGATGCAGATCTGCTTAAATTTTGCTAAATTTAAAGGCATTCATGTACAGCCAGGGTCACTGTAGACAAAACTATTCTATAACCACTAACTGTACCCCTTAGACTATAGAGCCAGTCACCAAGCAAATACCTTTGGTATTAATGGGAATTGGGGTATGTAATTGTGTATTACTCAACACAATAGACCATCACCACTGGAGAAAGAAATCAGTCATGAAAATATCTGCCTGTTACATGGTTCTTTAAGATTTGCAAAGTATTTTGCATGCTTTATCTCTTTGGAATCTCACAACATGAGATAAGCGATATAATTTTCCCATGTCTCTTAAAAATCACCATTTTAGGGGGCAGGAGCTGGCTCAGTGGATTGAGAGCCAGAACTGGAGACAGGAGGTCCAGGGTACAAATTTGACCCCAGACACTTCCTAGCTATGTGATCTTAGGCAAGTCACTTAACTTCCATTGCCTCACATTCTGCATTAGAACCAATACATAGTATTGATTCTAAAATAGAAGGTAAGGTTTTTTTAAATTAATTAATTGTAAAACTTATAACACATTGCCTACAATTTCAAGATAGGGGGTTATTGATAGTGAATCAATGAAGGTATCTTCAAATAGCATACTAGGCAAACTTCTCAACCAGCATCCCTAGGTATGTTTCTCCCTGAAGTTCAATTAGCCAGGGCTGGCCCTTTTCTTAGTTCACATTCCTCCAAGTTGTCTCCTTTCTTAACTTTCAAGTGTGCTCTTTGTTTCATGGGATGGTTCCTGCTGGGTAAAGGGTTGTGTTGCCATATGTCATGGGTAATAGTGGGGGAGAGGAGAAATTCTCCCTTCCCACTTGGAAATGATTTTCTCTTCCATAGCTGGCTCTCTTCTCTACTGCCAGAAGTTACAATCTTCAACTCTTTCTTACCTCTAGTGATTGCTAGGGAGTATCTGACTTTTTAAAGTGTCATGGGGGGGGGGATGGGTAGCTCAGTGGATTGAGAATCAGGCCCAGAGAGGGGAGGTCTTGGGTTCAAATCTGACCCCAGACACTTCCTAACTGTGTGACCCTGGGCAAGTCACTTAACCCCCATTGCCTTAGAACCAATACCCAGTATTGATTCTAAGATGGAAGGTAAGGGTTTTAGAAAAATAAAAAATAAAAAAAAATAAAGTGTCATTAGGGACATGGTCTTTCAGTTCCATCAAGTTTGATCTAAGAACTTCATTCAGAAGTATTCAACCTCATAAGGAGTTTACAGATTACAAAACCCTTCTTATGCCTTATTTAAGACTTTAACACCTCTCTTAGTCTCTGCTATAGTTCCCTTATCTTTTTCTTCCATTGGGTTGGTAGGAAATCAATTGATATGGGATGATTGATTAATCCCTGCCCACCCCCAACTACTTGTATAATCTTGAATTAATTACTATACTTTTTTGGTACTCGGTTTTCTTATATATAAAATGAAGAAATTAAACTGACTGATCTCTTCCAGCTACATTTTATACATCTTCACATTGTTTCAGATACAATCAATATTTGTTCAATATAGATGTGTTTTTGAGATCTGAGATTCAAGAGAGAACACTTGGCTTAGGGAAGTCAAAAAATCTTAAATCAAAGGGGAACTTTTTTGTCTGAGGAAAAAGGGAAGAACATTAGCTAACTGAGGTTAGTAGATATTGGGGGCAAGAGGGAGAAGCTGATCGGAAGGTGTGTGAGTCAGAAATGGGAACTGGAATCCAGGAGACATATGTTACTCAATCAGTCTGGAACAAACATGGAAACAGAGTGGGGCTAGAAAGAGAAGGAAACTTCTTGGACTGTCTGTGAGAGAAGGAACTAAGGAGGCTACAAGTTGACTAGATCTGCATACTTAGAAGTATTCAGAACCTAAAGGACTCCAAATGAGACAAAGCTAGTTGCCATATCTACAAAATTTGCTTGTTTTAACCTATCTTATGTTGCTCGAAGTCATGGGGATTTAGGAGGAATGGAAGGAGACTTAGAGATCATCTAGTCCAACCCTCTTACTTTACAAATAAAGGAACTGAGAGCCAGAGAAAGGAAATAACTCTGCCAAATTGCAAAGCCCAAATTTAAATGTATGTACTACAATTCCAATACAGTGATGTTTCTATTTACTCTTAGTCAAAAGGTAGAGAAATAGTTTATATCCTCTTTATATCTGTGGTAATGCAATTTTTGTTGCACTGACCAAAAAGTATGTTAATGTTGATAGGTTATTTGGAACATGGGGATACAAGAGAAATAGAAGGCTATTTTTTTAAAGTTATAATCACAGGAAATTATTTAATGCCTTTTTGTGGATGGAAGAAGGAAGAAAGGGAAGAAGGGTTGAGGGAAGGAAAGGCAGAAGGAAGGGTAGCAGAGGACCAGAGCAACCCAGATGAGGAGGACCAACAAATGGCAGCATAGAATAACTTGGCAAAGGAAGACCAGCATGGTGGCCAAGAAGATCTCAACAGAATAAGGCAGAAGCTTAGCATAGCAATTTATAGTCTGTTGACATCACCAAATCATATGTGGGTAGAATACCCAGGGGTAGAGTCAGAGGAAAAGAAGGGTTTCAACAGGGACTCAAGGAATTTAAGTTGCCTTGGTCATGTATATTCCCTATGTCCATGTTCTATTCCTACATGGTCTTTTATCATTAATATTTCCTACTCATGAGTTCCCTTTCTCATCAAGGATACATATTTGAAACTATGATGGGCAGGATCTGATCTGTATAATATAGTAACCTCTGGGAAGATGTACCCTTATTTTTTTAACTCTTATCTTATGAGTTAGAATCCATAATAAATATCAATTCTAAGGCAGAAGAGCAATAAGGGATAGGCAGTTGGGATTAAGTGACCACATAGCTAAGAAGTGTCTGAGTACAGATTGGAACCCAGGACCTCCCTTCTCCAGGCCTGGCTCTCTATTCTCTGAGCCACCTTGCTGTCCCTGTACCTTTGTTTATATAGCTGCCTATCCCTTGTTGTTTATTTTGCTATATGGTTTAATTAAATATCTTTTGTTTCAAACTAGTATGTTACTTCAAAAGTTAGCAATTTGGAGTGTTGCAGAACTGATCCAAAGTATACCTGAAATCTGAGTGTTTGTCTAGGGGCATGGGCTATATTTTTAAAGCAAGAGAAGTCATTAAGAAAGGTGATTACCAGTCACTTAAGCCAACCCATGTTCAAGGCCAGCAGCCTGATCTCTGTCAAAGATTCAGATCTTATGGAATAGGGAGTTTGTGATATAGAATGGTATTCCCATTCTGCTGTAACTCTGCTCTTTGATGCAGACCAGAAAATGTATTTCATTCAGGTTTTTCTCCCTGAATTCTACATAAGACAATAATGTAATAACCCCAGAGACCCATTTCTCCCACCTAGATGTGGATTTCCTTTTCTGGTACTTCCTCATTTTTTGCAGGAGCGTGGACTACTATTTAGATCAGATTCAGTTTCCAGACTGGTGAAAATTTGCTCATCAAACCATTTCTCAAAGTTTCTTGAATGTGAGTTAAACTTTTGGGAGAAAGAAAAAATTCAAAATCAGAATCAAAATATCAAAAATCCATGTATATAAAATTTTGAGTAATCAAGAATAAATTCATAATAGGCCCTTGTATTAGGGTCCAATTAAAGTAATTTCTATTTTTTTATTTTCATTTCATTTTATTTTTTTTGGTTACAATACTCACTTTATCAATTAAAGTAATTTCTAACCCATAAGTCTGTAGGACAAAATACAATAATATTTCACTTACCCATTTGCAGCCAAGACTACATACAGGAAGTTACCATACTATAAGAGAGATAAAAGGACTAGATTTTTGTGTGATAGGAAAGTGTCATTCCCTGGTCTGTTTTTGACTTCACTCTCAGGGATAGGGGGAACCAGGATGATAGCCAAACTTCGGTACTTGTCTGTGAGTTATTTCACAAAGAGTATAGTACAAGGTGTCTTACATCTTAACATATGTCAAGCAGTGCAACCTCAAATCTCACACTAGGTTCAAGTCCTTTCCAATTGGCTTAGAAATTCATCAATCTCTCCTATCATGTTCTTTCCATCAGCCTTCCTTGCTTCCCTACTTCTCCTGGGGATAGAATGTCCAACTGTTGGTCCTCAGGTGCCCACCAGGACCGACTTCCTTAATTTACTCTTAATCTTAATCCTACTTTTTTTGCTCAAATTGGGACAGGGAGTTCCTTGAGTGGAAGAATATCTTTATGACAAAAGAGGGCATCCCCAGGTCAGAGAAGTCCCCAAGCAGAAGGTTCTGTTTCCATGAGGCTTGGTCATACTACTTCTCTAAGTAACTTTCCCCTGCAGACATCCACTTTGAGTATCAGAATGAAGGGATTTCTCCAACAAAGACCTTGGCTTTGAGATTCCTTTTCTTCTCCATCCCCTCCTACATTTCTCCATTTGTACTCATACCTTACTGAGTTTGGTGTCAGGTTGCAAAAGACACCAGTTCAATAACATAATTTTAAATTATTTTCTATAATAACTTTAGTGAAAAGGAATGATCAAGTACAAGTTATGATAAGAAAATGTTACAGATATACAATCTCACATTAATCAGTCAACTTGGAGCACATTAAAAAAAAAAGACCCTGGGTAAGGCACTTTCTTTTCCTTGAATTGACTCAAAAAATGCTTATGCCCATAGAAAATCTAACTATATTTTCCTTTGATGATGACAACTAGCATTTACAAAGCATTTTCAGGTTTCTAAAGTGCTTCACAAATATTACTTCATTTCATTTTCACATCAGTCAAGGGAGGTAGTTTTATCACTCTCATTTTACAAATTGAGGAAATGGAGGCAGACAGGTTAAATAATTTGTTCAGGATTATTCAGCAAATAAGTATCTGAGGCTGGATTTGAACCCAAGTCTACCTGACATGAACACTATCCATTGCAACCCCCTAGCTACCTCTAGTTTCCCTTGATTCTGGGCTTTGAACATTTCACTAAATTTCCCTGGGTTATACCTGACCTTCCTCTAATTAATTCCTTTTCAGAGGAGTGGCTACATTCCACTTTAATCAGTTGATCCTAATCTACAGACATAGTATTTGTGGATTTTTTTTCTCTCTTAACAATTGTGCTCTTCTTTATGAGCCTAGCAAAAAGCTCCTGACTTCCTCTTTAGGGTCAATATCTGTCTCTAAATAAAAAATAATACATTCTTTTAAGACATATTACTAAGTCGAGAACTCTAATTTAATCTGCACATCCCACTCTGTGATGTGCTACTGTTCTCATCCTAGTGGATAATATTCTCCAAGATATTATCCAGTAAAGACCTTGGCCTTAAATGATCATTGTAGTATGACCTATATCAAATTGCTTTCCAGGGGCAGAATTGGGAAAAAATATAATATTCTTTTAAAAAGTAAGATTAGACAATTTTAAAAAAGATGATCATGATAGTCAAATGAAATAATAGATGATATTCATATAGCATTTGAAGTGTGCTTTAAGTACCCTAACCCTCATTTGATCCTTCCCTCCTTCCTGGGATGGTAAGTCAAGGTCTTTGCTGGAAAATATTGACTAAAACAGGGGCAGCTGGTAGAGACAGTGTCTGGCCTGGAGTCAAGAGACCTAGGTTGAAAACCAGCCACAAACACTTACTAGCTGTGAGACTCTGGGCAAGTCAACCAACCCAGTTTACCTCAATTTCCTCTTCTAGAAAAGGAAATGACAAACTTCTGCAGTGTTTTTGATAAGAAAACTTAAAATGGGGTGACAAAGAGTTGGATGCAACTGAAATGCCTCAACAACAACAAATGTCTAAGATAACAATAATAATGTTGTCCATACACAGATACATAAAAATTTAAGAACAGCAAATAGCATCCTGCCCAAAATAGTCTCCAAAACCTCTAGTACGAAAAGCTTTGAAAAGACAAAGAATTAGTAGAAGAAATTAAAACTGTTGAAAATAGGACCAGATAGATGTAAACTTGTCTTGTTTGCCACTGGAGTTGTCCCAAAGATAACTTTTTGGATGAGTCTACAGAAGATGAGCTTATGTCCCAATGCCCTTATTCAATTCCAAAAAAATGGTCCCTTTATACCTCTATCTGGAGAATGTCAAATATAAAAGAGTATTAGTTAGTAACTTGGCCTCAGGCCATTTCAACTTGGGTCCCATCAAAAAATCTGACATAAATCAGATTACAATAATAAATAAAGAAATAATATAAAGTGTATGATCTTTTTAGTGGCAGTGAGGGGGAGCAGTAGATAGAATATTGAGCCTGGAGTCAGGAAGACTTGAATTCAAATCCAGCCTTAGATACTTACTAGCTATGTGACACTGGGCAAATCATTTAACCTGTCTGTCTTGATTTCCTCAACTGTAAAATGGAAATAATAATAGCTTCTACCTAAAAAAATAATGAATTTTTTAAAAATAACAAATTAAAAATTAAATAAAAAAATATATTTTAAAATAGCACCTACCTCCCTGGGTTGTTGTGAAGATCAAAAGAGATAATATTTATAAAGTACCTGGCTCATAACAAGCACATAATAAAACCTCATTCCCTTCCCTTCTCTGAGAATGAGAATAAAACGAATCCACATTGTTGTAGCACCTTATGGTTTACAAAACACTTCATGTATATTATCTTGGGCTGTTTGGTATAGAGTCTAGAGAGAATTGAGTTCATTTGTGTGGCTCAGGGCAAGTTTTCTCTAAGCCTCAAGTTTTCTCATTTATAAAATAAGGAAAATAATGTCAGCAGCACTTATCTCACAAGAGGTTATTAGGTTCAAAAGAGATTAGAGTATGAAAAGAACCTTTCAAATATGTTAGGAATATCATCTATTCTTTCATTTGACCATCACATTCACCTTTTGAAAAATTGTCTAATCTTGCTTTTTGAAAATGATTTTTTTTCACAAACAGAAAGATAATTTTTAACATTCATGTTCTAAAATTTTGATTTTTAAATTCTCTTCCTCCCTCTCTTCCCTCCCCCTCTCTGAGACGGTAAGCAATTTAATATAGGTTATACTACTACCACCTTTTAAGATCTCTATTATAGTTACTATAGTCTAAGGAGGTAAAATATTGCAAAGTCCCAAAGCTAGTTTAGTAAAAAATCTAGAAGTAGAGCTCTGACTCTTGCACTTAATTACAGTTCATCACTTAGTTCTGACCACACCATAAATGTGTCCCGACTTTGGATTGGGGGATGTGTGCATGACTAGGTAGGGGGTCCTTTTCTTCAGATTCAGCACATGCTTTCCCCTAAGGTGCCCAAAGCTCTAGAATTCCCCAGATCTTCAGTTCCTTATCAAATGCCAGCTTTCTAATTATAGCTTCTTTCGGGCCCCTCCCCACCATTCTGGAAAGCCTTAGCTTCTCTGGCTTGGGTCCAACCTTTTGTAAATCAGTGGAGGTGCTAATAGGTTTTTCCCTCCCCCTCTTTAGAAAAGAAGTTCTAATCCTACCAAGGTTTGGGATTGCCCCTCCGCTGGGGACTAATTTCTATCATTGTTCTGATGCTGACAAGTTATAATTCTTCTCGGTGCTGGGGTTTCCCTTGTGCTTGCTCACATCGCATTCTTTCAGCGTCATGGAACTCATCTCTGGGTTGCCTTCCACCAATGGCACATTATTAACATGTTCTCCATCACGTTCTTAAAGCTAGATACCAGGACAACACAACAAACCCTGATTTGCCAATTCTGAGGTGTAAATGCTTGCGCTGAAAATTTAGCCATCTCTCTGGCCCCTGAGGGGCTTATAGTTCCGGCACTTTGGTGCCTGCAATTTCTTCTCAATGATTGCCTTAACTCTGAGTTTCGGATCAAATAAGCTTCTTTAACTAAACATATCTGGTCACTTTCTCTTGCTTGCTGCCCTGGAATTAGGTTGTGTTGTCTTTTTGTAACAAAATCTGCCATTTGCATTCAGAACATTCCTCTCCTTTTCCCTCGTGTTGATTGCTTCTGCAGCTTTGCTGAATCAACTTTATTTCTGGAAAACCCAAGTTTGCCCCTTTATCCTTTAGGAATTCGCCTTGGAAGAAGTCCCAGACTGATGCGGAACTAAACCATAGACTTTGAGGTACTTAATGGTCCCAGTTGAGATAAGATTAATAGTCAATCAAGCGGTAGGTATCCTGGTTTGGTTTTTCAAAGTTTATCCCCTCCACAGAGACTCAGGGCCACTGGCCTGGCTTGGGCATTGTACCCCCAGAAACTCAGGCAAACTATTATCAGGGAAATTCCTCTGCTCCCCTGGCCCCCTCCCAACCCCAAACACCTGACCTTAGAGATTACCCTCCTTTGATTGCCGCATAGAATTGAGATGGAAGAAGAGACACACCTCATTCATTCATCCTCCAAACAGGGAGAACCACCCCCATACCCTTGGGCTAATCTCCTCCCCCCTCTTGCTCCAGAGTCAAGTCCCCAAGTCCCCACTGAATTAAAAAGAATTTAAAAGAATGCTTCCATTCTGGGAGAACCTCCCCCCCCCCCCACACTAATGCTGTCTTGCTGGCCAAAGATTCAACATTACTAATAGATCTCTCTCTTTACTTTTAAGTTAAGTTTTGGAGTCTTGCATTCTTGCAAAAGGTATCCTTCCTGAACCCCAGGGGTACACCTCTGCACCCCACAACAGATCTCTTGTCTATTCCTTGCATAAGACACTCCATCTCCCAACTGCTGGCTATCCTCCATGCCTGGAGCTGGTTTCTTCATAGCCACCTCCTGGCTATCCTGTCTTTCTTCAAGTCTCAGCTAAAGTCCTACCTTAAGCAGGAAGTCTTTCCCTATCACTTTTTATTTATTTATTATAAAAAAATCTTACCTTCAGTCTTAGGATCAAAAGTAGTAAAGGTGAGGCAGTGGCGCTCAAGTGACTTGCCCAGGGTCACATAGCTGGAAAGACTTTCCATCTTTAAGCCTGGCTCTCAATCCCCCAAACTGCTACTTAAAAAAAAATAGAAAAAAAATTTTAAATGTAATCATTTAAACTTTAATCGTCCTAAAGTTTTTACTTTCTCCAAATTTTAAAGTCAAACATCTCTTTGGGATGGGTAACTGTATCACCTGTTTGAAAAGAAAATTAACTTAGAGCAGTAGACTCAAGTGCAAACAGACAAGATAAAGAAACATAGAAAAATTAAGTAAAAAGTCCTTAGGTTCCCAATACTACTGTTAATGAAAAGAGAAGACTGTCATATTAACTTGCTATGAAAGCTTCAGCTATAGAAAGCATGAAACCTAATCAGTTGATGTGAGATCTTTCAAGTCTGCATGCAGAATATTTTGTCAAGATAACTTTTCCAGAGAAAATTGGATACTAAATATACAAAACCAAACTTTTTCAGAAATCATGTTTACGACCCCAAATGGATTATTTATAGTAGCACTGCACACTACTTCTCTAATTACTAAGTATAAAAAGTTTCCTTTGAAGAAAGAAACAACCTGGATAGATTGATATAATTGGAATTGTGCTTGGTAAATAAATAAAGCTTAAAGGAGCTAGATGGCTCAGTAGTGTCAACGGTGTTTTTGAAACCTCCAAGTTTGCCACAGTCCTTTAGGAACTTGTTTTTGGGGGAAGTCCCAGACTGACTTTATCTCCAAATTGAGCAATCAACCTTAAAGTACTTAAGATCTCAGTTTAGATAAGATTAGTATTCAATCAGGTTTTAGGAGTTTCTCCCCTAGTAATTCAAGACCCCTCCCTGGTAGTCTAGCCCCTGGCTGGAAACATCTTTTTGTATCCAGTGTAAAGCATTAGCCCCTTCCTGTTAATCAAGCCCTGAGCTCTTCATTTCCTTTTGCTAATTTAGAAATGCTCCATCTTCCTTTGCTTCCTTTGCTCCCCCAAAGGTATGGAAGCGCCTCCCTCCACCACCACCCCCACCCTCCGTTCCCAGAGTTCCGAGCTTTGGCTCTGTGTGGTTTTTAGTGCTTGACTCTGTGTGGTGGCCAAATATTAAGAACGTGTCTCTTATCCTGATTAAAGACGTGGGTTTTCTGACTATTTTAGTGGTTCTGCATTGTTCCAAATTAACAGTAATTTGAGAGTCAAGCCTGGAGTCAGGAAAACCTGGGTGCAAATCTGGTCTCAGATACTTCCTAGCTGTGTGAGCCTGGGGTTTTAACTTTAACTCTGTTTGCCAAGCCCTTACCCCTCTATCTTAGAGTTGTTACTAAGACAGAAAATGAGGGTTAAAAAAAAAAAGCAGTGGTTTCACTTACAGATAAAATAACAGGAAAGAAAATCTCTCATACATCTGAGGACCTCTGTGATCTTTTGAATGAGAAACCAAAATCTTTCTATTTTGCATTACTAGTGGATAAAATAACAGATAGTTAATAGTATAGATACAGTTCATATTATAGACACTCTATATACACATAAACATATTTGTTGTTTGTGAGAAGTAGAAATTGAAGGGACATTGGAAATTTCAAAGTTCACTCCTTTTACCACTTATTAAAAAATATATGACTAACCATTACAAAGTTCATTTGGAAGAACAAAGGATCAAGGATATCCAGGGAAATAATGAAAAAAAAATACAAAGGAAGGTGGCCTTGCAGTCCCAGATCTCAAACTATATTACAAAGCAGCAGTCATGAAAACAATTTGGTACTGGCTAAGAGACAGAAAGAAGGATCAGTGGAATAGACTTGGGGTAAATGACCTCAGCAAGACAGTCTATGACAAACCCAAAGACCCCAGCTTTTGGGACAAAAATCCACTATTTGATAAAAACTGCTGGGAAAATTGGAAGACAGTATGGGAGAGATTAGGTTTGGATCAACATCTCACACCCTACACCAAGATAAACTCAGAATGGGTGAATGACTTGAATATAAAGAAGGAAACTATAAGTAAATTAGGTGAACACAGAATAGTATACATGTCAGACCTTTGGGAAGGGAAATATTTTTAAACCAAGCAAGACTTAGAAAGTCACAAAATGTAAAATAAATAATTTTGACTACATCAAATTAAAAAGTTTTTGTACAAACAAAACCAATGTAACTAAAATCAGAAGGGAAACAACAAATTGGGAAACAATCTTCATAAAAATCTCTGACAAAGGTCTAGTTACTCAAATTTACAAAAAGCTAAATCAATTGTACACAAAATCAAGCCATTCTCCAATTGATAAATGGGCAAGGGACATGAACAGGCAGTTCTCAGCCAAAGAAATCAAAACTATTAATAAGCACATGAAAAAGTGCTCTACATCTCTTATAATCAGAGAGATGCAAATCAAAACAACTCTGAGGTATCACCTCATACCTAGTAGATTGGCTAACATGACAGCAAAGGAGAGTAATGAATGCTGGAGGGGATGTGGCAAAGTAGGGACACTAATTCACTGCTGGTGGAGTTGTGAATTGATCCAACCATTCTGGAGGGCAATTGGAACTATGACCAAAGGGCGACAAAAGAATGTCTGCCCTTTGATCCAGGCATAGCACTGCTGGGCTTGTACCCCAAAGAGATAATAAGGAAAAAGACTTGTACAAGAATATTCATAGCTGTGCTCTTTGTGGTGGCAAAAAATTGGAAAATGAGGGGATGCCCTTCAATTGGGGAATGGCTGAACAAATTGTGGTATATGTTGGTGATGGAATACTATTGTGCTCAAAGGAATAATAAAGTGGAGGAATTCCATGGAGACTGGAACAACCTCCAGGAAGTGATGCAGAGTGAAAGGAGCAGAACCAGGAAAACATTGTACACAGAGACTGATACACTGTGGTACAATCGAACGTAATGGACTTCTCCATTAGTGTCAATGCAGTGATCCTAAACAACTTGGAGGGATCTAGGAGAAAAAACACTATCCTCAAGCAGAGGACAAACTGTGGGAGTAAAAACACTGAGTAAAGGCAACTGCTTGACTACAGGGGTGGAGGGGATATGACTGAGGAGAGACTCTAAATGAACACTCTATGCAAAAACCAATAACATGGAAATGAGTTCGGATCAAGGACACATGTGATACCCAGTGGAATAGCTTGTTGGCTAGGGGAGGGGTGGCAGGCAGGGGTGGGGAGGAAAAGAAAATGAATAATGTATGAAAATGACCAAATAAAATAATGTTTTAAAAAAAAACAACACTAGAGAGCACAGGAATAAAAAAATGACTATGGAAATCAATAATTTATTATTGTTATTATTTTTTAAACCCTTGCCTTCTGTCTTGGAACAAGTATCAACCATTTAAAATAAAATGCCTATGGGGGCAGCTTGGTAGCCAGACCTAGCTGGGTTCAAACCTGGCCTCAGACACTTCCTAGCTGGGTTGACTCTGGGCTAGTCACTTAACCCCTCTTCCTTGGAACCAAGGCATGATATTGATTCCAAGATGGAAAGTAAGGGTTTAAAAAAAAATAGAAGAAGAGGGAGTGCGGAGAACCAACCTTTAGATATTAATAACTTCTAATAACTTGAGAGTAGCACACTAATTTCTCACTCCACACGTTCATTCATTTCAGTAATATCCAACTCTAAGTGAACCCTTTTGGGGTTTTAATGGCAAAGATACTTGAGTGGTTTGCCATTTCCTTCTACAGATCATTTTACAGATGAGAAACTGAGATCAATAGCTTAAGTGATTTATTCAGGTTCCTATAGCTGTTAAATGTCTGAGACCAGATTTGAACTCATGAAGATGAGTCTTCTCCATTCCAAGCCCAGTGCTCTATCCACTGCTCCGCCTCTATGTGTGTGTATACATTTTCATTTGATCCTTAAAAAAACCTCTTCGATATACTATTTTCATCCATTTTTCAGATGAGAAAACTCAGATTGAGAGAGGTTAAATGACTTGCAACATAGCTATTAAAGCAGCTGACACAGGATTCAGACTTAGATCTTCCTTTTTTTTTTTAAATTTTATTTAATTAGATGATTTAGAACATTTTCCCATGGTTACAAGACTCTGTTCTCTCCCTCCCCTCCCTCCAACCCCCTCCTGTATCTGAAGTGCAATTCCACTGGGTTTTACCTGTGTCCTTGATCAAGACCTGTTTCCATATTGATATTTGCACCAGGGTGATGCTTTAGAGTCTACTTTCCCAGTCAGACTTAGGTCTTCTTGACTTTAAGGCTGGCCTCCATCTACTGCATCATTTAGCTGCCTTCTGGGGGAGTACAAATGGAAAAAAGCAATGCGGGTAGCAGTTACGAAGCCTTTTATGTTCCTACATCCTCAAGAACCACAAGACAAAACTTCAGAGATGTTGCCTCATAAACTTTCAACCGCTGCCACCAAGTTAAGACAAAAGATTGAGTTCTTTGATGGGTGGTAGTGATACCACTCTCTCCCAGAATAAAACCCTACTTGAACAGATACATAATGATTAAGTATAAACCCCAAATTTAGGAAAATGTTCCAGTCTTTCAGGCAAAAAATAAATTGTGTGGTTCTTTGTTTGGGAGGAAGAGCTGAGAAAAGGGAGAAGGAATGAGGGGAAGGAAATGAGAGAAGGGAAAGGGGACAGTATGGCAGACATTTTATTAGTAAGTATAATAATCTAGGTAGTTCCCAAAAGTTTGTCATCATATTCTTGGAAAATGTAGAAAGTGCAAAATTGAGGGAAGCCTGCAGGTGTCTCTCCACTAGAAAGTACTTGTGCAATAAAGGCAAAAAGCTAATTTCAGAATCCTTCAGAGTATTGGGACTCCTTTAAAGGTTTTTGGAATCCACTTAATAATAATTAAGGCAGAGGAAAGTATGTGCTTTTTAGATAGCCCTGAAGGGACACAGCAGGGAATTTCAAAGTGGACTGACATACATAACATAGTGTTAAGGGCACTAGTTTATTAGATATTAAATTATAAATTATCTATGTTATCTATCAGTGAACATGTATTAAACACCTTCTATGTGCTAGACACTGTGCTACCATCATGAATACTATTGGAGTAGAGGCTAGAATCATAAATTTAGAAGTGGAAAGGATATTAGAGACATTCTAATCTAACCCCTTTCCTCCCCCATTTTATAGTTGAGGAAATTAAGACCCAGAGAGGTTAAACGTCCAAAGTGGTGGAGGGAATAAATGGCAGGTAGGAAATTTGAACCCAGGACCGCTGAGTCTAACTTCAGAGATCTTTCTACTGTTTCAGACTGGACCTTTTCAAACTGAACTAAGCAATCTGATTCTTGTTTCTAACCAGTCTCTACTGGAGTAAATAAATGCTTCTTCCAATCCTTGTTCCTCTACTGGTTCCTTAAGGCAGAGTTAAATGCATGAGAACAGGTCTACTAGTCTCCTGATCAAAAGAGAAGAGTCTAAATCCAAGAGCCATCCATGAGGTACTGTATGCTCATTTGGGAGAATGGGCTTCCCAGGACTCAGAACTCACTTCTGCTTTCTGCCTTTGAGCAGCAGTGTTCCATTGACTCCCAGTGTTCTGAGCATACAATAATACCCTGAAAGGCAAAAACACAAAAGCAATTCTTGTTCCCAAAAGAATTTACATTCTAGTGGGAGAGACCATATGTAAAGAAACAGGTACATATAAGATACCTAGAGAGGAGAAGAAAGATATCCTTGTAAAGGAAGGCTTGAGTGACAGATCAATAATTCCCTGTGTGGGGTATACATTCCCCCAGGGGGATGTGAGAAGCTAGGTAAGGTAGGTAAAGAAATATTTGGTAAATAGTTGTTTCATTCTCTTATAATTAATTTGTAGAAAAATTAAATTAATATACAATCATTTCAAATATATTTTATAAGATTTATTAATAATCACTAGAAATAACAAAAATAAAACCACATGCCCATGGCTAATCTATCTGTTCAAACAGCCTGCTCCATCAATGTCCTGTCCCAGGAAGGAAAGAGCTAGCCACTAGCCACAGAAAACCACCCTATTTATCCCCTCTCTATGTCAGCACCTAATGACAGGAAGTCAGTGGTCTCCTGGGAAATGTATTTCAAAGGCACAAGATTTCCAATTACACAAATTGAATGCTTTGTTTTATTTCTTCTGTACATGGTGAACCCTAGAATTTATTTCTTCTTATATTAAATATTGGGAAAGTTTACCAAAAAACTAAGGGATATAGGAACTAAAAAAAATTGAATATATAGTTTAGTTTTACATGAAAATTTATATGAAAAAATACTACAGACATGTAAACACTATTTTCATTTTCCATAAAACAAAACAAATTCTGTGGGGCCGAGGGAGGGGAGAGAACATTTATTCATTCATTCTCCAAGTATTTATTAAGTACCTTCTGTGTGGGGTAATAGGAAGAAGTTTGCAAAAGAACTGTGTAATGCAAACGTTGTAGTGATTGACAGGAGCATGTGACAGAGAGTCACATGGGAGCCTAAGGGTCAAGATCTGGGTAAAGATTCTAAGGTCCCCACAGTCTGGGCACGTCTCTCCTGAAGGACCTTGGATTGGAGGTTTGACAACAGGTTTCTGGCTTTTGGTGATACCAGTTGAAGAAAGAGGAATCTTTTGAATGGGCTGCTGGCTGCTAGAACAGAGGACTGAAGACCCACTTCTCCACTGGACATGCTTTGGACATTTTTCATCCGAAGATCCTGGCCTATTTGATTGGACTCCACTTGTGAGATTTGATGTTGGGGAAACATTATTTAGCTTAAATAAGTTAGGTAAGATAGGTTTATAGAAATTAGGGGTTAAGATTAATTGTAATAATTCTCCTTCTCCTTTTTCCTTTTTCCCTATCCCAAAAAAATAAACCTGATTTTTATGTTTCTTTCTTGTTCATTCTCCTACCAAATTCCACTGTTAGTGCCGAGGATTATGTTAGGTGGTAGGCATCCAAAGTTGAAAGAAAATAGTGCTTGTCTCAAGGAGTATACATTATAGCCAAGTATGTGTAAATAAATATAAAATATATAGATAATGCAAGTTTGTACAAATCCCATCAGCTTGCTAGGATGGAGTCTATGGAGAATGCTAGGGAAGCTGCTTCTGGGAAAATTATGAGGATTTGAGAGGAAAGTGTCTCAGAGGTACTAGAGAGAGTATGGACATTCTGCAACTGGCTTTAAAGCTGTGGCTATTTGATTGGCTGTGTCAACTGGGTTTTCTGCAAGTTTTAAGTCTGCCCCTGTCCCTTGAGAACTCAAGTACCAGGCACACCTGGTTTGGCCTGAACTATAGACCTTGAAGTGTTTGGTGACCCCAGTTTGGGTGGGACTGGTTGGTAGAGTCAAAGGCTGAGTACCCTTATTTGTCTCAGTAGCATCCTCTCAGCAAGCCTTGTTGTGGGTTGGACCTTTTCCTTTTGAATACATAGTAGTCGACCTCTCCCTGATGCCCCAGCTGCTGGCTGCAGCCTCTTTGCAGCCTGCTTACAGCTGGTCTAGGCATTCTTGCTGTGCCAAGTTCTCCAGAGGGTATAAAAGATCTTCAAGTACTGTCACTCTTAGGAGAATCATTGCTTGGTGCATTCTCCCAGAGATACTGTCCCCAGAGCCTCAGGGTTCTGACTCTTGTGTAGTGTCTTGGCACCTGGCTCTGTGTAGTGGCCAGTTATTTGGACTTATCTCTTTCTTGATTAAAGACTTGGTTTTTCTGACTAAAGTAGTTCTCCCCCCCCTGGGGGGGGGCACCCCCCAGGATAACAGCTGCCTAGGCATTCAAGGGCTCTTATTTAGCACTCTTTGTTTTTTTTTAACCTTTACCTTCTGTCTTAGACTCAATACTGTGTATTGGTTCCCAGGTAGAAGAGCAGGGGTAAAGGCTAGGCAATGGGGGTTAAGTGACTTGCTCAAGGTCACCTAGCTAGGAAGTGTCTGAGGTCTGATTTGAACCCAGGGCTGCCAATACCCAGGCCTCGCTCTCCATCCACTGACTTCCTTAACAGCTCTTCATATATGTCTTTCTTTATCTAACCTAAATCAATTTGCTTCTTTCCAATTTCTATCTATGGCTCATTGTTCTATCCTTTAGGGCCAAGAAGAACAAGTTTAATTTCTCTTCCACATGATAGCCTTTCATAAATTTGGGGCTAAACAGCTCCACACAGTTACTTGATCCTTTCTTCATGGCATGAACTCAAGGATTTTTGTCACATTAGTTGTTCTCTTCTGGACTCCTCAGCTTATCAACGTCTTTCTTAAAGTATAATGCCTACATCTTTGGAACCAATAGCTTTAAAAAGTTTTTAAACACAACAGAAGAGTGGCAAGGGTTAGGCAATGGGGGTTAAGTGATTTGCCCAGGGTCATATAACTAGGAAGTATCTGATGTCAGATTTGAACTTAGGACCTCCTGTCTCTGGGCTGGCTCTCAACGTGAGTCATCTCACTGCCCCTTGCTTATTTTAGCACTCTTTAGGCAACTCTGTGCCTGGTGAAGGATGTGAAGCCTACAACCTTGTGTGTAAGAAAAGTCCAGAGGGCTACTCTGTACCTTGTCTTTCCTAAATTCAAGTTTGCAGTTAGGTGGCACAGTAGCTAGAGTACCAGGTCCATCTTCACTTTTTGCCTCTGTTTCCTCATCTTTTTTTTTTAAGCCTTACCTTCTGTCTTGGAGTCAATACTGTGTATTGGCTCCAAGGCAGAAGAGTGGTAAGGGCTAGGCAATGGGAGTGAAGTGACTTGCCCAGGGTCACACAGCTGGGAAGTGTCTGAGGCCAGATTTGAACCCAAGACCTCCCATCTCTAGGCCTGACTCTCCATCCACTGAGCCACCCAGCTGACCCCTTCCTCATCTTTAAAAAGAGCTAGAGAAGGAAATGAGAAGCCATTCCAGTATCTCTGCCAAGAAAACCTCAAATGAGTTGGAGGGCAGGACTCAAATCATTGAACAACAATAGTACTGATGACCTGAGGAGTAAGGAGTGATCTTTAGGACCCTGCCCAAATGTCAGCTGAGGCACAGATCCATCAGTCCATCATTCCACATCAAGATATGAATTTTGGTGGGACCAATGCTATGTTGGGACTGAGCTAGGTTTCTGGATTATTCCCTCAGAGCTGACCCGGAGGTATTGGGGAGTGGAGAATGTTCTTATTTTTGTTTACCAGTTTGTTCTGGAGATGTCTTTGAAGTCAACATCTTTTATGTAAAAACAAATCAGTGTTAGTTAGTTTTAAAAATGGGGGACCAGTCATCAGCCTTCTAACAATGGGGAAAACACACCTGGTGGGAATGTGAGCTGATAACAGTAAAAAGCAGGGAAGTCGGGAATCCTGAGGGGCTATGAAGTCTGCAAGGGTTTGAGAGTGAGCCGGAATGTACACCCTTCAAATGCAAAAGAAATTTAAAGGAAGTTTGGCAGGAGAGGCATGGGGCATCCGAGAAGGTCTAGTGTACTAGGTGGTACCTGAGCTCTGAAGGATGCTTGAAACTTTAAGAGGCGATGGAGATGGGGCAATGCACCCTAGGCAGTCTGTGGGAGAGAGTGCTCTAGAGGAGGAATGGAAAGTGAGCCATTTTGGCTGAAATGGTGAGAAAGAACATAGGAATACGTGAAGGAGAATATTGGGAACTAAGCACTGAAAGGAATAAAGGCTTGGTTACCCCCAAAAGGGCTTTACATTTAAAACGGGAGCTCGACAAGAGGCAAGAGGGAGCCCAATGAGCATCTTGACCAGGAGAGTAACTGTCAGGCTTGGACTTCAGGGCTATGGATTTGGCAGGTGTGGAAGGATGGAGTTAAGGAGATCACTGGGAGGCTATTGCAGCAGTCTAGACAAGAGGGAATAGTACCCCAAATCAGAGGGCTTTTTTGAATCTTTATTTCTCTATGTAAAAGGAAAAGGAGAGAAAAGAGCATTCATTTTGATGGTATAAAGCAAAATTCAAGGGTTATTTGACTTGAGTGTAGAGTAATTGGTGGTTTTTCTGCCTTCGGTGAATCTTTGGGAGGAGCTTAGAAGTCTCCTTCAAGCAAGAAAGGATTTGGAAACTCTAGGATGGACTCAGAATTCTTGGGACATTCAGCAGTGCTAAGAGGTGTAAATGCAAAATAATTTTGGTGTGTGGCTTGTTCAGCTTCTTGGCCTAGCCAGTGTCTTTAGCTATATCACCTCCTACAGCAGCCCAGAAAAGAAAAGACTTTTGGTCAGTGGCTCAAGGAGGGGGCAATTGGTGCCTCGTCAGTGATTTACCCTACCCACCCTTTGGTTACCCTCAACAAAATCCCCAAAGACTTGATTAGGAAATCAAGAAGACTGACAAGCCAGGTCCCAGGGTTGCTTGTTTTTTGTTTGCCTGAGTCACCAAGAATTTTGTGGGCTGGCTAAAACAATGTGATTCTTGCTGGGGAGGAAAGAGTTACATTTCTCTACAAGGGAGGGGAAATTCACAGTTCAAAAAGAGGAACAGTTCAGATTGGGGAGTCATTGCTTTGGAGAGAGACTTCAGTGCAGCCTTCTTGTCCAAGACCAGAGAAAAGAGCTCCTCGGGCACTGGGAACCAGGTGAAGAAGCCTCCCCGTCTAGAAAAACTACCAAGATCAGACCACTGTGGGTGAGTGAGAGGAATTAGCTGTTATTTAAGAGCATCTATAAATAGTCTAAACTTGAAATGAGGCTGACGTTCTCATAGATACACAACTGGAAGGGACCTTTATGATCATTTAGTCCAACCCTCTCCCCATTTTATGGATGAGGAAAGTGGGACCTAGCCAGATGAAGAGACTTTCCCATGGACATTCATCAGGATTGGAACCCAGTATCCCTGACTCTAAGTCTAAGGTTCTTTTTCCTGAAAAAGTCATGTGGTCATTGACTTTAAATAGCTGCCCAAGAATTTAATTAGCCTCTTTGGCATTTCTTCTGCCTGTTTCCCATGCATGGTACAATCTCTTCTACTCTGACTTCTGACCTGGTTTCCTTTAAGTCTCAGTTGAAATCCCTCCTTCTTCAAGAAGCTTTCCCCAAGTCTTCTTAATTCCAGTGATATCAGTTTCTTGTAAAATGAAGGGCTTGGGCATGGTGAAAAGAGCACTGAGTTTTGAGCCAGAGAATCTGACTTCAAGTTCCAAGAGTTTAGAGCAGTGAACAGAATGATGGATTTAAATTGAGGACCTGGGTTTGAATCCTGTCTCTGCTACTTTCCTCATTGTGTTATGTTGGGCAAATCATGCTCCTTTTTGGGGACTTGGTTTCTTCATTTGTAAAATGAGAAAATTGGACTAAATGATTTCTGAGGTTCCTTCCAACTCTAAATCTATGATCCTCTGATAATGAATGAGGAAAAAATTGACTAAGGGAAAGAAAGGAATGAAAAGTAGAAAAAGGAATAGAATGAGAAAGAGTCCCAGATATACACATATCCACAGACATCAAGCCGCTTCTACCCAGTAGTCTTAGACATGAAGATACTAGTCATTTTTGTTCTGATCATATTCTTCTGTTCACTTATAGTGTAGAATCTGTCTTCGTCATCTAACTACTCTTTCAAATGCATTGAGAAACCCCTTTTCTAACTTTTATTTTCAATCTTCCAGGTTTAAAAACATTTTTTAAAATTTAAATCCAGAGCCCATGTTGAAGCTTTTCCATCTGTCAAAGGGACACGTCTGGTCACCCCTTCTTCTTTCTTCTCTGTACTACTTCGCTCTGTGATCTTATCAGCTCCCATGGATTTACATATTTACCAATTCTATTTTGATCATTCTCACATCTATCTATCCTGACTAATGTCTCTGCTATTAGTCTCCTGTTTCCAATTGCCTTTCACAAATCTCAAACAGGATGTCCAGTAAAGTTTATCTGAAGTTCCATAGTATGTCCCAAACAAAGCTCATTTTCTTCTTCCCTAAACCCTCTCCTCCTTCTACTTTCCCTATTGCTATAAGCTATTCTAGTCCTTCAGGCTCACAACCTAGGAGTTATCTTGGAGTTCTCATTATCTCTCACCCTTTATATCTAAGTTGTTGCCAAGGCCTGTTGTTTTTGGAATAGAGATCCTTCTCTCCCCTGACATTGCTAGATCCTCATTTTGGTGCAGATACTCATCACCTCACACCTGGACTACTGCATTGATTTGTAGGTAGATCTGTGTGCCTCAAGTCTCTCTCCACCCCCATCCATTCTCCATTCAGCCATTAAAGTGATTTTCTTAAAACACAGCTCTGATCCTGTCACCCCCTTATTCAGTAGACTCCAGTGGCTTCCTGTTGGTTCTAGGATCAAATATAAAATGTTCTGTTTGGCATTCAAAGACCTTCATAATTTAGACCCTTCCTATCTCTCTAGTATTCTTTTTTTTTAATGGAAAATTTTATTTAATTAGATGATTTAGAATATTTTTCTGTGGTTACAGGAATCATGTTCTTTCCTTCCCCTTAACCCACCCCACTCCTGTATCTGATGTACAATTCCACTGGGTTTAACAGGTGCCATTGATCAAGGCCTATTTCCATATTATTGATAATTGCACCACGGTGATCATTGAGAGTCTACTTTCCCAGTCATATATCCCCACTGTCCCACGTGATCAAACACTTGTTTTTCTTCTGTGTTTCTTTTCCCACAGTTTTTTCTCTGGATGTGGATAGTGATCTTTCTCCTAAGTTCAGGAAGAATTGTTCAGGATCACTGCATTGCCACTAATGGAGAAGTCTATTACATTTGATTTTACCACAGTGTATCAGTCTCTGTGTACAATGTTCTCCTGGTTCTGCTCCTCTTACTCTGCATCACTTCCTGGAGGTTGTTCCAGTCTCCATGGAATCCCTCCAGTTCATTATTCCTTTGAGCACAATAGTATTCCATCACCAACAGATACCACAAGTTGTTCAGCCATTCCCCAATTGAAGGGCATCCCCTCATTTTCCAATTTTTGGCCACCACAAAGAGCGCAGCTATGAATATTCTTGTACAAATCTTTTTCCTTATTATCTCTTTGGGGTACAAACCCAGCAGTGCTATGGCTGGATCAAAGGGCAGACATTCTTTTGTAGCCCTTTGGGCATAATTCCAAATTGCCCTCCAGAATGTCTGGATCAATTCACAACTCCACCAGCAATGCATTAATGTCCCCACTTTGCCACATCCCCTCCAGCATTCATTACTTTCCTTTGCTGTCATGTTAGCCAATCAGCTAGGTGTGAGGTGATACCTCAGAGTTGTTTTGATTTGCATCTCTCTGATTATAAGAGATTTAGAACACTTCTTCATGTGCTTATTAATAGTCTTGATTTCTTTAACTGAAAATTGCCTATTCACATCCCTTGCCCATTTATCAATTGGAGAATGGCTTGATTTTTTTTTGTATAACTGGTTTAGCTAGTTATAAATGTGTGTGATTAGACTCTCTAGTATTCTTACACTTTACATCCTAATATGGATTCTTCTCTTTAGTCCAGTGCACTGCACTATGGATGCTCCATGAACAAGGCACTCCATCTTTTTACTCTGGGGGCTTTTCCTCTGGCTGTTTGTTTCCTATGCATGGAACAATCTCTTCTACTCTGACTACTGACCTGGTTTCCTTTAAGTCTCAGCTGAAATCCCTCCTTCTACAAGAAGCTTTCTCCAAGCCCTCTTAATTCCAGTGATATCATTCTGTTAATTATTTCCTATATATCCTGTATATAGCTTCATATATCTCTCTCCTGTTGGACTGTAAGCTCTTGGAGGGCAGGGACTATCTTTAGCTTCCTTTTGAATTCTCAGCACTTACCACAATATTTGGCACATAATAATGTTTAATAAATATTTACTGCTTAATTAATTTAGGATCAAATATCTTTTGTTTGTCCTTCTTTTATGACCTACACTGACCTGCTTGCTGTTCCTTGAACAAGATACTCTTTCTTTGGGTTCCAAGCATTTTCTCTGACTGTCTACCATGCCTGCAATATTCTTCCTCCTCATCTTTATCTCTTGGCTTCCTTGGCTTCTTTCAAGTTTCAGTCCTCCAACCTTTCCTAACTACTCTCCCCTTCCCCTTAATGCTAGTGCCTTCCTTCTGAGAGTATCTCCAAATTTATTATATATATATATATATATATGTATATATATATATAAAATGTACAGGTTGTCTCCCCCATTAGACTGTGTGCTCCTTGAGAAAAAGAATTGTTTTGCCTTTTTTGCATCCCTAGCACTTCCCTCAGTGCCTAAATGTAGCAAACAATAAATGTTTAGTGATTGTCTGTAAGATAGTAATTTAAGATTTAGAGCACTTAACCATTGACCACCTAAGTTGACTAGATCTCCCTTTAAAAAAAATTAATTTGTTACATTAAAATTCTTAGGTATCTCCCATACTCCCTCTCTTTCCTTTACTATAGAAAGTGTCATTTAATATAGAGATATGTGTATTTAGAAAACTATGTTTCTATTATATTAGTTCTTTCTCTGGAAGTAGATATATGTCAATCTTCAATAATGTTTCTTGTTAGAGAACACCAGGGAGCACTTATTAACACTATTAATAATATTAGCAAATATTAACTGTTTCTGTCATTGGATATAATGCTCTCTTGGTTCTACTCATTTCACTCTTTTCCATGTATATTTCCAGCACAAGTCTTCCATCACAATCACATGCCACAACTTGTTCAGCAATTGTTACACAATTAGTGGGCATCCCCTCAGTTCCTAGTTCTTTGCCCCCCCAAAAGAGAGCTGCTATAAATATTTTAGAAAATAGGGCATCTTTTCCTTTTTCCTTAATCAGCTTAGGAAATAAATAGTGATATTACTGGGTCAAAAGGCATACACATTTTTATAGGCCTTTGGGCACAATCTCACATCTCTCTCCAAAATCGTTGAATCAGTTTACAGTTCCACCAAAAGTGTATTAAAGCCCCCATTTCCCCACATACCCTCTAACATTTGCCATTTTTGTCATTTTACCATTTTAGTCCATCTGATAGGTGTGAGATGATACCTCAGAGTTGTTTTGATTTACATTTGAAAAGTAAAAACTATCCCATTCAGTTTAAAAATTCCCTTGAAGTTCATTTTACTCAGTCCTCTGAGCCATATTGCTCAAATAAATTGGAAACAAGGTCAAGAGGAGAGTTTAGTTTGGGTCTGGATGGAAATATGCAAAAGTCTTACTCTCCCCACCATGCACACAACCTAAACACCTTTAGAAATCAATGACTTTACCTCTGTTTAACTTGACATAATCAGGAAAGACAGCCGCCTCCTAAGTACAATGTGAGGATTAGTCATAAGCCCCAATCCCCCAAATCTCTTGTCTTAATGCCTAAAGTTTCACCAGTTAGAATTTATTAACTTGCATTAAGCTTTCTTCCAAAATTCAGATACCCAGAGAAAGAAATATGCCCAGAGAAAGGCAAAATTTTAGCATCCTAGAGTCTTAATATGAGCAAGTTTCTCAGATCTATTTTCAGAGGATGTCAGAACTGGACCCAACTCATCTAGCTTCTGCCCCCTTTCCCTCCACACACACATTGACATTCCTCTGTATAATCATGGTTTATGGGTCGGAGTACAAATTCGATTTTCTTTTGCTTCTGGCATTAGCAAATAGCTGGGGTATGGCAGGGGTTTTTAACTTTGTTGTGCCAGGGATTCCTTCTCAGAATGCTGTTTTTAAATTCATAGAATAGAAATAAGTAGGATTACAAAGGAAACATTTTACAGTGAAATACAGTTATAGAAAGCTTTTTAAAAAGTTGAGAACAGGCGTCTACGTCCCAGGTTAAGAACTCTAGATGTTAGGGGTTTTCTAATGGCAAAATCTCTAGTAATGATGAGACTATAAAAAGAGAAGAGGCTTCTGGCAAAATTTTTGTTTCATAAAATTTAGATTAATAAGTAGAAAAACCAAAGTAGAATTGGAATTAGGAAGTGTTCAGACATCTTCTTGGAAGGCATTAAAGCTCAGAGTAAATGAAAGAAAAAAAAATACCTAGGCTATAAAAGCAAATCACACACCAGTCTTGTCCAGAAAACCCCCAGAATAAAATGCTAATCAGCAAATAATTATAGCCTTTTTATCCACGTTACCCAATGGACTAAATAAGTGTGTGTTTATTTGTCCATTACCTATTATATATGAATTAAGTATAGTGAGAATATAGGAAAGGAAGAACATTGGAGAGTAGAAAGGGTATCTACCTGAGAATTAAGAGATCCCAATTCTTAGCATTGCTATCATTTTTCGAGGTGACCTACAGCAAATCACTAACCCTTGCCATACTTCTCACATTCATGAAATGGGAAGGTTGGACTAGAATATCTCCATGGTCTCTTCCAGCTCTAATATACTATGAATTTATAACTTGGGGAAAAAAGTCCAACATGCATAAAAACAGAAGCAAGCTTTCTACAAAAGAGGATATAATTTTTATTTGCTAAATTATGTGGAAGAAACTTTGCATGTGATTTAGGGGTTGGAAATAAGAGGAAAAAGAAAATATGTTAAGGCTGGGGTAATCAGGGAATTGTCACAAGAGGGTGGGGTAAATGGGAGGGGAAAGGTGAGTGGAGGTCCAAAGAAGAATATTCCTTTGCCAGCTATGTAGAGGATCCATTCGAGTGGTGAGAAAAGATTCAGGGAGGCCAATGAAGAGGCCACAGTGGTGGCCCTGTGAAGGGAGAGAAAGGGGAGAAGTGGTATGAGGATAGAATCAACAAGACTTGGTGATGGGTGAGATATGGAGAAGAAGGATGTGGTGAGTCAGGGGTAACTATGAGGTTATAAATCTTTTTTTTTTCCACATTTAACAATCTTTAATTTGGAAGAGAAGTCAATACAAGCCATTCTTTAGGGTTTGGTCTTGGGGTAAAAGGAGGGGTGAAATGACCTATTTTTTCCAACTTTATAAACTACCAAGCACAGGGTAAAAGTCATAGATAGGGCTATTAAAAAAAAACTCAGCCAGCCCACCCTCCTCCCCCCACCAACAGTTCTGAAACCCATTCCATAATCTTGATACATATTCCTGCAGAAGATTTACAGTTCTGCTTCAACTTACATCATGAGGTTATAAATCTTAAGAGTGTTTTTGACTAAACATACAGAGGAATGAACTTTGGGGTCAAAGTCAATAAATTCTTTTTTTTTTTTGAAAATTTTATTTAGTCAATTTAGAACATTATTCTTTGGTTACAAGAATCATGTTCTTTCCCTCCCTCCCCTCTACCTACCTTCCTGTAGCTGACTCGCAATTCCACTGGGTATTACTTGTGTCCTTGGTCAGAACCTATTTACATGTTGTTGTTTGCACTAGGATGTTCCTTTAGTGTCTACATCCCCAACAATATCCCCTCGACCCATGTATTCAAGCAGTTGTTTTTATGTGTTTTTGTTTTTTTGTGTTTATGTGTTTATGTGTTTTTATGTGTTTCTACTCCCACAGTTTTTCCTCTGAATGTGGATAGTGTTCTTTCTTATAGATTCCTCCATGTTGTTCAGGATCACTTCATTGCCACTAATGGAGAAGTTCATTACGTTCGATTGTACCACAGTGTATCCGTGTGTACAGTGTTTCCTGGTTCTGCTCCTCTCGCTCTGCATCACTTCCTGGAGGTTGTTCCAGTCTCCATGGAATTCCTCCACTTTATTATTCCTTTGAGCACAAGAGTATTCCATCACCAACATACACCACAATTTGTTCAGCCATTCCCCAATTAAAGGGCAGCCCTCATTTTCCATTTTTTTGCCACCCCAAAGAGCACAGCTATGAATATTTTTGTACAAGTCAAACTTGATAAATTCTGAGATAATATTTGTAAAGCATTTAGTGTAGCACCTGACATTGTCTATATTGGGTAAAAGGCACTTATTCCTTTCCCCTCCAAAACAAAGACAAAACAGTGCTGTAGCTCACATTCAACCAGTGAAAATGATATTGATATAATAAGTATATACAGAATATATGCAGAATACCAAAAAAGCAACTCTAACGTCTTTCACAATCTGTCCCTTGATTTCTTTTCCATTCTTCTTACACTTTACTCTCCTCCAGACATGTGATGACTGTCTTCTTATTTTTGCTCCCACAAGGCTCTCCATCTCTTGACGTTTTTGCCTTTTCTTGGCTATACTAAAGGTCTGGAAAGCTTTCTCTCCTCACCTCAACTTCCCAGCTTCCCTGGCTTCCTTCATACTCAGCTCAAATCCTACCCTCTTTAGGTAACCTTTTCAGATCTCCTCCAGTTGCTACTACTGTCCTCTCATTACTTTCACTTACACTGAATATATTCTTACATGTGACATTTTTGTGTGTTTGTCTCTCCCATCAGAATGGAAGTTCCTTGAGGATAGTAGCTGCTTTTATCTTTCTTTTGAGCCCCTTCACTTTGCACAGTGCCTGGCATATATGGTGTTGGTGTTGAGTTGTTTCAGTCTCTTCTAACTTTTTTTGGCCCCATCCACTGTGCCACCTAGCTGGCATATGGCAAGCATTTAATAAATGTTGGTTTTCTTGTTGAATGGGAGTTAGGAAAGGCTTGTAATGTAGTACAGGGTGCTTGAGCTGAATTGAGAAGGAAACGAAAGATTTCAATGCTGAGAGAGGATGGAGAGCATTGCAAGTAGAGACAAGAAGAGTGTCACATAGGAGGAACAGAAAGAAGTCCAGTTTGGCTGCACCACGGTGTGTGTAGAGGGGAGTAATAGGTATTAATATTGGAAAGGCAGTTTTAGGGCCACATTGTGAAGGGTCTTATTTATATCCTAAGAGGAGAAGCTTATATTAGATCCCTACTAACAATAAGTAAATAAAGGAGATTTTTTTTCAATTTGAATTAATATATTTAGTCAATTTAGAACATTATTCCTTGATTACAATAATCACAATATTTCCCTCCCTACCCTCTACTGACCCTTCCCAAAGCCGTGCGCAATTCTACTGGGTATTACATGTGTCCTTGATCAGAACTTATTTCCATGTTGTTGATGTGGAAAATCACTTTGGAAGACGTGTGAAGGAGAAATCTGAAGAAGGAAGGCAAAATAGGAAACTATAGCAATAGATCAGATAAGAGATGATCAAGACCTGAATTAGGGTGGTGGCCCTGGGACTAGAGAGAAAGGATTAGATTTGGGAGATTTTGTGGAGGTGGAAATTTTGGCCACCAATTGGATACATTGAGAAAGGAGAAAAGAGAAGTCTAGGAAGACACTGAGGTGGCCAACCTGGGAGACTGGAAGTATTCTGGAGTCCGAGACAGAAATAAGGAAGTGCTGAAGAGAGGTAGCTTTTTGGGGAAATAATAATGCAAATATCTTGGCTTTAGAATGTTAGTTCCCAATCAATGGAAAAAATGAAAATGGAAAAAGCTAGACCTCTAACATCTGAAACTAAATTTAAATGAATAAAAGTTCCTGTGAAGTGAACATTTTAAGGGCATGTGAATATATTGTCCCTTCCCCATCCCAATAATGTGAAAACCTTCCATGTTTCTAAGAATGTTCCTCTAGAAAGGTGGAACTGAGAATTTCTTTTTCTTTGACCTGTCACTTAGGAAATTGTGGGACTTTTCCTTTAAATCACTTGCAGCGCTGATCATGGAAATCCATAATTTTGCATAATTCTGACTGAAAATTTAAAATCAGAAATGAGAAATGCAAAATTTTAATTTTTTATAGCAATTTCTTATGCAAATACAGAAATAGGGTATTATGAGTAAATGCAGGTTTTTCACCCCCCAAAATGCTAACATTTTCTGCCAAACAAAGATACTATGTATGATGCTTTTAGAGCTAGAAGCAACTTCCAGAACCATTCTATCCATCCTTCTGCTTTCTTAGAGTTGAGGAAACTGAATCCCAGGGAGATTAGATGACTTGCCTGACCTCAAGGAGTGTCAGAGGTGAAATTTGATTCCAGGTCCTTAGAGGACCTATTCTTTTCACGGTTGCCATATTATACTATAGACTAAGTCACTTTATCAGAAATCAGTTTTCTGCTTTGAAGCGGATGTCTATTTAGATTTTTTTATTTATAAGAATAAAACTATTTAAAAATACCTGAAATTTAAAGAAGTAGTAGGGGACAAAAACCTATTGCAAATATCTTAAGGAAGTTATAGGTAATGTGGCAAGCCTGTTCTTAAAATTGGGCAGATTATTGTTGGATGTATACAGCTATTAATGTCAGCATTCCAGAAATCATCTCCTTTTTGTAGGATAAATTCCAAGACTGCGGCATAGAAGAAAAATAGTATCTATTCAGTTACTTCACTACTGCACTGAGGAGAAGTTGGGTCTTTTCTCTGAATAAAACTATTGCAGCTATCTCACAAAAGATGGTTTTTTTTTTTTCCTGCATCACAGATGAGGAGAACCAGATTGTCTAGTTTTGACTCATTGAGCCATATTTTAGAACAAAAGGGACTTTTGAAAACCTCAGGGGTTTCTTTTTTCTTTTTTCCTTCTAAATCCTTACCTTCTGCCTTAGAATCAATACTGTGCTTTTCCTCTGCTTGTTCAAGCCATCCCATCTCTTCCAAAAAATTGTACCCATAGTTATCCTCATTATTTCACTTATTTTCAGTCTCTCCCTTTTTATGGGCTCCTTTCCAACTGAATACAAACATGCTTATATGCTTTAAAAAAAAATCAATACTGTGTATTGGTTCCAAGGCAGAAGAGTGGTAAGGGCTAGGCAATGGGGGTTAAGTGACTTGCCCAGGGTCACACACACAGCTGGGAAGTGTCTGAGGTCATATTTGAACTCAGGTCCTTCCAATTTCAGGATTGGTGCTCTATCCACTGGGCTACCTTGCTGCCCTTAGTCCCTTTCTCTGGGTCTCATCAGCATAATGTAGAATACAGACTAGATGACCTCTGAGTCCCTTCAGTTCTCAGTCATATAGACCTTGAAAGCCAAGTGAGATTTGGAGATCCAGCAGTTAGGGAAGGCTGTTCTAGTCGTGTAATAGCTGAATTTGAAGTCTGTTCAACTCAATAAAATATACTACCAGGCACTGAGTATAGAAATAAAACAATGAAATAGTCATTGCCTTCAAGGATCTTTCATTCTCTTAGGTGGGGAGATATAACCCAGATACAAATAGATAAATACAGGGATCCCTCCCACATCAAGTAGAAGAACTTAAATGAGAATTTGGGGGAGTTTTGCAGAAGCCACAGATGACATGCAAAGTTCAGCAGATGACATGAAAAAAGCCTAGAAACTCAGTCATGCATAAAACGTCAATAGTATGGTATAACAACAACATATTTTTATCAAGGGAAATCAATCACTTTAAAAGACTGATATATATTAATTTAAGGTCGCCAAGGAATCAGCTATGTAATTCCTAAATGAAAACTCAAGTCAGCCGTCAGCCTTTTTGGAGTTTAATTACAATAGGAGTAAGAAAGGAATTAGAGATAGAGAGAGAGAAAAAGGGAGAGAAGGGAATAGGGCTTAAATACCCCTTCTGTTTAGGCTAGGCCAAAAGGCCCAAGCCCTTAGATAGCTGGGGCAAAGAAAAGAGATCAGTCCCTATTACTCACGTGACCAAAATGGAGAAACAGTCTCAGGGGCCCCCACCTTCAGCTTCCTTCAGAGCAAGCCTTCTCAGAGCCACAGGAACCACACCGACCAACTCCCCAACTACCTCCAGTCTTCAGACCCTCCTATCTTTCAGGAAACCCTCCAAGTTGCCTCCCCTCAGTCCTTACATCTACCAATCACTGTTCATCCATTTCCCTGTGCCAATGGAGGCTCTCGCTTAACCCAGGACCGCCCAGAGGTTTCTGGCTTTTGCACATGTCTGTTGAAGGTCATATTTTCAAATGATTAAATCTTTACTCCTTTGCTACAGCCCTTTCTAAATCCTGTTAACTTGAGTATGGTAGAGATTGGAATAATTAAATTTTGATCTAGGCTGCAGCCCTTACTCAATCCTGTTAGGACTGAATAGGGTGGAGATTGATTCCAAGTATCTCCATTGTATCAATTCTAAAATCAATCAAGACTCAAAGAAATTCCTGTTCTATGCTTAAGCATAGGTCAAAGTCCTTTCCATTGTTCAGCAAAAGGTTTCTGTCCTAAAGTAATCTTAAGAAGGGAAGAGAAGGAACCTCCCATGCCAATGGGGTTCCCATTCCAATAGACTATCAGTAAGAAATTTTCCAAGTATGAAATATCCCAATGGTGAAATTTCCAACATTTATAAGTCTAAGGAAATTTGAGGTTTACACTCAATACCGTAAATATATGCTATTTCTTTTTAAAAGTAGAAATACAGTTAAAATTTGTGAAAAGAATGAAAAAACCAACAGAAGACACACCAAGGCTGGAAAAATAGAGCTATCTGGGAAAGTTTAGGAGCTCAGAAATGCATAAAATATATGTACTGTTATGTATGGTATTCCCTGTAGAGTGTGTTCAGTATTATTCTTCTCCGATTTGTTTCATAAAAAAAAAACTTTTCATACTTATTTAGTATTCTTAAATATCTTTTTTACTTGGTATTTTTATTTAACATTGACCTATGCTTAATTCAAATTTTACAATAAGGAATTGTAAACAGTCATAAAAGAAAAAGAAAAAGAAAAATTTTGGATTTCTCTGGAGCTAAGGGAGGACCAAAAATATTTTACATAGGTTTTCCAGATGGTAGGGGCACGGCACTCTCATCTCCCATGATGTGGAAGGGATACCTATATATTGTAAACGTATAGTCATTATAATTTATAATATATAATTATATATTTATAATAATAAAATATACATAATATAATTTATAATAAAAACTAATTTCAAGAGGGAGAGAGAGCTGGGCATCCAGGTGGCTCAATGGATAGAGAGCCAGACTTAGAGGAGGGTGGTCCTGTATTCAAATCTGACCTCAGGTCACACAAACCCACCCACTCTCTCAAGAAGCTGCTTTGCAGACCCACCACAAGCGGTCTCCATTCTTACTCTACAAGAAGCTGGCAGTCGAAGCCAGTTGTACCTTCAGGCTTGAAGGTTTTCCCTTTAAAATCCAAAGGTTGACTTGGTTGGCCAAGACCCCTCCCCTCCCCCACCTGAGCAGCCCATCCCCCAAAGAGCTCTGTCTTAGGAGCTGGTCAGGATGACCTGACAATTTCAGCAGAGTGTTCCTGAGCAGCCTCTCATGGAACGGCCTGGTTGGGGCATACGTTGGTTTGCCTTTGCTGGAAGTCTTCCATCAGAGGTCAGATGACTCCTCAGGATTGCCATAGAAAGAATTTCTGCTCAGGTGCAGGTCGGACTAGATGGATGATTTGGGAAACTCCTTGTGATTCTAGAATCAAGATACAAAATCAGGTGGCAGCTGGGTAGCTCAGTGGATTGAGTCAGGCCTAGAGATGGGAGGTCCTGGGTTCAAATCTGGTCTCAGCCACTTCCCAGCTGTGTGACCCTGGGCAAGTCACTTGACCCCCATTGCCTAGCCCTTACCACTCTTCTGCCTTGGAGCCAATACACAGTATTGACTCCAAGACGGAAGGTAAGGGTTTAAAAAAAAAAAGATACAAAGTCAGTTTAGCAAGCTGGAACACTGAATCCAAATTGATATTCAATAAGGAAGAACAATTTATTAAGTACCCACTGCATACCTGGATCTGAAGAGGTGGGGGAAATGAATAAGAAATGATTCTTGACCTTAAAGGCCCCACCATATTGGCAGTTAAGTGTCTCAGGGAAGAGAGCACCGAGTCTGGAGTCAGGAAAATTTGAGTTTAAATTCTGCCCCCGATACTTCCCGGCTGTGTGACCCTGGATAAGTTACTTAACCTCTGGATGCCTCAGTTTCCTTAACTTTAAAATGGGCATGACAATAACAGCGCCTACCTTCTGTGTAGGCATTGTGAGGATCAAATGAGATAATAGTTGTACTTTGCAAACCTTAAAGCGCTATGTCAGTGCTAGTTATTATTATTGTTCTTAATTTTATGCAGAGCTCTAATATACATCACAATATGACAAACACCATAAACAACGTACAGATGAGTGCTCGGTTTTTAGCTTGCATATTCCTGGCAGGTTCAAAGTTCACCAAAGTCCTTGAGCTTTGGTTTGGTGAACAATGATGCTATTTTAGTTTTTTAGTTTTTTAAACCCTCACCTTCCATCTTAGAATCAATACTGTATATTGGCTCCAAGGCAGAAGAGTGGTAAGGGCTGGGCAATGGGGGTCAAGTGACTTGCCCAGGGTCACACAGCTGGGAAGTGTCTGAGGCCAGATTTGAACCCAGCACCTCCCATCTCTGGGCCTGGCTCTCAATCCACTGAGCTACCCAGCTGCCACCTATGATGCTGGTTTGTTGTTTTTTTTTTTTAATTTTTGTTAGACCCTTACCTATCATTTTAGAATCAATACTGTGTATTGGCTCCAAGGCAGAAGAGTGGTAAGGGCTAGGCAATGGGGGTCAAGTGATTTGCCCAGGGTCACCCAGCTGGGAAGTGTCTGAGGTCAGATTTGAACCCAGGACCTCCCGTCTCTAGGCCTGACTCTTAATCCACTGATCTACCCAGTTGCCTTCTATGATGCTGTTTTTAATAGAAATGGGATGGCCAGATGGAAGGAGATGGCCAGAAGAGTCAAATGAGAAAAAGAGGAAGAGTAGGTGGAATTTTGTTGATTGAAAAATATTAACTTAAAAAAATTAAATCCAAACTTCCTCTGGTGAAGGAAAAGGTCAGCCACATGAGAAAACTAAAACGGAGATGTGGAAATTCCACAAAAAGGAGAAGGAAGAAAATGTGGCGTGGATAAAGTATAGTATTATCTCATCCATGATATCATGATACTAAAATCCAGCTTGCGTATTCCTGGCTGATTCAAAGTTCACCAAAGTCCTTGAGCTTTGGTTTGGTGAACAATGATGCTGTTATTAGTAGAAATGGGATAGCCAGAAGGGAGGAGATGGCCAGAAGGGTCAAATGAGATAATGTTTGTAGAGTGCTTCACAAACTTTAAAGCAGTTTGTTAAAGCTAATTATTATTATAATACCCAGCTATAACACATGAAAAACACCCTAAAACAAAATCAGATGAGCTGTCTTTTTGGCTAGAGATCAGAGAAGGCTTCTTGAAAGAGGAGGCAATTGACCTAAGGCCTTCAAGATGGTAGATAGTGCATTCTACTTCATGCTTAATCTATAAAACTGAACTTCACCATCCTTTCTGTCTAAGCCTGCCCCTTTCCCCAACTTCCCTATTTCTGCTAAAGGCACCCACATTTTATAGTTACCCAGGCTCAGAGCCAAAGAATCGTCCCCAGCTCTTCTCTTGCCCTGACCTTCCCTTCCCTCTTCTCAACTTCCACTCATGCCAAGTTGTGCTAATTCTGTCTCTGTATTCACCCCCTTCCCTCAAGTCACACTGCAATGACCCTCTGTACCCTTTGCTCAGGCCACTGGAATAGTCCCTTCATTGGCAATCCCATTTCTAGTCTCCTCCTCATTTCTCTCCACAAAACTACCCAACTAATCTGCCTATTGCGTGTCTGATTTTGCCACTGCTTTGTCAACAGCCCTTCAGTCTCTCCCATTTGCTTACAGAATCAAACACAAACTTGTTAACCTTCTATAAGCTGGCTTCTAGCTGTGTTCCCTGTGCAACTCACAATCTCTGTGTAATTAGAACCTGCTCCCCAGGACTCTGTATCCCAGCATCCCACTTTTATTCCCCAGTTGTGTCCCTACATTTTGGAGATTAAGTTTTGTGTAGCTCTGCCCCTCTCTCTCTTTTCCCCTGATTGCGGCTGGGAAAGCTGGCTTTACTCAGGCTTTTACTTTTGTCCTTCTATTTCTTCTGCTTCAAGTGATTATTAATTAATAAATCTGATAAAATAAAATGCTTGGAGTTATTGGATATCAATTTTAATATTACACTTCTTTTTGTCTCAGTTTCCTCATCCATAAAATGGGGCTCAAGAAGCTTTGGGATATTCCCTAAAAAAGAAAGAGCTGTGAGGGTAAGAGGTAGGAAGAGCCACTGGAATCCCAACTGGAATGTTTGGGAGTTTTCCTTTGATCACATTCTGTGAATCTTAAAATTTCTCAGACTCTACCTAGGAAGATTTGGCTAAGCTATTCTCCATTTTAAATAATGGAGGTACTTGATCAGGAATGTATTGGGAACTTTAAAATTACTCCACCCATACTTAGTCATACTTTAGCGGAAGATAAAGTTGTAAAACTCCTTAGTGAACATTGAAGGTACTTAACTCATACTTATAGTGAGGCTCAAACTTTAAGCTAGGTCTAGTTTTAGATCTAATACAAAAGGGTGCTAAGTACCTAGGAAGGTCAAATTAATCACTAAAAGGTCAGGCAACTTGCAAGGGGCAAGCTTAGCAAAGAGGTGAGAAGTACTCAGAAGATATAATCTACCCAGAGAAGGTGAGAACTAAAAACCAAGAATGGGCTGTCCTAGGAAAAGTGTCTACTGTGATTGGTAGACGTGAAAATTTAGGGGAGGTGACACGAGAAGTTTCTCTTTAAAAGGAGCGATCTGAAGGAGTTCAGGGGGAATTCGAGTTAGTTCAGCTCTGAAAAGCTGAATTGCTGGGTCTCTGAACGCTAGAGTTTTGCTGGGACGAAATCTTGTGGTGAGTGATTAAAGACTGACTTAGTTTTCTCTCTTAAAGAGAAAAAGACTGACTTAGTTTCTCTCTTAAAGAGAAAGGCCTAGGCCCTAGCCTTTTCCTATTTCCTCTTACTCTGTCTCTTTCCCTTTCCTTAATTTCTTCATTTATATTAATTAAAATCTCCATAAAACCCAGCTGACTTGGGTATTTCATATTTGGGAATTTTTCCCATGGTGACCACTTATTTTTGATATAAAATCAAGACACTAAAAATTATCTTTACAGTTTGGGCAATTCACAGTCTTGAAACCCATATTTTCGCGGTCACAGTTTATGGCAACCACTCTTTTGTCTGTAACAATTCCCAGAGTCAAAATCATTTGAATAAGAAATAGATAAACTATTTCTTCTAGAAATGGAGAAAGCAGGAAGTCTCAGCGCGACTGGTAACTACTGTGATGAGGACATTGTCAATTGCCACTCTTTTATAGGACCTTTTGGGAATGATCTTGCCACTTTAATGAATCCAGTGACCAATATTGAGAAACTGATGGCTTCTGAAATGGTTACATATTTTTAAGTGGGTACACGGATGGATGGTTTGGGCCAAAAAGTTTCACCATGAGCCCAATTTGATAAAATGGAAAAACCATCAAACTTAAAATCAGAATATCTGATACATATAATGTATCATCAAGAAGGCAGCTAGAAGGCTCAGTGGCTAGAGCACCAGGCCTGGAAACAGGAGCTCTTTGAGTTCAGATCTGATCTTAGACATTTTCTAGCTGTGTGACCCTGGGCAAGTTACTGAACACTAATTGCCTTTTCCTTATTCTCTTCTGCTTTGGAACCAAAGTATCATTTCTTAAAGCAGAAGGTAAGAGTTTAAAAAAACAAAAACAAAAAACATCATCTAGGGGCTCTAATTGAGCCTGCTTAGGGCCTGGAACATATTAAGCCTATGATGGTGAACCTATGACACATATGCCAAACACAGCATGCAGAGACAACTCTGTGGGCATGCCTGCACCCCTCCTGGCAGTTACTCCCCTCCCCTTCTCCACTATGCCTCCCCACCCCTCTGTACTTATTCCCTCCCCTAAGCTCAGGCCATGCTCCTCCCTTTCTCTCTCCCCTGTCTGGGACTAGGGGCTGTTGGGGGGGTGGGGTTCCTCTCCTGACATTTGGCCCGGCCCCACCCTCTAAAAGATCTCTACTTTCTTCCTTCCTTCCCTGACAACGACTGATCTAGGGAGTTTACTCTACCCCACCAAAGGCTAACTGCCCTCCCTCTATCCCCTGCTCCCACCCTCACATGGGTTGAAGCCCAATAGGCAGCCCCATGGAGCCTGGATGCAGGAGCAGGTCCCTGTGGCTGTAGGAAGTGGCTTCCTCCTGAGTGGGGACATGATGGTTGGGAGTTGGGGGCCCCCCCTACAGCCTCCATGCAGTGGATGGGGCACTTAGTCTCTCAACTACCTCCTGCATGGGCTTCCCTCACCTACCTACCCTTCTAGGCTTCAACAGCAGCCCTTCACTTTGACACCCACCCTCCCCAAGGCTGGGTGCAGGGGTGGGTCTCTGTGGCCACAGGAGGAGGCTTGGGAGGGACTGGGAGCCTGGCCCTGTCCCCCAACATAGGCGGGGTGGGGCACTGCATGCAGTCTGGGGGCAGGGTGGGGCAAGGTCCAGCATGGGGTCCCTAAACAGTTCTAAAAGTTTTGCCATCACTGTAGTAGGCACTTAAGAATGCTTACTGACCAACTGATGAGCTTCCCGAAACATCTCCTCCCTTCTGGCCTTTCCATTTTTATTAATAACAGTACTATTGTGCACCTAACCAAAGCTCAAAGACTTTGGTGAATTTTGAACCTGCCAAGAATCTGTAAGCTGGGCTTTGATATGATGCCATTGATGAGATAATACTATACTCATTCAAGCCATGTTTTCTTCCTTGTTCTTTTGTGTGGAATTTCCACATCTTCAATTTCCCTTTTCAGAGGAGCAGAATTTTTTCATGTGGTTGTCTTTTGTCCTTCACTAGAAGAAGCTTAGCATTAATTTTTTAAGTTAATATTTTTCAATCAACAAAAATCCACCTACTCTTTCTCTTTTTCTCTCCATATTGAGGAAGAAAGAAAAGCAAAACCCATATTACAAGAGTGTATAGTTAAGCAAAACAAAATCCTGCATTGGTTAGTTCTGTCTGTCTATCTATCTATCTATCTATCTATCTATCTATCTATCTATCTATCTATCTGTCTGTCTGTCTGTCTGTCTGTCCGTCCGTCCGTCCGTCCGTCCGTCCGTCCGTCTGTCTATCTATCTATCTATCTATCTATCTATCTATCTATCTATCTATCTATCTATCCATCCATCCATCTATCTATCATCCTATCCATCTATCCATCTATCCATCCATCTATCTATCCATCTATCCATCGACATATCCATCCATCCATCTATCGACATATCTATCCATCCATCTATCTATCAACATATCTATCTATCTATCTATCTATCTATCTATCTATCTATCTATCTATCCATCCATCCACCTATCCATCGACATATCCATCCATCCGTCTATCTTCCTATTCATCCGTCTATCTTTTCATCCATCTCTCTATCTACCTTTCTATCTATCCACCTTCCTTTCTTTCTATCTATCTATCATCTCTCTTCTTATCTTCCTATCTATCATCTAATTATTTCCATTTCTGTCCATCTCTCTCTCAGTATACACATGCAATATATTTCTACATCTATATATAAATATACATAGATATCAATCTTCATTCTGAATCTATCAACTCTTTGTTTGGAAATGGCAGCATGCTTTGTCAGGAGTCCTTTGGACTTATGGTAGATCATTGTAGTGATGAAAGCTTGGAAATCATTTTTACAGGTACAGTATTGCTAAAATATGCCCAGCATAGCAAATTCTTACTTGCTACAAATGTATACTGTACTCTCCTGTATTAAACCTCAGGGAAGCATTAGCTTCCCCCCTACAATCCTCAGCCTTTTCTACCCCAGCTCCTTACACATAAGT